>NC_056663.1:122706293-123906293 GCF_018350195.1 Panthera tigris | reverse complement strand
TCATTTAGCCAATTCCCCCACCCAACACAGTATTACCACTTTGAACCAGATCATGATTTGTCTGGGAAGGACATCTTGTACATTGTTGGATGTGTAGAAACATCCTTGGTCTCTAGTTATTAGATGCCAACAGCAGCCCCGCCAGTTGTGACAATCAAAAATACCACAATATACTGCCAAATATCCACCTTGGGAGTCAGGAATTGCCCCAGTTGAGAAGCACTTCTCTAATTCTCTGATAGTAGCTTTAAATTCCACTTACACTGATTCCAACATCATGGAATAGATTTTCCTGTTTCTTCACATGGACAAGAATTACTATAATTATGTATAATACATTGCAGAGATTCTGGCTTCTGTTATTTTCTTCAGAGAAATATTAATTTTTGTTTACCACTCAATTAAGTTGCTGGTTTAATATCTTGTGAAAATGGGAAATTATTTTTTGTGCTTCATTAAGGTAGGTTATTTTCAATGTTCCCTTATTCCTAGAGTGAATCCCTTAGTTCACAGATCTACTGTTTGTGCCTAATGTAAGTGTCTTTGGGCTTTCAGCGGAAAGCCCTAGGTATTTACTAGTGCCCACACCTTGATAGATCTCAGTACAATGTCTCCCATTTAACAGCTGCTGAAACTTCTGCTTGAGGTTTTCAGCATTCTATCTATTCCTTTCCACTTGCTCCTTGAGATCTCCCCAACACTTGCACAATTCTCTAGCCAAAGATTTGAAGAAACTTTTCTGGACATCCTGAGATTCTCTATCACTTCTGGTATTCTCCCATGTTTAATTTTTCAGCTTCTCTGGTAGTCCTAAACTATAACCTTTGATGAAACTGATAAAGATCATAGATTTCTTCTTGAGTTGTAGGCATTGTATGTAAAAAGCTAGTATCAATGTAGACCTCAGCAAGAGATACTCTGCACTAGCTTCTATACGCTTTTGTGTCAAATCCCCATCAATTCTTCCTGCTTTTGTCTCTCTCCCTTGCCTTAAAATAACACAAGCATGCATGTGTGTATCTGTGTGTATATATAGTCTAGAGTTAATAATTATCTGTGATCATGTTAGTTTGATACTGTGTATTCTGATTTCACTTAAATCAGAATTCTTTATGGGTAGCCTTTCATATCTCAACTTTACAGACAACTGTAGGCTCAGGAAGATTAAATAACTTCTTTATGGTCACATATTTGGCAAAGTAATCCTCTCTCCATTTCACCATACCCTTGGCCCTTAAATAACATGTGTTTGAACTGTATGGCTCTATTTACATGCAGATATTTTTTGATATATATAGTACAGCACTGTACATGTATTTTCTCTTAGGATTCTTTAATAGCATTTTCTGAAGCTTATTTTATTAGAAAAATACAGTATATAATACATATAGTATATAAAATATGTGTTCATCACGTATATGATTAATCACATGTGTTAATCACAAGAAGTTATGTTATGTTATTGGTAAGGCTTCCAGTCAACATAGGCTATCAGTAGTTAAGGTTTTGGGGATTCATACATTATAAACAGATTTTTTACTACATGGGTGGTCACTGCTTCTAACTTCTGAGAGTTAGCTATACTTTTATTTCCTATTTTTTCTATGTAGTTTTTTTTTAATAAAGTGTTGGAGTTAATAGCACATGATTTATAGCTTACATCATATACATTGTATGTAATAGTCAAACACAGGTGTTCATTGTCAGAGAGGAGTTTAAATATGTATATATTTGGTTAAAATAAATTTAGGAAAAGTAGCTTCCATTCATATTGAAGAAGCTGTATTTTAATTTTAAAGTCAATCCCAAGATGTTAACTCTAAAAGCCTTTCAGCCTTTCAAAATTAGTTGTCCAAATATGTATCAGCCTACTTCTGGATTCTCTGTTCGACTCCAATTATTGATTTGTCTGTCTGAGCCAGTACTACACTGTTTTGATTACTGTAGGTAATAAGAAATCTTGAAATCATCTGATGAAATAAGTCTGGTTAAAAACATACTAAAGTCAGACTCAAAGAAATAAAAGAATGATGGCTACCAAGGGCTAGGAGTGAGGGAAATCAGGAAATATTGGTCAAAGAGTACAAATTGACTCTTAAAGATGAGTAAGTTCTGAGTATCTAATGGACAGATAAGAAAATAAATGGTAATTATGTGATGTGATAGAGGTTTAGCTAATGCTATGGTGGTAATCATTTTACAATATGTAAGTGTATCAAATTAACATGTTGTGCACCTTAAGCTTAAAAAAGAGAGAAAGAAAGGGAAAAAATAAAAGATTTTGTGATGTATTTCTTAGTTATCAGGATTTCCAACACTTTTTTTAAGTTTATTTATTTATTTGACATAGGGACAAGGTGAGCAGAGGAGACGCGGGAGCGGGAGGGAGGCAGAGAGAATACCAAGCAAACTCTGTATTGCCAGCACAGAGCCTGACGTGGGGCTCGAATGCATGCACAAAGCTGTGAGATCATGACCTGAGCCCAAAACAAGAGTTAGACACTCAGCCAACTGAGCCACCCACGTGCCCCTCCAATACTTTAAAATTAAAAAGAAATCCCTCTATTTTCTTTAACTGATAATAAATTAATACTAATATTATCAATTCTCCATGCCTAAGTGTAATTAAATCTTAGCTTTGCAACAAGCAATCCATTTCAAATGAGAAATCTTAAACTAAAAAAAATAACTTGAGCACAAGAGTTAGTAAAAGGAAGAATTAGGAATCAAATTTTGGCAGTGTAAGACACAGCTGAGTTCTTAAGTATCTTAATTCTGTTCATAATAAAACAGTTGAAAACTATACAAAAGCATACAAAAAAAATAGTAAGTTATTTTAACCTCAGTGAAAATAATTGCTGTTATTTATTTATTTATTTTTAGTGTCCATTCTCTCCAGAATCTTTTTTTTTATTTATATACTAATAGTATGATGCTTTTTATAATGATTTGAACTCCCACCAAAAATGAATGACATTCTTGAATGTGATAACAAATTTTGATCTATTCAGTCCAGCAATCTAAATACAATATTATGTAACCAGATTTACTTAACTCAAGACTGTAAAAAAAAAAAAAAAAAAGGGATTTTTCAAAAATATCAGAACCTACATTTGATGATGAAAACAATGTAGTTACTGATGTTTATACTTATGTGCAATAACAATAATATAAAGCATTAGTGATATTCTTTATCAGGTTTCTTCTTACTAAAGCAATTGACATGATGCTCAACTAGCCAAATACACTAAAGGGTATCTACTGTTCACAGTCCTTATCATGTGATTTTGTTAAATTGGCATTTATTAAGTAAACTCCTGCTGTGTTGCATAGTGAGACAGGTTCAACAAAAGACCACAAAGGAATTGAGATAGGGAAATATATTAGTCATTGGGCCTGGAGTTGATGTATAGCATACATTGAAGGGCTGAAGGGGGAGATCAAGGTGGGATGCAAGCAAAGAAAAGGTAGGACCGGGGGCACCTGTGGTTTTTAAGGATCTGTGAGTTGAGTACTCTGAGGTTCTCTGGGAAACACCAGATTGAGATTGGTCAACTCAAACCAAAAAGTATGGGGTTTTGGTAAACTCTCCAGAGGTTTTAAACTAAGAAATTTACCAGGTTAAAGGCCCTGGGAGGCAGGGGAGACAATTTATCACGAGGGATTTGGGGAAGTCATATTAGGAACTTATATTTTCTTGTGACTTGGGTGGCTGCTGTTGAAGGTATGCATTTGCATGAAGTGCTAGTGTCCTTTTAAGGTCCCCGAAGGTCACTTGCCCAAACAAAATGAATGCCTAGCAATATCATGGAGTACCTTAGCTATAGTCCAGACACCTTACCAATGAATTCTCAAATTTTTCTTTTTCATCCAGGGACAGACAATGCTTCCACATTGTTTCTCGGAACCAAATGGGCATGTCTGAGCTCTCTGCATAGTGACCAGTATTTTCTTGCTTTGAACATTCCTGTTCAGACACAGAGATGCCAGGTAGCAGAGAAGATTCTTTCTGCTTAGACTGTGAACTAAAGTTGGGTTCCTCATTTGCAGGGGTCAGGATACATCCCTTTTAATTACCTTTCCTCTAGTGAGATGCGTATTACAAAGCAAAACTTTCTTCTCTGGCCTTGAATGTAAAATGTAAATAATTTCTATTTTGCCTGTGTATTGAGAAAATAATATAATATGTAAGGTAATGACATTTATAGCTAAGTATATTATTAATAATGTGATTTCTTATGAACATACTACCTCCTCAGAAACTCTTTTCTAAAGCTAGCATTTCTCACAGTTATCATTTGGATACAATGAGGATGTGGTATAAGATTACAAATTAACGGTGGGTAGTTTCACAAAATGGAGCATGCAATATTCCCTTGGTTTTAATTTATGGAATAAAAATGTTACTGTTTCAGTGTTTTAGGAAAAAACAAGCATTAACTTATGTATTTGTGCGTGTGTGTATAGGCATACACACACACATATACATACATATATATATTACACACACACACATATATATGTATATGTGTGTGTGTATTTCATTTCAAGTACATATCATGCTTTATCATGCCTTAAAGTCTATTATATTTTTATATTCACCCCTTCCTCTGGGTGGGGAAGCATAGGATACAGCCCTCCCTTGTTCACTACTATTTCTAAACACAGCTACAGGAATAATTTGTTCCCAGGTGATAAAGATAATTGAGATCATAAACTGTCAAATGAAAGCAGTTTATTATCTGTTTTACTTAGTTTATCTTATAGAAATGTAACTATCATTTTAATAAAAAAATCTCTGAAATTTTCATGCCTATTTCTTTAAACACAAAGCAATTTAAACGATCTGAAAGGGATGTCTACTCTGTATACAAATAACTCCCAAATGCATTAACACAGATCCTGCGTCCTGAATTGTTCTGGATGATTAAATGTAGGTGTTTCAGTGATCTGTGTTTAAGATGAAATATGTGAAAGATAGATGAATTCTGATTAGAAGAGGTGTTAAGCAGACATTTAGCTTGCATTAATCAGGAAATAAAAGCGCTTAACATATTCTCATTGGGGCTAACTGTATAATTCTAAACTCCTGCCTTCACCTGCATAATTTTTGAACACAGAAAATTTGTTAGCCAAAATATAGTATAGTCTGTCTCCTATAAAATATGTGAGTCTTACCAAAATACTCTTAAATCAATATTTTTAAAATACCAGCTCCAATACCAGTTAAGTATCTTAAAAATGGAAATGGGGAACTATATACTTGGAGGCAGGGCATGAAAATCTGAATGAATCATTTGGGAAAAGTTCCAACATAGCAACTTCTGAAGAGAGCTTTTCTGTCATAATAGTAATGATGAGCTTAATTCCTCTGGGTGTATATAATTCACATAAGGATAGTATTGTAATTTTAGATGAATGAAAGTGTTGTGAAGGGGTGCAAATTGGCTCATGCACACATCTCCACAGCCCATGGGAGAAGAGATGAGCCTGAAGCAAAATCCTTCTTGAGATTATAATTCTCAGCTTATGAAGTGGCTATTTCTTCTAACAGGAAAATACACCTACCAGAAAAATCTTTTGTTAACCTTCTGTTGCAACTTTGCCTCACACTAGCAAACAGCCAGATGCAGTCACTCACACAGCAAGTGCTTATGTTTGAATAGAAATTGAACATTCCCAAAGGGTGAGAATATGGCTATTTGCACCTTCAAAATGGAATTGTAAGCCTGAGGCCAAAAACAAAGCTTTGTAAAATAAAAATTTGACACAATGGACCTCCTCTGACTCTTACAAACTCCTCCCCAATCTTGGAGACACCACCATGTTTTAGTATTTTTCCAGGCCTAATTAACTTCTCCAGTCTCTCTCAAAAGTTTTTCTTTTTGCTTTTCCCACTTGATAAATATTGGATTTGTTATATTTAAGTGGCAGGTGGGCATTTTCACTTGGAAGTCTTAGGCTCGTGGGGCCCCTGGGTGGCTCAGTTGGTTAAGCATCTGACTTCGGCTCAGGTCATGATCTCTCGGTTCACGGGTTCAAGCCCCGGGTCGGGCTCTGTGCTGACAGCTCAGAACCTGGAGCCTGCTTCAGATTCTGTGTCTCCCTCTCTCTCTTCCCCTCCCCCACTAGTGCTCTCTCTCTTTCTCTCTCTCTCAAAAATAAATAAAAAACATTAGAAAGAAAAAATAAAGTCAGGCTCATTAACTAAAGTAAGTCCCACTAAAACCACAATCTTTCAAATGGCTCATCTTCCCAGATTTCACTGTCAGTATCAACTGTACTATATTTTTTCTTGTTACACAAATTCAAAACCTTGGAAATGTGTTTGAATTTCTTTGCTCACTCCTTAATTTAAGATATATCATTAGTTCAGACTCCAAATAGATTATTTTCATACTGGTAACACTGCTACTATCTCTTCCTCTATATTTTTTATTTCTCTATATTTTTATTACTGCTCTTCTAGATAATTTCTCCTGCTTGGATAATTGAACTAGTCTTCTAACAAGGTTTCCAGGCTTTACTAAAACTGTCTCATTGAGCATCACCATCAGAGTGATCTCCCCCTGCAGTGTTCTCAACAGGGACTTATCCTTGATCAAAACAAACTAAAAGGCTTCTAGATAACATTCAAATCATGACAGTGTCTACTCCCTGGCCATACACAAATCTCTCTCTCTCTCTCTCTCTCTCTCTCTCTCTCTCTTTTTTTTGTCTAACTCCTTTTCCCTGTATGTCCAGATATATGTATTCCTACTATGCAAAACACCTCCCTCAAAGCCTCTCCATTTCCAAAACCCAACTAACCTTTGAAATCCAGCACTATATTCAGCATATATTGATCATCAATCATTCAAATATTGATTCCCTAATGCACTGTCTGCACCAAGGGTCAGTAAATGACATCCACGGGCTAATTCTAGTCTTCCACCTCTTTCTGTATTTCCTGCAACCTAAAAATGATTATAGACTGAGCCCCAGTCTATAACAGTATCTGCAAACTGGGATATGAATATATGGGTTTCTGGGTTCTCTTTAAGATTTAATTTAATTTATGCTTTTATTTCATTATCTGAAAATAATAAATCTTTCTGTATCATCTGTGTAAACTCCTTATAACTGAATATTGCCATGTGGTCTTATTGCTTGTGTTCAGATTCCAGCTTATAGTCAACAAAATTCAGCCTAAGTGACAGTATTAGATTTTAAATAATTTTCAAGCATGCTGTATTTGGAATTGGGTATACAAGCATTAGGAAATATTGCCAGCATTAGATTGGTAAGCCTCTATATTCAAATTCGATCTTTCGATGAGCATCTGAACTTCATAATCATAGCATAGGTCTTTAGATATTTAAGTCAATGTCAATGCCCAATTGGGATTCATATTCACAAATTAAAGTATTAGGTTCTTTAGTAAGAACTTCTCAAATAGAATTCTGTGGAGCTGCTTTCTTCAAATATATTTTCAAGATCTAGGCTTATTCAAGTTGGAAAACGCTCCCACTCTTCAGACATATATATTGCCCAAAGTTTCTTAGTTCCTGAAATAGCTAGATGTTGTCTACAAGGAGATTACAATGTTAAATTACAATGTTAAATTCAAGTCAGATTCCACAGTAAAGACCTATACCTATACAATTTACCTATACCTATACCATTCCTGTAACAATTTTATTTGTTTTTGATTGATTTATTCATAGTCAGGTAAAGGCAATGGGGAAAAGCAGCTGGTTCTTGAGGTGACACCTTCTACCCATTCCCTATTGTAGCCCTTTGAAGGAAACTTTACAGCTGCCCCTTGGCACAGACCTCATTACTACCATGGAAGTCTTAGGGTGGAGATGGACAGGCAACTTGGGATGGAACAAAGAAATCTCATTATGTTTTTCTTGGATAGTGAACACATTCCTCTGTTTCCCAAATGTAAAATGTAATATCCAGCATGATGATCTGCAATCACCACTGAGTTATTCCATATCCAAATACACATATGTCCTTTTTCCAAATCTAAGGGAAACAAAAGTGAAAACTAGGTTCTAACAGGTTCTTTTAGAAGAACTAGGCTAAGGCTACGAAGACAAGGAAAGCATGCAAATAATGGATTGAGGTGATAGTACTATAATGTAAGAAAGTGTTTGAAAGGTTCCTTTTCCATCTTCTGATTCACAGGGAAGAATTCTCATTAGTAAATGAAATTAAAAAAAAAATAAATGTTTCTATGTGAGAAAATAAGAACTATAAATAAATATTTTGATACTGCTTTTGACGAATATATAGTTTCATTATGATTATCTAAACTTACCAGCCATAGTGCAATATATACATATCTATACTAGTAAATCCCAAAAGAGGAGGTAGAGTATGTTCTTTAAAAATTTGCTTTTCAAGCAGCAATACTTACAATAATGAGTTTGTTAAAAATGCTGAAATACAGATCCCATCCAAAAGTACTGAAACAGAATTGTATTTTTTGATGAGTTTCTCGTGTGATTTTTATATATATTAACATTTGAGAAGCAGTTATTGAAATCATGTAAATCCTAAATAATCTATTTAGCCCCTCTTTTATTGAATTTTATAAAGTAAAACAAAATTTCCATCCCCCAATAAAAGTTTTTGACAGCAATAGCAAGAAAGAGCAATTTATTGTTTAAAGGGATAGAGTTCAATAGGAATAAATGAGAAGTTACTAGGAAGGTTAAATTCCATCAGCAGTCATGTTGTTGCATTGTTGTTTTTCTTGTTTTGAATATATACTTATACTCTCAATGTAATATTGATTGTTACCTGTTTCAATTTGTATCAATCACAGGTATTAGCTTGGGATAGATAGCATAATTACAGTCAATCCATATAAACAATGTTAATCAATACCAATTATGTCTTTTCTTTACATACAGAAAATATCTGCATAGCAAGGGTCATCATATTTTTATCAGTTCTATCAGCTAATATCAATTATTAAAATTATTTAAATGTTGATTATGCAAATATGTTTGGCCTGGTAAATTTCCCAGAAAGTTTAAATATATAGATTCTTATGCAGTTAATCTAATCAGTTGGTGAAGTAAAGGTTATTTCTTAATGTAATTTCACAGCTTTTTAGGGAAATTTTTATGATAAAAACTAATTTTTATTTTGATGACATTTCTACTAATTCACTTTATCTATTAACAAAAACTATTCCAT
Source organism: Panthera tigris (assembly GCF_018350195.1). Taxonomy (NCBI): domain Eukaryota; kingdom Metazoa; phylum Chordata; class Mammalia; order Carnivora; family Felidae; genus Panthera; species Panthera tigris. The sequence goes on along the minus strand of NC_056663.1, from coordinate 123,897,098 downwards.
CTGGAAGCATAAATTTAGTTAAGGGCAGTGAGAATTACTTCAATCACAGTGACATTCAAATACAAATTATAAGAACATAGTCTCAAGGGATCCCAGAAATTACACCAAAATGAAGATCATGTCCTATGTAAGCAGTATGAGTCCAAAACACTGAAAGTGGTAGGATTGTATATGTAATAAGTAAATTATTTTTAAGAAATACACTGCAATTTATAAATTAAATATTCATTTCAATAGAGTCAACTTGGAAGTCTATAAAATTAAAATGTTAAAATTATTTAAAAATATTTAGAGGACTTCATTTATAATTATATTTACAGATAATATATATTATCAATAAAAAATCACAGATGGTGTTCTAATATTCATCTTTTAAAAAATGATTTGGGGACTCCTGGGCGGCTCAGGCGGTTGGGTGGCCAAATCTGGATTTTGGCTCTGGTCAGGATCTCACGGTTCATGGTTTCAAGCCCCACATGGGACTCTGTGCTGAAAGAGTGGAGCCTGCCGGGATTCTCTCTCTCCTTTTCACTCTCTGCCCCTACCTCACTTGCTCTCTCCTCTCAAAATAAAAAATAAACTTAAAAAAATTTTTTAATTAAAAAAGATTTCACTTTTGAAAGGATCTTTGGTATACTACTTGAGATAGCAATTTAAGATTCAGTTTCCTATTGAGCATATTTGTGGCTGAACTTTCTGGGCAACAACTGGAATAAAATAAATTTTCTAAAGAAATAATAAGGTAATACCTCATAGGTCTTATACTCTCTGCATTGCTTTAGTGAAGGAAACATCATGCATTAAGATATTCAAATAGATTGGCTCCCAAATACATGGGAGGTCCCATGGAGGTCAAATAGATTGACCCCCAAATACGTGGGAGATCCACATATTTTTTTTCTCCGTTCTCGTTTTCCTTCCACTTAGTACCTAGTGCTCACAAGAAAAATATAAGTAACTAGAAATAGAAAATGAATTCAATAACTCTTAAAGCATATGGAAGTCCATTTTTAAAAATCCCTATGGGTTTTCAATAATTTAATTAAAGAGATATGTCAAGTTATTAAAGAAAAGGTAAGAATATATGAACCTTTAAAGTAAACTAACTTTTTTTTTTCTGTCATGAAAAGTTAGTTTGCTTTTATTTGGAAGAGAGGGGATTCTCAACACAATAGTCAATAAAACATGGAGTCAAACATTCTGAGAAGTATACCATGTCCCTTTCCTTTAACTAGATACAGATCCTACATCAGAACAAGAAAGAGTATACATTTTATAGTACATATAGCTCCTCAAATCCCCCACCACACTAAATATGTAAAAAATAAAGAAAACATTTTCTTGTATTTTTGTAGCATTTCTTCCTTGAAAAGCAGATAATTGCTCTATTACTAGAGCAAATCTTTAATGTGTTTCTACTAATACACTACCAAAAATAAAGTAAGTGAAATGAAATATTTGTTCCAGAAAAATATAATTAACTCTCTTTGTCTTGAGATTATTGTGTGTATTTTGATACAGAATGAAGTATTTCCAGTCCTCTAATTTCTTTTTTGGAGAAGAAACAAAACAAAGAAAATATAATACATGTTATAAATATAAACAAAGAAATGTCTAACTCTGCCTGCTGGAGGCAATTTCCCACAAGAGGTCATATTTGATCTAGAAAAATGAAGTGTCATTGTTGTAAGATATGTTTTTCCATACAAAATAACAACAAAATATGTATGGATGTGAATGTATTCCAAGTTATATTATTGTAAAGGAAGAAAGTATTTATCAGCCTAGGCTAAAAAAAATCTAAACAGATAGCTTCCCCTAAGCTTCACCTCTCAGTAATGCACAAACTGAAGGTGGTTTTTCTGCCTGGAGTTATTCTAAAACATTCTCAAGGAAGCTGATCACTCTGACTTCTACTTTCCCCATCTTTTAAATTCATTACAACTGCATGTTTTAAACTGTCAATTTCTATAACAAATGTAACACTTGATTGATACTGATTCATGTTTCTAAAACCGGTGTATGCTTGATGAATGTGGAACCATAAATGCTATCTCTATTTGCAAAAATAGGACGAGGCATGAGAAATAATTTACATCAAATATTTTCCCCAAATAATTGCTTTTATTCAAGTCAATGTCAGAGTCCAAATAAGTTACACAGCAGGTTGTTTCTTAAATTGCTTACCCAGCTACAATCTTTCTTTTGCTTCATTTGTAGTTTCTGTAATTGTCACATCTGCAATCCACTTTTTAAAATTGAAAGAATACATTGCAAGGAGAGAAGACATAATACTGGAGTTTATTTGAAATTAAGAACTAACTACTTCAGGTCAGACAGACTATAGAAATTTTATTATGTGTTATAATCTCTTAGTTAACAAGAGCTTACTCAGAATGTTATCATTCTTTATCCCTATCAAGTTATGAGGCAAATATTGTATGTTTCAAGAATATAGTCATATATTTGACATCAAGTGTAAAAACACATGTGTGTGCACACACACGAACACACACCCCTATATCAAAATACTCTCAATGGCCCCAACGTTAGTGGAGATATTGGACTTTACCTGCTTCCTGTATTCCTTACATACACTACTTCTGATTTTCTCACTAGTATTCACAACTAGTGTGCTAAATACCTATTGTATTCACAAGTAGTGTGCTAAATATCTATTGCCATAACAAAACTATCAAAAACTTAGCAGCTGAAAACAATACATGTTTATTTTCTCACAGTTCCTATGTGTCAGTTTAGCTGGTACTCCTGCTCAGGTTCTCTTCTAATGAGGCAACCAAGGTACCTGCTGAGGCTATAGTTATCTCAAGGCTCTAGGGAGGAAGCATCCTCTCCTAGGCTCACTCACCTGTTTTTGTCAGGAACCAGTTCCTCACAAGTTGATGGACTAAGGACTTCAGTTCCTTGCCAGTTGATGACCAGAGGCATCCATCTGTTTCTTTCTTTTTCTTTTTTTCTTTTTTTTTACATGTGAGTCTCTCCACAAGGCAGCTTACACTTGGAAGCAGCTTCATCTAAGCAAGAGTGTGAGAGGGCAGGAGAGAATGAACAAGACAGGAGTCACAATCCTTTGGTAACCTAACCTCAGAAATGACAAGCCAGTCATTTTGCCCTATTCTATTTATCAGACATGGGTCACTAGACCCAACCCACACTCAAGTGGAGGGGATTACACAAAAGTGTGAACACTGGGAGGTGAGCCTTCTTAAAAGGCTGCCTCTTACTTGGTGCATGGAATATGTCAGCACTTAATAAATATTTCAAAAATAACAATATTTTATTATAAAAAATCTTTGAATACACAAAATAGTTCAAATGATACCAAAATGAAATGGTTTCTATAGTGAAGAATAACTTTGTGTTTCTAAAACCAACTGGACTAATGCTAAATAGCATAATCTTTGCTTTAATCCCTAAATTCACTGAAGAATTCAATATAAAGTGTCTAATTGTTACAATTCATAACTTGGCTTAGTATAGTGACTTGTCAAGAAGACAGTAAGATATTTACAAAGAAGTCCACTTTATGTATGTAATCATAAATATCCTGGTTCAATATTAATATCATATTTTTATATGAAAATATTAATGGTGGTCACTTTAATGCAGCACTTCCTGAGCAAGCAGCTTGGTAGTACCAACAAACTTTGAAATGAATTGAGATATATATTCTCAACATCGAAAGTTGTGTATGTGCACAAATACATATTTGAAGCTGTTTATGCTAACATTCAAACACAGACCTTCCTAAGCAGAAGTGTGGATCTGAAAAAACATATTTATAGGAACTAATAAATTTATTATTGGTTTCTACTTAGGCGGAATTTCCCTCAGCAATTTTTTAAATGCTGCTACCGGTTCCACTGTGTGCTTTTCTCTGATGGTAAGAATTAAAAATTAAGAATATATGTGACATCAGTTGTCCTTAAAGAAGTGAAACTAATAGTCAATCTTGGAGTATTTAGCTAAAATACCTAGAAAACTAATAGCCAAGATGTTGAAATCACGTTTTGAACCCACCAAAAAAATTAATATGTATCTCCACTTACTATAAAACATTAGGCAGTAATATGGCTAATTTTGAGGAAAAGAAATGTAAATATCAACCGAGGAAGGAGATTAGTTTTAAATGTTCTTCTTTGTCAGTAACCAATACAATCCATCAACTTTTTACATGTTTTCATTGAAATGGAAGAGTGGTCAAATTCAAGAGATAATGTTATCTGTCATTCATATCCCTAAGAAACCTGATGTTTTGTTTCTAATTCTCAAATACATAACTAAGTGCTATTTTCCTGTTTGTGCATTCAAAATATTAGCATGTATCCCCAGATCTTCCAATTCCTTATTTGCATCCATGAAATTTTGTGATAAAATATAAGTTTTGTATTAGAAATGAGACTATATAATCAAATAATAAAAGTTAAAACTAATACCATAAAGACATGATTTAAAAATACAAAAAATATTTTATAGCTCTTTATATTTATATTTTGCTTTTATTTACACATAACAACCATTCAATATGGATATTATTGGCTCTTATAATGGGTTGGATAATATCCCTCAAAGAGATATGTCTATGTCTTAACCCTTGGTACCTGTGAATGTGACCTTATTTGGAAATATGGTATATGTTTACATAATTAAGGATTCTGAGATGAGATCTTCCGGATTTAGAGTGGGCCTTGAATTCAATGACTGGTGTCCTTACAGAAGGGATGTTTGAGACACACAGAGATACAAAGAGGAAGGCCATGTGAAGACAGAGGCAGAGATGGAGTGATACATCTATAAGCCAAGAAACGTCAAGAATTGCCTGCAGCCACCAGAAGCTAGGAGGCAAGGTAAGATTATTCCTTAGATCCTTCAAAAGGTGCCATCCCTGCCTATATTTTCATTTCAGATGTGTAGCTTCTAGAACTGTGAAAGAATAAATTTTCTTTGCTTCAATCCATCAGGTTTATGATAACTTGTTATGGCACCTTTAGGAAAGCAATATAACCTCATTTAACAGAAACACTTAAACACAGAGATTCTTATTTTCCCAAGATGAAACTAATTAACTGATGTGATGTGGGTATCATTGGCTTTGAGACAAGAATGAAATATTCTTTTAATATAAGCTGCATTTCCATTTATCTTGATACACTATAGTTTACTATAGTGTTTGGTCAAGAAGTTACCATTAACTTTAAGTTGCCAGGTGATATAAAAGAGGTGGACCTGAAAATGAGTAAATATTAGGGCCATCTTAAACAATATTTTTACCTATGCTTTCTTTTTAATGCTTTCTTTTTAACTACATGTAGTTAAACTAAGTCTAAAAGAGTTCTATTAGTAAGTAGAATGTTTGACAAATTGAGAATAATGTACCTTAACAGTTTATCTGATTTTCCTTTTAGAGATCATAAAGCAATGGTGTATTTTGCCACTGATTCTTAAATTTAATGACATTTGCAACTGTCATACAGGCTATGTTAGTTAAAGGGAGATGGAAGAGAAGTTTTTGCAAAACAACTTTCCAAGGATTGCTTTTCTCTCATGCAGAGACCTAGAAATGTCACATTGTCACTTGCCAGAACTGACAAAAATGTATGAATCCCAGTGAAAAAGTTTATTCTGAAGCAGACACTAATGTTATACTTAACAAAATGTTATCCTATAGAGAGGTAAAATCTATTTTTTTTCATTTAAAATGAATATGTTCTTCTAATTTTATGGTTATTTTTTTTTTGTGTGTTTTATTTGTTTACTTTTTCACTGGAAGTTTTAAGCCTACCAAGACAAAAGTTGTGTACTGGCCCAGGTTATTCTGGGCTGATGCTTTTCAGAGTAGTTGTGACAGACATAACCTAGGATATCTCCTATATTTACACTCTGTATAACCCCTGAGCCTTGGTTATAGACTGGATCTGTGATTTGTTTGTAACTAATAAAACATGGGCACTCTCATGATTACATTTATATCTATCTATGTACCTATCTATCCATATATCTGTTTATATTTGTATCTGTATCTATATATCTATCTCTGTGTCATAAATATATACATACATACATATATGCATGTATATGCATCTGCATTTTCATGCAAGCATGTGCTTCTCTGTAGAAATATGCAAGCATATATTTGTATGTGAGCTTGCCAGAAAGACTTCTCCCACTTCCTGGCACCATAAGCTTCCATCTTGTGAGGGATCTATGGAGAGAGCACTGCATCAAGGAAAAGCAAGCAACTGTGTAGTTCCTGGTCAAAGACCACCAAAAAAGTGGGGACTCAGTTCTCAAACTGTAAGAAGACTAGGCTGCCAACAGTCTGAGAGAATTCAGAGATGAATCTTCCTTCAATCAAGCCTCTGATGAGAACACAGTCCTGGCCAACACCTGCGTGGCAGTCTAACCTTGTCCCATGGAAACCTAGAGAGTAAACATGATTATTTTAAGCTGCTAAATTTGTGGTGATTTAAAAACTTTTTTTAATGTTCATTTATTTTTGAGAGAGAGACAGACAGAGCATAAGTGGGGAGTAGGGCAGGAGCAGAGAGAGAGGGAGACACAGAATCTGAAGCAGGCTCCAGGCTCTTAGCTGTCAGCACAGAGCCCAGCGCGGGACTCGAACTCACCAGCCCAGCAGTGGGATGATGACCTGAACAAAGTTGGACACTTAACCTACTAAGCCACCCAGGCGCTCCAATTTGTGGTGATTGTTATAGAAATTTGCAAAGTAAAACTAACACCAGTAGTCAACTTTTTTGACAATATTGATGATCAATCCATTCTTTTCTTCTTGATCTACATTGCTGATTTTAGTATGAATTAAACATTTTGTACACTAGTATCTTTCTTCTGCTCCATTTGTTTCTATTTTGATCTGTCAACCTATTCTAATGGTGACTTGTTCAGAAATCCTGTACCTTGCTGCTCTAGAATTGGATAATATTTATCTGGTGGTAAGGTTTTTTATTTGTTTTCATTTGATTTGATTTGAAGTGTAATTCATATTCATTCCTGTTAACTGATGGTTGATATTTCACTTCAGAAACTCATTAGCATAAACTTGCATTGTATCAATGAGAAAATTTATTTTGCAATTGTGTTACAAGATAATTTTTTTAATAAAAAGTTTTTAGGTTGGCAGCTGCCTGTAATCAAAGGAGTGATTGTCATATTGAGAAAACTGCCATCATGATAAGTTTTGGCTGCATCAAACACAACATATACATGTTCAAGAGTATCTTCCGACTGAATGATGAGATCTCTTTGTCTAATATTTCTACTTTAAAAGCCTATTATTATAAAAATTCTAATGATACTTGGCTTTTCTTTCATTTTTTTTAATTCATCAATCTAATTCCCAGGTTAACAGAATCTGGCAGATGTCTCTATTTTATTCTGTTGATTTGGCAGATTTAGCATATTCTTTGTAGAGAAGCCTTTTTTTTTTTCCCACTCAGCTCAGGTTTTCATTTCTTCCTGGCACTTGTCCCAGTCCTTAGGGCTTTGCAACCTTTTGAGAGGTACTCTTGTCCATGCTCTCCTCTTCCTTGGATCTGTCAGGCAAATCCAGTCAGGAGTGACACACTTTCACCAGCATCCACTGATGAACAATGTGATGTGGTACAGTGTTTTTTTTGTTTTTCGTTTTTGTGTATTCTGAATGGCACCCATTTACCTACTTCTATAAAAAGTCTAAACCATTTGTATTAGCTATCAATTTCTCACTTTATATTTTTATTCTTGAATTTTTTAAAAAGCATTTCTAATTCAAGTTTCAAGGAAATTTCAATATTTCTACTTTAGAAGACTATTATTGTAGAAATTATAATGATACTTGGCTTTTTTAATTCATTTGTTTTTAATTCGTCTGTCTAATTTCCTGTTAATAGAACTCTTTTCTTACAGAGCACATTATTTACTATAAACTGAATCATGAGGTTTTTGGTCTTTATTAAGACATATTTATAAAAAGACAATATTAAATATCAGACATTATTAGTTAGGGAACTATGCAAGTGTACTTAATACAATTCAAACCCAGAAAAAAATATTATGTTTAGGTAAAATAAGTTGCATCAGTTTATTATTATATGTGAAGTAGACTTTTTCCCATCAACAACGACCTGAATAGCTGCAGGATTTAGCAGTTGTGTTTAATCAGTACAATTAATCATCATTAGTGTATACTTTAGAATGATCAATCACATTCAATTTTATGACCAGCGTTGATCACAATACAATGCATTAGTAATCATCCAGAAACTTAAGAAAATAAGCCATTAGCTCCCATTTGAAGTCACTAGTATTTTTCATTATGAATTTGTATCTGAATGTTTTAGACATTTTTTTTACTTTGAATTAATGCTGATTGACAGAAGCAGTATTATTTAAACATGCTATTTTTCTTAAGTTTATTTATTTATTTTGAGAGACAGAGGAAGTGAGAGTGAGAATAACTGGGGAAGGGCTGGGGAGAGACAGAGAGAGAGAATCCCAAGCAGGCTCTGTGCCAACAGCACAGTGCAAGGCCTGACCGATCTTACAAACTGTGAGATCGTGACCTGAGCCGGTATCAAGTGTCAGATGCTTAACTGACTGAGCCATCCAGGCACACCTAAGCATGTTATATTTGCAAATTGAAAAATGTCCTATACTAATCTTAGCACTGACTTGTAAGCTCTAGCTTTTTTCATCAATTTAACCAAAATGGTTATACATATATATATATGTATATACATATATACATATATATACACATATATACATATATATGTACTCATATATATATATATTCTCATATATATTCTAATATATATATATATATATTCTAATATATATATATTCAACACCTGTACTTAAATGCCACTTTCTCAGTGAAGCCTTTCTTGATAATTCTCTTTAAAACAACAGTCTCCCATACATATTTCCCTTATGTTCTTTCCTTGCTCTATTGTACTCCATAACGTGAACAACTATCTAATGTACTATATATTTTATTCCTTTATATTTAATATCATTTCTCTCTTTCTCTATCCACTAGCACATGTAAGAATATGATCTTTAGGGTCTAACACATTAAGTTTTAGTCACAGCTCTGCCTGTTACTAACTGTGGAATTTGGGAAAAATTAATAACCTTTCTGTGCCTCAGTGTCTGTGGGAGTAATAAGGTTGCCTACCTCGTATAGTTCTTCTGCAGTTTTAATGGGTTTATATTTTTTAAAGTACTTGGCACAAAGCAAACACTATGTAAGTGTTAGCTTTAATCTTCATACTGACAAAGTTTCTTTTTTTTTTTTTTTCCCACTAGTGTATCCCTAGAACCTATTACATTTCTGGCACAGAGCAGACAGTAAAAGGTTTTCTTAAATAATGAGTTTATCCTTAGCTCCCAAAGGTTCTCTGATTTTCTTTTGTGACAAATATCTTACTATGATCTCTGACACTGTCATGTCCTCCAACTCTTCACTTCAAGATGGGAGGAAAGGAGAGGGGAGTAAAGGTGGCAACATTTGCAACCAGATTGAAGGGGATTTTAAGATTGCACTCTATTTTTTCTATTACAGGTTTTTAGTGACCACCTTTGTCATTACTCATGGTTTAAGGTATATAGAGTCTGTACAGAAAAATGAAGCAAACAAAAAATACTGTAATTGTAAAAATAAGACAATCTCTTCTGAAGGCAAATTACAACATACTGTATTAAAAATAGCTTTCTACTTAGACAATGTGTAATGTAAAAATTAAGCTTAGGTAAACATGTAACTAATGGAACTAAAAGCATTCTGCTTTGTAGCTTACAAGTTATCTGCTTGGGGATTTGTGCTTGATTTACTATTGAATCTTGTAGAGGACATGATAAATAAAATTAGACTTATGGCAAACATCAAACTATTTTCTTTTCATTTATATTTGATAATTTTTTTACATTTAAATAAATTAAATTGTTCAAATTGTGACAAAAACAAATGTAAACAAATATTTTTAGATCACATTTTATTTGATTTGATTTCATGCATCAGATCTAAAGGTAATGACAAGCTAAAATGTACACAAAACTTCACTAAATCCTAACAATAGCATGAGGTAGGTTTTATAACATTTTATAGTTTAAGAAATTGAAAGTGAAAAGGTTAAGTAACTTACCTATTGTAACACAACTAACATGCAAATACAGTTGTATGACACCATAAGGCCCATGTTTTTCTGTTATCTCAAGCCTCATCTTCATTGTTGAACTAAGATTACATAGACTTTCCCACTAATACAGGCCTTTAATTTAAAATTTAAGATTGATTCTTGTATCAATTTTACATAACAAATTTCTGCTTCTATCCATAAAGGAAAAACAAAGACAGAACTTCCCATCAGAAACAACTAGAAACTGCACAAAATACATGATACTATTCCTATACATTGGACAACAGTGTGGGACACACAATTCCTCATTTCATTGTCTGGAGACAGTTTCTAGACCATTAATATAAGAGGAAAGATGGAAATGGCCTTCGCATCTTTACATGTTTAAATCGAGGACACAGCAATCAGATTTTTCAGAACTCTGTCAGCTAGAAGGGTAGGCCAGGGTTCTGAAAAGGGGGAAGCTATGTTGAAAAAGTACTGGAAATCTGTTTAGGTATTCTTGAGTCTTTACTGAGTACTAGGCTGTTCATGACTGGATTAAAATGCTAAAAAGCAGGGCAAAGGGTGATAAAGGATGTACATGCATAACAATTCCAGGGGCTTAAAGAGGATAAGTAGATGCTTAAGTTCCAACTCACCACTCTAGACTCTTTAGTAATAACACATAGCATTCCATGGAGATCCAAGAGAGACAATGCTTAAGGAGTGTGGTTGAGCGTTCTATAAATTGAGGTTGAGTATTCCTGCCCTAGCAAAGCTTAAAAACAAGCAGGGATAAAATTAATACAAAAAATAATAATAATTTTAGGCCAAAAAAAAAAAACCTACCAAAAGAATCACACTATTTAAAGGAAAGCAAAAATTACAATGCTCAGTATCTAATCAAAATTCTACACAAGTCAGCCAGAAATGGCAACACATAATTAGAATAAAATTCACTTAACAAAAATAGACCCCAAAATTTATAAATTATGGAATTGCAAAACAAAAATTCTAAAAAATATATTGTAACTATAAATATATATTTAACATAAAATAACATAATAGGATAAAAATCAAACATTTTTAAAAGACCCAAAGAAAAAACTTAAATGTAAAAACTTGATTATTTAAAATTAAATTTTTATTGAATGAGACCAAAAGTAGATTAGACATTGTAGAAAAAAAAAAAGAGAAAGGATTAATGATCTTGGAAGAAGAGCGATACAACCTATCCAAAATGAAGAAAAGAGAAAAAAGGTAAGAAAAAAAAAATGAATGTGAACCTCTGGACCTGTGGAATAAATTGAAACAGGGTGAAATGATATAATCATAGTCTTAGCATAAAATAAAATAAAGATAGTTTAAGAAGTAATGGTTAATAAGATGCAAATTTGATTAAAGAAAAAACAACTATAAACCTACCAATTATAGAAGCTCAAAGAACTACAAACTGGAAACACATATACTGCATCGAGGAATATATAACTACATTTCCAAAAACCAGCACTGTGAAAAACAAGACACATTATATACAGAGAAAAAAAGAGCAATTGAGTCTTCTCATAATGAATAATGAAAGCCAAAAGACAACGGTAACTATTTTCAAGTAATAAAAGAAGAAAACTTTGTCAATTTAGAATGCTATATCCAGCAATATTCTTTAAAAAATAACAGTGGAATATAAACACTTACAGAAAAAGGGAAGGTAGAGAATTCATTATAAGTTGATCAGAACTAAAAGAATATTAAAAGAAATTCTTCAGGAATAAAAACTATACCACATGAATCGGATCTTCCCAAAGAATAAAAAGTACCAGAAACTATAAATATGTGAATAAACATAAAATATTACTTCTAATTTTAATTTTAAAAAGATAATTATAATTTAAACTAAAAATAAAAATAATGCATTTTAAGGTTTATGATGCATGCAGAAATAAATTGTTTAAAAATAATACTATAAAGTATGAAAAGGAATTTTTTAAGCATTCTTTTTTAACAATGTATCTTGTAAATGATACATGAAGAGTATATTATTCCAAGATAGATTGCAATAGGGTGAATATGTGTATTTTAAACATTAAAGCAACCATTAAAACCAGAAGAGTTATAGCTAATTCATAAATAATGGAGACATTAAAATATATTTATAAAAGCAGAAAAACAAAAAATAATAAACAGATGCAACAAATATAAAACAAATTACAAGATGATAGCCTGAAAACAGTGATATTTACATTAAATGTAAATGATCTAAACATGCTCAGTAAAAAGGCAGAGATAAAAAAAAAAACATAAGAGTGACTATAAAACCACACTTTAAAAAACACAGTAAGAGATAAAACATAAATAAGAGAATAAAAAAATATAAACTCTGCAAACATTGAATGTAAAAAAGCCAGAAAGGCTATAGTAAAAACAGGAGAAAAAATATTACAAAAGAAACAATATTACTAGAGACAAAGAGGGACATTTCATAATGAAAAAGAAGTGAATTAACTAGGAAGCATTAACAGTCCTTCATACCTGCATACACAATTACAGAACTGCAAATACATAAGGCAAAAACTAGTACTAACGAGAAGATAAATAGACAAATTCAGACCGATGACTGGAGTTTCCCATGCCCTTCCCAGTAACTTATTAAACAATAGCAACAACCATATAATTTATAAGAAATAGAAAAATTTTTAACAATATCAACCAAATGGACCTAACTGGCATTTATGGAATACTGTAACCTAACATCACATAATTTTCAAGTATAGGTGGAATATTTAACAAAATAGACCATATCATGTGCCATAAACTAAGTTTCATCAAACTTAAAAGAATTGAAGTCATAGACTATGTTCTCTGACAATAGCAAAAATGAACTAGAAATCAATAACAGAAAGATATGAAAATATCCAAACATTTGTGAGTTAAATAAAGCATTTTAAATACCCTATGGGTCCAGCAGAAATCAAGAGGCAAATCAGAACGCAATCTGAATTAAATAAAAATGAAAATCAGCATTAAAAAATCTGTTCAAAGGGAAATTATGGGTTAAACTGTTTATATCAGAAAAAAACTACAAAAAATTAAAATCAATTATCTAAATCAAGAGTTTACAATTTTTTCTATAAAGAACGATATGGGCAATAATTTAGGCTTTATAGTCTCCTGTTGTTCCTACCAGGTCTGCCACTGCAGTGTGAAAGCAACCACAGACAATGCATAAATAAATGAGCATGGCTGTATTCTTAAAAAAACGAAACAAACAAAACAAAAACCATTATTTATAGAAATTGTAAATTGAATTCCATAAAATACTCACATGCATAAAATATCATTTTTATTTATTCAAATATTAAAAAGTGTAAAATTTACTCAGCTTTCAGGCTCTACAGAAATAGATGGTAAGCTGAATTTGGCCCACAGTCCATAGTTTGTGAACTCCTGATCTAAGCTTTGACCTTAGGAAGCTAGACAAAAGAAACAAATTAAACCCAAAGTAAATGAAAGAAAGAAAATAATAAAGATACAAGCAGCATTCAATGGCATTGATGACAGACAAATGGGATAGGAAAAGCAATGAAACCAAAGGCTGGTGATTTGGAAAAAAATCAATAAAGTTGATGAACTTCTAGCTCCACTAATAAAGAGAGAACAGGGTGAAGATATATTACTAATATTAGGAATGAAAGAAGAAACATAATCTAGAGTCTACAGGTTACTAAGGAAATGCTATAAACAACTTTTTGCCAATAAATACAACTTAGGTGAAATAAATATATTCTAGAAACACACAAATGATCTAAATAGACTTGAAAAACTAGAAATTTTCCATAACCCTAGATCTTTCAGGGTATTTTAATTGGTAATTAAAAAATTTCTCACTAAAGGAAACTCCAGACCCACAGGCTTTCATTGGCAAATATTACTAAGCATCTAAGAAAGAAATAGCATGAAATCTATATGAACACATCCAGAAATTAAAAGAAAAAGGGGTCATAATTACCTTAATATCAAAAGTAGGCAAAACTTTCACAGAAAAAATTATAGACAAATATCTCTTACTTGAAAAATCTTTTTACATTTTTGGCAAAGAAACCCATAAATATATAAATAGGATAAGACAGTTTGCACATCTGTGGTTTATCTTGTGAATAAAGTCACCATATTAACAAAATAATTGGGAGAAAAAGAAACACAAGACCATTTTCAGAAACACCATTTGACAAAGTGCATGATAAAAACTTAGCAATTCAGAAATATAAAAGAACATCAGTGAAGCATCTATCAAAAACCTGAAGCTATGATTATACTTCATGGTGAAAGGCTGAATTATTTCCCCCTAAAATTGGGAACAAGTCAAGATACCTGCTTATATCATGTCTATCAAGATTGTGCTAGAAGATATAACCAATGCATTAAGAATAATAAAATAAAGTAAAATGCATACATTTTGAAAAGAAGTAAGTTTCACTTTATATTAAAACATAATGAGTATCCTAAGAAATCTACAAGAACTAATTCATGAATTAAGCAAGGTCATACTGTTCGAAGACAAAAGAAAAAAATCAATTGTGTATATTTATATATTAACAATCAATAACTGGAATTTGAAATTAAATCAAAATGCTTAAAATAATATCAACATATTAAATATATAGATATAAATTTAACAATACACGTATAAAAAAACCCAAAAACATTGTCAAAAGAAATTAAAGGAGACCCCCAAAATTGAGTGATATATCATATTGTTCATAGACAGGAAGACTCAATAGTGATAAGATAACAATTCTCCCTAAAATGCTTTATAGATTTTATACAATCCCAATGAAAAATGTAGTGGGATGTTTAGTAAAAATTGATAAGCTGATTCTTAAATTTATATGGAAAACTAATGACCCAGAATAGCTAAAACAATTAAGTAAAAAAGAACAAACGTAAAAGACTCACACACTCTGATTTCAAGATATAGCATAAAGATACAGTGCTCAAGATTTATTTCTTCTAACCATATTGCACTGGTTGTGATTTCCAGAACTATTTGAATGACAGTGGTGATGAAGATATAACATGCTTTGTTTTTGAATTTATAGGCAGAAAATTCAGATTTACATTGTTGAGTAAATTAACTCTAGCGGTTTTTATTTTTTGTTTGTTTTAAAGATGTCATGTGTCTGTTAAGAAAATCTATTCTGAGATTGCTGAGTCTTTTTATTACAAATGGATGTTGAACTTGTCACATAATTTTTCTGCATATTTTAAGATAATATGGCTTTTATTTTTAGTTTGTTAATATGGTGAATTGTATTGATTTGTTTGTGAGTTTGGATCAGGCTTGTATTCTTGGGGTAAACCTAACTTGTTTGTGAAACATTATTGCTTTTATATTTTACCAATTTCAACATGTTAATATTTTATTGAGAATTTTTATGTCTATAGTCATGGGGTACACTGGTCTATAGTGGTTTTTTTTTTTTTCCTTGTAATGTCTTTCTCTACTTCTAGCAGCACTAGGGTAACTTAGGAGTCATAACATGAATGGGTATTGTTTTCATCTTTTCTATTTTCTGAAAGGGATTTGCAGAATTTGGTTTATTTCTTTCATAAATGTGTGATTGAATTCACTGTGAACACATCTAAGTCTTGATTTTTATTGAAGGATTTTTTATTACATATTAAATCTCTTCAATGGACATAAGTCTATTAATATTATTTCCTTTTGAGTAAGATTTGGTAGTTTGTTCTTTTAAGAAATTGACACATTTCATCCAGGTTGTGAAACTGATGGACAAAGAATTATTTGTAGGGTTTCTTTCTTATGGTTTTGGTACCTATACTACACAGTATTGAATACAACTTCATTTCTAAAGTTGATGTATGTACACTCTCTTTTTTTCTTGGCCAATGTAGTTAGACTTTATAAATTATTTTCAATAATTTCCATAATTTTTAGTTGATATTCTCTATTTTGTTTTCAATTTTATGAATTGTATCCTTCTTTCTTATATAATACCTTCCTCTTGTTTTGAGTTTAATTTCTCATATTTTACTTGTTTATTAAGCAGGATATTTATGATATTGATTTGAGACCAATCTTTTCTTCTTCATTCCTAGTATGAGTATCTAATACTTTAAATGTCCTTCCAATCACAGTTTTAGTTGCATCTCATACATTTTGAAATGTTGTATTTTTATTTCATTCAGTTCAAAATATTTGGTAATTTTCCTCAAAACTTCCCATTTGACCACTGAGTTATTTATAAATGTTCTATTTACTTTTCATGATTGGGTTTTTAGATATGTTTCTGTTGTTGATTTTATTTATTTTGAGAAAAGGAAAGAGGAAGAGTTCATGTGCACATCGGAGAGGGGCAGAGAGAAGAGAGAGAATCCCAAACAGGTTCTGCGCTGTCAGTACAGAGCCTGATGCAGGGCCCAATCCCACAAACTGTAAGATCGTGACGTGAGCCCAAATCAAAAGTAGGATGATTAACCGAATGATTAACCGACTGATCCACTCAGGTGCCCTAATTTTAAATTTTATTGTATTGTGAATTTGTATAATTATATATTTTCGGTTCATTATGGTTTGTTTAATGGCTCAGAATATGGTCTAGTTGGATGTTTCATATACACTTGAGGAAATGTGTATTCTATTATTGTTGAGTAGAGAGCCAATTAGATCAATTTGATTATGTTCAGTTCTTCTATACTATTACTGATTTTCTATGTGTTCTATCATTTAATGAGAGAAGTGTTTAACTCTCCAAATACATTCTCTCATGTAGCTTATTATTTGATACAAGCAGTGACCTTATTTCTTTATAGTTTTGAATATTACACTCATTTTAAAAGCTAGTCTTAAATTATTATCCTTATACTCTATTGAAATATAGTTTAAATTATTACTCAAAGAACTAAGTAGGTTATTGTATTATTATTGCATTATTGTTATTATTCTAAATAATCTACATAGATAAACTATATCATTTATGTATCAAATCACTTTCATGTGTTTGTTTTCCTTGTATATTATGATATTTAGACTCAGACATAAATGAATATATTTTCAAGAACAGATAATTATAACATGAGGTTTTATTTGTTAGTGGATCTACTTTGTTGAAAATCTTGTCAATATTTTTCAAATGCTGAAAATCCTTATTTTGTACACAGAAATCAAATATTGAATACAAATTCTATCAATGCTATCAGCCTTGTAGACAAATATTAATACTTATAGAATCATGAGATATTTAATTAAATTGACCTCACCATATCGTATTGCATTATGGAAACAAGTAATAATCAATCTCACTTGTAAATCAGAGCAGGGAACATTCACTGTATCTACCATATCTTTTTAGTTGTATTCTCTTTCATTATAATAGTTGCCTATATTATCCTAAGGAGGAAAATAAAAGTATTATCAAGTGAAGTAAAATAAGTGGCTCAAATGATTTACTTTTATGGTACATGAAGTTAATGTCTGTCTTCTTGTAAATTATTATTATGTGAACAGTTACAACATTCCCATTTAAGGTATCCAAGGTTAAAATGATTCCATCAGTGATTGTAGGTATATTTTACACCATTTTAAGCTCAGAATTATATTTTACCAAATATTGGGCACTGAAATACAAAAAGGAGATAAAAGTGATATTTGATACATATGCATTCACTTTTGGTTTGAAACAAATAGTCTTATAAAGTAAATCAGTGAAAATCTTGATTCTTTTCTGTTTGTTTGTTTATTTGTTTGTTTTTGAGAGAGCACAAGCAGGGGAGGAGCAGAGAGAGGGAGACAGAGGATCCAAAGTGGGCTCTGTGCTGACAGGCTGATAGCAGGGACCCCCCAGGTGGAACTCAAAATCATGAACCACGAGGTTGTGACCTGAACCGAAGTCAGAAGCTCAGCGGACTGAGCCACCCAGGTGTCCTGAAAATCTTGATTCTTTTGAGGAAAGCCACAGTTTGATTTTAGGTTATTAGTGGATCTTCTACCCCTCTATTAGCCTTGGAACCCACTCCTATTTAGGGGCTTCATACTGAGAATATTATGGTTTCCCACAGAAAAATAGCTGTTGCTTCATTTTCACAGTTCTTAAAACTTCAATTCCATTCTGGTTTCCAGAATATTCTCCAATTCCATACTGGTTTCCCTACTGAACTCTCTGAGCTAATTTCCTTTCGATTTTTTACTTGCTCACTTGGCTCTGATCACCCAGGTCTCTTCACTATTCCTTGTTTAGCAGTCCTCTCTTTTAGGGCTTTCACACTTGCACTTCCCAGAACACTAAGAAACCCTAAGGACTTCTGTCCTCCTCTCAGATTTCTGCTCAAATATCATCTTATCAGAGAGGCTTTTCTAGACCATTTACCATCCTTACTTTTTTTGTCCAAACACTCTTATCATGACCTAGCATATTATACATGCAGTTCCTATTTGTTTATTTTCCATCTTGACTTCCATTAATATTCAATTTCCTTTAGAACGGAGACTGTCCATTTTGTTTACTTCTATATCCCCAGGGCCTAGAGTTCTACCAACAAGAAGTAGACACTTAAGAAATACTATTTGATATATTTATTGGGTGAATTAATGAGGAGAATATGCCCTGAACTGTATATAAGCTTGCATCGATATTAATTGCCAACACACATACATCCTGAAGTACTATATATTTGTGAACTTGTGCAAAACTATACAACTTGCATTTTTCAAGATAAAAAAATAAAAGAAGTGCATTCTTACTCACAGCCTTACCCATAATGCTTTTTGTAAACTTTCTAAACACATCAGTAATTATGATAGAAGAACAGTATGAGATTTAGTTAAAGGGAAAGCATGGATTTATTGATGTGTTGTCTCCAAGTGAAAATGTGCTACAATTTAAGGAGTGCATTTGTTGTGATGAGCACTGGGTGTTGTATGGAAGTTTTGAATCACTATATTGTACACCTGAAACTTATATTACACTGTATATTAACTAACTGGAATTTAGCAGTCTCATGCTCTACCGACTGAGCTAGCCAGGCGCCTTACTAACTGGAATTTAAATAAAAACTTAAAAAAATATTTAAATACTTTATGGCTTTACTTGAAGTTTTAAAAATATTCTATATATCTATATTTGATTGAAGTATTTGTGTAACTCCAAGTATCTCTGAAAACCATAAAAATTCACAGAGCACAAGTGGAAAACTCATGAAGTGGAAGAATATACATCTCAAAAGAATATAACTTTCATTTAACCAGAATAAAAAAAAGGAAAGAAACAGGCTGTGGTGAAGGCTATTTTCTACCAATCCTTAAACAAGGGATCACTCTTACAGAATGGGTCTATCCTAAAACAAAAGGCCTGAGGAGAGCCCTTCTGTCATGAGAACAGTCCAAATCCTAATGCCCACTCCTTGATAGAACTGCTTCCAAAACATTCTTGACTCCAAAGAAGATACAACTATTACATTTGAAAACTAAACCTTAGCAAGAAAGAAGAAAGAAAAGAAAAGAAAAGAAAAGAAAAGAAAAGAAAAGAAAAGAAGAGAAAAGAAAAGAAAAGGAAAAGAAGGAAGGAAGGAAGGAAGGAAGGAAGGAAGGAAGGAAGGAAGGAAGAAAAAAGAAAAACACGGTTCAGTGGGTATTTATTGAATGTCTACTTACTATTTACAAAGTTAAGAGTGACAAAAAGGGCTACAAAAATAAATAAATAAATGAGCAATTCATTCAATTAACAATTATTGGCCGAGCTCCTGCTACATCCAGATATTGCTCAAAGCAAAATAAAGAAAAATTCTAGATGCTTAAGGAATTTGAGAGAAGTGGGTAAGTAAGGTTTACTCAAGAGGGAAAAACTGAATACTGTAAGAGTAAATTTATCATAATGTGATGTGAACAGAGGAACAGAAACGAGGGCAAGCAGGAGTTTTGAAGAATGGCTCAGGTAGTTTGTATTGGCTAGATTGAAAATGAGCTGTGTAAAATACTTATGGAGCAGGGGTGGGGCTGGGGGGATTCACACTGCAGAGACTTCAAATGCCAAGTCTGAGGATTTTGTACCAAATTTGCTGGTCATGAAGAGCCAGTGAAGGTTTGTGAATAAGCAAGTAGTCTTAGAAGTCAGAATGAAACAAAGAATGCACTATTATATGTTGATATTATTTTAAAACATTAACTTGCCTACATTTTGTTTCATTCTCAAAGGCCCTACACTAGACAGATACATGTCTCTTCATAAGCTACCAGGGGGGAAAAAAGAAAAAAAAAATGAAACAATAAACTTAGTAGCTTTGACTCCTTTTATCTTATGAAGGTCCCTTTCTTTTGTATGGAAAGCTAGATCTTTTTTGAGTTACTCATCTGTGGTTGAGCTCTTTGACCTATTTGCCATTTTGAAAGAAACTGTGATGGGTTTTAAAATATTGTAGGAATATACCCAGATGAGCACAATGCCTGGCCCTTGTACCATGATGAAAAGCAATATTTGGGCATCTAATATTTGTATTCACTTCAACTTGTTTGTTCATTTTTCATTGTCAGTGCCCATAGAGATGAAAGAAATCAGTTCATTATTGATTACTTTTAAATTCAGACAAGCTTGGGGAGGGATGGACTCACACAGATGCTTGTGCACCAATATGAATGTTACATCCAACCAGCACCTGTTAAAGAACATTAATGAAAATAGTATTTTGGATGATGTTCTTACAAGGCACTTCATTTAGTCTGTTATTTACTTACATCCATATATGTTAAACTATACTTACTAAAATGGCCTTGCCAAAAAAGTCAAGCAGATAATTTTGACTGACACCATCTCTGTATTTTGCTCACACAAACACATAGAGAGAGATGGTTTGAACAGCAGATTTCTTTTGCATGAAGGCCTAACACCTTTGCATATGACTCAACTTACTACCCTAATGTAGTGCTCATTAATCTGTGGAGCTTTCTTGGAAGATAAGAAGCTTTAAAATGAAAATAGTAAATTCTCTTACTTCCCAGCATCTGCCCAGTAATTCATATTTTCTAGGCAGATTTGCAGAATTCTTCCCCCAAGTTACCTTTGTGGCGCTTGCTTGAGCAGAATAAAATGAGGAAAGGCTTTAAGTTTAAAACATTCCTACAAGAAAACTAACTTAAAAAACTTAATCATCTTATACATAATAAAATAATAATTTAATACAAAGAATTCCTAGCAATGCTAATCAACTTCCTGAAAATCAGCAGGCTAAAACAATCATTTGCCCTACATTATCATTCTGGCCTTTTTGCAACTGAGTCCCTGAAAGTAAATGATGTCACTTCCCCTTCACTAAAAAGATCTTTTTGACCATTTCCATGAGACATACATTAAGTTGTTTTGGAAGTCGCTGCTAATAATCTTGCCCTTTAGACCTTGGCTTGCAGAGATAATGAGTCGGAATTTGCTGAACATTTCATCTCTTCTTCAAGTTCCAGCATGGGCAGGGTATTGAATGACCCAGTCTGGTAAAACATAACTGCTCTTTCTTTATTCTCATTACACTTGGGAAGCAAAATCTGATTAGCTAACTGACTGGAGAACTGTGTATGGTTAACTGAAATATGACCCATCAATTGAGAAGCTTTAACATTGTGGGACAGACCAGGAGAGGCAGGAAACTTCCAGTTGTTTTTCAGTTGGAAGCTCATTTAACTCTCAATAAGCTGTTTCTAGAAGCTAAATCTAAATTCATTGTATCCCCTTCCTGAAATGTTTCTCAAAATGTTCCTCTAACTCTAAAATGCAGGTAGAATTGAGAGGGAATGGATCCTTAAACTATTTATTATTTTCAGTTATAAATTTAGTTTACTGAAATGTTAATGGCTAAAATACAAATGCCTTATTTTAAGTACTGGCAAATGTTATAAAATCTAATATCTCCTATCCAGATGCTAATCTTGTTATGATTAGTATGTATGGTAATCCAACATTTCAATTCAATCAATGCCAATCAAAACATGACTTTGGGAAAATTGAATGGATTTATTCATTCTCACATTAGTGAGTGCTCCTTTGCTATACTGGGCAGTGCCCACCTTTAAACTGAGGAGATGTGGTGGGGGGGAGGGGGCTGCCTGGGTGGCTCAGTCAGTTGAACATATGACTTTGGCTCAGGTCATGATCTTATTGTTCATGAATTTGAGCCCTGCACTGGGCTCTCTGCTGTCAGGGTGGAGCCCACTTCAGATCCTCTGTTCCCCCCCCTCTCTCTGTACTTACCCCACTCATCCTCCCTCTCTCTCAAAAATAAATAAACATTTTAAATTAACATTGTAAATTGAAGAGATAGGAAAACAGGCAATAATTACAACACTGCATTAAGGACCATAACAGAAAAGTAAGTACATATGTATTTTTATATAATAGTAATTATAGAGCTCTTCTAGCTCTAATCCTCCCCAGAGATTTGCTTTATGATACTATTTATTTATTTATTTATTTATTTATTTATTTATGAGTGTTAGAATTTTCACAAGTATGCCTGAATTTCACACATCTTACATTTTAATGCAAGCATTCAAAATCCTTCCAAAGGTTTCTTGATGGTCCCATCTTACAAAGAGGGGCCTGCAGCACAAAATACATAGCTTATTTTTGTCCAGGAAAGACACAGAGTAAGACTATCATACATCTGTCTCCAGCCCTCTCACAGAATGCTAAGACATATAGTTTGCAGTAGCCATGCCATTTTACATGATTCCACAATCTCAAGTCATACCATAAAAAGATTGGCCTGGGGTTATCCTGAGGCATCTCTGGTTGTGCCTGGTTGTGTAAGCGCAGAGCCTCTGGTCAGTCCATCCGACTAATGTCTTCTCTCCTTGGCTGCCTTCCATAAAGGTGGCTCAGTGAATGGGGGCATCGCTTCTTGCTCTGAGGATAGGCACTCATCTCTCTTCTCCAGGTCAGAGTGCTCATGGGGAACATTAACTCATATGTGTCACGGGAGTATCTCCTTTTCTGGAAAAATCTCATAAACTGCCTCACTGCAATAGTCATTCTTACAAACTCTCCTGGAAATGCCTGCTGTCTAAAGGTCTTCCCTTACGTGTTTAAATCAAAACAAGAGGAGAGCTGTACTACTTTTCAGAAAAGTCCATCTGTCTCTACTCTGACATTCACAAACAAAAGAGCATAGGTATTCTTGCTTCTGTTGCTTGAGATCACCAGTGACAAAGTTTGTCCATGATTTCTATATGTATATAAAGAAATATTATAAAGTAATGACCATATTTTATTATATCTAGTTAATGGAATCCTATCAGGGCCTGGGCATGTGAATATTCTTAGGCTCTGCACACAGTTCTCTCCATATGAAGATACTCTCTTCCCGCTTCTCCTAATAATTCTTCAGCCCTTGCTTAAATGCACTTTTCTCCAGATTTCTGAGATACACGAAAGTGTATTAAATGTTCTTGCTTTGTGCATCATTACCCTAACCCTCATCTTCCTTTCATTGTACTTATTATTCTCTGTAAAACCCACAAGGACAGGGATTTTAATTAATTTGTTCATGACTGTAACCACATATTGGGTACTCACCAAATACATTTTGAGTAAATAATATATAGATCAGTGACTCTTATGACAATTGCACTACATTATTCATATATATTAAAATTGTATCAATTTCAAAGATGATAGAAAAATATATGAAAATCAAATGTTATAAAGGGGCATAATATATGCAACTTATTCTCAAATGTTTCCAAAAATACTAATAATATGCACATAGAATCAAAAAGCAAACTTAACAGAATTTTATTGATTGGTGAACCTGTGTAATTCTTTTTGCAATATTTTGCTTTTTATGTTATTTTGACATTGATTTGAAATAAGCAATTAAGTTTTTAAAAACTTGAAAAATATTTTTAAAACTCCTACATTACGGTTCCTTTATATCAGCAGCATATTATTTGGGAATACTATTAAGTGCATTTGTGTGTATACCTATAAAAATTCAAACCTCTTCAAAAATGACTTTGAATTGTGAGAACATTCCATTCTATATTCATGCTAGATAAGAAAAAGACAATGCTATTTGTCTTAAAGGAGTTTAGAAAATGCCACCCTAAATACGCTGCATTGGTATATTATTTTTAGCTTCAAGACAGGAAAACAGAAAATTCAGGTACAGGCTTTCTATGAACTCCTGGTATCTGTCTAAAGACAGATTCTCCAAAACAAATTCAAATGTCAGCAGTGCGGTTCTGGGGAGTTTCATCAACAAGGAAAGGTTGACTCCTATCACAAGACAGGAGACTATAAGTCCACACCACATTCAGACAAACTTTGTCACAAACTATCATAGCTCCCATTTTTCTGCTAAGGGCTCACTCATCTTCCCTAAAAGATCATTCACGTTCCCCTTAGTTCCCTAATCCCCTCTTCCTTTTCCCCTATTCAGATGATAGACAAGCCCCCAAATCTCTTTTGCAGATTTCACTTTTGTTTTCCTATGATGTCCCCTGTACATCTTTTCTTCTGTTACTTGGCCTGTTGTCAGTTTATTTCATAGACCCATAGAACCTAGCAGTGAGGAAGAAAAATTTTTCCTCCCCTACAGTTTCATTACATAAATACAATAAAAAAGTAATCAAGATATAAAATTAAAAGTGTTACAAAATAGTAAGAAAAGATGTGATTGTCGTGTATATATTAGGTGACTTGTAATGAAGTAATCATTGGAATTCTGACAGTCATGTAATCATTAACAAAATACTTAATTTCTCCATTAATGAAATATTTATTAAATACTAGCACATAATAAATCCTAGAAATGTTACTTTTTAATTTATACTTCTTAATTATAATCCATTAGTTCTTAGGATAAGAAATACCCACTCAGTGCTGAGAATTACTACATAAAATATGTATTTTTTTACCTTAACACAGTCTAATTGGAAATAAATAAAAGTTCAAGTGCAAACCAGAAAAAAAATAGGATTTTCATTAGTCAGTCAAGAAATACAGATATATAAACACATAAAGTGAAAACCACTACAGATTGATTGCAGGTTGTTTGAGAGTCAAGTGGATTAAAACACTTTAAGTGGATATATTTTTTAAAAAAAGTCTAGATATAAAGCTAGAGATCTGAGACTCTTTCCAGAATAAAAGGAATACTGTGTACTTTTTTTATCTGTGCATTCTATTAACATTAAATTTAATTATGGCCCCTTTTCAGTGTAAAATAAATTTTTTTTAAAGATGAACTCAATGTTTGAATTTAGGAAACATTATTTTTCATTTTTCAGCATTACAAGATCAAATATACAGCTAAATAAAATAATTCTTTTGAGTAATAATAACTCTGATTAATAAAAGTTTAAAAAGTTGGTATACTTTGGTGGTTAGAACTAATTGAATGACATTTTATCCAGCTATCCTCTAGCTGCCCGTCAATATTTGGTGTTATGGGCTGAAATTGGGTTTCCGATAAATTCTAAAGTCCTTATGATTATATTTGGAGGTAGGGGAAACCTTTAAGGAGATTAAGTTAAAATGAATTTATATAGGTAGGTCCTAATCCAACAGGACTCATGTCCTTATAAGAAGAAAAGATTAGTACACAGACAACACAGCCTGGAAGATAATCATATGAGGACACACAAAGAAGGTGGCCATCTGCAAGACAAGGAGAGAGGCTTCAGAAGAAACTGAACCTTCTCATCCCTTGATCTCAGACTTCTAGTTTCCAGAACTGAGAGAAAATAAATTTTTGTTGTGTGGATCACCAACTCTGCAGTATTTTGTTATGGCAGCCTTAGTAAACTATTATATATAGTCACCTAGAATCCTAACTGATAAACATTTACATTAACAAGTGTCCCCCACATCTTTAATACCTCAGAACATGACAACAAGAAGCATTTTACCTTTCAAGCTGTATGCCCTTGGAAAAATTATATGACCTAAGTCTCATTCTATCTATTCAGTGGGAATAATGATTAAACCCTACCCCTAGAAATGTTGTGAAAAATAAATGAGATGAAACATGTAAATTTTTAGCCTATAGTGTATTGAATAGTAATTGTAGAATACATGTGGTCATTTTTCTTAATTATTAATTATACAAGTTATTTCACAGGACTAGAATAAATTATCCCCTAATCAGATTTAATAACTAAGTGTGAATTCAGAAATAAATTAAAATGGGTTCAATGTCTTTTTATGGTATTTATTTTTGTTTTCTCTAGTATTTTTTCATGTATTTTCTTTTTTTTCTCATTTTTGTCTATGTGAAGTTGAAAAAACCAGTATTAAGAATGCTGTCAAGAATATTGGACTAAATTCTACATAATAGATAAAATAACTGAGTACTGGATAATATTAATGGATGAGTAAAGAGCATATGTCAGATTTTCTTTCTCTCTCTCTCCCTCTCAACTCAATGTTTGTTTCTTTCTCTCTTTCTTTCTTTCTCTCTCTCTTTTTCTCTCTTTCTCTTTCTATTTTTAGAACCTCACATACACAGATTTAAGTTAATGGCATAATATCAGCATCATTACATCCAAATCTTCCTCTAATTTACTTTAATCATATTTTATTTTTTCTTTATCCTCTTTTTCTCCAGTCCCATTCCTCTCGCCTTCCATTCCTATTTTTAGTATATTGAATGCATGACTCTACAGTCCTTTCCATTGCCAATTTTCTTATTTAGATGTAAATGTATCCTTGAAACTATGTAGAGTGCTCTTTGAAATGTATGTATGTGAAAGAGAGAGACATGCGCTGTCTTCCATTATATTCATATACCACATTTAATTTATCATTTTTCATAGCAAAGGACACCTACGTTGCTTACAGTTCTTGGCTACAACAATCAGAAATGTTCTGAACTTTCTGACTTATATGTTATCTTTGCACCCTTGGAAAGTTTATTTAGATCCCATACGTGGAAGAAGCTTCCACCTAACTTTCCTTCCTTTCCTTTCCTTTCTCCTTCATTTAGGATCACATTCCAGTTGTGGTCTGATGGCTCTGCTAGCATCCCCTGACTCACTCCATCTTCTCTCACAGGGCTTCCCATTGATACATTTGTAGGAGATTAATACTATCTTGGTGTTTTCTCTCCAGAGAATATGGATTACACAAACTCTGATAAGTACTTCTTTTTCTGTTTTCTTTTTGGATTAGTTTGTTTTAATTTCAAGCATTATTATGTAACTTGTTTTTTAAGTCTTTTCCATTCTTCTCATGAAATTCTTACTCTTTTAATTCATGTTTTACTCTTTTCCTCTGTATCTGTTAATATAGATAAATAACTATAATGATTTCAAATCCTCAGTTGCATGGTTCCAATTTATGGGCCACTGATCTCTGGTCTAGTTTTATTGATTGATTCATTGCTTAATAATTATTTTTTTCTTATTTTTTGTCTAAGCTCTAGTTTTTGATTAAATGACAAAATCTGTATATAGAAGAATATTAGAACTTAGATAAATATAATTTATGTCTAGCAAAAGATATATCTCTCCTTCTGTCTGGCTATTAGCATAGGAGTTATCTCAGTGCACCACAGACTTCGGATGACTCCATATGGGGAGGATCTGTGTTCATTGTGCAATTTAATGTGTGGTCTATAATGCTGGGGGTTTTCTCAGTGTCTCTGCTCCACTCTCAACTTTCGGGAGTATAATAAAACTACACCACATGCCTGATCACTCTCCTCTTCCAGAAGTTAATGGCCACTGCTTTTTAGTGGGCCCAGAGCCCTCAGTGGGATAGGAGTTTTCTTGGTTATCCCATTCTAGTCAGTTTCAATCAGACCCTGTTTACCTGAGATTCTAACTCTCTGCCCTTTTAGAAGTAAAAAAAGTAATATTTTACTTATATTTATAAAAGTACATTCTTCCTTGTACTGGTAAAGAGTCCTGAATATGAGCATGTAACCTGTCCCTGCCCCAGAAGCAAACAATTTTTGCTTTGAATCAACGAATTATCCTCAACATTATCAGGTTTCTTGCCCTATCTCTTGTATCAATGTGAGAAGGATGGGAAAAGGAGGATCTTCTATGGAGCTTTGGGTAAGAAACATGGGGGAGTTCATAGCTTTTTCATTAGTTCCAGAGGGTTTTTCCTTTTTTCCTTCCCTCAATGTTGTTCTGGGACCACAGAGTAAAAATTTTTCTTCTTTTCCCCCCAAGGAGAAGAGGACTTTTGCTTGGCATGAGAGAAGATTCCAGTACATGAGTATAATTTAGTCCTGTCCTCTAGCATCAGTCAATTATCACCTGCATGCCTGCATGCACAGTTTACTTTGTATCTGTGTTCATGTCTACCACTTCTTCTTCCCACCATCTGCCAATAGTGTAACATCCAATATGTTCTGTATCTCCTCAAAGTGCTTGTTATCCTTTGAATTAAGTTAACATGGCTGCCTTAAAATCTCAGCCTTACAAAATGTCCAAACAGTTAAAAATGTTATAATTGTGTAATTTATATGCCTTTTGGTTTTGGTGTGGGAGCAACATCCTTCTCTTGTGGCTTTCTAAGTAGAAGCAGGACTCAAACATTTTTGATATCGCAAACTCTATAAAAGACTGTGCCTCTCAATTTAACTAAGATCATAAAAGCTTATAACAAAAATGAAACTTGGGGGTGCCTGGGTGGCTCAGTAAGTTGAGTGCCGACTCTTGATATTGCCTCAGGTTGCGATCTCACAGTCATAGTATGAGCCCCACTTGGGGCTCAAAGCTGAGCATGGAAACTGCTTGGGATTCTTTCCCTTCTTCTCTCTCTCCCTCCTCTTGGTCTCTCTCTCTCTCTCTCTCTCTCTCTCTCTCTCTCTATCTCTCTCTCTGTCTCAAAATAAATAAGCTTTGAAAAAATGAATCGATTATTTATGCTTTTAAAAATATTTCATTTTAATATTTTACTTCTATTTATAAAGCCAATTCTCAATATTTCTATTTCTCAATCTAAATTGGCACGTAGATTTATTTTAACATAGTTAACACTTTTTGTAATATGAAGTGGGTTAAAGTTTCAAAATATAGGGGCACCTGGCTGGCTCTGTTGGTTGAGTGTCCGACTCGATTTCAGCTCAGGTCATGATCCCAGGGTCATGGGATCGAGCCCCATGTCAGACTCCATGCTGGGCATGGAGCCTGCTTGAGATTCTCCATCTCTGCCTCTAACACTCTCCCCTGCTCGCTCGTTCTCAAAAAAATTAAAATATAGGGGCACCTGGGTGGCTCAGTTGGGTAAGCATCTGACTTCAGCTCAGGTCATGATCTCATCCTGAGTTTGAGCCCCACGTTGGGCTCTGTCCTCCAAGCCTGGACCATGCTTCAGATTCTGTGTGTGTGTCTCTCTCTCTGTCCCTCCTCCACCATGCTGTCTGTCTGTCTCTCTCAAAAATAAATATTAAAAAAATTTAAAATATATATCATAACACCTCCCTTTGTTTTATAAGTGAAAGAGAAGAGGCACAAAAAGATTGAATTAATTTATCTAGGTACAAGTCAGTGGATGGGTACAACCCAATTTGTAGGTCGACTATATCCAATACTAGTATTTGTGCATACCTTGGAAAATTTGTCAAATTTGGGTCAGGCTGAGTCAAAGTCTGTTTGCAGGAGTAACTTAGAAGCCTCTCAAGAGTGTACTCACACCCAGAGAAGAGAGTGAAACAAACACGTTTGATCTAGTAATAAAAATTTAGTCATCAAAGATAGGGGACAAGGAGGGTTTAGCGTCATGTTTGTAACTCAAATTTATCTTCGGATGCACTTCTTAATGGGGGATGGGTGATTCCTTCAAAATCTTAAGGCACCAGTCCAAGCTAGTAGAGCTAGTGTATTTTAAAACCCAAACATCGACAACGCCAATATTTTTCAGCTTCTCTTGATATAAAGGTAGTAGCAATTTCTTTTATAGCTCTATATTGCTATATATAAAACTTTGTATCATATATAACTCTGATATGATCTTTTTACCTTCCATCCAGTAGATTGTCAAAAAATTGTATTAAACAATTAATGGATTAAATAAAGTATATCTCCCAGTCATCTGCCTCTGATGAATACAGACCACATTGCTCTAAGACAACTCTCTCTTTATTTAGTTTTTGGATAACATATCCCTTAAGCATAGTGCACTATGATTCAACAACATATTTCAAACATAGCAGTATATGCACACATATATACACTCATGAATTCTTGTTCTTTATGTGCTTATGCCTGCTCTTGTTTCTCTTTCCTCACAATTAACTTGGAATCCAAGCACAAATTATTCACAATGATTAATTTCTGTTCACTCTCATTTCACCCATTCCTATGATTCTTAACAAAGGATTGGAGAAATGGAATGTGTTTGTGGTGAATGAAAGTGACCACAGCTACAAATAAAATCCAAAAGAAACCTATTTCACAGACGCTTTTGTAAGATATTGCAGTATAAGCACTGAAGCTTTTGGTACCCCTGAGGATAAAAACAACACTCAAGCAGAGAGAGGAAAACTGCCAGCTTCTATGAGGTTTACAAGTTGACTTTATCAAACTAAGGCCTTTAAAAAGCACAAACAACACTGGATGTTGAAAGTAGCAATGGTGATACCCAGGAGGAGGAAATGACAGTGATGCCTGACAACAAATAGCATAGTAGGAGGGACAGAAGCCACTAGAATGGTCTCATATATGGGCACTTAAGGAAGGAGCAGCTATTACTGGAGGTTCCCAATGCATTGAAGATAGATAAAGCTGAATGATAGATAATTTCTGTTCACATCTAAAACATACCTTGGGAATTCCTAGAATTAACTGGGCTGGGGAGACTTTTGAATGTATTGACACTCTTACAAAAGATATGAAGAAATTACCAAGAAATATAAATTCACAAATGGTTAAAATAAGAGATATAATCAGGACATTAACTAAGATATATATATATATATATGTGTGTGTGTGTGTGTATACACATATATATATAGCTATATATATATACATATATATATAGCTATATATGTATATATTCTCACTATAACTTAATCTTGTTAGTAGTTGTAAGAGTAAGTGGTGTAAAATTTTCACTACCTCTATATTTTTCAGTAGCATTAATCTTTTTAACCTTTCTTTTTTCTCATCATAGCACTTACCCTTATGATAAAAATAATATTACTATTTTTGTAGGAATAAAAAAATATTAGAGCTGGAAGGGATTTTGAATATCATCTCATGACATCACCTCATATTATAAAAAGATAATTTGAGCTAAGTATGCAATCCAACTAACCCATCTGGTCGTTGAGCAAAAATTAATAATAGAAATTCATACTGTCAAAGTGCTGTGACACTGCACTGTAACCTTTGAAATACTGTACCTTTTTAGAACAGCTATTTTTAACATGAGGAATCAGTTTCAGAATCTAAATTTTATATAAAAGATGGGGCACCTGGGTGGCTCAGTCAGTTTATCATCTTACTTCAGCTCAGGTCATGATCTCACCGCTCATCAGTTTGAGCCCCGCGTCAGGCTCTGTGCTGACAGCTCAGAGCCTGGAGCCTGCTTCCAATTTTGTCACTCCCTCTCTCTCTGCCCCTCTCCCACTCATGTTCTGTCTCTTGCTCTCAAAAATAAATAAACGTTACAAAATTAAATTTCATATAAAAGGGAATCATAAAAATTAAAGTTTTGAAAAATAACAATATACCCCCCAAAAAAGACAAAAAAGAAAATCTAAATCCACATCCCTATAGACAGTATTTAAAAAGGAAATGTTTGGGGCGCCTGGGTGGCTCAGTCGGTTAAGCGGCTGACTTCGGCTCAGGTCATGATCTCGCGGTCCATGAGTTCGAGCCCCGCATCGGGCTCTGTGCTGACAGCTCAGAGCCTGGAGCCTGTTTCGGATTCTGTGTCTCCCTTTCTCTCTGACCCTCCCCCGTTCATGCTCTGTCTCTCTCTGTCTCCAAAATAAATAAACGTTAAAAAAAAATATTTTAAAAAGGAAATGTTTGAGAGTCAATTCCATGACTCCTAAACTCCGTTATGCATTTTGAAATATGAAACAATTGTGATGGTGTGCAGAAAAAAAAAAAAGTTTAACTTGTGAGGGTATTTATTTGGAGATTTGTTGCCATGCTGTACATTTCCTGAGGGAAGAGAGTTGTATTTCCTTTACCTTAAACTTAGTGTCGGACTTTGAGAGAGCCACTCAGAGACTTTGAATGCATTCCTTGCAGATTAGAGGCCAAGAAAAGTGAGAACAGATCCAAGCATGAGAAAAGGAAAAGGGGGGAAAAAAGCCACAGTGTGTCCTAAAGCAATAGGCAAGAGGTGATTGTGTTAAGACCAGCCTGAACTCCATAATTCTCTTGGGTCAAATGATGTATGTGTGTTTCCTAGGCCCGATTGTTGCCCATGCAAAAGAGCAAGTGAATCTAGGACTAATTAAAATTCTTTACAAATGGAGCATCAAAGAATTTGAAGGGAATCCAGCATCCTAAAGTGGGGTGAAGATGAACAAGTGAGCCAGCCACTGAGGTTGATCTTGTGAGTCTGAGGAATAGAAAACATTGCCAAGAGGTAAAAAGTTCTTGCCAATGGGATTGCCCCAAGAATACTCTGGAAGTAATAAGAAAGCAAGCAGTAAAGTCAAAGTTAACCATATTCCAGCTCTAGAGTTTATGAAGACACCCACTCAAGTCAGAAACACCTGATTCCTCTCCACTCACCACTTCTGTCATCCAATTAGAACAGAAACAGAGATTACAGAGTGAAGAAGGAGAAAGAAAACAATAATAAAATGAAATAACCCAGTAAATAAATGGAAAAATATTTAAACAGACAATTCACACACACACACACACACTCAGACACACACACACACACACACACACACTCACGCACATGCACACACACACAGTCATGAAAAGTTTTTTCTTAAATGGATTGTGCTTTTGGTGTCATTTTCAAAAAATTTTGAACTAGCCCAAGGCAACACATTTTATTTTTATAGTCTTTTTTCTTCTGGAAGTTTTATGATAGTTTTAAAGTACCTTTAGGCCTATAAATCAATTTGAGTTAACTTTTGTATATGGTACAAAGTATGGCTCAAGAGGCTGTTTGTTTGTTTACTCATATGGGTATCCAATTGTTCCAGCAACATTTTTGGAAAAGTCTGTCTTTTCTGTACTGAATTACATTGTAACATGGGGTAAAATCAGTTGATTATGTATTTGTGCCTCTATTTCTTGACTTTCTATTATGTTTAATTGATATATTTATCTATTTGATGCCAATATTGTTATGTCTTATTTAATGTCACTTTAATGCCTTGAAGTCAGGTAGTACAAGTCTACAACTCTGTTGTTTATTTCCAAAGTTGTTTAGCCTATTCTATGTCCTTCGTATTTCCATATGTTTACTGGAATTATCTGGGATAAACTTCTTTAACAAAAAACCCTTCTGGAATTGTGATTGGTATTATGTTGACTCCATGGATCCACCTGGGGAAAACTGACATTTAAAACTTTTTAGGGGCGCCTGAGTGGCTCAGTCAGTTCAGCATCCAAGTTCAGCTCAGGTAATGATCTCGCGGTCCGTGAGTTCAAGCCTTGCGTCAGGCTCTGTGCTGACAGCTCGGAGCATGGAGCCTGCTTCAGATTCTGTGTCTCCCTCTCTCTCTGCACCTCCCCTGCTCGCACTCTGTCTCTCTCTCTCTCTCTCTCAAAAATAAACATTTAAAAAAATTAAAACTTTTTAGTCTTCTGATCCAAGAAAATGATTGATCTTTTTGTTTATTTATTTTTTAAGCTCTCTTAGCAATGCTATCAGTTTTAAGAATTTAGAACATTCACATATTATTTGTTCATTCAAAAAATAATATGTATTATTATGTTACTATATATGTTATTTATTATTTTCAATTTCTTTATTGCTGGTATATAGAAATAAACTTAAATTTTATATTGATCTATGTCCTACAATCTTGCTAAACTCACTTATTGGTTCTAGCTGATTTTTTGTATATTCTACTATATTTTCTATGTAGACATTTATGTTGTCTGCAAATAAAGACCATTTAACTTGTTCATTTCTAGTCTGGATTCCTTTATTTTATTTTCTTAACTTACTTCGCTAGCTAGAATTTCCAAGGGTGAGGAAAGGGTGGAGAAAAAAAACAAAAGTTTAATAGAAGTGGTGAAAATGGCATTCTTGCCTCGTTTTTTGATCATAAGAGGAATGCATTCAATCTCTCACCATTAAGTAAGTTAGCTATATCTCTTTTGCAATTGACCTTGATCAGGTAATGAAAGTTCCTTTCTATTTCTGATTTGCTAAGAGTTTTTATCAGACATGTCCATCATATTGTGTCTAGTGATTTTTCTGTATCTGCTGAAATGATCACATGACCTTTTTTTTTTGCTTTTAATCTGTTAATAAGATAAATTACAATGAATGATTTTTAAACATTAAACCAACCTTGCATTCATTGAATAAAGCCTACATGATCATGTTATCCTTTTTTTAATGGTTATTTATTTATTTTTGAGAGAGAGTGTGTGTGTGCACAATTGGGGGAAGGGTAGAGAAAAGGGGGAGAGAGAGAATCCCAAGATGGATTCACACAGTTGGTGCAGAGCCCGACATGGGGCTTGATTTCCTGAACTGTAAGATCATGACCTGGGCTGACAACTAAGTCAGATGCTCAACCAACTGAGTTTCCCAGAAGCCCCTACCCTTTTTACATATTGTAAATTGTAATTTGTACAATTTGTAATTTTGATAAACAAAAAGTAAAAATACTTTTTATGTTTTTATCTGAATTTTGTCTTCAGAGTAATGTAGGGCTTAAATACTGATTTGAAGGGACACATGCACCCCAATATTTATAGCAGCATTATAAACAATGGTCAAATTATCGAAAGAGTCCAAATTTCCATCAACTGATGAATAGGTAAAGAAGTTTTGGTATATATACACACACACACAATGGAATATTATTCAGCCATATAGAGAATGAAATCCTACCATTTACAATGATGTAAATGGAGTTAGAGTGTATTAGGCTAAGTGAAATAAGTTGGTCAGAGAAACACAAATGCCATATGATTTCACTCATAGATGGAATTTAAGAAACAAATAGAAGAACATAAAGGGGTAAAAAGAGAGGCAAACCATTAAACAGACTCTTAACTACAGACAACAAACTGAAGGCTGTTGGAGGGGAGGAGGCAGGGGGATGGGTTAAATGGGTGATGGGGATTAAGGAGGGCACTTGTGATGAGCACTGGGTGTTGTGTGTAATTGATGAATCACTAAATTCTACTCCTGAAACTAATATTACACTATATGTTCACTAACTGGAATTTAAATAAAAAATTGAAACAAACTATATATAGAATATCATGAAATACAATTTATCCTTTTCAATTTTGAGAGAAATGTTACCTATTTTTCTTACTTAAATATTTGTTAGAATTTCTCAGTGAAACCATTTTGGTCTGGAGATTTTTTGGGAAAGTATTTTTAAACAAATAATTAAATTCGTTGCAAAGATATGGGGATATTTACGTAATGCATTTTTTCTCTAATAAACTTTGAAAGTTTGTATTCCTTAAGGATTTAATCATTCCTCTAAATTGTTGTTATAAAGTTGTTAATAATATTCTTATATTACTCTTATCTAGAAAATCTGTAGTGATGTCATCATTCTTATTCCTAATATGAAAATTTGCATTTTCTCTCTCTTTCAGTTTTCCTTTCCCTTTTTCCTTAATATTTTTTACTCATTTATAAATTACCTTAATCTTCACAAAGAATCAACTTTTAGTTTCATTACTTATTTCCTTTCCTATTTTTGGTTTATTCTTCATTGATTTCCATTCTAATCTTTATTACTTCCTTTTCCTACCTACTTTCAGTTTAATGTTCTTTCACAAAAAACCTAAGGTAGAAAATGAAGTTATTAATTTGTAATTTTCTTTTGTTGTAATACAGGAATTTAATGCTATACATTTCCCTACAAATTTATTTGCATCTCACAAATTTTGAAATATGCTGTAATGATACTTTCATTTGGCACAAAATACTTTCTAATTTGCTCTTTCTCCTTCTTCTTTAAACCATTAGTTGATGAGAAGTGTGTTCTTTGGTTCCAAAGCATTAGAGAGTTTCTCAATATCATTTCTATTGATTAGTAATTTTTTAAAGTTTATTTCTTTATTTTGAGAGAGAGAGAGAGAGAGAAGAGGGAAAAATCCCAAGCAAACTCCAGGCTGCCAGTGTAGGACCCAATGCAGGGCTTGACCTCAAAAACTGTGAGATCATGACCAGAGCTGAAATCAAGGGTCGGAAGTTAAACCTAATGAGTCATCTAGGTGCCCTAAGTAGTAATTTGATTCCACTGTGATCACAGAAGATATTTTGTATGACTCAAATCATTTTAAATTTAGTGCCACTTGGGTTTTTAATTTTTTTCATGTTTATTTATTTTTGAGAGAGAAACAGAGTGTAAATGGGGAAGGGGCAGAGAGAGAGGGAGACACAGAATCCAAAGTAGGATCCAGGCTCTGAGTTGTCAGCACAGATCCTGATGGAGGGCTCAAACCCACAAACCTAAGATCATGACCTGAGCTGAAGGCCTATGCTTAACTGACTGAGCCACACAGTGCAACTTGTTTTATAGCCAACAGCATCATGTATCTTGGCAAATTTTTATAAATAAAATTTTCTTAAATTATAGTGTTTATTAAAAGATGAATTTTATGAAGTATGTGTTCTGCTGTTTTCATTGGTGTATTCTATATATATCAATTGTGTTAATTTTGTTGATGGTGTTGTTCAAATCTATATGCTTATTGGTTTTGTCACTTTTTTCTATCAATTATTAAGAGAGGTGTGATAAAGTATTCAACTGTAGGTATGGATTTACCCATTTCTCAAAGTTATATTATCTATTATTTCATTTATTTTGAAAATGTTATTAGGTACATAAACTTTTGGAATCGTTAGTCCTCTTGCTTAACTCTTTCATCATTATGTGCTAACTCTTGTTAACCCTTTTGCTCTAAAATCAACTTTGATATTAATATAGCCATTTCCATCTTTTAAAATTAGTATTAGTATGAAGTATTATTTTACAACCTTTTAATTAACATATTTATGTTTTATATTAAAATAATATTTTTAAATAGGTAGCATATTGTCAGATGTCGATTTGTTTTCTAATCTAAAAACCTCTTTTTTTTTCTAATTTACTGTCAGTATATCTATAGATTCCATGGCCTTTAAGTCTATAATTTTGTTAATTGTTTTTATTTTGTTCTACTTATTTTTCACTTTTTATATATATCTCCTTTTGGATTGTTTTTATTTAGAATACCATTCTAGTTTTTTTGTTGAGTTACTAGATATAATTCCATGTTTCATTATTTTAGTGATAGCTTAAGAATTTATAGTATACATGTACAACTTATCACAGTCAACCTTTAAATATACTGAAGTAACTACAAGTTGTACTCTTTCCCACATACTATAAGAAATATACAATAGTATAGTTTAATTTCTCTCCTAATCATTGTGATATTGATGCCATACTGTTCTACACAAACACACATAATATGTATGTATATATGTAAAATTAAAAACCACATATAAGTATATTGTTATTACTTTTGTTTTTAAATAGCCAAATATCTTTTAAGGATATTTAAATAATATAAAATATTTATATATATATACATATAGTTAACAATTCCAATGACCTTCTTTTGAGTATAAATTTTCATCTGGTAATATTTTTCTTCTACTTGAATAACTTATTTTAAAATTTATAATCCACAAGTGGTGAATTTTTTAAGATTTTGTGTATGCAAAATTTTAATCTTTTTTTGAAAACTATGTTTTCTTGGTAAAAATGTCTATTGAGTTTTTCATTCCTGATGAGGTTTTGGACTGGTTGGGGGGCTCAGGGCTGACAGCCAATAATTCTTGAAGACTTCTGTGGTGCTAAAAGGTAATTTTATCAAAGCATGGGGACAAGACCTGAGGGCAGAAAGACATGCACTGGGGTTGTGAAGAGTGACTGGGTATATACTATGGAGTTGGGGGTGGCAAAGGCAAGGGGAAGTTTTCAAAGAGATTTGCATATGCTAAAGAAGATTCACAGGTCTAGGTATTGTCAAGATAAGGTTGTTTTTCCCTCTAGCAAAGCATTAACAGTAAGAGAGTAGAGAGTTTCTGGAGAAATGTTCTATTCTGCCAGCTTCAAGTATTTGTCAATGGGCTGCAGGTTATAAGGAAATTTAATTTTACCTGCCATTTCCTGCTTGCCTTTGTTCTCCATATCACTATGGAAGGGTGATGTTGGGCCTCCAGGAAACTGAATCTACAGGTTTCTGGAGAATATGCTATTGATAAGATTGCCTTTTTCTTGTAATTTACTAAGATATTTGTAAACTGATGAAGACTCAGGTCTTGTATACCTGTGATCTCTATCAGTTAACTGTTTGTTTCCTTTCCTTACCTTTGTTCTTGGGCAGCCTGGAGTTCCTGAGGAATATCACATATATCCCACCTTGGGGGAGCGTGTGTGTGTGTGTGTGTGTGTGTGTGTGTGTGTATGCTAGCTTGTACTTGGCCCTCAACTTGCCTTGTGCTCCCTCATCAATTCCTTCAGTAATTTAAAATGTTACTGTGTTACCTATGGCTTGAATTGTTTTTGATGAGAAATCTACTAACATTTTGTTTTCCCTCGGTATAGGACAAGCTGCCAACATCCTTATGTTTTTTTCCTCATATTTATTACCTTTTTCCCTCTCACTGCTTAAAGACATTCACCTTTTCACTGAGTTTAAGCAATTCTATTACAGTGTGAGTTGATGTAGTTTTCTTCATGTTTCTTGTGCTTGGGTTCCGTGAGCTTTTTGTGTCTGTAGATTTACTATTTTCCCCACATTTGTAAAATTTTGGAATTTTTCTACAAATTTTTCTCTCTCCCCCTCTTTCCTTCAAGACACTACATGCATGAATATCTGGCTATTTGAAGTACTGATGCTCTATTCATTTTGATAATCTTTTTTCTCCCCTGAGTGTTTAACTTTGGGCTAGTTTCAATAGCTACAAGTTTGCTAATCTTCTACACATCTAATTTGCTATTAATCTCATTAAGTGTACTATTCATCTTAGACATTGTAGTTTTTATTTCTAAGTGATCAGTTTGGGATTTCTTTCTTTCATGTCTCTACTTAGTTTATTTATCTAATATTTCATCTAGCTTTTTGGACATTTGGAAGATACTTATTATAGCTGTTTTAATGTTCTTGTTTTTTTTTTCTTTTTTTTCTCATCTGTGTCAATTCTGGGTGAATTTTAAATGAAATTTTTTATTTTTATTAAAAGCAGTAGTTCCCTGTTTCTGTCATGCTTCATAACACTTGTTGGTCTTAGTCCTGGTTTTCTGCATTAAGAGCTTCTAAAAACCCTTAGTATCTCCAGAGTGAAAGTGGTAAAAGAGTCTTTTGTATGCTAATTAAATGACTGTGCCTGGGGTCCATAGTTAGCTTCCTGGTAGGGCTGATTTCCAGAAAAACTAAAATTCAATTAGAGGATTGGAACTTTTAGCTGCCAACCCCTCACCTCCTCCAGGAAGAGGAGAGAGGCTAGAGATTGAGTTAATCACCAATGGCCAACAATTTAATCAACCATGACTAAATAAGGAAATCTCCATAAAACTCCTAAACTATACAGTTTGGAAAGCTTCTAGGTTGGTGAATGCAACCACACCACACGACAGAGAGATGCAACATTGCAGATAGGATCATAAACTCTTGTACTTGGGACCCTTCTGGACCTCACCTTATATAGTCTTCATCTGGCTGTTCACTTGTATCCTTTATAATATTTTTTATAATAAACCAGTAAACATAAGTAAAATGTTTCCCTGAGTTTCATAAATAATTATAGCAAATTATCAAATTGAAGAGTGGGTTGTGGGAACCTCTAATTTGTAACTGGTTGGTTAGTAGTACAGAAGACAACCTGGGACTTGCAACTGACATCTGAAGTGGAGGGCAGTTTTGTGGGACTGAGCTCTTAATCTGTAGACTCTGTGCTAACTCCAGGTAGTTACTACAGAATTGAGTTGAATTATATGACACCCAGTTGGTGTCTGGACAGTTGGACTATTGGTTGTTGATGCGGAAAAAGCCCACACAATTGATATCAGAAGTGCTGAGAGTGAAACCGTTTGTAGACTTTCATATGATATAGCTAAATTCAATAATGAATAAAAACATCATCATAGAAAGATGGCTTTGCTAAATTAGGAGTAATAATATATAGTCATCATGCTGAGTAATCCACAGTAATTAAAATGTGTAACAAAACTGTATTTGTTATTTGAGAGAAAATCTTTCTTAATACATTATATTTTAAGTTCAGAGAGATCCAGACACATCCTTGCATGGGCTTACTGAAGGTTGTCATTTCTGCAGAGCCAATATTCCTGTCTATACTCACAGATAATATTAGAGAAGAACATACAAGAGAAAGAGTAAAAACAGTGGAGTATTCATGAAGAGAAGGAAGGGTCACTCCACAGGAATTGCTCATAAAGCTTGAGATGAAATAATTAGTGGTGCACATCAGTATTATTTCCTCTGCTCCACTTGTTTCTAGATAAACATCTGTAGGTAAACTCACCTAATTCTACTTTCTAGAAACCCAACCTGTTTGACAAGCAGTTAACAGCTAATGGGGGACAGGACAGCAACCTCCTCTTGGGCAGTTTAGTAGGTATGAAATGTGTCTCTTTACCCCTTTCTAAGGTATATGCTAATGATATTTTCTGGAAAAAGGAAAGAGAAAATGTGGCAGAACAATCATGTGTGGTGAGGTATGAGGCTTAAATATAATATAAGGTAGAAAATTTAGAATGACTTGACTGAGTCTTAAAGGTAGCAATGAGATTTTTCTAATCAGCAATAATTATTGAAAGGTCACAGTTTCAGACTGAAATACCATGAAAAAGCCTGATTCCACATGGAAAAAGAGAGGTTTTTTTAAATTTTTTTAAACATTTTATTTATTTTTGAGACAGGGAGAGACAGAGCATGAACAGGGGAGGGTCAGAGAGAGGGAGACACAGAATCTGAAACAGGCTCCAGGCTCTGAGCTGTCAGCACAGAATCCCACTTGGGGTTTGAACTCACGAACCGTGAGATCATGACCTGAGCCGAATTTGGACGCTTAACCGACTGAGCCACCCTGGCGCCCCAAGGAAAAGAGAGGTTTATATAGCTCATGGTGGGTATACATTATTACATTTTAAAAATAATTTCTTATTTATTTATAAACAAATGAATTGAAAATCTTTAAATGGGTAGTCTGTATGATGTGTGTATGTGTGTATTTGCATGTGGTTGGTATGATTCCAACTGCTAGAAAAACATATCATCAAATCAGTCTTGTGTTCTCCTTTATAGAAATACCATATTCCATATCATGATAATTTATACTCCACAGTCAAAATATATTTTTTTCAACTCAGTAAACATAATAATAGTATTTATTCACTCTACTAACCATTATGATTTGCTTGATTTGCTATGATTTGCTATGATTTGATGTTATACACAGAATATTTAAAAAAAATATTACAACTAGATTGGTGTCCTTTTACAGGTATCTCTTGGAATCAACAGTTATAAACTATTCAACACCATTAAACACAAATTTGAACAGAATTTTGAATCTAAGAATTTAAAGGCTAAGGTAAACAAGGATGAACTACACATCATACTTTTACATGAAAAAAATTTTGAATTCTTATTAATAGAATTTCCCAGAGTCTTTGTTATTTCTTAAAAGTGTTGTGAGTTACTGTTTTTATAGCAAAAATAAGTTTGGAGATGCAGATAATGAAGAAGCATAAAATCAATTAACAAATAAAAGGTAATAAATGATGGTGGCTATATCAAAATGATAGTGCAAGATTTAAGTCTTTCCCTCATTTTGATCAAATTTTTTTTTAAAAATCCAAGAAAAAAGGAAAATAATGTTAAGGTTGAGAAAAAAGAAAATTAAGTGCAAAATGAAAATATATTGAAAAAATAAAATAGTTGAATAACAGATGACATAATCAACAAGAGTCTCAAGAATATGGAAATTATTATATATGTGTGTGTGCGTGTGTGTATGTGTATACAAATTCCACACCTTATATACAAATCTTCCAAATATATTTGATTGTAGGTCTGTTAGTCAGGCAAAAAGTTACCAGCGAATGTGGTATCTTGGACCAAATTATTTCTCTGCTTATAAGATCCAATAAATATATGCACTGGTTAGAATGTCTAAGTTGTTATTTAATTAACAATGATAAATGCACAAAAACCAATCAATGCAAGAATTATGTGATTAGTATTGAGAAGAAACAACTTGAAATAAGGCAGATGATGGCATATGGCAGAGTTACAGAGTGACATATTTTACATCCAGAGGGATCAAAACAGGGAATATGACTACTTCTGAGATGTGGATTAAATGCAAATGGAACCATTGGACTAAATCCTGGGAGTAAGATAAATAATCTAGAAGATATAGATGTCAATTTGGATGGTAAAGGTCATTAGAGTGATTTGATCATTGAAAAGAGACAGTAAAGGCAGAATCTGAAATCTACATTCAGATTCTGTGACATGATATAACTGAATAAGTTATATCATGAGGTATGACTCATCCAAGCACATGCCAGTTAGTAAAGAAATTCAGATTTTTGTTAACTATAAATTAAGAGTTAATGGGATCTGTAAACGACATTTGATCCCAGGAACACAGGTTTCACTTTTGTTAAGGAAGACTAAAGGCTTAAAATGGCATCCTGCCTCACTGGCTAAACAACAAAATGAGAAGACAAGGACTTCTAATTCTAATTTTAAGTAATGATTCATCTCACATTAGGTGAGGCAATTAGCTTTGGTTTTCTTGATTATGAAATGGAACAAATAATACCTAATTACCTTGTGGGAACAGTATAATGATAAACTCAATATGCATAGTTATAAGTAACCTCAAAACTATAAAGTTCTAGATAACATACATAAGAATATTTTCAAATTCACCAGTAACTTGCAAAATACGTTGCTAGTTTTATGATACATTGTTGAACTCGTAACGTCAAATAATTGGTGAATGTGTGAAAGTTGTCTTCACCTTTCTAGATAAAATGAATATAAGGCAAATTTATTCAAAGAATTTTAAAGTAAAATTGTAAAATTTAAGATAGAATGGCATTGGCTCAGGGATAGAAGAATTGACCATTGGAACAGAAAAGACTGCAGAAAAAGACCCACACATATACAACAACTGAATTTGTCAAATAATTACTGTAATACAGTGAAGAAAGGATGGTCTTCTTAATAATGGTACCAAAAATTACATATAATATGTAA
This sequence comes from Panthera tigris, assembly GCF_018350195.1. NCBI lineage: Eukaryota > Metazoa > Chordata > Mammalia > Carnivora > Felidae > Panthera > Panthera tigris. Next base: position 123,853,526 of record NC_056663.1, on the reverse strand, counting down.
AAAATGTGACTGGACCCCATATCTACAAGTATAAACTAAAATCAGGGACAATTGGATTATGGACCCAAATGTGAAATGTAAAGCAGTTATGCTTCTTATGGAAAAAAGACTAATATTTTCATGACTTTGGAAGTAGTCAGAGATTTCTTTGCACATGACAAAATAAATATTAACCTTAAAGGAGAAGATTGATAATTTGGACCACATTAAAATTAAGAATTTCCATTTGTCAAAATATTCTATTCAGAGAGGAATAAGTAAGCCACAGAGTTGATGAAAATATTTACAAGTTATATTTGATGAAGGATTCACATCCAGAACATATAAAGAACACCTAAAATCAATGAGAAAAAAAAACATAGAAGAATGGGCAAAGTAATGAATTCTACAGTACACACACACACACACACACACACACACGCACAAGGTTATCTAAAGGATTGCTAACCAGGTAAAAAAGTACTCAGTTTCATTGGTTATCAGGTAAATATAAATTGGAACCACAGTGGAATAACTTTCAGCAAGATGGCTAAAACTTGAAACTAGTATTATGAGCTGAATTATGTTCTCCAAAATTCATATGTTGAAGTCTTAATCCCCAGTACCTCAGAATATGACTATTTAGAGATAGGATATTTAAAGAGGTAGGTATTTAAGTTAAAATGAGGTGATTAGGGTGAGCCCTAATCCAGTGTGACTGGTGTCTTTATAAGAAGAGGAGATTAGGACATAGACACACACAGACAGAGAGACCATGTGAAGACTCAGGAGAAGATGGCCATGTATAAACCAAGGAGAAGAAACCAAAACTTTAAACACCATGATCTCAGACTTCCAGACTCCAATTCTATGAGAAAATTAATTCTACTGTATAAGCCACACAGTCTGTTGTATTTTGCTATGATAGGCCTGGAAAACTAATATAATGACAAAACCAACTGTTGGCAAAGTTGTGCAAAAAACTACATCTTCACACAGTTGATAGGAGTATAAGTTGGCACAACCACTCTAGAACACTTTTGGTATTATCTACTAAAGTATAAAGCATATATTATGATCTAACTCTTTCCCTCCTGAAATGTAAATATGTTTACAAAGGACATGTATGATAGTATTCATAACAGAGTGAGTCCCTATAATCCAGTCATTGCACTACTAAGTATTTACCCAAGAGAATACAAAAATACTGATTCAAAGGGACACTTGCACCTTGATGTTTATAGTAGCATTATCAACAATAGCTAAATTATGGAAAGAGCCCAAATGTCCATTGATCGATGAATGGATAAAGAAAATGTGATATATATTTAATGGATTATTACTCAGCTATAAAAAAGAATGAAACCTTGCCATTTGCAATGATGTGAATGGAGCTACAGAGTATTATGCTAAGCAAAATAAGTTAGAGAAGAACAAATACCAAATGACTACACTCATATGTGGAATTTAATAAACAGATGAATATAGGGGGAAAAGAGGCAAACCGTAAAATAGACTCTTAACTATAGAGAACAAACTGAGGGTTGCTGGAAGGGAGGTGGGAAGGGGATGGGTTAAATGGGTGATGAGGATTAAGGAGAACACTTGTTGAGATGAGCATTGGTGTTATATGTAAATAATGAATGACTAAATTCTATACCTGAAACTAATATTACACTGTATGTTAACTAACTGGAATTTCAATAAAAAGATTTTAAAAAAGAAGAGATAGAAGAAAAAAAAAATAACAGAGTGAATCTTAACAGCTCAAATGAGAAACAACCCAAATATTCACCATCAGTAGAAAGGATAAATAGATTGTGATGTTTTTTACTATGTATCACTTTTGGAGTAATTAGACAAAACAGATGACCATTACATACTAAGAAATAAAAAAAGGAAGCATGGATAAATCTTATAAACATATTGCTGACCAAATTGCCAGATATGAAAAAGTATACACTACATGGTTTCATTTACTATCAAAATCAAATATAGGGGTTATTAATCTATAATGAAAGAAATCAAGATACTGGTAACCTCTGTGGAGGAAGAAAGTAACTGGGAGGTGGATAAGAGGTTACTCTGCATTACCAAAATGTTTCATCTCTTAATTTGGTAATGGTGACATGATTAAATGGATTTTGCAAAAACTAAGTTGGAAATTTATGATTCATAGACATTTCTGTATATATTTTATTCTTCAGTATATTGAGTTCACTTAAAATTCAGAGTGAAGCATTTCCAAAAATGTTTTAAGCCATTATAAAGGTTTGTTTGTAGCTTAAAAAATAAAGGACAAACACATCACTCTTCACTCAAAACACCCCAAAGTCCTAGCCTCACATTCAGAAACAAAGCTGAAGACCTTCCCTGGCTTATGCCATTGGGCCTCTACTACCTCTTGACTTGACCTTCTACTGCATTCACCTTTGTTCACACTGGCCTCCTGGACATTCCTCCAACAGCCAAGTTTGTGTTCACTTCAGGGCCTTTGCATAATCTCATGATTTACCTCCTTATTTACAACAGGTCTCTGACCAGACAGTACTTTCTAATGAGGTCTTCCCTGACCTCCCTATCTAACACAGTAACATAGTAACACTTCTCCACACATTCGCTCTTCTTTTCCTGCTTCATTCTAAGTAATTATTTATCACCATACATAAGATATTCACTATATGCCCCTGGCATACTAACAAATAAGCCCTTAGCGGGCATGGATTTTATCTGCTTTTGTTTTTTTCTTTTTTTTGTTTTCTTTCTTTCTTTTTTTTTTTTTTTAGCTTGACATACTGCCTGATATGTAACAGGCTGTCAGTAAATATTTGCTTGAAGGAAATGAATGAATCAGTTTTTCTCTTATTATAAGATTTCAATATTACCTTGTCACCTATAACTTTTAGTAAATGGAGAATTGTCAAATGAGAATAATTTTTAAGTTACCCTAAATTATAAATAAAGATAAGAAGAAGAACCCGAGTTAGCAAGCATTTACTGACATTAATGAAATGTTTTGAATTAACACTTCAGTTTAACAGATCACAATGATCTCAACAATAGTTTAGTAGAAAACCACCAGATCAGAGGAAGAAAAATGTCATTGTTTCATTTCTTCTCGAAGTAGTCTCTTATTATATAAGTATACATTGCATAATTATATGCCTTTCTCAAAATTTAAATTGTTTAAACAATGTAAATTGGGGTCAATTACTCATACTGAAATTAAATGTAATCAAGGGGCATTATAAAAAGGTGGAATAAAGTGATGTTTAGTGTTGGCCTTGCTTATATCATGCAAGTGTTTTTTTTTTTTTTGTCCCACATACATGTATATAATATAATATGTATTATAATCTGTAAAATTATTCAGTATGATTTAGATACTATTTATTGTTTATAATCAAGACAAATGTGAAATGTATTATTGGACAGAAGATTACTGTCTCCAATTCTACATATTTTGTCCAAAACAAATCTTGTTCCTTCTGAACCTATATATCTCATTTGTTGCTTTAAAGATATTATGTAGGATGTTTTAGTAACACAGACACAAATTGTATATATGTTTGGAATTAAATTTTCCCTCTTCTAAGAAGTCCTATTAAAATGCTCTAGCCTAACCACTTGCTTCATGAGTTATTGTCCATAGGTATTTCTCATTCATAGCGGCTGATTTGTTTCTTCATTATGAACAAGCACTCAGACTGTCCTTTTTCCCCTTCATCAGAATTGATCCATGACCTGCTTGAAAGCATTTCCATGGAGCTACAGATAAACAAAACAGGTCACCTTCCCCTGATTTATTATTTTTATTAGGATTTGAAATCATTACCATGGAAGAGTACCCACCAAGTTATTTTGTTAAATCAAGATCAAGATTTAACTCACTAAGACACTCTTATTTGGTTCCCTACTTGCTAAATTTTTGTCATTTTCATCTATTTTTGTTCTTAAATCTCTACCTCATAGACTTCTTATCTGATTTTTCTCTGTCCTTTGGGCATTTTTATCAACTTCTCTTACTTCTACAAGAAGTTGCTATTTTTTTACCATTTTTTTTGTTACTATTTTTTACATTTTGTTATTGTGGTTGGTCTTTCAGAGTATAAATTGGAAATACTCTGGAAATGTTGGATATGTCTATGTTTTTATGTCAATAATTTGTGAATCACAGTGTATTGAGAAATCAGAAGACCAAGAGTCTGTGATATTAAGCAGCTAGTATTATAAGTTTTGCATATGGCTCCATCCCAGATTGTGATCTTTATATGAACATGATCATCTTTGTCTTGTTCATGATGACATCTCAGTGAATACCTCAGTGCCTATCACATAAACAGTATTCCATAAATGTTTATAAATGGATTCCATTTGCTTGCTTTTATTTGGCACTCATACAGCACATTCATACTTCAGATATTTTAAGCTATCCATTTGTATTGATTATTTAAATCTCTCACCAAAATAATTCCAATTGAAATGTGACTTTTGAATGGTCTTTTGGTGGGAGTATGGAGCTTTAAATATTAGGATACTACAATTTTATTTCTCATTAAAATCTGTATCTTTTCTCCTAAAATATAATTCCTGATAAAATTAGAGAAAAACATCATTTTCTATCCATCATTTCGACCCCTTATACAAGAGAAAAAATAATTCTCAAAGAATTAACAATGGCATTGGAGGAAATTGAGGGCAAAAAGATGAGTTAAAACAAAACTGAATGAGAATTATTTGTTTACATTAACGTGTAAAAACATCATTTGCAAATATAAAAGCTGTGGCTCTGAAAAGAGCAACATCTCTCCTCATTAACCTATAATGAAAAGATGCAAGGACAAAACTTTCAGTAATTTATCAACTAGAACCTCTCCTAAGCTCTTTTAGGAAAATTGACTTAGGCTGCTACCTAGGCTAAGAAAAAAAAAAAAAAAGATTCAGAATTTCAATACCTTTTAACTGCTCTGAAGTAGATGTATAAATAACATGCACTAGTTTTCTGTTCCTTTAAGAAATACATTTAAACACAAGAGAAATAAAGAATGAAAGAAAGGGACTCAGAGGATTTATACTTTACTTTTGCCATTTTCAGTTAATTGAGTGACCTCAATAAGAGGGAAAGCATCCATTTTTAAATTTCAGAATCTCTGCACAGTAGATTATATCTGAAAATCAAAATCCAAATGGTCATTTCAACTATCAGGGAAAGGACAATTTCATGGGTAGATTAATTTCATTTTTTGTTTATCTGTTTCATTCATTAAGTTTTTGTCTTCTGCTACTTATTGCTTAATTTTTCAGTTCTAAAGAGAGATTGAATGGAGGAGATGGAGAGAGATGACATATTAAACTATTGGCTAAAATTAAGTTCATTGATGGTCTTTTTGTGTTTTCTGGTTGACAATTAGACTATACAATAAATTATTTTAGAATAAAAGATCTTTATTATAGTCATATGTAAAATGAAAAGATTATAAAAAAAATAAGAGATAGGAAAAGGTTTCTTTTTATTATTATTGTTTAGTTATAAAATCGAAAAGCAGGCATCCTGAAATCCATGTCTAACTGATAGTTCTAAAAATATGTCTTTCAAGGGGCCCTGTGCTGCTGAGTCACAAAAGGTGCCGAGAGCAACAACCAGCTATGGAAAGTTCTAGGTAGTGCCAAGGGGAAAACCTGTCATTAGGTCTATGGAGATGTGGAGTCTGCATGAAGAACACTTGCTAAAATCCAAGGAGATAAAAGAGGAAGGATGAGGTTGACCAACTGAATAAGGACATAAAGCATAGAGAGCTTCGGCATATACAAATTGGTGCAAAGGTTGGTTCAGGAAATGTCCACGAATACAACTTTCTTGGGCATTTGCACCTTAGGGGCCTTTGTATATTTTTTTAAAGAACCAAGTCAGTAAGGATGGATGTTGTTTTATTACTACATGATCAGGTTTGTCATTTATGTTGCCTTCTGTGTCTACAATGTTTTCTAAATAAGTACTCATCCAATATTTGTTTAGTTTAATTTAATCTAATTTAATTATAGATAGAATCTCCCAGTAGCCATGGATAAAGCCAGGCAAATACATGACTTTCCTGTCTTTTTTACTTTAGAATAACATTGACACTTTACAGGGGAGTAGGCTTTGCTTAAATAGCAACACATTTATTTAACCACTCACTTCAATATAAAAATGAAAGTAAACCTTTCCAAATACATTTTTTAAAGGTTGTTACATTTTCTGCTTGTTAATTTTGGCATTTAACTAACTTTTATTAGGATAAATTTGATTGATAGTGACATAACACTATTTATATATTAAGAAGGAAAGTTTAGTTCTAGATAAAATTTTATTAGGCTTAAAGATAATGATTCTGACACCATTACTTGTTTGCTCAGAAACAGAGAATAGTCTTCCATTTTAATATGACATATCTAAGAATAAAGAAAAGATGGGATGCTAGCTTCAATGTCTCTGTCAATTGTATAGAAAAGACAATTGTATCAAGCTGTATCATAAAAGTGAATCCTGGCACTATGTAAATATTTAGCATGATCTTTCTGCTGGAAAACTTAAAGTATATTATTAATGTATTGTGCCAGTTTTTAAAGTTTTTTTAATGTTTTACTCTTTGGGTTGATAACCAAGTAGATGTTACTATACTTGAAATACAAAACACTGCTCTCCCACAAACATACAAATGTTATGGTATGCCTTAATTTTATTCATATTCCTCTTTTACCATAACCTAGGCCAATTCACAAAATGTTGTTATCAAATAGCTATCACGTAACTAGAGCATTTTATTTTATTTTTAAAAAAATTTTAATGTGTATTTATTCTTGAGAGAGAGACAGACAGAGACAGAGCGTGAGTGGGGGAGGGTCAGAGAGAGAGGGAGACACAGAATCTGAAGCAGGCTCCAGGCTCTGAGCTGTCAACACAGAGCCTGACGTGGGGCTTGAACTCATGAACCGTGAGATTATGACCTGAGCCGAAGTCTGATGCTTAACTGACTGAGCCACCCCGGTGCCCTAATTACATTTTAATAAAGGGCTAATCTGAGAGGAGGAAGGAAAAAGATGATGGATCCAAAAGATCAGGAACCACAGGGCTAAAGGAGTGGACCTAGCACAGGGCAGAGACCCAGAACATTTTGTCTGAATGCCTCAAAGACATACCAGATGGGTAGCAGTACTAATTTTCAGGAGTATGGGAACTTCATATAGCCACATAGCATGTCCTCATCAGTTGACTGCTCTCAAACCAACAGTAGTAGGAAAGATTGGATCTACATTACCAAAATTCCTTCTCCCCACTTCTATTTATCCATGAAGACACTTTCCAGCAACACATCTCGAGGTATAAGAGAAAAGCATACACCCTGTTCCAAAACGTTATATATGAATAATGTGGCTGTTGTTTGAGCCATGTGTGTAAAGTGGAATCCATTTATGCTACCATGCTACAATTAATTACATCAAAATGAAGTGTCTGAAGAAGATACAGTTACAACTGAATATGAGAACTTCATCCAACTGGTGGGTGACAATCTGTCCCAGTCAACTAAATTATCTTGTGTAGCATGAATATTGGATGCACACAGATAATGTGGGTCTTTAAGCTCATGCCATATCTCAAATGATTGAGCTCCATTTCTGGCTCTCTCCCTGGCTTCCTTTGCATCTCAGATTTGGATCTGATCTGATTATATTGCCCATATTTCTAAGAAGGAGATGACATCCAAATAATTAGATCTTCAAAGCCAGCAGTGGCAGGCCAAGTCTTTATCAAGATAGCATCTCATTCTGACTCGTCTGCTTTCCTCTTCCCTTTAAAAGCACATGTGATTACATTAAGCCAGTCTGAATAATCCAAAATAAACTCCTTATTTTAAGGTAGCTGATCAGCAACCTTAATTCCATCTGTCAACTTAATTCCTTTTTTGTCACATAACACAAGACATTCACAGGTTCTAGGGATTAGGAAGTTGACATCTTGGAGGACCATTATTCCACTGCCATAGAAGGCTATTTATAAGAATTGAGATAATATTTCAGATTCACAAAATAAGTTGCTGTTTGTATGCTACACAGATGATCAACTCCATTCATGCAAAATATCTGGTAAGTCCAGACAGACTAATTCTAGACCTAACCATGCTGTTGTAGATGTGACTTGTAACAATTGTTATACACAGTGGCTCTAGGATTAGATGAAGTTTGAACTTCAGGGAAACGATCTATTATAGCTTATAATTGGAGAGAGTGGGAGGTCAGGGAATATAGCCTCCTCATGTACATAATAGAAAATATCCCAGCTACAAATTTTATTTATTTTTTCTTTTTTTAGTGTTTTATTTATTTTTGAGAGAGAGAATGAAAGACAGAGAGAGGAAGCATGAGCAGGGGAGGGCAGAGAGAGAGGGAGACACAGAATTCGAAGCAGGCTCTAGGCTCCAAGCTGTCAGCACAGAACTCTATGTGGGTCTCGAACCCACAAACCGTGGGGTCATGACCTGAGCTGGAGTCCAACGCTTAACTGACTGAGCCACCCTATTTTTCTTCCTTTTGAAGAATTTCAAGGATTAAAATAGTCCCCTCTTGTTTCTAAGACTCAAAAATAATTCTTGCAATAAACTGTTCAAAACACTGTTTAAATTATATAGGATTTCTAACTTTTTAAATCCTAAAAGTGACTCTTGCTGTGGAGTGCCCTGAAACAATGAACCACTGAGCTTAAAAGATTTATCGTCATGTTTGCTATGTGCTGATACCTCTGCTATATTTCATCATCACTTACAGAATCTAAAAGAAATAGACACTGTTAACCTCCTTCTTAACTTTTCAACTGTAAAAAAAGATAATGATGACTGGAGCCTAGAATTTCTGCACATATGAATGTGTTTCAGTTTCTGTGTTGTAAGGCATTCCTTCCCAAGTTGTTTTCACACACACACACACACACACACACACACACACACACACACAAACACACATGCACACACACACAACTTTCTTGATATTTACTTTTACTTGATACATCAGGCTATAATAATTGATGTAGATATCCATAAAATGTGGTTAATACTCTTGTATTTTGTGGGCACTTAGACAACAGTGTTTAGTTTTTCTCTATATAAATATTATTGCCAAGAGCTATCCCTCAATACTTCACACTCAAGAGTTTGTCTAGTCTTATCCACATGGCATCTCTCAATGTCTTATCTGTTGTTTCAACTGAAATTAAACTCATTTCAGATGAAGATTTTTAAGTAAATCAAAATGCTTTGAGTTTATCTTTCTGGAAATTACTGAAATGTCAGGAAACACACCAATGCTAGGGCAGGGGCTTTGAATGCAATAAAGTGCAATGTTTAGGCATGGAAGCCCGGATCCAGTCACTGACAACAGTGCCCTCATAACTTTCTCTGAAAGTTCTTAAATAATCCCCATGTTACTGAATACAATAACTATTTGAGTAAAAAGGGCATGTATGAATATAAAAGATTTCTCAACTAAACCAGAATCCTTTGTGATTGACCTCTCGATGCTGTGACTGAACAAATGCACACCCTTGCTTGCTTATTGGTTTGCCTTCCCCTTTGGGCTTATTCCATTCCTTTTAGAGCTATATCTCAGAATCCAAATGATCTTGATTACTACGTGATCTAAAATGGAAGAAGTTAGCGAATACAGAAGGAGACTGATGTGTCAACCAGAGCATTGATTCTAAATAGAATATTATCTTCTTTTAGAAAAATGTTTTTTGAATGTTTTGGGGAATAAGAATTTTTGTCACAATAATCAATAGATGATTCTTCTTGCACTGGGAAGGGATCAGGAATGTTAGGAAATCTACAATGCACAGAGCAGCAAACAATATACTTTCCTATATCCAGTATAGGTGTTTTATACAAATTGTTTGTAATCCTCATAAAAACTTGGAAAGGTAAGTGTTATTAACCCTATTTGCAATTTGAGAAACTGAGGTTCAAAGAGGATAATTGAGCCTTCCAAAATTCAAACTGAGGTCACTCTGGTCTCCCATCTGATCCACCAGAGCTTCCACTCTGTCACACTCATTTTTCAGGCAAAAATTCTATTTATTCTATGTAAAATCACCTCTTCATTTTCATTTATTTTACGTAGGACCTTTTGTGCTTATTTTTACCAATATAGAAAACTACCACTGATATGCTATCCTTCCATCTTTCTGTAAATAATGCCACATACAGATACAAACTTTTATCTGTGTGTCTATATAATGAATCCATAAATAATTGATGCAAAAAATGCCATATAATGGAAGCAAAATCAATGTATTCTAGTTTTCCAAATGTAGAACTAATGATTTACTATGTAGTAGAATAGGGCACTAACAAATTTTCACATGGATTTCTGCCTTCATTTCCTGGAGCACTAAAATTGTATTGTCTCATCTCCTAAACATTTAGAGGGTTATCATCTTAGCAGAGATATTCTACAACATTTCAAAAATACATAATTTTACATTCAGGACTATTTAATACCCACCATAAGTGCATACCTTCTTCCAATATTTCTATACAAAAACATATGAAAACTTAATGTCCATCTTTTCTCTCACAATCCAAAATTCTGAATATTTACTGTAATATGATACAGTTATGATAAACATAATTGTTTTCCACATTATAAAATTTAGGCTTCTCAAATGCATCAATGGATATGATCTAAAATTATTCAACTTTCTTCCCTTTTGAAAATGACCAAATATCAAAACTTAGAATTTAATGGTATTTTTTAGGCTGATGTAGTTTGACACAATCAATGAATCACATGAGTACTTTTGTCAGTGGAGAGAGATACAGTACAGAGGTGGAGGAGAAGGTAAATTAGTGACCACTGCTAAAACAGTCTAGTCTTTCCTCTCAACTGCATCTAAGAACATGCATCTCTTCCTTCCTTTTCCATCTCTCTTCCCTCCCTCCCACTCTCCCTTCTTTTTTTCTTCCCTCCCTTCTCTTTTTTTGCCCTATTTGATGAGTAGTAATGAAGATGGATGTTCAATGATGATGGCACTCTGGGATTCATTCCCAGGGAGAAAAACATCTTTATTATCTGCCTGTGTGCATGAAAATTTCCAGTTGACTTTCTTCTTTGATTCTTTTTCCTGATCTTATGGCAATTTTATTTGCTCTATTGCTGACAAGCCAGTGCCATTTCCACTGGCAGCATTGTAAGTGGTATTTATGCTTGCTCATGAATGTTCGGAAATGACCTTCATGCCTCGAAAGTTTTCATCTCCTCCAAAATTTTCTTTATTTGTGATTAAAGAACTCCCCAAATCTGTATCACCTGCATCTGATGCTATCTGATAATTTGTTTCTGAATTTACCTACTTGTATTCTGTTCTATTGCATGCAGCTTGAGAGCTAAACAAATATTTCTTTTATTTTTGCATGAATATAAACCATAAAATCTAAATGCTGACTAGTGTGGAATGCCAAAGAACAATAGCTGTGTGCTTAATAATTCCATCCGTACTGAGATTCACTCATCCTTGGTTTCATTTCTACCTTCGCGATTGACTTTCATTAAGATTTTAAACAATTCACAAAACCTTTGTTAAAAGCTCATTTACTCTTTTTTAATGAAGAAATAGTAAATGATCAACAATTAATCTTCTTTACTGCAATTTAGTGTAATATACAGTGTTCCATGCATTGCATGATTTTTCGATCATGATTAGTTTTCTCACAGAGTGCTATTTAATTTCCTAGAGTGAAACACTGAACGTTCCATGTAAATATCTTCAGAAAGACTAAGGAGCACCTCTTTAGAATAGACAAGAATACGTCTTCTTTCTCATACATACATGTTGCCATGATGCACCTGCTGTGCAAAGCCAATGAACCTGCTGTGGGAGAATGTGGAGATAGCAGATAGCAGCAAAAGGGTAAGAGTAGAGCCCTGCTAATCACCTTATTCTTATTCATCTCTGCCAGTACCTAAAACATGAATGATAGTAGCCAGCATTTACTGAATGATTACAATATGGTATGTATCATGGTAAGCCTTTGATATGTGCTAAGAATTTATTCTCCACAACAATCCTAAGAAGCTAATATTTTATCTGAACTTTATGATTAATAAAATGAGTATAAGAAGTCTCATAAACCGCTTTCCAAGCCCTACTAGATTCTAAACATCTGACTTTAAATCACAACTCAGTCAATTTGATCCCAAAGCCTGTGTGTTAAATAGGCTCTGCTGGCTCAACTTCATTAAAACCATGCCTGCATATTTAGTGCTCAGATGTCATCTTTCAAGTACCAGGAAAATTCCTCTTCAGAGCCAAATAGAATTTGGGAATCCCTAAATAAAATATTCAATGACTCACATTAGGCCACTCTCTCTGCTTGTCATAGTTCTAATGTCAGTGTTATCTTCTGGTCCCTTATAACTCAGCACTAATAATAATAATAATAATAATAATAATAATAATGATAATAATAATAATTCTGCATAATATTTTCATAATGTGAATTTGGATCTCATTTCCAGAACACAGCACCTTGTCTGGAACTTTCTAGAACTACGTATAATGCAGTATTATTTCTATCCTTCATTTCCCATGTCTGGTCTTCCTATATAATGCCATATCCTTCTAATTCCACTAGAACATCTTTCTGGGTCACTGCTTAACTCTAGCTTTCTTACTTCCATGAGTCCTCTTGCTTGCCTGTATTTCTTATCATTTACAGTTCAGTCCTCTTAGACTTACTTCAACAACCAAATGGATCTTTCAAATTCCTGGATACCTAGCCCTTCCAATGTTGCTTATTTCTAATAGTTGCTTAGGTTTTTACAAATTTTTATTATTTATATTCCAAAAAACGAGGTAGGTGTTGACGATACAATGGGAAATGAGACAACAGCTGTCCCCTTGTGGAACTAATAGTCTAGTGAGGGAGCAAAACAGAACAAAGAAAATGAGAAACTTAGAAATAAGTACAAGTGCTATTAAAACAACTTCCCTTATAGGGAAAACTGTGAGTTAAATGAGTATCAATTAAATAGTGCAGGTAGGAAAGGCCTTTCTGAGGAAGTAGAATTTAAACTGAAGGAAAAAAAATATATATATATATGTGTGTGTGTATATATATATATATATATACATATATATATACATATATATATATATATATATATATATATCCCACAATACATGTAAGGAGCAAAAGAAAGAATGTTGCAAAATAAGTATCTGTGTGCACAAGGATACTTGGGTAGGAATGAACTCAGAATGTTTAAGGAACTGAAAGGAGGCTGGTGTGGTGTGGGGGTAAGTAGAATTAGATGTTAGAAAGGTAAAGGGAAACCAGATCAAGTATATGCCATGGTTAAAAAAAAAAGTCAGATTATATTTGTTTTAATCAGGAACAAAAGCCGATTTAGGTTTTAAGATTTGCCTAGCTGCTTCATTAAAAATAAATTGGGGGGTGCCTGGGTGGCTCAGTCGGTTGAGCGTCCGGCTTTGGCTCAGGTCATGATCTTGCGGTCTGTGAGTTCAAGCCCCGCGTCGGGCTCTGTGCTGACAGCTTGGAACCTGGAGCCTACTTCCGAATCTGTGTCCCCCACCCCACCCCACCCCCGCTCTCTCTGCCCCTCCCCCACTCATGCTCTGTCTCTCTCTGTCTCAGAAATAAATGAACATTAAAAAATTTTTTAAATAAAAAATAAAAAATAAATCGGATACAAATACAGGATCATTATATACCTGAAACTAATATAATGTTACATATCAATTATATTTCAACTTAAAAACGTAGATTGGGATTGACAAGTATGGACATGAAGACACCAATGGAAACCTGTTTCAGTTCTGTAGGTGATGCAAGTTGTGGCTTGGGCTTGGGTGCTGATGCTAGAGATGGAGACAAGTGGACTGCCTCATACACGTTCGTGTGATAAAAACTGATGAGGCCCAGCTAGGGTGAGGTAGTAAGAGAAAGAGAGATAAATACCAAGATTTCTTCCTTGAGTAACCAGATGCGTAGTTATGCTATTTAATTAAGTGGGAAGAACTGAGGGGATTGGGATGGACTTGGGAAGTAAAATCAGTAATTCATATTTTGACATATTCAGTTTGAGATGTATGGGAAATGTCCCGGTATAAATACCAATTAACATTTTCATATGTAAATCTATGGTTTAGAGGAGAGGTCTAGGTGATAGAAAGTTGAGAAATCCGGCTTATTCCATAGGAACGAATGACAACCTAGGAAAATGTGTACAAAGGGAAGGGAAGAGTACCTGAAAGAGAGTTTTGATTCATTCTACTATGCAAGGTAGAATAGAAGAAATTCTGAAGAAGATTCAGATGTGACCAGAGACATAGGAGAAAATCCAAGAACACGTCTCTGAAACTAGACCTTAGCAGACGGATAGGACCAACACTGAATACTGCTAACAGGTGCAGTAAAACTATGTTGTTATTTTCCAGTTCTGACAGCCTCATCATACCAATATTCTTTGCATCGGTACTTAATTTTTTAAAAATTTTTAATGTTTATTTATTTTTGAGAGAGAGAGAGAGAGAGAGAGAGAGCAGGGGAGGGGCAGAAAGAGAGGGAGACACAGAATCGAAGCAGGCTCCAGGCTCCAAGCTGTCAGCACAGAGCCTGATGCGGGGCTCAAACTCAGGGACTGTGAGGTCATGACCTGAGTGGAAGTTGGACACTCAACTGAATGAGCCACCCAGGCGCCCCTCAGTACTTAATTTTTTTTAAAAAATTTCAGGAAATAATCTTAATAGTGCCCATACCTCAGAGTAAGTCTTCCTGGAGCAGAGGGGTAACTGTGTTAAATACGTGACTACTAAGTACAGTCATTTAATCTAGAAAATGTTCCTAAAATTTGAAGGTAATATTTGAAGGTATATTCTCAATTTTTTGTTGAGATAATTTCTACATTGTTTTCATTTTTTTAAAATAACCAATTAAAGTAGAGTCATGCTAAAAATGCTTGTTTTGCCTTAAAACACTGATTCTATCCTATCAGTGCAGGAACCTATCTAGATCTTGTAGTATTTATTGAAATTTGGCATACTGAACATCCGTAACTAATGATCCTTTTTGGCTATTTGACTTTTCCTTCATGTTTCACAGTCATTGGAAATAATTATGCAAAAGACTTGAGGTTGTCTTACTTACTATCTTAGTTTTTACTTGGATTTGCAGCTTGCTTATTTATTGGGCCAGGATTTCTCCCAACTGCAAGATCTGTCCTTTTTATGGCAATAAATACCACTAAATCTGTTACTTGATATTGTATATGATATTTAAGTAGAAAGATCCTTTCAGTAAATACTTAGGAGTGAGTGAGCTAAAAGTGATTAAATGGAAGATTTGGTCCTTAGAATTCAAAAATTCCACTTTCAGCTTAACTTTCTACAACAATTTGCATATCATCTCTATGAAACTAGTTACCTCATGTGATCCTGAGAATAAGGAATATTTCCCAATAATAAGCTCAAATGTATTTACACTTGAAAAAAAAGGGGAAAAACAAAGACAGAAAACCTTCTCAGAACTTACTTCCTTTCTTCAAAATGCCCATATGATCAGCTAGCTGTTTGTTCAAAAAAGTTTTTTTCTCCATACTCATCAAGAATGGCTGACACCAAATTCCAGGAAGATTGTAAAGAAACTGTATCACTTACACACTGCTGGTGATAATGTCAAATGGCATAGCTACTCTTGGAAATAGGTTGGCTGTTTCTTATAAAACTAGACATGAAAGTATTATATGAGGAAGCAATTTGGCTCTTGAGCATTTCTTCCTGGGGCGGGGGTGGAAAGTAAAATTAATGTGCACGCAAAAACCTGTACACAAATGTTCATAGCAGTTGTATTTGTGATATTCATAAGCTAGAAATGACCCGGTGCTCTTCAATAAGCAAATGGGTAAATAAACTATGTCATATCCATGCCATGGAATACTACTTAGCAATAAAAACAAGTGAATCATTGAAATACACAACACTTTGGATGAATCTCCGGGGAATTACGCTCAGTGAAAAAAGACAATCCTAAAATGTAGTATACTATCCAACGTAAAGTATTTAACTTTTTAAAAAGCAACAATAAATATGTTCCTCTCTCCCTACAATGGCACTCTAGGTAAGACATTTAAAAACCAAGTAAAGGCATAATTCTGAATTTAAAAATCTTACTGTGTTGTTTTTATTTTTCTCATTTTTGACTTGTCCAATATGAATCCATGTATAGACCTTTGGGGACTGCTGATTTGGAATAATACATTACTTATAAATTTCAACATCCAATTAAATAATTTTGCTAAGTCTAAAAATACTGATGATATAGGTACCAAAATGATCTTAGTCTTGCCTCTATCTATTCACTACATACAGAGACAGCTGACTCTCTCACAGTCTATTCTACCTCCTACCTTCTCCACCTCCCCTTGTCCTCTCTCTTCTCTGTCCCCTTGTCCTTCTTTTCCTCCTCCTCTTTATCCTCCTCCACCTTCTCTTCTTCCTTCTCCTTCTTCTTTTTTCTCTTCTTCCTCTTCTTCTTCTTCTTCTCTTACCACAAGAAGAGCCCCAGTTTGGGGCTAGACAGAAGACCTCCTGTATAGACAGATGCTGTCATATAAGTAAGTTCTAAGCAACATGACAGAAATGGAAATAGTGTGCACAATCTCAGGAAATGTCCTTCAAGAGATAGGTTATAACCTCCTATTACCCTATCTTCTTTTCTGCTGAATGGAATGCAGGCATCTTGACAGAAGCAAATAAATCATATTAGATAATAAGATAAAAGCCACATGTTTGAGATGAAGGATTTCTAAAGCAGAGTGAGCGTGGGCCCATGATGATCACAGAGTAGCCCTTCCAACTCTGAACTTCCTACATTCATGTAAGAAAAAAAAACTATCTAGTGTTTAAAATGTTGCCATTATTTACAGAAGAATCTAAAAACAAAATACGGTGCAAATGCTTTACTTTGAATTTATTCAAAATTAGGAACATTATACCTTAGTTGTGCATTACAAACAGGTCTAGCAAATTATTAATAGCAAACTATGAAGTAGAACCCTCTCTCTTTTGATATGCATTTATTAAAAAGTTCTCATGTACGCTGCAACTATGAAATTCCCATAACTCTGTTATCCTCTATATTCACAATCTAAATATACAGGCATACCTCATTTTATTGATCTTTGCTTTATTGCACTTCAGAGGTATTATGCTTTTTACAGATTAGAATTTCAAGACTTCAGTGGAGGCATAGCTACAGATGTGGTGGAAATGACAAGAGAACCAGAATCAGAAGTGGCCCCTGAAGATGTGACTGAATTGCTGCAACTCATAATGAAACTCTAATGGACAAGGGGATGAGCAAAGAAAGTGGTTTCTTGAGATAGTACCTACTCCTGGAGAAGATGTTGTGAAGACTGTGGAAATGACAACAAACGACTTAAAATATTACACGAAGTTAGCTGATAGAGCAGCAGCAGGGTTTCAGAGGATTGACTCCAATTTTTAAAAAAGTTCTACTGGGGGTAAAATGCTATCCAGCATTATCGCATGCTACAGAGAAACCATTCATGAAAGGAAGAAGCAATTCCTAAGACAAATATCAGCGCTGTCTTATTTTAAGAAATTGCCTCAGCCATTCCAACCTTAAGTAAACACCTGATCAGTCAGCAGCCATCAACATTGAGACAAGATCTTCCACCAGCAAAAATATTAGGACTCACTGAAAGCTCAGATGACGGTTAGCGTTTTTTTAGCAGTATTTTTTAACTAAGGTCTATACATTGCTTTTTCAGACGCAATGCTATTGCACACGTACTAGACTACAGTACACTGCAAACATAACTTTTGCATGTACTGGGAATCAAAAAACAAGTCATTTGACTTGCTTGATTGCAACATTTGCTTTATTGTGGTGGTTTGCAACCAAACCCACAATATCTCTGAGGTGTAACTGTATAAATTATGGGATTTTTTTAATCATCTTGAAGGCAAATTAAAGGCAATATGTATAGTAGGAAGAATGTTAGATATGTCTTGCTGTCTATCACATAATCTTCTTTTTCTTCAGTTTTTTTTTTCTTCTGTCAGTTCATACAGGGGTAGGAAGGGCATAAAAACTAAAGAGACAGTCACATCCCAAAATAGGAGCTCAATTTTTTATAGTAGGACTAAGCATGCTCAGAAATAGGTAACACGCCATAGAACACAGGCAGAGCTCTCAGAGCAGGGCCTGAGGGTTTCCAGGTGGCAGTTTCTTCTGTTTGAGAGAAGCAGTGGAGCTTTAGGGACAGGTGAGCACATTACCCACCGGCAAGTCAGGGGTGAGGTGGGCACAATCCTAGCAGAAACAGCTACATTGGCCACTTGGCAAGGTTTATTCTGAGTAATTTATGGGTGCTAAGATATTTGTTCATACAATAATGCTAGGAAGAAGATACTCTCCTCATACGATACATGAAAAAATGAGGAACAAAAGAGGTACAAATAAGGGCTGGAGTTCCAATTAGGCAGTCTAATTCCAGAGTCTACATTCTTAACCATGAAGAATATTGTTTTGGGGGCACGTGGGTGGCTGAGTCAGTTAAGCATCCAACTCTTGGTTTCTGCTCAGGTCATAATCTCACTGTGAGTTCGAGTCCAGTGTCAGGCTCTGTGCTGACAGCATAAACCCTGCTTAGGATTCTCTCTCTCTCTCCCTCTCTCTCTCCCCCTCCCCTACTTTCTCTATCTCTCTCTCTTTCTCTCTCAAAATAAATAAATGAACTTAAATTAAAAAAAAAAGAATATTGCTTTTAACCTCAATGAGATACCACTCCACACCCATTAGGATGACCATTATAATATAACAACAATAGCAGCAGCAGCAGCAGCAGAAGGTAACACTTGTTGGTGAGGATGTGGAAATCTGGGACCTTTGTGCATTGCTGGCAGGATGTAAAATGGTGCAGACATTGTGGATAAAAATATGGCAGCTCCACAGGAATTTAAACAGAATTACTGTATAATCCAGCAATTCTATTTATGGTTCCATACTCAAAACAATTGCAAATACAGACTCAAATAGATACTGAACACCTTCGTTTGTAGTAGAATTAATCTCAACATCCAGAAAGTGGGAACAACCTGAGTGTCCATTGAAAGGATGAACAAATGTAGTATATATATATACATATATATAATGAAATATTAGCCTTCAAAATGAACGAAATTCTGACACATACTATAAAATGGATGAACCTTAAAGACATTATACAAAGTGAAATAAATCAATCCCCAAAGGACAAATATTATATGATTCCACTTATATAAGGTACAAAGAATAGTCAAATACATAGAGACAGAAAGTAGAATGGTGGTTGCCAAGGCATGAGGGAGTTGGTGGAGGGAGGTGTAGAGTTAGTGTTTAATGGATACAGAGTTTCAGTTAGGGAAGACGAGAAAGGTCTAGAGATTGATAGTAGTGATGTTTTCACAATGTGATATACTGGATGTCACAGAACTGTGCATTTAAAAATGGCTAAAATGGTAAGTCGCCATTAAAAAAAAAAAGAATACTGCCTTTCTCTGAATTGCATTGAGTGCTGTCAGAACTAAAAGCTGAAAGACATAAATAATAAGCACCAAGGAAAATAAAGATCGGAATACCAAGGGGAATGAAAATGTGGGTCATCTGTATTTATGCAGACCACATATATGTGGTTTCTAATTTCATCACTAGGTTATGAAAGAATAATGCATAATGAAGGAACAAATAATAAAAAGAATAGTTTGTCCTATTTTTCTGACATGTAGTATATGTTCAGATTTAGAAAAAAAAACTTTTAAAAGAAAATTCAAAAAGCTAACGAATGGATACAGTCAACAAAGAACAAATGTAAGCTCAGTCTAGAGCATTCATTCTTTTACCGCACAGCATAATGGACATGAATCAATTCACATATACAAACTCACATATGAAGACCAGTAAGCTGGGAGCTTTCCCCACATATCACACATAATGCGGCACTTGGACCACATGTGTTTGTGATGATGTCCTGTACTGTAAAGTTTTAAGTAGCTTTCAGGGTCTCTCATTCCTTCCTCAAAATGTGATTTCCACTGATGGAGTCTTGCACTGTATTTCAGAAGATTTCCAGACTTTGATTTAATATCAACTAATTTAATTTTAAATGTTACTCAAAGAAAGACCCATCTATGCATCTGCATTTATAAATGAATATTTCTTTTGATTTTCTGCTTTTATCTAGAGTACGGCTTTTATCTAGAGTACTGAATGTATTGATTATAAAAACATGTAAATTTAGATTTGGTTTATATGATTATAATAGAGGAGATCATCAGGCATTTTCATTTTACCCTAGAGCAGTCTGAAACAAAAAGAGAAGCATAGAAAGAAGACATAATGCTTTGAAATGATGTAATTTAATTTTTACTTGCTAATTAGACACACATGATAACTAAAATGCACACAGTGATTAACATGTGCTGGTTACTTTTCTAAGCATTTCACATAAGTATGTTAATCCTCATAATAATCCTATGAGGTAGGTATTATTATTATTTCCATTTTATAGATGAAAAAAAAAACTAAAATAACCTGATCATACCAATTAAGCAGCAAAGTTAATATTTGAATCCAGTAGTCTAGCTCCAGAGTTTGTTTGGCTCACTATAAATCGGGACATATTTAAGACTTACCCCTAAGCTCCCTACTAAAATTTCTCTGCCTTAAGGGCCCATCAAAGCAAAGCACCTCCTTTGCTGAGCCCATGAAGATGCCCATAATCAGGTTGTCAGTAGGGACAACAGTTTTCTCAGACACTAGAGTTATTAGCAAAATAACTGGGGCCATAGTCGCGACACTCTGCTGGGTCTCTCCTTAGGCTATCTGATTGGAATATGTACATCTGCCCTTTGCACTGTAGTAAAGAGGACTGTTTGACTATGGCGACATGGATTTCTAACATAAGAAATTCTTTTAAAGGGGTGCCTCAGAGTTTCAATCACCAAATATGTTTCACGAAATAGTAGTTGCACAGCTTTTTTTCTCATTTACTATATTTGAATCCTTTAAATGTGTTCAGTGATTACGTTGTTATTTAAGAAGAGGATTCAGATAAAATAATGCAGTGATGTGAATCATATTTTATAAACAAAGTGTACAAGAAATACTATATGTACCTGTTTTAAAAAACATGTTGAACTCAATTACTGAGCTACCCATCTGCCAGTTTGGCGGGAAAACCGACATTAGACATTACCATAGTCTTGATTGCTCACCTGTAATCCCAGGTGGCCCAAGAATACAGGCAGTTTAAAAGGTTCCAGCTAAAAGTGGGGGATTATTGCTCATGCTCTATCCAGCACAGTAACTACCCACATCCTCATTGTCCTAGATCATGTGATCTCCTGTGTTAGGCTACAACTCCAAGACTTTTATGCCAAGCTTGGGCCACATGACTTTTTACTTTTCTAATTTAAGGCCCTGGGATTTAGGGTCCTACCATGTAGTCTTACCATCAATTTTTAGTGGGTTAAAGGGGATGTCATGGAGTAAGAAGGCATCCCTGTTTTTCCCAGAGCCTGTGGATTTCAGGAATGTTTCCCAGCCTGGGAAATTTTCTCACTTACATCTCTGTTTGAAACTCTCTTTTCTTCTTTAGGACACAATCAACCTTTCTTTAATAACTTTAGGCTTTCACAAAGAGAGAAAGAGAAGAGAATCTTCTGCTTTCGAACAAGAAACAAGAAATCAGAATGCATCTGGCTACTTGCCTGAAAGAGGAGAAGAGGGAGGACACTGCAAGAGTAAAAATTAGATAAAACCTCCATAAGTTATTCTGTCATAAAAATTAAACACGCTTGTTTCCTGTAGCACTTCACAGCGTATTTAACCTCTGCCTTTGGTATCATGAATCTAAACAGCAGATATATTATGTAGTGTTTTCCAAAAACCTTGTCCATGATTTTTTTTTCCTTTTCTTTTCTGAAGAGCATCTTTCAAGAACGAGTTTGGGAAATGTTTCTCATGGAATATGCTCTTACTGTCTGGACCTCTAGGAATCTAAACATTTTGGGTTTCTTAAATTTCACAGTTTCCCACTCCTTGTCTCCCAGAGAGCATAAGAGAAGATAGCTCATTATGTGATGCCTCAGAAGGCTTATTTCTATATATTTTTTATACTTAAAAAGGAGATGGAAATACTATAAAGAAAGTTAATGTACACTCTTTTCAACCTTCAGAGATAAAATGACATATTTCCTTCTATGGTCTGCCCTTTCTGAATAGGCCTGTGTGCCTTTTCATGATGAACAAAACGACAGGTGAGAGATGTGCTAGTGAAGATTCTGCCATGCTTCATCTAAGGGATAATAAAAATTGGGTGCAGGCAAGTTTCCTTCTTCTGAATCACTGGATTTGTTGAGAATTAAGAAAAAAGGAAAATAGAAACATTTCTTTTTCCTATACCCCAAGGAAAATAAAACTCAAAGAAAAAAAAAGACCAACAAGCAAAGAAGAAACTCGTCAGTATGTAGCAAAAGAAAGTTATCTGCTGTGCATTCTTTGGATTAAGATTTAGTGACGTATTGAAATATTACATAATTCATTGTCTTAAATACTAAGTCTCCTGTGCTTTGCAACTTTTGTTTGCAAAAGTGTGGCTTTTGTTTCCTTTTACTGACAATATTGTTTCCAAAAAAAAAAAGCATAATTATAGGAAGTGCTTAATAGTATGACTTTGGTCAGTTAGTAAATTTGGGCAATTAAAAAATAAAAAAAGAAAGAAAGAGAAAAAAGATCACTTGCCTAGTAACATTTTGGTCAGACACTGAATAACCAAAGAGTATGAAAGGCCCTCTGCTAGCATAATGAAGCATGATGTTGGTCAGATATAGGTCTTACCTTCATGAATCTCGCAGCCCCATTTAAGGCAGACAGACTATAAACATAGAATAAATGATCCTAGAGTATAAAGTGGTATGGAAAAAAAAAAAAACATAGGTAGGTAAAACCAAAGCGGGGGTGTCTTAGTTCAAGGAAAAGCTAAAATAAGATTTTGCAAGAAAGGGGGAAGTCAAGGACAGGGAACCCATTCCATACTAACAGTAGAGGAGAAAGCCAAGTCTTACATGTATGTCACAACATATACAGAGCACAATCATTTCTACTTCCACTCAATTTGTTCTGGCAAAAGATTAAATAAAAGTAAGAAAAACTGGTCTTATGCAGTTTTTTTCATGAAACTTCTGCCAACTACCTTTATTTTCTCCTTATCCACAAGTTTTAAGTTTTTCTTTAATTTCAAATGTCAAACACAGGAAAAATAAAAACCATGTATTAGGAAAGTGGTTTTTACAAAGGAAAATTAGATATTTGCCATTGCTTGATATCTTACCACTGAATTTTTCCCTTCTTTCATTCAAATCCATACCCGTAAAGAGCATTTATTTGAACATAGTATGGGGTGGAAGTGATGTGTGAATAATTCAAACAGAAGTTTTGCTTAATGCCAATACTATCAAATGATCTATCTTGGTACTCTAGTTTCCTAGACATCTCTCTGATAGCACCCCCATGTTGGTGCCCCAGCGCCCCTCAGTTCCCCAGACAGAGCTCTCCTGGTTGTGCCTATCAAACAATACAGCTTTACAGTGTGAAACCGCTCAGGCTTTCCAATGCTTCATCAAACAGCTTTCTAAGCACGTAGTATTTCGAGTTTCTTCATTATTAGCAAGTCTAAGATATTTACCCACTTTCCTTCCTTCCTGGTAGCTACTACTACTGATTCTGGCTTCGGGACTTTAATCTCCCAAATCAAAGTATATGATGCAACAGTCTCTCTCCAGATCAATCTTCCCCGTCCCTTCCAGGCTGGCCCAGAAAACGAGCACACAGACTCTGTCATGTATCTTGGTTTCTCTCATCATTTGCCATAATATTTATGATTTTATTAAATCTGTTTATTTTCTGTTTTTCTCATGAAAATGTAAGCTTGGTGAAACTAGGAACCCCATCTGCTTTGCTTACTTCTGAATCTCCAGAGTCTGAAACATAGTAAGTGTTTAATAAATTTCTGTTCACTAAATTAATGAAGGAAAGGATATTTACATCTCCTTCCTTATCCTAGAGTGTGGTATACTCTACATCTTTCCTAAATGTTTAAGTAAAATTTCAAGTGCAATTACATGATACTGTAAAACAAATAAAAATAAAAAAAAAACAAATTTAAAATGCTCTAAGGTTTGACAAAGTTGTATCAAGTGTGTGTCATTTTTGTTTCTTTTTCTTTTTTTTTTCTAAATGCACAACTCAAGTTTCTGTAGACTTCTTTTTATGAAGCTGGAGCACTTTTGCCCTCTTCACTTCACCTTTGGGGACTTCTTTCCTTTTACTCCATTTTCAGAATTTAACTGAAAAGGTACAGTTTGGGTCTTTAAACTTAAGTGTGTCATTAGCATTACTTTGTGTCTTAACTTTGTTTCCCAACTCAGTAGCACACAGATTTGCTCCTCTCCCTATTCTCCCAGGAAAGCAGTGTGGAAATCCCTCTTAAGGCTTGCCTCCTCTTTCCTCAGATGATTGCCATTAGGGGCATCTTGGTGTCACCACCTTGTAGTGAAAGTTCCAAGAGTCCCATGGGTATTTAGAAAATCATCCAGAGGATCTGAGATGCTTGCTCCTAGCAATGTATTGGAGAGAAATAATGGCTCTATCAGTCCCATCTCATCAATATTGAGTCACTGGATTTATTTGCCACATAACAGCCCAAGGCATTATTGCTGTCAGAATAACAGGAAAGAAATGTTGCACTGAATTGAATTAACTGGGAAACTTTCCTCGTTACCACTAGTAAATCCCTCTTTTTAAACTGGCTTTGATTTATGTCAGATCCTGGTACCTAAGGTGCCAGTGAGTAAAAACACTCAAATCATTAATTCCATATTGAAACAATATGAGCCGTGGCCATAATCTTGACTACAGGAACTGAGACTCATCCAACCAGTTATGTTGGCATATTTTATTGAATTTCCTCAGATAAATCAACCTCATAGGCTATAGCAAAGTTGACATATTGGTAACAATTTCCTGATGTTTGAGAAAATATAGGAAAGAAATTCTTAATACCAATTTATAGTAGTGAATATAATAATCCTAAAACAATATTAATTAGGTTAATGGTATAGCAGATTGTCCTCTAAATCAAAAAAAATTCTATTCCAAGAAAACAATATTTGAAGATTTGTAGATATCTTAATATACAGTTGACCCTTGAATATCATGGGTTAGGGGTACCAATCCCCCAGATAGTAAAAAGTCTATGTATAACTTTTGACTTCCTTCAAAACTTAACTATTAATATCCTACTGTTGGGGCACCTGCATGGTTCAGTCAGTTAAGTGTCCGACTATTGATTTCAGCTCAGGTCATGATCTTACGGTTCATGAGTTTGAACCCCGTGTTGATTTCCATGCTCACAGCATGTTCTTGATGATTGAAGAATTGAATACAGCTTGTTCTTGATGGTTCTTAATACGATATTTTGTGCTAGGACTGAAGGGTGCATTTTCTGTTGGGCACCTACACTACTGGCATAGCTTGTGGTTTAATAAGCAGGAAACCATAGAAAATTAGTTGCCTTTGTGAAAACTTTAGAATTGCTATTTGTTATTGTTTCTCATTATTGACTAAATAACAAAGAATCCTTGACTTATAATTGTAAGAATGTTCAGCATATTGTAATGGGAATGAATTATTTGCTGGTTTGAGATTTTTATATTTCAATTTGAATTCTAGAAAATGTAATGCTGAAAACTGAAATTAGATGTTTAAAAATTAGTGGTAACAAGTATTTAGGAATGAAAATTTATATAGTATTTTCTCTATTAATGTTTTAACAAGATTTTAAACTGTTAAATGATACATAAATATTTATATTATACATTTGAATAACTATGTGGATTTAAGAAAATAATTAAAAGAAGTTAATTATTTCTCAAAAATATATGAATACGTAATTAATGATAATTAAGTTAAACACATGTTATTTGTAGACAATGGAAATGATTGTCACTGTTATGTTATCAAAGTTTATTTTATAAATTATGTACATTAAAAAATAAGCCAACATTAAGAAATCAAAATGATATCACATTTCACTAACATTTTAGTTGTATTCTGTATTGTTTAGCAAAATATTTCACTTCTACCTGCAAATATCATTTATATCAATACAGATCTATTATGTTCTTAGAACTGGATTTTCTCTTCCTTGCTCAGATAAATCCCTATACTGTGAGAGAGAACTTCACTTGTGCAAATTGAGGGGTAGTTATAATAGTCACAGTTATGGGCATGGATTGCCCTGTAAAGAAAATTAAAACTCTTGTTTTTCCATACCATAGTCGTAATCACTGGACCCTCTTTTCTGACTATTATATGATACACTGAAATGCCAAAAAGATGAGATCCCATCTAAAACCTCATACTTGTGATGTAAATTGCTTGCTACCTTGAGGAAAATAATGAAAAAATCAGTATGTCTTCCTTACTTAAAAGTTTATGACACTTGTCATGTTCCTGTGATAATTTTCACAGTAAAACCTTATTCTATTAGGTTAGTGGTCTTTGTTCCATTTAATCTACCAAAAAAACAGTAGTTTTCAAATAGTGTTGCTCATGCACCACCTAAAAGAATTTTTAAAAATGATCTACTCTCACAGGTTTTTGTGTAATCTAAAATTTTACTTTTAAATAATTGCCAGGATAAAATTTCTAGCAATTATGTATTATCTCTATGCTTTAAATACATTTTTGTCAAAGTCTTTGAAGTACATATGTAGCACATTCAACTTACTGAAAATATCTTGCAATTTTCAGTCTTTGTTATACAAAGCAGCCAAATGGGACTATTCTGTCTGAAAATGTGTGTCTTTATTTCAAAATCTGAATTATTGTGTTAGTATGCATTACTGAGGAAACAATCTTTCCTCTTGAATGCTAATTCTAAGATAGATAGACTGTTTATGTATATAAATAGACTGCTGTCCTAAGTTTGGTGTACGTATAAAATTTGGTACACTTTCCAATTTTTTAGAAGCTCTATTTGCTTTTGTTCTCATGAAACTCACCTCAGTGGGAATGTATTCTTAAAACACCCCTTGTTTGGTTCCCTGGAGCTAGTTAGAAAGAACATTCTGCCTATATTGTAGAAAATAGAGGAGAAAGAAGATAAGAGCAAACCTAGAAAAACAGTCAGATGGCTGCTGCAGCACTAATGCAGGTGAAAGGTGTGATGCCCCCAGACTTCAATAAGGCAGTAAAGATGGGGAGAAATGGGCATACTTGAGAGATACATACAAAGAATGGTCAACAGAATATAATGATTGCTTGATGAGTCAGATTTAGCTCCCAGGGTTCTGGCTTGAGTAGCTGAATGGTTTGTGGTACCATTTACCAAATCAGGAAGTAAGTGATGCAACAGAGCCAGTGAGCAGGAAGGAAAGATGGTGAGGTCAGTGTGAAAAATAGTCTTGAAGTCCTCCAGGTGGAGATTTAAGTACTGAGTCCTCCAGAACTGAGCCTCAGATAAATCTCAGAGTAGACAGGTGAATGTTTCCTGTCTTTAAAGTAAGCAGTTTCAGAAATCTATTCATAATCTTTTCTTGACTTGTTTTAAAGATGGTGACACTGGTACTAAATACTTTCTATGATCTCTCCTCTACCTACTATTCTACATATTTTTTGAAAAGTGTTTATTTATTTGTTTTTGAAAGAGGGAGAGATATAGAAAGAGAGCTGAGCAGGGGAGGGGAAGAGAGGGAAGGAGAGAGAGAATCTCAAGCAAGCTACACACTGTCAGCACAGAGCCCAACACGGGGCTTGAACTCATGAACCATGAGATCATGAACTGAGCCAAAACCAAGAGTTGGCCACTAAACCAACTGAGCCACCCAGGTGCCCTCTACTATTCCACATATAGAATATCCACATAGAATATTAAACATGGAAAGTAAGGAGTGCCTGGGTGGCTCAGTCTGTTGGGTGTTTGACTTCGGCTCAGGTCATGATCTCACGGTTTGTGGGTTGGAGCCCCACCTCCGGCTCTGTGCTGACAGCTCAGAGCCTGGAGCCTGTTTCGGATTCTGTCTCCCTCTCTCTATGCTCTTCCACTTCTCATGCTCTGTCTCTCTCTCAAAAATAAATAAACATTAAAAAAAATTTAAAAAACATGAAAGTAAAATTCATTCATTTAGTCTCTCATTCTTCTTTAATACACTTTTTGGTAAAAATATAGAGAGAAAATTACACAACCATGTAGATATAATTCAATGAATGTTTACACCAACCACAGCAAAAAATAGAATACTACAAATATTGGGAAAGCCCTGTCATGTCCTCTCCCAATCATTTCCTTCTGTTCAACAAAAGTAACCACACTATTCTATACTGTCTGCTAACTTTATACATTTGCCTGGTTTTTGTTGTTGTTGTTGTTGTTGTTGTTGTTGTTGTTGTTTTAAACTTGACATTGTGGGGACTCATTTGGAACCTCAGATATTGTATGATTATCATTTTAAGCTGAAGACATTTCAGATCTAACAGATGAAGAAAGAAGCCATCTTGGTGTTTCCCTCATCAGAGTAAAAGCAGCAACTGCTGAGAAATGACACTAACATAGATCCCTTCTCTTGAAAAGTTACACAGCCATGAAGATCAAAAGATACTTGTACCTGTATAAACAAACACTATCACAAACTTTCTTATCTCCCATTTGTTCTCCTAAAATCCATGTGTCTTTCCTAAAGAAACTTATTCCTTCTTCCCATTGAAGACTATTCTGCCCTTTCCCTTTTCCCTAGTAAGTTAGGTATATAAACTCTAACTTCAACCATTTATCTAACTAGCTACATGTTTTATTATCTGTCTACATATGAATAATCCTTCCTTCTGTTGATCTGCCTTTTTTCAGTTTAATTCCCAGGCCCTCAGGAACTGAATCTAAGACAGTAGAAAAAAACTTTCTTCCTCAATTATACAAATGACGTTAAATGTTATGTTATTTTTTATGTATGGAATTTTTGCTAAAAATTGTATTTGTATGATTATTTTCATTGTTGAATAGCATTTCTTTGCATTAAATTACAACAATTTATCTATTTTGCTATTAAAAGAATTTGGGGGTGTTTCAGTTGTTCATTAATGTATGAATGTGTGATGCACATTTATTGAGTAGCATCAGACATTTAGCATCACACATTGTGCTAAGTAAAGATGAAATATAGATAAGACAAATTTATGTCTGCAAAGAGTTATACTCCACTAGAAATAATAAAAGATGAACAAATGTAACCACTACAAGTGTACAAGATTATAGGAACATGAGACAGTATATTGAAGCAAGTAACATAATTAATTCTGCCCAAAAATGAGATCGAGGGATAGAGGGGCAAGAGACCTTTGATCTACAAGCATGAGACAGTAGAGGGTACAGAGAACAGCATGTCTAAATAAGATTAGGATAGAAAAAAAATGGCAGGTTTAGAAATAATAATTCTAAGTGCATATTACTTTTTAAAAACATAGTTATATGGTTGTGTTGCAAAGAAACGGCAGGGCCAAATAATAAAGGTATATGTATTTTGAAATCGAGTTTTTGTTTTTGAAAGGATACTTGTCACTAACAAATAATGAGACAAGAGAAAAACAAAGGAAACTAATGCAAGACACTCATCAAAAGATGAAGGTGGAAGCAGATGAGAAGTTTTAAGGTGTGAAGAGGATGGGCTTTGGTTCTTGATTGACAGAGTACTCTAAGGTAGCTCATCAATGTTTTAGCAAATAATGTTGATCTCAATATCCAGGCTGAGTATAAAATTTTGCAAAAATATATATATATGAAGTTCATATTTGTGCTTATTGAGGTTGAGCTGGTAGAATTG
This sequence comes from Panthera tigris, assembly GCF_018350195.1. Lineage (NCBI taxonomy): Eukaryota > Metazoa > Chordata > Mammalia > Carnivora > Felidae > Panthera > Panthera tigris. Next base: position 123,823,558 of record NC_056663.1, on the reverse strand, counting down.
TCTGCGGTAAACAGTTGTTTATTTAACTGGAAATTTACATTACCAGTGTTAGTGAATTCTATAGCAGAAATGAAATCAAGCAAAAAGTGAGAAAAAATGGTGCAGAAAAAAAAAATTAAAGGTTGGTCTTGGGAAAGGCAAGAATGTAAGGAACAGAGGAAGAAGAACTATATGTATTCCTTTAATTGTGTATTTTTCAGTCTGTTTTGAGTTTATTTCACCATTATCTATTATGAAATATGTAATTTTATATAACAAGAGCCAAGGACAATAATTACCTCTGTAGTATACTTGCACCACACTATATAATACATATGCCACCTATAAACATTCCGTCCATGATAACTAGTCAAAGTTTTTTTTTTTTTTTTCCCCTGACATTAGGTGAAGAGGTGTAATGAAACATGTTTCTCAAGTCCTGTAAAAATAGCAATTATAATTTACTGGGAAATTACCACAGGATGTCTCTTTTTTTTTTTAAACCTTTATTTACTTGCATTCATCATTCCTACTATTGACAACCATTTCTGTGGAATAGATATACTCAGGATTAGAACTGCTGACTCACAGAGAAGACCTACACTTAATATGGCTAAATATTGCCACCCTGCTCTCCAGAAGCCCTTAACCAATCCATAGCCCTGTTGGAAGTATTGAAGAAATGGTGAAATCAGGGGCCCTCTTTAAAAAACAAAGAACAAACACAAATATTAAATCAAATAACAAAATGAATATGTATGTAAAGCAGGAAAGGAAATTACCACAAATTGCAATCTAAGAAAAGTTGAGAAATACAAGAATATCATGGCATCTATGAAAAACTATTACTTAACCACTTAACATACTCATAAAATATACTTTCTCTAGATCTTTTAACATATTACTCTTTAATTTCCTTTCCATATGTGTATAAATTTTAAAACATAATTTTCTGTAGATAATGGAAATATCATTTAACCTTTCTTTCTTAAGTAAAATGATAGTTGAAATGTACAAACTATGAAATATTTTAGTACTGATAATGAGTTTTGTTTCTAAAATTCTAATAAATTTGATTTCATGCAATTCTTATCAAAAATTAAAAACATGTATGATATATTTATGATAGTAAACTGAATTATGGAGTATATTTTGCAAGAGAAAACTCTTTTTTCAATGAGAATAAAATTATTTTTTTATTATTTTACACATGGAATGATTGGAATAATTTTCTATAGGCCTGCTTTTATCTCATGCCTTAAACATATTTTTATTTTTCTTTCATTTATTCATTTTTTGATAGAGACAGTGTATGAGTGAGGGAGGGGCAGAGAGAGAGAGAGAGAGAGAGAGAGAGAGAGAGAGAGACAGATTCCGAAGCAAGCTCCAGGCTCTGGACTGACAGCACAGAGCCCGACGTGGGGCTTGAACCTGAGATCATGACCTGAGCTGGAGTCAGATACTTAACCGACTAAGCCACTCAGGTGCCCCTCATGCCTTAAACATTTGATGCTTCTTCATATCCTCACACTTGCAGTGCTTGATGCTATAGGACGCACTCACCTTACTATGGTAAAACATCTGGGCCAGCATCTTCATGTGATGCAGGCAGGTGGTAGGATATTCCTGGAGCCATTCCTACCTTGGAATAGATAGCAATAACTTAACTATATGTTAAGTTAATTCTTTGGTTGTACAGTCTTTGATCACCTCTTCATATGACTATAATTTATAAATACCATTTTTATAGAGAATATATTATAAATAAAAAATATTCAACTAACTCCAAAGTAAATGTATCCCCAAATTAACTTCTACTTCCCTAGACATGAAATATGTCTGCAGCCAGTCCAATAGTACTTGACACAAGGCAAGTCAAGTGTGACAGTAAGTGTCCTACTTACTGACTGTAAATTTTAAATTCAGAAATGCTGTAGTGGAAATTAACCATAGCAAATATAAACAAGACCTGAAAATAACTGTGGTAAGACTATTAAATTTGGTTCACAGCCAACCTAAGAAACATTGAACATATGATATCGGTAAGGATCCTATTGCAAATCCTATAATAAGTTCAACAATGAAGATACATTGTTTTTTTGCAGTAATAACTTGTATAATATATGTACATTTTTATGTAGAACAGTATCTTAAAACAAAACAATGTCTTTCTAAATACAGAAGCTTATGAAGAAGATACAGAACTGAAATTTATTATGGTGCTCATTATTTGTTGCATCTAACAAATTGCACTATTTTCCCATTTGAAATAGAAGCTACAGTTGTCATAATATCTGAACATATTGTATGTATTTTAAAAGTCATATAATGTTATTTTAGTACTGATTTTTACTCTCAAAAGTAGCCTGGTTTTGATGATATGCATGATATGAACACATTAGCCGAAGAAAACAAGAGATAAGCAAGCAAAACAAAATACTGGAAAGTGAAATTTGTGGTCTTCATGACGTTCCACTAAAAATTTATGTACCATTATCTTATGGTACTTATTTTTAGTCACTCTCACTTTGCTTCAGATTTCAATGGGTGACTTTGGGGTGAAAGATGCCATTTCTTATAATCTCTAATGCATCCAACTATCCTACACATTGGAACAACAATTTTTAATGGAGGACATTAAATCAGCTTTCCCTTTGGCACTAAGTGTGAACCTCTGCTCCTGTACTAGTCCTTATGAATGCATCAGCCCCTCAGAATGAATGATTGCTCTATTTTTATAGTACATATATATTTCACAACTTACACAGGGAATTTCTGACCTATCTGTTATTTTCTAAATTATAAAATCAGTAATGCAGTTATGAAGATAAACTGGTAATATATCAAAGATCCAAAGAAAATGAGGGTGAACCTATTAAAATTTGAGCTATAGCCAAGTGAAGAAATGTAACAAACTCCATTTTCATTATTTCTTAGTTGTTTTATGTATATGTAGAGTGTCTCTGGACTGAAAGCTGTAAGTAAAAGAATATTGGGTAGAATACAGGCAAAATTTACCTTCCAAAAGGAACAAATCTAGACAAGTAAATCTTAGAACTGTTGCAAGGCTAAAGTAATTAGAAAATTTGTGTGAACAATAGTTTTCTGAGTTGAATTTGACATCCAAAGTTACTTAATGGTAGGGAACATAGAAAGATGGTAGAGAAATAACGAAGATAAAACATAGAATGTAGGTGATAAAGAAAAATTGTATATAACAGACTCAGCTAAAATATTTGACCTAGTGTTGAAAATCTCTATTGAAATTCAAGTTGACTTCAATGACTCCTCCCTGTGCACAAATCTCTTTTGTGCTGAGAGCCTCTGGCCTCATAGGCAAACCCTTAGCGTACTTATACCTGCTGGGCTTTTTATTGACCATTGCAAACAACAGTCCCCCCATCTCTGAATAATGAGAATGCTGGTTTGATACCATTAGCTAGGGAAAAACAAAACAAAACAAAGCAACTGTTTAAAATATAGCAGCAGCTTGAAGAGTGAGAATGTAATGTAAATAAATTACAAATCCTTCAGTTTTCTTTATGCATGGGCAGTTAGTCCTGGTATAGCTGGAAATTTCTGTGTTAGTAATTTAGCAGAGTATCTTGAGAATGATGTATTTTATTATGGAAGGATTACAGCATTTCTTCTTCAGAGATTAAACAGTGAATTGTAGCTCTGAGTGACAGTACATTCAAATGCGTTAACAGTTTTAAATTTTTTATGTTACTTAGAGGGACCCACTCGTGTGTATGTGTGTGTGAAAAATAAATGCTAAAGTAGACCCTGACCAGAATAAGTTTTAAATAGCTTTTATCATATGAAAATGACAGAAATTTTGAGAGAATAATTTAATTATTTTCGGAGGCAGGTAAGACTGTGAATAGTTTACTGACAAATTATGTAGGAGGTTAAATTTCCTTCCTTTGGCATTGTGGGGTCACATAGATATACTTATTCAGTGCACCACCTGGTATCTAGGGGGAAGGGATGTAACTTTTCAAAATGCATCTAGTAGACAAAGAGTTTCAAATAGAAAAAGGGAGTCAGATTGAAATCAGGGTTCTGTGCAACTGAAATAAGGACTCAACTACAACTATTGTAATATCTTACACTTGGAATTGGTGTTAAGAATTCACCTTGTTTAGTCAATTAAAATTTAATCTCAAGATGAGCTGTTGGCAGTATTGCCAATTTGTTCATCAATGGCATGTTTATATTATTCTCTCCTTAAAAAAACATGAAAAATATAAAGAAATTCATCATTAAAAAGCAAAGCTAGATATTAGCATGTGGTAAAGCAAAAATCCCCAATTCCCTGCATTAGTTGTAATAACTAAACACTGAAAATCCTAAGCAAAATAATATTAATGAGAATGTTATGGAAAACATGAAATGGCAGTTATTGTCCTAGATTTACTTCCCTTCTTAGCCAAATTTGTTGACACTTTCTTGACTTCCTCTCTTCCCATATCCTTTTAATCAATGTCTATTTTTCTCTGTTTCCATCACTTGATTAAAACAACTCTTGTCCAAGTTGCCAGTGATAACACATATTATAAAATCTAAAGAACACATTTTTATCCTTATCCTGTTGACCACTTTCTCCATCTTTACACATGCTCTTATCCTGGCTTCTATGGTGAGGACTATCCTAGTCTTCTGCCTCTGCCTGTGCTAAATGTTTGAATTACTTAGAGATCAATCAGGGGTTTTATTCTACAACTCTGCTCTGTCCCTGTAGTATTCCTAAATATTTCAACAGCATTAAATAGCATCTACATGCTTATATTTCCCAAATTTACATTTTAAACCAAAATTATGTCAGCAGTAAACTCATATATTCAAGTATTTTCTTGTTATACCCTGTTGAAGTTTCACTTGGGAATCTCAAATATGCCTTAGTAGAACTCTAACTCTGTTTTCCACTCTGTTTTTTTCTCTGAAACTTCTGCCTCCCCTAGACTTCTCCAAATCAGCAAATAGCACCATAATTAACAACACTTATGAAGCCATAAACCTGAAATTCATCCTTATTTCTCTATCCTTTACCTGCCCCCCATATCTAACCAAACAGTGTGGAATATAGCCCCCAAATATACGGATCTTAAATCCATCCATTTATCTCTAGCTTGCCATCATGGTAAGCAGGTGATCATTAGTTCTTATTAGCCAGCAAAACAACTTTCTAACCAATCCCAGCATTTCTATTTTGACTTTCCTTAACTAATTGTGCACATAGAAGCCAGTGCAATATTTTTACCTTGAATTAGACCTTGCTTAAATCCTTCTAAATGCATCTCCTTGGAGTAGAATGCAACAACGATATCTTGGCATGTTCTATATCATCCTTTCTGATTTGATGCTACGAATCTCTCCTTCATACCTCTCTGCCTTTCACTGCTTTTCTAAAATGCCAAGTTCTCTCTCAGTTCAGGGTCTGTGCACATGTCAGTTCTTTTTCGTTTCATTTGCCATGCTTTTTTTCCCTTCTCTTAACATGTTTGCCAATTAATTAATTTTGTTAGTTTGTTAAAACTGAATGGAAATGGGCATTTTTCTGAGGTTTACTGACTATTAAAATGACCTTGAAACTGCCACCCCATTTTATTTTAAGTGACGTTGGGCAGCTGTCTCAAGACCAAAAACAAATTTATCTAGACTCTAGGTTGAGAATTATTATGAACATCATAACCTTGAAAGATGGAGATGAATATAATAAACAAAAAGACATCAGTGATTCGGTGTTTCTACTCTGTATAAAGATAAATGTACAAAGAAAAAACCACAGAAGTCATAGTTAACTTTTTGAAAAGGTTGCTGTCTGGCAGAGTTATAGAAAACTGCTTACCATTGATCTATTTTCTTAAGAGAGAAAGAAGAAAAAGAAGGCAGCAAAATTGGCTTTCATAAAGCCTTATATTCATTTGTTCTCTTCCTTATCTCCCCTCTATCCTTCTCTCTGTCCATCTCTTAAATTGAGGACAAAATATACTCGTTAGCAATTTAAAGTGTTCACTAAGTTTCAAAGAAAAAAAGAGTTATTTTTAAGTTATAATTAGCAAAAGTGACTGCCTACCAGTGACAACGGTGACCTCTTTGACCACAGAATGATTCACACCCATTGTACCTACACGTTGTTCCAACTGAGCTGTTCTGTGGAAGGAGCTCCTTTCGTGTGTGGTGAGTCACATTTCAACTATATTTCATGATGTCGGTCAAGTCTTACCTTTCCAGCAACGTTCTTACAGACCATTCCAGTCTCTCTGTGGACTGCTTTTGAATTATGTTGCTCTGTCTACCAATATGGCCATCTGATCACCTCTTGCCTTATCAGTTAGTAAAGTAACTTATGAGTAGATTCGTCTTCTTCAGTAGCATTCTAAATTCATAGAGGGCAGCAGTAACGTGGGGTTTTTTTTGTTTATTTAATATCTCTTCTAATGTTACCTAGTCCTAAGGATTTGTTTTATAATAAAAATATGATTAATGCAGCACATGATTATTGAGCTCTGCCTAGAGAACATAATGTACCATTGTACACTGGGAATCCTGTATTCATATATATTAAGAAGTTAATATATGTCAAGTTGTTCTTTGTGTTTTACATTTAAAAAACTAATTTTCACTGTAAAACTATGACATAGACAACATTCTTACTACACACCCCAATTTACAGATTAAGGAGCTGACACAAAGTCACACTAAATAAGTTGCTCAAGGTTATAGAGCTTGTAAATAAATGGGGCCAAGATTTGAATCCAGGGAGTCTCACTCCAGGTATGTTATTAACTCCTTCACTCATTACACTTACAATCTTGTGATGAACACAACTGAATGAGTAGTTACAAAGCAACATGAATACTTTAACAGAATAGAGACAGCACACTAAAGGAGTACAAAGGAAAACATTTATGTAGATCTATGGGCCCAAAGTCTATGCACTCTGTATATAGAAGTGTGTGTGTGTGTGTGTGTGTGTGTGTGTGTGTGTGTGTGTGTGTGTGTGTGTGTAGTATGAGACAGAAGTTGAATTTACACACACACACACATATTATGTAATTTATATAACATATTATGTAATTTATATACATATAAATTACATAAACACATACACACACACAGCATTAGTTCTTGCAGGTAGTTTTGATCTTCAATTTGTTTCTAGCTTTTGCATAATAACAGTTCTGCATTTAGGCTATTTAAAAATGCCTTAACAAGGGGCGCCTGGATGGCTCAGTCAGTTTAGCATCTGACTTCAGCTCAGGTCATGATATCAAGGTTCATGAGTTCAAGCCCTGCATCAGGCTCTGTGCAGACAGGTCAGAGCCTGGAGCCTGCTTCAGCTTCTGTGTCTGTCTCTCTCTCTCAAAAATAAATAAACATTAAAAAAGGCTTAATAATAAAAAGAATCACTGCCTTGTCACCAGTAAAATCTTACTGCCTACGTTTTCCAATGGAATTCCTGGGAAAAACATTAAATTTGGATTATTTTATAAAGCAAAACATGTTTTCTTAAATTATAACAAGATACAATTTCTTCTAAAATGGAGATCACAATTTTCTTACAAAATCATATGAAAATATATTGCTTACATGCAAATATTTGTCTTCTGAATTAATAACCCTATCTATAGTATTTACCAGAAATACCACAAAGTTGTGCAAATCATATTAATCTTTTAGTGTCTTCCCAAAGTGGCACTCTGGATATGTAACAATTACACTTGATCTTTCACGTTTAAAAGTTCCTACAGTGCTTCCAAGATTTTGGCATACATGTCATCTGTGAGAAGATCCAAAATTTCACACTCAACTTCTCTCAGCATTCTTTGAACCCAACAAATAAATTACCAAGAGGTTATTTTCATTATCCATTCACTGTTTGTGTATTTAAACACAGACAATATAAATGTAATTCTACCATCAGGGAATCCAGATTCTAGTGGAGAAGAAATTCTTTGGTTTTGCTAATCCTTTTCAGGTTAAAAATCAGTACAAAGTCTGAACCTCAATGTCTTCCCAAATGCACCAGGGAAGAAAAGCCTGATGTGTACAGAGGGACACTGATTGAAGGATGAGCCATAGATAGACTATAAAAACAATGCTCTGAGCATGGCTGCTGCATTGCACAACTCCAGAAGGCACAGTCACATTGTCTCCTAGAGAAATAATGCTCCCTGAGTTGTGCAGTTCACAGCATGCTTAACCACCCCTGGAAGCCCTGACTAAAATTTCACTTTATGCTCCAAATAACAATCCCAAAGAGTTCATTTGGAAACATGAAATCATCAAACAAACAAAAGCTATTCCTCTTAGCTTCAGAAGCAGACTTTTCAAGATAATAGAGAAAGCATATCATTATGAAATTCAACATTTACATTACAGACCATTAATGATTACTTTAAGAGACTGTTTTTAAGTAACCATGCCTACTGGGGAACATGGAGCCAAACTTCTGTGAATGATTTCATCTTGCTCTCCAATAAAGCTTTTAATTATGGATACTTTTTAAAGTGCACTACATTAATTAGCCATTTGCTCAGCAGGCTGCTTCCCAGGGCTCCTTCCAGTTCCTCTGACTCTGTGGCAGGACCTGGCAGTCGCTACAGCAAGAGTAAAAGTTCAGATGTTTGAAAACAGAATTCAATGATCTTTTGCCAACATGAAGAAGATAGATATGAGCATAAGGAAAAGAATGCATTGCTCTGCAAAACACTGCTTCATTTCTCAAACACAGAGGGAGGGCAGAGAGGAATAAATTGCATTGGGCAGCTTCTCAGGCTTAAAATAGAGGTTTACAAGGCCGTTCTATTTTTTTTTTTTGGTACCATACATCATTACTTTAATATTATTTGGATAGGAAACTGATTTAACTCAATTACCCTTAACTGAATTCAGGACATTTTAGTCACGCAAACAGGAAAGGAAGAGTAGAGTAGCATGAGAGTTATTAGGATTGAGGCAGAGAAGAAATGTTCCACCCACCCAGCTGCCCACTAGTACCATTACTTTTCCCATCCATAATTACATTCTATCTACAATTTTATTCTCTTCCCAGAGACACATAATCTGACTTCAGAAGTCATCTTCTAAAGCGATGACATATTGAGAAAGCCTCACAACTTCAAGTGCCCTGTTAAAAATGCTGGACCTTTCTTCCCAAAACTGTTTCCTCTTGAGTGATTTCAATCCCCAATTTAGAAGCTTGAAAGTCTTGGTTTGGAAATATATTCAGTGGTGCCCTTCTTACATTGCAAAACCATGAATTTAGTATAGGAAATCTGGCTTAAAAACAAAACAAAACAAAACAAAACAAAAAACAAAACAAAACGTGGAAAACCCTGGAACCCTGGAAGGCAGGGCTATTGCAAGGACCAAATTTGACGTCAATTGGCTGTACTTGGTAAAGGGAAGCTCAGCATCTGCCTTGTGCAGTTTCTGGAAGCCATCCCCACTAATGTCAACTTCTCTCTTTTGTATCCACCATACGCTCCCTACACAAAACAGGGTAATATTTATAACAAGGGCATGATCCAGCCACTTTATCCAATATATAAGACCTACATTTCCTGGATTTGTACTGTATAGTTATCCTAGGTTATTCACTTATTTATAACATTGGCTAATTGGGCCTTGAGCCTTGAATATGAGAAGCACTGGTTCAGATATGACCTATAGAATTCTGTGGGGATGAATGGGCATAGGTCAGAAGGGATGTCTTGGTAGAAGTTTAGGGTTTAAATTACACACACACACACACACACACACACACATATGAACTATTAAAGGAGGTGAGAGAAAAAAATATATATCAAATACATTCCCTCTTGCCAAATCATTTCAATTTGTGCCATATGTTAACAATGATGATGGCTTTTCTGGAAAAAGCTTGCTCTGTTTGAGATCATCTCAATATTTCAAGGGTATATTTCTGAAGCTGACCTTGTGTAAATGACCTTGCTCAGAGATAGAGAGAAGGCAAATGGACTGTGGTTCCATGGATGCCCCCTCCAACGTAGCTCTGGTGCTCCAATGTCCCTAGCGAGGGAAGAATTGAGCTGAACCCACTGGATGCACTTTCCCTGGTGTAGCACCCAAACTCTTGGACATGGACTAATATTTCTATTCAACAATTCCACATTGCTTCACCGTAACCTGTTCTTTTATCCACCCAATCTCTGCACTAGCCCTGAGCATAGGTAATAATAGGAAAATTCCTAGAATGTGAAAAATGGCACATAGTTTATAAAAGGCTTATTACATAAGATCATTTGCCTTTATCCTCCAACAAATATGTTAAGGAAGAATTATTAACTCCATTTTTTAATTTTTTTTTCAACGTTTTTTATTTATTTTTGGGACAGAGAGAGACAGAGCATGAACGGGGGAGGGGCAGAGAGAGAGGGAGACACAGAATCGGAAACAGGCTCCAGGCTCCGAGCCATCAGCCCAGAGCCTGACGCGGGGCTCGAACTCACGGACCGCGAGATCGTGACCTGGCTGAAGTCGGATGCTTAACCGACTGCGCCATCCAGGCGCCCCTAACTCCATTTTTTAAATGAGGAAACTGAGACTCGAAAAGGTTGAAGGTTTGCTCAGGTTCATACAACAAATACATCCAGAATGGACGCTCAAATGGAAGCATTACATTTCTAAATTCACTGTTCATTTAACTCACTGCATACCTCTATACTTAAATGAAACTTGAATGGATTCCACATTATTCTAAAGAATTCTTAAAATTTCCTAGTGACCCAAAAGAAAAGAGAGAATAGATATGCCAAAAAGTTAGCATATGACTTCCATATTTCTATGGAGAGCTCTCTTCTCATTTGATAGGAACACTGAGACACTGGAGAAGAGTCATAATTCCCTGGAATCAAAGACTAAAATTAGACTAATTTGTTTTTACTGCACCAAAATATATATTATTAACAAAGGGGTGCTGAGCTGTGGTTGTATGTACGGTGATGACACACAATCACACAAATATTGTGACACACAAAACCAACTCACTGTTGTCAGAGTATGCGGGGAAGTGAGGGTGAAGCTTACTGATAATGTGGTTTGGTTTCTCAGAAATAGATTTCTCTATTTTCTGAGTTTCTTAATGTTTTTGACTCTGTGCGTTATTTTTAAAATTATCTAACTACAGTTTTAACATGTCTATTAATTACTATTTTGCCTTAAAATAGATTATAAAGATGTTAGTAGATATCTTGAGTTCTTACATGATCATCATATGCAAAAGATTGTCCTTTATAACGTTTCTTCTTTGCATAGAAAGATATTTGTCTCAATTACTCATTTTACTCTAGTCTCATTTTATTTTTTAAAAGTTTATTTGAGAGAGAGAGAGAGAGAGGGAGAGAGAGAGATAGAGACAGTGCTAGCATGAGCAGGGGGAGGCGCAGAGAGAGAGAAAGAAAGAGAGAATCCCAAGCAGGTTCCACGCTGACAGTGTGGGGCTCAAAATCATGAATACTGAGATCATGGCCTGAGCCGAAAACTAAGAGTCAGACACTTAAACAGCTGAGCCACCCAGATGCCCTTACCTTACTCTCATTTTAGATTCCAATGCGTTGGAAGTGGATTTTAATAAATGTAAGTTAGCATCCCCTGTGTTCTCTCCCATGTCTTGTTTTATCTCTTCTCTAATTTCTTTTTGGATGTTGTTTTATAACCATCTTCCCTTTTTCCAAAAACTCTCCCTAAGTTTGCAAAAACATACAATCTTAAAAATACAAAACACACAAAAGAGAAATTTAACCCAGGGGCACCTGGGTGGCTGAGTGGGTTAAGTGTCTGACATTGGCTCAGGTCATGATCTCACGGTTCATGAGTTTGATCCCCACAATGGGCTCTCTGATGTCACCACAGAACCCACTTCAGAAACTCTGTCCCCTTCTCTCTGCCTCTCCCTTGCTGGTTCTCTCTCTCTCCCTCTCTCTCTGTCAAAATAAATAATAAACTTTAAAATAAATAAATAAGTAAATAAAATTTAAAAAAAGAGAAATTTAACCTAAATGTCATTTTCTTCACTGCTTTATCTCTCAAATTATCACTCTTAACTTTCCCTCTCCTTTTATTAGCAAATATATTGAGGGGCGCCTGGGTGGCTCAGTTGGTTGAGTGTCTGACTTCGGCTCAGGTCATGATCTCACAGCTTGTGAGTTCGAGCCCCACGTTGGGCTCTGTGCTGACAGCTGAGAGCCCAGAGCCTGCTTCAGATTCTGTGTCTCCCTCTCTCACTGCCCCTCACCTGTTTGCTCTCTCGCTCTTACTCTCTATCTTTCAAAAATAAATAAAACATTGGAAAAATATATTGAAAATGTGGTTTCCATTTTTTCCTCAGTGTTTTGCCTCCCATCACAACTGTGGGTGACACTGATGCCTATAGAATCTGATGTTCATGGATAACCTTTTAATTAGTGCTGGTTTCTCTTCTTTCTATAGGCTTTCTTTGTGATCTCACCAACTATTCACTAGGACAGTAGCTCCTCAATCTATATCATCAGTGCTCACTTCTCTTCTGCCCATTTCTTTCTTTTTTTTTAATTTAATTTTATTGTTTTAAATTTATGTCCAAATTAGTTAGCATATAGTGAAACAATGATTTCATGAGTAGATTCCTTAATGCCCCTTACCCATTTAGCCCATTCCCCCTCCCACAACCCCTCCAACAACCCTCAGTTTGTTCTCCATATTTATGAGTCTCTTCAGTTTTGTCCCCCTCCCTGTTTTTATATTAATTTTGTTTCCCTTCTCTTATGTTCATCTGTTTTGTGTCTTAAAGTACTCATATGAGTGAAGTCATATGATTTTTGTCTTTCTCTGACTAATTTCACTTAGCATAATACCCTCCAGTTCCATCCACATAGTTGCAAATGGCAAGATTTCATTCTTTTTGATTGCCAGGTAATACTCCATTGTATATATATATATACCACATTTTCTTTATCCATTCATCTATTGATGGACATTTGGGGTCTTTCCATACTTTAGCTATTGTTGATAGTGCTGCTATAAACATGGGGGTGCATGTGTCCCTTTGAACAGTACACCTGTATCCCTTGGATACATACAAAATAGTGCAATTGCTGAGTCATAGGATAGTTCTATTTTTAATTTTTTGAAGAACCCCCATACTGTTTTTTAGAGTGGCTGCACCAGTTTGCATTCCCACCAGCAGTGCAAAAGAGATCCTCTCTCTCCACATCCTCACCAACATCTGTTGTTGCCTGAGTTGTTAATGTTAGCCATTCTGACAGGTGTGAGGTGGTATCTCATGGTGGTTTTGATTTGTATTTCCCTGATGATGAGTGATGTGGAGCGTTTTTCATGTGTTGGTTGGCCATCTGGATGTCTGCTTTGGAGAAGTGTCTATTCATGTCCTTTGCCCATTTCTTCACTGGATTATTTGTTTTTTGGGTGTTTAGTTTGATAAGTTCTTTATAGAGTTTGGATACTAACCCTTTATCTGATATGTCATTGGCAAATATCTTCTCCCATTCTGTCAGTTGCCTTTTAGTTTTGGTGATTGTTTTCTTCGCTGTGCAGAAGCTTTTTATTTTGATGAGGTCCCGGTAGTTCATTTTTGCTTTTGTTTCCCTTGTGTCCGGAACGTGTTGAGTAAGAAGTTGCTGCGGCCAAGATCAAAGAGGTTTTTGCCTGCTTTCTCCTTGAGGATTCTGATGGCTTCCTGTCTTACATTAAGGTCTTTCATCCATTTTGAGTTTATTTTTGTGTATGGTGTAAGAAAATGGTCCAGGTTCATTCTTCTGCATGTTGCTGTCCAGTTTTCCCAGTAGCACTTGTTGAAGAGACTATTTTTATTCCTTGGGGTATTCTTCCCTGCTTTGTCAAAGGTTAGTTGGCCATACGTTTGTGGGTCCATTTCTGGGTTCTCTATTCTGTTCCATTGATCTGAGTGTTTTGGTTTTTTTGTGCCAGTACCATACTGTCTTGATTACAGCTTTGTAGTATAGCTTGAAGTCTGGGATTGTGATGCCTCCTGCTTTGGTTTTCTTTTTCAAGATTGCTTTGGCTATTTGGTGTCTTTTCTGGTTCCATGCATATTTTAGGATTATTTGTTCTAGCTCTGTGAAAAATGCTGGTGTTATTTTGATAGGGATTGCATCAAAAATGTAGATTGCTGGGGCGCCTGGGTGGCGCAGTCGGTTAAGCGTCCGACTTCAGCCAGGTCACAATCTCGCGGTCCGTGAGTTCGAGCCCCGCGTCAGGCTCTGGGCTGATGGCTCGGAGCCTGGAGCCTGTTTCCGATTCTGTGTCTCCCTCTCTCTCTGCCCCTCCCCCGTTCATGCTCTGTCTCTCTCTGTCCCAAAAATAAATAAAAAACGTTGAAAAAAAAAATTAAAAAAAAAAATGTAGATTGCTTTGGGTAGTATTGACATTTAAACAATATTTGTTTTTCTTATCCAGGAGCATGGAATCTTTTTCCATTTTTGTGTGTCTTCTTCAACTTCTTTCATAAGCTTTCTATAGTTTTCAGTGTATAGATTTTTCACTTCTTTGGTTAGATTTATTCCTAGGTATTTTATGTTTTTTGTGTGCGTGCAACTGTAAATGGGATTGATTCTTTGATTTCTCTTTCTGTTGCTTCATTGTTGGTGTATAGGAATGCAACTGATTTCTGTCCGTTGATTTTATATCCTGTGACTTTGCTGAATTCATGAATCAGTTCTAGCAGTTTTTGGGTGGAATCTTTTGGGTTTTCCATAGAGAGTATCATGTCATCTGCGAAGAGTGAAAGTTTGACCTCTTCCTGGATGATGTGGATGCCTTTCATTTCTTTGTGTTGTCTGATTGCAGAGGCTAAGACTTCCAATACTATGTTGAATAACAGTGGCGAGAGTGGATATCCCTGTCTTGTTCCTGACCTTAGGGATGAAAGCTCTCAGTTTTTCCCCATTGCAGATGATATTAGCGTTGGGTTGTTCATATATGGCTTTTATGATCTCGAGGTATGCTCCTTCTATTCCTACTTTCTTGAGGGTTTTTATAAAAAACAGATGTTGTTGGGGCGCCTGGGTGGCTCAGTCGGTTAAGCGTCCGACTTCAGCTCAGGTCACGATCTCACGGTCCGTGAGTTCGAGCCCCGCATCGGGCTCTGGGCTGATGGTTCAGAGCCTGGAGCCTGCTTCCGATTCTGTGTCTCCCTCTCTCTCTGCCCTTCCCCTATTCATGCTCTGTCTCTCTCTGTCTCAAAAATAAATAAACATTAAAAAAAACAAAAAACAAAAACGGATGTTGTATTTCGTCAAATGCTTTCTCTGCATCTATTGAGAGGATCATATGGTTCCTGTCCTTTCTTTTATTGATGTGATGAATCACGTTAATTGTTTTGCAGATATTGAACGAGCCCTGCATCCCAGGTATAAATCCCACTCGGTCATGGTGCATAATTCTTTTTAATATATTGTTGGGCCCAGTTGGCTAATATCTTGTTGAGGGTTTTTGCATCCATGTTCATCAGGGAAATTGGTCTATAGTTTTCCTTTTTAGTGGGGTCTTTGTCTGGTTTTGGAATCAAGGTAATGCTGGCTTCACAGAAAGAGTTTTGAAATTTTCCTTCCATTTCTATTTTTTGGAATAGTTTCAAGAGAATAGGTGTTAACTCTTCCTTAAATGTTTGGAAGAATCCCCCTGGAAAGCCATCTGGCCCTAGACTCTTGTTTTTTTGCCAGATTTTTGATTACTAATTTGGTTTCCTTACTGGTTACGGGTCTGTTCAAATTTTCTATTTCTTCCTGTTTCAGTTTTGGTAGTGTATATGTTTCTAGGAATTTGTCCATTTCTTCCAGATTACCCATTTTATTGGCATATAATTGCTCATAATATTCTCTTATTATTTTTTTATTTCTGTTGTGTTGGTTGTGATCTCTCATCTTTCATTCTTGATTTTATTTATTTGGGTCCTTTCTTTTTTTCTTCTTGATCAAACTGGCTAGTGTTTTATCAATTTTTTTAATTCTTTCAAAGAACCAGATTCTGGTTTCATTGATCTGTTCTACTGTTTTGTTGTTGTTGTTGTTGTTGTTGTTGTTGTTGTTTGGTTTCGATAGCATTAATTTCTGCTCTAATCTTTATTATTTTCTGTCTTCTGCTGGTTTTGGGTTTTATTTGCTGTTCTTTTTCCAGATCCTTAAGGTGTAAGGTTAGGTTGTATATCTGAGATCTTTCTTCCTTCTTTAGGAAGGCCTGGATTACTATACACTCTTGTCTTATGACCGCCTTTGCTGCGTCCCAGAGGTTTTGGGTTGTGGTGTTATTATTTTTATTGACTTCCATATACTTTTTATTTTCCTCTTTAACTGCTTGGTTAGCCCATTCATTCTTTAGTAGGATGTTCTTCAGTCTCCAAGTATTTGTCACCTTTCCAAATTTTTTCTTGTGCTTGATTTCGAGTTTCATAGCGTTGTGGTCTGAAAATATGCATGCTGTGATCTCGATCTTTTTGTACTTACTTAGGGCTGATTTGTGTCCCAGTATATGATCTATTCTGGAGAAGGTTCCATGTATACTGGAAAATAATGTATATTCTGCTGCTTTAGGATCAAATGTTCTGAATATATCTGTTAAGTCCATCTGGTCCAGTGTGTCATTCAAATCCATTCTTTCCTTGCTGATTTTTTGATTAGATGATGTGTTCATTGCTGTGAGTGGGATGTTGAAGTCTCCTACTATTATGGTATTACTGTCAATGAGTGTCTTTATGTTTGTGAATAATTGATTTATATATTTGGGTGCGTCCACATTTGGCACATAAATGTTTACAATTGTTAGGTCTTCTTGGTCTATAGACCCCTTTGTTATGATATAATGCCCTTCTGCATCTCTTGATACAGTCTTTATTTTAAGGTCAAGATTGTCTGATATAAGTATGGCTACTCTGGCTTTCTTTCGTTGACCATAGCATGATAGATGGTCTTCCATCCCCTTATTTTCTTTTTTTAAATTTTTTTAATTTTTTAATTTTTTATTATATGAAATTTATTGTCAAATTAGTTTCCATACAACACCCAGTGCTCATCCCAAAAGATACCCTCTTCAATGCCCATCACCTACCTTCACCTCCCTCCCACCCCCCATCAACCCTCAGTTTGTTCTCAGTTTTTAAGAGTCTCTTATGCTTTGGCTCTCTCTCCCACTCTAACCTCTTTTTTTTTTTTCTTTTTTTTCCTTCCCCTCCCCCATGGGTTTCTGTTAAGTTTCTCAGGATCCACATAAGAGTGAAAACATATGGTATCTGTCTTTCTCTGTATGGCTTATTTCACTTAGCATAACACTCTCCAGTTCCATCCAAGTTGCTACAAAGGGCCATATTTCATTCTTTCTCACTGCCACGTAGTACTCCATTGTGTATATAAACCACAATTTCTTTATTCATTCATCAGTTGATGGACATTTAGGCTTTTCATCCCCTTATTTTCAATCTGAAGATGTCTTTTAGGTCTAAAGTGGGTCTCTTGTAAACAGCATATAGATGGATCTTGTTTTCTTATCCATTCTGTTACCCTATGTCTTTTGTTTGGTGCATTGAGTCCATTGACGTTTAGAGTGAATAGTGAAAGATATGAATTTATTGCCATTATGATGTTTGTAGAGTTAGGGTTTCTGGTGATGTTCTCTGGTCCTTTCTAATATTTTGCTGCTTTTGGTACATATATATATATTTTTTTTTTCTTTCATCTTTTTTCCCCTCAGAAAGTCCCCCTTAAAATTTCTTGCAGGGCTGATTTAGTGGTCACAAGCTCCTTTAATTTTTGTTTGTCTGGGAAGCTTTTTATCTCTCCTTGTATTTTGAATGACAGCCTTTCTAGATAAAGAATTCTTGGCTGCATATTTTTCTGATTCAGCACACTGAACATATCCTGCCACTCCCTTCTGGCCTGCCAAGTTTCTGTGGATAGGTCTGCTACAAACCTGATCTGTCTTCCCTTGTAGGTTAAGAACTTTTTTTCCTTTGCTGCTTTCATGATTCTTTCCTTGCCTGAGTATTTTGTGAATTGGACTATGATATGCCTTTTAATGGTCGGTTTTTGTTGAATCTAATGGGGGTCCTCTGTGCTTCCTGGATTTTGATGTCTGTGTCTTTCCCCAGGTTAGGAAAGTTTTTGGCTATGATTTGCTCGCATAACCCTTCTACACTTATTTCTCTCTCTTCCTCTTCTGGGACCCCTATGATTCTGATGCTGTTCCTTTTTAATGAGTCACTAATTTCTCTAATTCTTAAATCGTGCTCTTTTGCGTTAATCTCCCTCTTTTTTTCTGCTTCGTTATTCTCTGTAAGTTTGTCCTCTATATCGCTGATTCTCTGTTCTGCCTCGTCCATCCTTGTCGCCGCTGCATCCATCCATGATTGCAGCTCAGTTATAGCATTTTTAATTTCATTCTGGCTATTTTTACTTCTTTTACCTCTGCATAAAGGGATTTTAATCTATTTTTAACTCCAGCTAATATTCTTATTATTGTGATTCTAAATTCTGGTTCAGACATCTTGCTTGTATCTGTATTGGTTTAATCCCTGGCTGTTGTTTCTTTGTGCTCTTTCTTTTGGGGTGAATTCCTTCCTTTTGTCATTTTGAACGGAGAAAAGGAATTAATGAGGTAGAAAAACTGAAATAAAAACAAATTAAAATTAAAAAATATTGAAATTAAAAATTAAACACACACACACAAATAGAATACATCTATATGTTTTGATCTGGGTGTTGAAAGTGGTATGACAGATTCGAGAAAACAAAGGGGGGGAAGGAAATCATTTGAGAATTTGAAAATAATGAATACACTGAAGTAGACTAAAATGTGATGATGGGGGTAAAACATATTTGAAAAAATATACACAAAAGTAAAGAATGTAGTAGAAAAATTAAAAAAAATATTTTTAATAAAAATTAAAAATAAATATGATTTTTTTCATTTTTTGTACTTAAGAAAAAGAAATGAAAAATAGAAAAAAGGTAAAAAAAGAAAAAAATCGTTTGAAAATTTGTAAAAGTGAATACACTGTAGTAGACTAAAATAAAATGATGGAAGTAAAATAGAACTTGAAAAAACTTACATAACAGCAAAAAATATAGTAATAAAAATTAAATAAAAATATTTTTAATATAAGTTGAAAGTAAAAACGAAGTTTTTATCTTTCTGCATTCAAGAGAAGGAAAAGAAATGAAAAAGAGAAAAAAAAGAAAAAAAGGAAATTGTTTGAGAATTTGAAAAGATGAGTACACTGAAGTAGACTAAAATAAAATGACAGAAGTAAAGTAGAATTTGAAAAAATTTACACAAAAGTAAAAAGTATAGTAATAAAAATTATAGAACAATATTTTTAATAAAAATTGAAAATAAAAATGAATTTTTTCTCTTTCTGTATTCAAGAAAAAGAAAAGAATTGTAAAAGAGAAAAAGGAAAAAGAAAAAAAAAAGAAAGAAAATTGAATAGATGAATCTGCTTACAGATGGAAGTAGGACTGAAATTTCATCTAGAAGTCAGTCTATGTAGCTCTTTATAGTCCATAAATTAAGCTGGCAGTGAGACTTGCGTTCTTGAAGAGCATAGTTGGCCCAGTTGGGCAGGGCTCAGTGTAACAGCTCTGCTCTCCACTAGGTGGTGCTTTTAGCCTACTGGGGTGGATTGTGGTGGGGCTCGTAGGTACGAATGCGCATGCGCGGGAGCGGTGAAAATGCCGCCAGCCCAGCTACCCAGTCTGTTCTTGATCAGCAATCGTGCACCTGTTCTCTGCCTTCAGCTCTCGTCCTCTCCCTGCTTTTTCACTCTCTGGGACCAAGCCTCAGGCAGTACCTCTCTTCCGAATTTTGTCTCAGATGCGGCTGTTTTCCCCGGCCCCTTACTTCCGAAGGACTGCAGCTTTGACCCGCGCCGCCCCTCTGCGGGAGGGTCTCACCGAGCAATGGCCGAATGTCTGATGCACCCAGGAATGCTTTCTGGACCCTGCTGCTGCCGGTGCCCCGAGACCGCAGCCAGGTGCCAGCCCGCCCCAGAAAAAGTTCGCAAGATAGTGTAGCAGCAGCGTTTCAGGGATTATGGAAAATCAGAACACACACCTGGCACCAGGCTTCACCCTTAATGACCTTGTCCCAGCACCAGCGAATGTGGCCATTTTCTGGGGTCTGCTGGGACCAGGTGGCTTCAACAGTCTCTACCAAATGTCCTTCCAGCAGTGGAACCTCTTTTCCACATGTGGCCCAAGAACCTCCCAGACCCCACTCTGTTCCTAGGGGTTCGCCCTTCCCACCAGAGCATCACCAGGTATTGAGCTGCGGAGTTGCAGCCTTTGCGCTCCCCTTGTTTACAGTCTTAATGGAATTTAAACCCTCTCCTTTCTCCCCTTTTAGTTTAGTCCCTGCAGCTGTTTCCAATTTTCCACTTTCTCTCCAGCCGCTTTTGGAGAGGGTTGGTTTTCTCATATTCTCCTCCCCTCCCCAGTCTCTGTCCTCTTTCCATGCAAAAGCAGTTCCCAACCTTTCGGGGCTTCTTGCTCCCCAAGTTCAGCTCTCCGTGCCGCGTACCTGCTGAATTCCTCTTCTACCTATTTCTTTCTCATATTTCCTGATCATTGATTTACCTCTAAAGCATTTCTTAAGATCCCCCCCTCATCTCAACCTTTCCTAAAACCCACCAATATTTCTTACTTGAAAAGCAACAATCACTTACTTAGTATCTGTTTCCACCTCTCTTTCTTCTATTACAAAGATAGAAGCAATCCTTCTAACATGTAAATATAAGTCTAAAACTCTTATAGAAACCCCCAATAATCCCTGAAAAAGTAAATAATTTATAAAGATGTTTGTGTGATAATATTAAATAAACAGAGTAAAAATACTGTATGCAGTGCTACAATAGCTAGATGAGTACCTTGCATGCATTTGGCAGTCACACACAAATTTCTACATAGTTGTGTATTACTGTGGAGGATGCCAAAATATATTTTAATGTTAAATTTTTATATCAATTTTAGGTGTAACTTTAAAATTAAATAATAAAGGGGCACCTGGGTGACTTAGTCGGTTAAGCATTGGCTTCGGTTCAAGTCATGATCTCGCGGTTCCTGAGTTTGAGCCCTGCATCAGGCTCTGTGCTGACTGCTCAGAGCCTGGAACCTGCTTCAGATTCTGTGTCTCCATCTTTCTATGTCCTTCCCCTGCTCACACTGTCTCTGTCTCTCAAAAATAAATGTTAAAAAAATTTTAATTAAATAATAAAAAAATATGTATTCAATAGCTAAATTGCCTAAACTACTTGGCCTAACTGCTTCAACACAACACAGAAAATTTATTCAAAGCCATACTCAACTTAATTTTTTCAAGAAAAACAAACAAACAAAAAAATAACTTCATCAAGAAATACAATGCTATTCAATTTTTTAAAATATATCTTGTTAATTTCTCTTCCTATACTTGGCACATGAAACCCATTTTTCAATGCCTGCCTTTTATTTCTGTCCTAGATTCTACCAAAACTTTCTAGGCACTGAGGTTTTTTATCATCTATGTTTCTAATGCTCTTTTCAGCCATAAAAAAGAAGGAAATCCTGTCATTTGTGACAACATGGCCAGTCTTTGAAGGCATTGTATTAATGAAATAACTCAGACAGAGAAAGACAAATACTGTATAATGTCACTTATATATGGAATCTAAAAACAAAACAGACTCATAGATACAGAGAACAGATTGGTGGTTGCCAGAGATGAGATATGTGGTAGGCGAGCAGTGAGAGATATGGTGAAGGTAGACAAAAGGTACAAACTACCAATTATAAGATAAATAAGTCCTGGGAATGTAATGTACAGCATGGTGACTATAGTTAACAAGACTGTATTGTGTATTTGAAATTTGCTGAGAATGTCTTAAAAGTTTCCATCATAGGAGGTTCCTCAAAAAATTAAAAATAAAAATACCAGCTCTTGCAGCAACTCCATTACTGTGTATTTACCCAAAGAAAAGAAAAAAAAAAACAAAACACTAATTCAAAACCATATATGCATCTCTATGCTTACTGCAGCATAATTTACAATAGCCAAGATGTGGAAGTAACCCAAGTGTCCTTCAATACATGAATGGATAAAGAAGATGTGGTGTATATGTACAATGGAATATTACTCAGCCATTAAAAAATAATGAGATCTTGCCATTTGTAACAGCATGAATGGACCTAGAAGGTATTTTACTAAGTGAAAGAAGTCAGATAGAAAAAGACAAATACCATATGATTTCACTTTATACGTGGACTCCAAAAAGTAAAACAAATGAACAAGTGAAAAATCAGAAACAGACCCATAAATACGGAGAACTGTTAGTTGCCACAGAGGAGGTGTTGGAGGGATGGGAAAACTGGGTGAAGGGGAATAGTCTTCCAGCTACAGGATGAATAAGTCACAAGGCGGAAAGGAATAGCCTAGGGAATATAGTCAATATTATTATTATAGCATTGTACGGTGACAGATGGCAGCTACACTTGTGGTGATCACAGCATAATGTATAGACTTGTTGAATCACTAAGTTATATACCTGAAACTAATGTAACATGTGTGAAGTACAATTCAATAAAAATCTTTAAAATTTAAAAAGTGAT
Organism: Panthera tigris; assembly: GCF_018350195.1. Taxonomy (NCBI): domain Eukaryota; kingdom Metazoa; phylum Chordata; class Mammalia; order Carnivora; family Felidae; genus Panthera; species Panthera tigris. Next base: position 123,800,960 of record NC_056663.1, on the reverse strand, counting down.
AAAGGAAAAAATGTTCGTCACAAGAAAAAAATATAACCATGCCAGGTGACAGATATTGACTGCAAATATTTTGATAATCATGTCAAAATATATACATATATCAAAATATTATGTTGTTGTACATCTTGAATTAATACACTGTTATATGTCAATTTTATCTCAGTAGTACTAGAAAAAGTAAAAACAAGTCTTTGGCATATAGGGCCCATCACTGGACCATGACATCCTTGAAACAAAGAACCTTTACTTTTCATTTTTGAATCTTTTAACCTAGAAAACTCCTCAGAATGTGTATTTTCCCTCCACAAAATCTTTCATCCCTCTTACCCCTAAACTCAGTTGAGAGCATAGCATAATACCTGGTTTAGAGCTGGAGCTGGAGCCTTCTGCTGAAATGTTATAGTCCTTGAGATTTATCATAGCCATAAGTTGGAAGAGAAATAACATCATCTAAATAAACTAAGTAACTAACTAATCAACTAACTAAGTAAATAAAGCAAGCAAACAGAACCCAAGTAAAGCTGGGGCCTCTAGACCAGCCTAGTGTGGAAAAGCTAACCTTAGATAATCTTTTCATTTCTAATTATGGAATAGTTACTGAATCTCAGAAAGGCATCAGAGAACTACAATAAAGACACATGAAAGCTAAGAATCCAATTAATAAACCAGCCTTGTCAAGCTATAATGAAGAATATGGATTTCCTTGGTGAAGGGCTATTCTGGGTCTTCTGTAAATTTCTAAAGTTCTTAATATAGTGGCTGCCTCTTCATATGTGCTCAATGAATATTGTGTATTATTATAATTACTATTGGATCTTTGGGGGTATATCATCCACTGCTTCCTCTAAACATATGACATAATTTTGAATCATTGTTCTGGGTTGCTTGATTTCCAATCCAGATAGCCTCCCCTCAAATTTCAATATGAGCTAGCATCCTGTAACTGAAACTCATCCTACCCCTCTCATCTTAACTTGAAAGTTAATGGGAAAAGTCCCCTTTTTCAAAGATAATTCTTTTCATTTATTTTTATTTAATTTTTTAGAGAAAGAGTGCACATGAACAAGCTGGAGAGGGGCACAGAGAGAGAGAGAGAGAGAGAGAGAGAGAGAGAGAGAGAGAGAGAATCTTAAGCATGCTCCATGTTGAGAGTGCAGCCTAACATGGGTCTTGATCCCACAACCCTGAGATCATGACCTGAGCCAAAATCAAGACTCAGACTCTCAACTGACTGAGCTATTCAGACAATCCTAAAAGATAGCTCTTGAGCTCATGGCCCATTTTATTCAAAATCTTCATCTAGATCTTAAAAATTATTATTAATCTCCTTAAAGTTTATGTGTCATGGTAACCAGACCACAAGGTAAAGTTATAAAATTTGATAACTGCACTCTATGTTTATTATAAGAGCTCTTCTTTAAGAAGCAAAAACACAAGTTGCTGAGTGTTTGATAAAGGTTCAGTAAAAGTTAAAAGCAGAAAACTCATAAGAAACAACATTAATGAAGCATATTTTCAAAATATAAGAGAACTAGATCTGGTCTGGAAATCTGTTATAAATGTATTATTCAAAAACCTATTTGCTTAATAACCAACTTGGTTCCAAATACTGGCAAGTTCTACATAGCATGGATTTTCTTTTTTAATGGAAAATTAATGAAACAAGGAATGATGGGATTCTGCTAGATTTCTTAGTTTTCCAAACAATATGGTCTTAGATCTTAAGGGTTTCAATTACATTCTATGAAAGGCAAGTTTCCAACTCTTAACCAAGGATGAGAAGAGGTTTTTTGTTTTTTTTTTTTTTTTTTCCCCACATATTCTGTATGGGACTTCATGAAGAAAGCATTTAAATGACAATAAATCAACCACACTAATGCATAAGAAATTGGATTTAAAGTTTATGTTAATTGAAAAGACAGGAAGCACTTACTAGAAGTCTTGCTTTGAACTTGGCCACAACTTCAGTAGTTTTAATTATTTTTTATTGTTAGGTTATTAACTCAAGGTACATTTGAAATATTGCTTAATTTCCTTCAACATTAAGTCATAGTTTGTCCTTTGCTTCTTATTATGCATAGAGAAAAAGAACACATGTGAGTATGAATGCAAAGCACGGGAATGAAGAAGACACAAAAGAACTAAATAGGCACCTAGGAGCTACTAATAATCATCATAATAACAGATTTAGGTTGGGTATATTGGGGCCTTATTATCTAAATCATTTTTCATTTGGCAGTATTTGACTTAACAAGAACGTTTTTACATCCTCTTTGTCTTTGAGTTTTCCCCGCCAGAAAATATTGCAACTATAAGCCACATTCCTTGGAGGCTCAGACCAAATCATGAGAACTTAGTGTAATGACAGGCTTTCCTTTTTGTGTGTGATGTAATTATGCCTTAAGTATTTCTGTACAGTTGTATCTTAGTGTCTCCATCTATAAAGGAAGGCAGATGCACTCTGTCACATACTTACAAGTACACAGAATCAATAAAACACGTTTAGATCTCTATAAACTTAGATAGCATTATGATTTTCGAGCACTTCCCTTCTCATGGAATCTCTCAATAAGTGATAGGGTTGTCTGATTGCTCAGTCAGTTGAGAGTCTGAGTCTTGATTTTGGCTCAGGTCATGATCCCAGTTATTGCCATTCCAATCCACACACTCATATAGCCACACTCTTTTCATCTCCCCACTTTCTCTTTACTTGTCCCTTGCAAGCACTGTGTTAACAGCACTTTTATTTTCATGTAGTTTGTCCACACTAACCCTTACTCTCTTCATTCCTCTGTATTGTGTTACTTCAGCATCATTATTACCATCATTGTGGAGTGCCAACTATGTAAACGGCATTTCCAAATGACAGGATAAAGTGGGTTTGAGGGAAATCCACTCTCCCCCACAAGTTCAGAAGCATGAAAGAACAGAATTTAATCATGAGGAGTGACAGAAAACCCTCTTAAAAATGAGCCTATTTTTAAAAAAATGAAAATATAACATGGTAGACCACCCATTTCTATGGCCAAATATTAATACAATATTAATAAAATATTAATAGTAATATCTCATCCTCCTGCCTCCTTGCTACACCCAGATAAATAGGCCTATTCCTATTTGAGAGGCACGTGCAACACACCTTCTAAATAACAGAAGTTATATCTGCTCATATATTCCAGAGTCCCTACAAGGGGGAAGGGCATTTCTCATTTAATCACATTGCTCTCCCCAGTTCACAATTACCACGTGACATAGCCTTTAAAAGCTGGATATAAAGTGCATTACTTTAACAAACTTCATTCCTTTAGGTAAAACAGCAAAAGAACTGCAAGGCAGTTTATTTCCGTCTCCTTACTGTATGTCTCCCAAACATTAATACTGAGTTTTCATGAGCAATGCCTGGTCTTCATACCTATATCACATGTACTCAGGAGATTTCTTCTACATCATCCATTCAAAGATTACATTGTGGGATATCAAGATATTTTAATTTGATCTGTTGACTCCCTGATATTTGTAGATATTCTTGTCCTTTTCTCCACTTACCGTAAGTACCATAGAGTTTGGTTCTTTCTTCCCTTTTTATACTATTACTATATTCTATCTTCCCTTCTTTTCATGGAGCTTTTCATCCAGCTAGATCCTCCTAAATGCACTAATTCAAACACAGTAAGAGGAAGGAAACCTAAGGTAAATCCACACAAGTACACAATACATGCTGGGGAGGATGATAAAAAATAAAAATAAATAAGTAAAAATAAAAATAAAAATAAAAATAAATTGATCACTGTGCTTTAAAAGCGCCAAGGTCATGAAAGACAAGGGAAGACTGAAGGACTGTTACAGATAGGAGAGACTAAGGAGAAATAACAGGTACATGATCCTTGATAGGATTTTGGAACACAAAAAAGGACATCAGTGGGAAAAATGATGAAAGTCAAATAAAGTCAATCCATTAAAAGTTACTACTTTTGTGCCCATGTTAATTTACTGTTCTTACCACTGTCCTGTGGTTATGTAAGGTGTCAACATTACGGAAAATGAGTGAGGACAAGAAATAGAAGAAAATTGTTTCAACTTTTTTTTTTTTTGCAATTTTTCTGTATGTTTAACATCAGTTCAAAATTTCAAAAAATAATAAATAAAATTTTAAAAATGGAAAGCCTATGCATAAACAAAGGCCATGCTCCAAAAATTTTGATTGAACCCGACTTTCAGGAAAAATGGAGAATCGGAAAGTCAAATGATTAGATTAATGTAGGGAAAATTTGTTTCCAAAACAACCAAGTTTCATTTGTTAGCAAAACCACCTCATGAATCATCTAACAAGTTCTGGAGAAGCAACATAATAAAGGGCCAGGACTACAGAGCAGAAAGCAGGGAAACATGGTTCCTCACTATTTTCTTCAACACTCCCAGCCACTGAGGAAAGAAAGAAAGCTTAAGTAAACAGCAAACTATCTACAGCCATCTGTGAGTGAGGATTTGCCCCCTAAGCCCCCATTAAGTTTGTTCTTTTTAAAAGTAAAAATGTACACTTGCTCACTGTGACACAGTATCTTTCACTTGGAGAAACTGAAACTCTTACCAATGTTAACATTTATGGAGATTACAAAAATACCCCACTTTTAGAATCCCAGTTATGACACAAGGTAAAAACAAAACAAAACAAAACAAAACTTCCAGTAATTCACAAAAATTCTGTGCAGCGATGACATAAAAACAATAGAAAAATTTGAGATACTCATTGGGAGTGATAAAATACAAGTATCCTTAGCAAAGTTTTAGTTGTTAATAGGATATTAAATTTGGTTAGTGTAACAGATTTTAAAAGTGTTTCCATACATTTTATATCATAATGTATTGAATACAATAATGGTATTTATACCATAGTGGCATGCACATAAAATATCAATATATCCACTATATTTATAAGAAAAAGGTGAAAATTCACAAGGTTTATTAATGGTATAATCTATACATGGCAGAAACTGATATTTGGTATAAGCCAAAGGCTTCAGCTCCAAGGGTATAGTAAACTGAAAGTAAGGGAAGAGGTTGATGTACAAATCTTAGCTGGTTTCCATTTAGGACTGCAGGCCTGATATGGTCACATCTTCTAGGTTTTCAAGAGGAATTTGAAATTTTATCAAATAAAATTTGATCAACAAAAATTTATTGTCTTGTTTCTTCTGATTCAGCTGGTAATGACATTTCTCAAAAAATACATTTCTAGATATAATACTACATTAATTTCCTCATCACTTCTCACTTGAAGACTAACAAGTGAGATAAAAGTGTGGCTATCTTATTATACCTATTGTGAAATTCAGAAGAACATTATATACCATGTAAATATTATGTGATATTCCTTAATATTTAAGGATTGCATAAGTTCATTTTTTTAAAAATTAAAGCACCATACCAAACTTTGTGGGTCAACAAAACACCTGTGCCCCCCCCCCCACATTTTGACACGTGAGGTATACTTTATGCAAAAATTCTTAAGGATTTTTTAAGAAGAAGAGAGAGGAAGAGAAGGAGGAGGAGGAAGAAGAAAAAGTGAAATGCTTAATCCTTCAAATGTATCATCGGTTTGTTGCCAGGATCAAGTGAGAGAATGCATACGGAATAAATAATAAAATAAGTTACTGCATGAAGGTAAGAAATTCTAATTGTATTTATATTTTATGAAAAAATAATGCTTGTCTTGAAACTTTTCTCTCAGCCATTCTTGAAGTATCTTAGTATATTATCCCAGGTATGCAGAGTAAAAGGCTGTACACAGGCTCCAAACACAGAGGTGAGTTAGCTTCTGTGATTTGTGCCTCTTTGCCTCCAAAGACAAAAATATGAGGAGGGGTGCCTGAGTGGCTCAGTTGGTTAAGCATCGGACTCTTGGTTTCAGCTCAAGTCATGATCTCACAGTTTCATGAGTTCAAGCCCCACATCAAGCTCTGTGCTGCCAGCACAGAGCCTGCTTGGGATTCTCTCTCTCCCTCTCTCTCTCTGCCCCTACCCTGCTGTCTTGCTCTCTCTCTCTCTTTCTCTCTCTCTCTCTCAAAATAAATACATAAACTTAAAAAACAAATATGAGGAAATAAAATTACTAATAGTAATATTAAAAAATATTGTTCTGTATTAAAAACAAGTATAATAAAGTAAATAAAATTGCATACTTCAATTTAGTCTTCAAATCAGAGCTAATAAAGAAATTACTGCATATAATATTTTGCCCAACGAACTGGATATTTTCCTATGAGATAATGTGAATAACTGTATCATTGATATCACTTTCCAGATATAATAGAAATACCAGAAAACTAGTGGAGAAAATTAAGCAAATGTATGTGTGTCATTCCATTTCTGTACATGGCAAGCATAAAACAAACAAGGGCTTATTTTGTAGAGATAAACTTGGATATATGGCTCTGAGACCAAACCACAACCTCTCACAGTTCAGGGTCTCTGGTGATGAATTTCCCCCACTTCAGCCCTTCTAAGAAAGGAAAACTTCGAATGGGTTTTAACTCCCACTTGTTTCAGAACTTTCCACCCAGGCTTCAGAGCCAGACTGACTAGATGCTAAGTTCTGCCATTTATTGTAAGATCAAGCAATCTATTTAACCTTCTGAGCCTCAGTTTCTAGATACGTAAATAGTATTGAAAGTACTTACCTCTTAGATGATGAATTGCTAAAACTGACTCTATTAACAAGGAATATTTTTAGATTTTACACTCTCAAGGAACATAGCTATTTTTCAAACAAAAAAAGGAAATTCTACTCTGCATTGCCTGCTGCTATATGTTATTTTGACATATAAGGAATATACCCTGTGTGGGTTCTGATAGTATTGAAGAGAGATTTATTACTCTCTTGACTATAATTCCAGAAGGAGCCCTATTCCGTGTATATATATAATTATATATATAATTATATATATATATATATATATATATATATATATATATGTGTGTGTGTGTATATATATATACATATATATATAAATAAATTATATACTAAAAATTAAATATTAATTATATATTTAACTCTCAATATCCCAGTGTGCAATTTTTTCAACAATTGCTGTTATCCAAAAATATTCTCTGTTAACAAATTGGATTCTATTTTAGATATTAATAGTAATACTTATTAGCAAGAATAATACTTGGGAATCTGACTGTGTCAGGTACTGAGCTAAGCATATTACACACATTATGGCATTAGTGAAGTATGAAGAGAGGAAATTTGGAGTGAGTGACCTGAGTTCAAATCTTGACTCTTCTTCCTGGCTGACTAACAAAGAGGAAATTCTATAACCTTTCTGAGTCTCAGTTTGCATATCTGTATTATGGATCTGATGTACAAGGTTGTTACAGGGATTAACTCAGTTAATTAGAGCCTGAGATCAGTGTTTGGCACAAAGTAGACACAGAATTGGTGATAACTATTATTATTATTGTCATTGTTATTGTTATATATTTTAATTGAGAACTTGTTTGCTTTCAGGATCACTGTAGTAGGCATAGTGGAAAATTTTGCAGTGAATTTCAATCCCAGATCCCAAATTCTTTTTTTTTAAGTTTTTATTTAAATTCTAGTTAGTTAGCATATAGTGTAATATTGGTTTCAGAAGTAGAATTTAGTGATTCATCACTTACATACACACTCAGTGTTCATCACAAGTGGCCTCCTTAATATCTATCACCCATTTAGCCCATCCCTTGCCCACCTCCCCTCTAGCAACCCTCAGTTTATTTTCTGTAGTTAAGAGTCTCCTATGGTTTGCCTCCCTCTCTTTTTTTAATTTCCCTTCCCTTATGTTCATCAGTTTTGTTTCTTAAATTACACATATAAGTAAAATCATATGGTATTTTTCTTTATCTGACTGACTTATTTTGCTTAGCATAATACACTCTAGCTCCATCCAGGCCATTGCAAATGGCAAGATTCATTCTTTTTGATGGCTTAGTAATATTCCATGTAAATATATATATATATATATATATATATATATATATATATATGCATATATATGTGGAATACATATATACACAACACATCACATCTTCTTTATCCATTCATCAGCTGATGGGTGTTTGGGCTCTTTCCATAATTTGGCTATTGTTGATAGTACTGCTACAAATATCAGGGTGTATGTGCCCCTCTGAATCAGTTTTTTTGTATCCTTTGGGTAAATACCTAGTAGTGAAATGGCTGGGTCATATAGTAGTTTTATTTTAAGCTTTTTGAGGAAACTCCATACTGTTTTCCAGGGTGTCTGTACCAGTTTGTATCCCCACCAACAGTGTATGAGGGTTCCCCTTTCTCTGCGTCTTCACCAACATCTATTGTTTCCCATGTTGCCAGATCACAAATTCTAATATCTGTTATCACTTTGATTGAATCACATTATGTCACTAAGCCTCAATTTGCTCTTCTGTAAAATATGAATAGCAACATCTGACTAATGGGCCTAATATTACCATCAAACAGAGTAACATAAGAAAAGTTCTTCGCAAAGTATAAAGCCTTTATAGAAATATAAGTATCTTCTTACCTAAACAGAAAAAATAAGACTCGATTGTATCTTGCCTTTTTTTCATAACATCTACCCCAGTGTCCACTCTCCACTCCCACCCAATGGAAAGCTTCAAAACTACAAACTCCAAATCAGAATTGTTCTTTTATATTTGAAGACACAATACACCTAACAAGAAATATTGAAAGCAGCTGCTCTCTATAATTTGCAACAAGTTCTTCTATGTGCAAAATTAAAAATAAAATAAAATAAAATAAAATAAAATAAAATAAAATAAAATAATATAAAATAAAATAAAATAAAATAAAATAAGAGAGAGAGAGAGATTCTCAAATTTATAGGGGTTAAAAATGACAACATTTTTTTCACTCTTGAGAATGTTTCTTATATATATTTTTTGTCAAGCCTTTCTTTCCTGCCACTCTTTGCCTACTAGGGAATCTGAAAATGACAAAATGAATTGTTGAGTATCAAACACACATTAATTAAAAGCCTCAGACCCAGTAATCCTTTTTCTCTTGCAGCAAGTTTTATGATTGATACATGTACTTGTGGTTTCACTCTTATATTCTGTTGATAAAATGCCACTTTTTCTTACAATTTAATGATTATGACACCAGGTAGGAATGTTTCAGGCTAACACATCATTCTCAAAGAGAACCACTCAGCGTAGGTGTTTCCCACAGTAGGCAGAAGGATTTTTCAGTAATAAGGTAAGATTTTTACCAATCAAGTAGAGATTTCTGAAAACAACTAGATACTTGGGATAGAAAATAATTTTAATGAATATGTAAAATGGATTATTTTTTTCCAGCAACTCTGGAAACCATATAGTGGTGTTCCAATTTTTAAAAAGCTTAGTCACTAAGTTACTAGTGGAAGTTCATCAGATATGACTAATAAAATTTTTTCTTATTTTCCCAGTATAGAAGAGAAAAATTTGACAATAATTCAGAATTTATATTAAACTCTTTTCAGTGAAGACCTGGATGATGTATTTGGTTACATAATCCATCTAAATCTTTTCTCACTGTGTGCTAATGAAAGTAGAAAAGACCGGTCTTTCTTTGGACATTCTGAACTCGTGAAAGCGTGAAATTTCTTTGAAGTTTTCTGTTTCATTTCTAAAGTTCATCTGAAGTTTGCATTATGTTCCTTAATATAGGTGAATCTCTTTTAAAAGAAAAAATATCAAATAAAAATTTTTGATTAATGAAAATTAATGTGTACCAGGAAGATGTCATGTTTATCATGCTTCAAGACACTATTCTCAAATTCTAATGTCCATACAAATCTCCTAGTAACATTGTTAAAGACAGAGATTCAAACTCAGTTGTCCTGAGGAGGGCCGAAGATTCTGTATTTCTGAAGGCTTCCATAGAAGAAAGAAGTTGCTGGTTCCAGACTATATTCCAAGTAGCAAAATTTTAAGGGACAATTAAAAACCAATCCAGAGGAGTCCCATGTAGACTCATGAGGGAGATAAAAATTCTTAAGTCATACAGTAAAAATCAGGTTATGTATAGGAATAGTTATTTCTGAATTGTAAACAAAATGTGAAAATTTCTCACTTTAATTAAACTCTAGCTACTTATCTATATAATTTCAATTACTCAAAAGTTAATTGGTGTCTATCAGTTTACACATATTCTTTAGATTTTAATTTAGTGTTATATTGTACTGAATATGTTCCTTTGTGCCGTTTCTGACTACCTTATCACTTTGATGAAGCCAGTTCTGACACTCTGGCCTTAGGAAGGTTCAAGAAATAGTATAGGATAGGGTCAGAATTTTAATCCACTCTGACTCGAGAACCTGGCCACATACTCTTAGAAGATATAAATATATATATATATATATACACATATATATATATATGTATGTGTATATATATATATATATATATATATATATATATATATACACACACATACATACACATTTTTGGCCATAAACTCTGAAATCTTAAGTTGCAAATGTATCACAAATGGAAAAAGTTAATACAGTAATATAGTATATTACATATAATTATTTTCTTGAATTAATGTTAAAGCCCCTTGACAGCATACTTCTTTATAACATAAGTATCTAATGTACTAAAAACACATTGAGCTGAATACATTTTATTTTAGGTGTGTTATAAAACAAAACAACAGAATTCCATAATCTATAACACAAATAATGGATAACATCCAGTCTCTAATATTCAGTCTCAGAAACCTGAATTGTTGTTAATCCTTTTTTTTTTTTAAGTTTATTTCTTTGTTTTGAGAGGGAGAGAGAGAGAGAGAGAGAGAGAGAGAGGGCACGCGTGCACACGAGCGAGTGGGGGAGGGGCAGAGAGAGAGGGAAAGAGAGAAACCCAAGCCAAGCTGGTGAACTGTGAGATCATAACCTGTGGCAAAATCAAGAGCTGGACACTTAATCAGCTGAGCCACCCAGGATCCCCAGTGGTTGTTAATTTAATACAAAATTCTGGGTAACCATTTTATGCAAAAAATAAGGCTCTGAATTCACACTGAAATCACTTGTTAAGAAATTCTAGAAGAACTCTACCATTTTGAATAGTTTCAAATACACATGTTGCATTTTCCTGATCTGGGCAATAGAAGTTTATTTATAATCTCTCTTTACCACGTTATTTATCTTTTTCACAGCAACTTTAAAATCAGTGCTTTGCAGGGAGGGGTATTGAGTTTTCTCAAAGTCCAATTGTTTTTTTAAGTTTATTTATTTATTTTGAGAGAGAGAGAGCGCATGAGCAAGGTAGGGGCAGAGAGAGGGAGAGAGAATCCCAAGCAGGCTCCACACTGTCAGCATGGAGCCCAACACAGGGCTCAAACTCAGGAACTATGAGATCATGACTTAAGCGGAAATCAAGAGTCGGATGCCTAACTGACTGAGCCATCCAGGCGCCCCATCTAAAATTCCAACTATGTTTTTAGTATTGGTAAAACACTTGGGAAGTGTGAGAAAATCATCTCACATGGCTACACTTTTCTCCAAACCTTTAAATAGCTTCTGAAAGCTCAGTTTGTGCAATTAGATCACTGACAGCTAAGGAAGGGAGAAGTTCAAAGAGTGGCTCAATCAAACCACTAAACCAGACAAGTGGAAAATTGCATTTTGTTGCCTTGTGCTAGGTAAGCTATTACCTGAATATGTATGCACATATTTATTTCTATGTTTATTAATCTGAAGTTCTTGACTTCTCTTTTACCGTTTCTATAGCCCTCATTTAAACAAGTTGGTATTTTGGTTTCATTTCTTTAATCCCTAGATGGCATTTCTCACAGAATGAGATTTCTCTCATCTTATTTTAATGTTTAGTATTTATGAAGGGGGTCCACTTGTGAACCCAAATGTATTAGTTATACTCCAAAGTAAAGTTCTGTATAAGCCCTCTGGAAGTACTGGTACTAAACTAGGTAACACTAATTCAAATAAACACAGGCTGATGTGCATACAGTCGGATAGCAATGTGCAATGGATGATTCAATTTTTGATTACTTATGTGTCTTCACGCACAACTGGTGTGTGCTGTAGTATAACCTGTGACCCACAGGTCCCTGAACTGATTTGGGAGATCCATAAAGTAGCTGAAATTGGGTGAAATTTGTGTATATATGTTCATGTGTATATTTCTTGAAAGAGATGCTATTGCTTTTAGGAACTTCTCAAGGGTGTTTTAAATCCCCAAAAAAGATTAAGAATCACTGTCTTAAACCAAGAAATATCTGGCTTGTCACTTACATGTGTGCTTTAGCAGGCTAACAGAAAGCATGAATGATGCAAGCTAAGACAAGATACAGAAGTGTGTATCAAATATTGCCAGAAATCCTAAAGATCTTCAAGGGAGCAGAAAATACTAGCATTTGTTGAACTACTACTATGAGTCAGACACTATATTGCATGCTTTTCATACTCATTAAATCTTGACTACAATTCTGTGAGATGATAAAGGATTCTCCTCTACTCCATTTCACAGCTGAAAAATTTGAGGGTCAGAAAAATTAAATACTGAGCAATTAGACCTCAACATTTATTGATGCAATTATCTGTGCTAGCCACTATTTCATGCATTATTTCACTTAATCCTCACAACAACTATACAAGAAAAGTGTTACCCTTATTTAGTAGATGCATAAATTAAAATTTAGAAATTTATGTTGCTTACTAAAACTACATAATTAAGGAAGGGCAGAATCAAGATAAAATCAAACAACACATGAAATAAATTGTGTCCATAATTATTATTTTATAACAAATACGATTAAAAATTCATACTAATTTTACTAAAGCACAATTGCTAAGTAGGTAATAATGATAATTCACAATTATATCCTATCAAAATGATTTTATATCTTAAAGGGGATTAACAGTTGGCAAAAATGAATGTTTTAAAAGACCTATAAGAATTAGGCTAAACTCTTAAGATGAGAGATGACGTCAAGATTCTTACATGGTTAGAATTTTTGAACTGAAGGGAAAGAACCTTAATTCAATCTAGCCCAGCCACTTTCATATGTTGAATCTTCTCTATCTCCATCAAGCTAGCATCCAGCTCTTGCTTAAGATTCTCAATGGGTAGGAATCTATCTCTCGAACAACCCATCATAAGATTTTTAGTTTTTACCATGGGGAAAATTACATAGGGAATAAATAATGTCCTGAACTGGAATATAATTCCACTAGGTTGGGCATCCCAAGCCTATACTCATTCAGAGAAGGCAGATGCTCTCTTTCTACTTTCACTCCTCTTGAGCATCCATTGTCTCTTACTTAGGTTTAGGATATCCCTTTGTTTCAAGATTGTTTTTACTCACTGAAAACATGGGTGCAAAATGTCAAAGATCTATATTCGGTGTTGTTGACTACCAGAAGCAAGGTGATTCCTTCTGTGATTTTCTTCTATCATATATGATTTTTAAGAGCCTTTGTTTTGTTTTGTTTTTTGGTGTCCTTGATATTATGTGTGCACAGTACTTCCTTTATTCAAACATTTATTAAACAGGCACTCTATTGAGTAAATAAGACATAAAAACACATTTACGTCCTTCAAAGGGACCACAATTTAGTGGAGGAGACAGACCAGTGGACTATGTCAGTAGAAATAACAACTTCTCTGCAGAGTACAGAAGAATGCCTCATCACATCAGCTATACATTCCCAGAGGAGATGAGTTCTGAAATGCTTACTGGTGGCTTTGTCCTTCATAACATCACTTTCACTGTGCCACATCAATCTTCTGTATTTGTCCTGAGTTCTATGGCCTTCTTCCAATCTTTGTTTCAAGTCTTCCTGTCCTTTTAAAATCCAAACTTATCGGGGCGCCTGGGTGGCGCAGTCTGTTAAGCGTCCGACTTCAGCCAGGTCACGATCTCGCGGTCCGTGAGTTCGAGCCCCGCGTCAGGCTCTGGCCTGATGGCTCGGAGCCTGGAGCCTGTTTCCAATTCTGTGTGTCTCCCTCTCTCTCTGCCCCTCCCCCGTTCATGCTCTGTCTCTCTCTGTCCCAAAAATAAATAAAAAACGTTGAAAAAAAAAAAATTTTTAAAAAAATAAAATCCAAACTTATCTGAGAGCAAGTTGTGCAGTCAGATGGTTCTCTCTGGGAAACTAATTCTTCCCTTATTTATCAGAATAACTTTTGATTGCAGAAATAGAATTTAATTTGTGATAACATTTTCAACTTTAGAAGCTTCATAATATATTGTGATTCATGATTCTTATGTTTGTTTTGTTGACAAAAAAATAAATTAGAAAGCAACACACTTCTCCCTTCCTTCTAACAGCCCTATTCCTTTGTCTAATGTTTTCCTGTGTGATAATTGTCAGGGTCACCCTCAGACAATTGGTACACTGGCATTTAACAAGTGAACAGATCACACAGTGGGGAATGTTAGCAATGAATTATGAAGAAACTAAATGCAAATTTCAATAAAAATGTATTACTTTCCCCATTGTGAAAAAAATATGAAGACTGCAAGATGCCTTCTGATTTTTAATCTTTGTCGTCAAGTTTTCATCATGATTGATCATAGAAGTGATAATCTAGTGATATCTTAAGCTTTCTATCGACTCATTTTTATCTACTTAAACGTTGAGTAACCTGATATTCTCCTTTTCTTTCCATATTTGCAGCGTAATGTATTTCCATACTATATTAGAAGCTCAAGCTTCTAGACAAATCATGTAGAAGCCTTTTATATCATGTATCTCTGCCTATGATATCTGAAGTCTGCAATAGAAGAGGACCTTATGAAACATACTTAATGAAGAAAAAAAAAACACTAGAATTCTAAACCATCATCTTCTTTCATATGTCACCACAATTTAAGTTTTAGAGAAAAATGTAGCTTTTTGTCCAAATACAAAGTATAGTATAGTAATCTGTATAGTATAGTAATCTGGCTCCATTTACTTACTTTCTTTCAAATAACTGAAAGAGCTTTCATGAATATTATCCCATCCCAAAGATGGAAGTATTGGTTTTATGTCCACCATTTTGCCTCTTGAAACATGCCTATAACATTCCTGATATTGTTTCTAAACTAAGTGACTGTCTTACCTTCCATAACAAAAAATGACATAATATTTTGCTTTTATCTCCTTTTACTTCTCATATTTGTTGTTACCCAGTATCATCATATGTCTTTTATAATAGTTCTCAGACTGCATCACCATCATATTGTTAAAATCCTTCCATGGAAACTAATCTCTCTTGGAGAATTAGCTTTCAGCCCTCTGCATTCTCTATTTCGCTTATTATCTATTTTGAGCTATATAATCTAGCAAAGGTCACTAAATGACAAAAAAACTTATTTCGCATAAGCTGATTATATTATATGCATAATAAGTTATCCTATATACTTGTTAAATTTAAAAACATGCTTTAGGTTTGTTTTTCCAACCTCAAAGTACATACAAAATCAAACTGTACCTTTGCTTTGGTCCAGCCCCTTGTGACGACTTATCCTCACTCATAAATGTATTAAACATACATGTTATATGTGAGAAAAAGTAATTTTTTATCCACCTTCTGCCCTAAGGGAATCTAGCCAAGGTGTGTAGGCTTTACATCCTAAGTAAATTCTGGGGCATGTTATCACCTAAATCAGAAAAAGGAAGTTCTCTTCCAAGTTTGAAAACTTATAATTTTTCTAAATCTCATTAGAATGTATTATGTTTGAGAACAGGCAAAGAAGGGGTGGAAGATGACAAAATAAGCTCCAAAAAGGAAAGCACTAAAGCAAGCAATCTGGTGTCATTAATGTGAGAGCTGTCAGGAGTATAGCTTGTAATAACAGGAACAGATAGTGCTTTTTTCAAAGCCTGAACTTAAAGCTTCAACAGTAAGCTGGGAAATGACATTTACATTGAGATGTAAATTGCAGCCAATGACACTGTTCATTTATGTAAGATGAGTTTATTTTGGTGTTTGGAAATATAAATTGAAATCCTGTGTTTTCTCTTAGAAAGACTTGCTGCATAGAAAGTAAAACTTAAACTTGTCCCTGACACATCAGGAAAATGTAAGGGCCATTTTATTGCTAAAATGTATTAATGTAGCGCAAAGGTAATCCTGTTTAAGAGGAAATCTAAATTAGTAAGATTATTTCTAAGTTCCCTCGGAAAGGCCATTGCTTTTGAGGCAATAGAAAATCTATAAAATAGTAAAGCCTTCCACACAGAAATATGCAGACACTTCTCCGTTATCCCTGAACATTAGGTAAACAGCTTCACAATTGTGTGCCCTAGGGACAAGTGATGCATTTCAAAGAACTAAGAGACTGAAAGATAATTTGAAATGCTATTTTAATTTCAACTCTTACATCCTGGCACATGTTTATTTTTTTTCCATACAAATTCCAAGAGCAGATGATTCTTTAATCCCTGTGGTATTACATCAAAGCAGTCACAACCTTTACCGTAAGAAATTTTCAAAGATTGACGCTATTCCTAACTCATTCCACTTAGTAAATTGCCTAAAGTCTTCCAGCGTGGAAACCCAAAACAAGAATTAATTACCATATCCTGTGCATTGGTATTTGCCCCTTCAATAACTCTCTGCATAATTCTATCATAGCACCCATAACATTGGACAAAAGTTATCCTATCTCTCTCACCTACTGATGATGATGATGATGATGATGATGATGACCTCTGATGGCAGACTGTGTGCTTTTATAGTGCCTAGCTCAGTATCTGGAAGATAGTTGGCATTCTATAGAAGTTGAGTTGCTATGTTGTTTATTATGTTACATATGCTATATTTAAGATAAACATTTTCAAGCATTTCAGATAATAAGAGGAGTTATTTCTCAAACCTTTTTGCAATTCAGCAACATACTTTACCAACAGCACTGCAATAAATGTTTTGTGGTTATGATAATAATGCAAAATATAGTTTGTGAGTTGCTTTGCCATTATTTTTCAAGACCTGTCAAGTTGTCATGTTATTCTGCCAACAGTACAGTCTTTATGGCTGACTGATATATAAACCATGATTGAGGTAATTTGGGGGGAAGGTAAGTGCTACTTGGTACAAATCACACTATTTGTGTGATCCCACCACAACTTCCTGCTATAAGCCCTGGTTATGTTGGGATAAAAATGATCAGGGCAACTTGAATAATAAAAGAAGGCAAATATCAGGATGTCTGGGTGGCTCAGTCAGTTAATCATCTGCCTCTTGGTTTCAGATCAGGTCATTATCGCATGGTTTGTGAGTTTGAACCCCACATTGGGCTCTGACAGTGTGGAGTCTTTGAATTTCTCTCTCCCTCTCCCTCTCTCTCTGCGCGCTCTCTCTCTCTCTCTCTCTCTCTCTCTCTCTCAAAATAAGTAAATCAACTCTTTTTTAAAAGGAAGACAAATATTGGGGGGCGCCTGGGTGGTTCAGTCAGTTAAGCGTCCGAGTTCGGCTCAGGTCATGATCTCGCTGTCCGTGAGTTTGAGCCCCGCGTCGGGCTCTGTGCTGACCGCTCAGAGCCTGGAGCCTGTTTCAGATTCTGTGTCTCCCTCTCTCTCTGACCCTCCCCCGTTCATGCTCTGTCTCTCTCTGTCTCAAAAATAAATAAACATTAAAAAAAATTTAAAGAAAAGGAAGACAAATATTAATAATAGCAGCAGTTAAGGAAGATAGAGGTAATGTCAAAGTTATTTTCAGAAGTCATATTCTAATTGCTTTAAAAATAGTGGCAAACTCTTATGTGGCAGCTGATCAGAAACCCCTCCAACACTTTTCCCCTTGGGCATCCTGAGAGGCTTTGGCAAATCTTCCACCAGGCTTGCTACAGCTTTGCTGTCCCTTGCTGTAGCAAGGGTATTCCAAAACAACTTGGAATTCTCCCAATTATAACTCCACCATTATCAAGATGATTAGTTCATTCATCCAACTAATATTTTTTACGTCACTTTCATATATCAGACATCTTTCTGGACATAAGACAATTCATTAAAAAGATTTGTTTAACTATGGAGCTTACATCTAGTACAGAGATATACTAAATACATATTCAATAAATATACACTATATTAGATAGTGATAAGCATTATGACAGAAAATAAACAGGCTTAGGTGACCATATAAATTATTGTGCAAAATAAGAAAGAGAAAGAAAGGAAGAGTTTTTATAATAATACTAGTAGGCATAAACCAGAACTATCCCATGTAACCAGAGTATGTAGTCACTGTATTTGAGGGACATGAGAAATAGGAAGGACATAAAGAAATATCTTAATTTCTAGGTTCTAGACACCTGAAAATTAGCTAACTAGCCCACATGTATGAGTAGCAGGAACTATTTAGAACATTCTCTCTGTAGAAACTCATTTAATCATTATCATAACATTATGAGGTAGGTGTTATTATTTTTTCTATTTGATGGGTTGGGAAACAAATGCAAATAGATTCAAGAGTGGGATTTTCCTATGAACCTTTCTCTCATTATCCCCGGTTCTCTTGCCTCCCCTAGATCCCTTTCCCCATTAGCCTGAAGTACCCATGCCTACAATTTCCCTCTCAAGGCCTCTTCATGTGATTGAATAAGACATCCAAACATGGGAAGTTAATATGAAGATACTGAGGGGTGCCTTGGTGGCTCAGTTGGTTAAGCATCCAACTTCGGCTCAGGTCATGATCTCACAGCTCATGAGTTTGAGCCTCGAGTGAGGCTCTGTGCTGAAAGCTCAGAGCCTGGAGCCTGCTGCAGTTTCTATCTCCATCTCTCTCTGCCCCTCCCCTACTTACGCTCTGTCTCTCTCTCTCTCAAATATAAACATTTAAAAATTAAAAAAATAAAATAAAATGAAGATGCTGAATTTTGACCATAATTACTGTGCATGTGAAGCTGGGGAAATATCCTTTTCAGGGGTCCTCTTTGGTGGTTAAAGTTTTTAGACAGAGTCTCTGATGCTCTGGCCACAAAACTATTTTTTTAAATCCTCATACCTTTCTTCATTCAGATTTGATATATTGCTTTCAATATTGTATGCACTGTGTTTTCCTGTTAAATTGTTTGTGTGTGTGTGTGTGTATGTGTGTGCTTCAAGAAATGCTTTCATGTTTTGAAAGACTGTGTGTCACCAAGGTAAAGCAAACTGATAAAGAAATATTAAACTAAAAAACAAGAGAGTACAAAGTTTTATTTGCTGTATAAATATCTTTGTGTAAGCCATGGATATTAATGGGAACTGGAAGAAAAATAAAAATAAAAATGAAGTAGATTTATTAAAACTGTAGGATTGTGAGTAATTTTTAATGAGTTTTTATTATTATTAGAAGATTGCACAATAAATAGATTTTTTTAAATCACCCAGCACAAGACTTATTCACATCTTAGAGTCACTGGAGAGGTGATTTACAGTTCTTAATTTTCTAGAGACTATGTAAATTACATGGTCCTCTTTTATATTATACTTGGAATGGTTTAAGGTCTTATTTACCAGTTAACCATTTCAAACTTACACAGAATAAATGGGAAAGAGAAAACACAACTGAGTAGAAAAACTGTTAAGGAGTTTTGATGAAATCAGTAACAAGTGTAGACTCTGATGAAGTAGTTTAACAGAAACACTTTTCAAGCAATATTCTATGGTTTGACATCTAGTCCATTCATGCATTTTGAGGGATGTCTGAAGAATTTTCTGGTATCCAGCAGAGGGACAGATAAAAGATACTGAGATAAATAAATGTCCCTGATAGTTCTTCACTGATAAAATTTGAAAGTTATTTGTGCCCTACGGCTTAGTTTTATATTAATCACTCTGAAGCTATAATAGCCTTTATAGAACCCTTTGAATTGAAGCTGTCTAAACAAGTAAATATATAGTTTTCAATTGCTGTTTAAATATATTTAAAATTGCCATTATGTAAATTAATAACATTAATATATCTGTATTATATTTTATATTATATTAATATTTAGTATATATTTTAAATAACAAGTACTTTGCAAAAAAACACCACTTTTTAAAAAAACAATCAAGGTTAATTATAGGGTTGAAATAAAGTAGTTAAGAAATTTTAAATGTATTATCCTTGCATAGAGACTCTCATTTTTGTCATTCAGTATTTAGAAGAACAGCTCTTTAGCTGTGATGTTTGAGAAAAAAACTGTATGCATATGTTCATTTTTTCTAAATGCTGCCTTATCAATGTTGTACAGGAAACTGAGAAAGTGCTCTTCACCAGTGTCCTATTCTGGAAGGTAATGAATGAAGGCAATACTGACCTGTGAATGGAAAAGTCACTGAAAGATATGTGTACATGAGTGCTTTGGAAAAGAAATAATATTGGATATACTTACATGTAGACACTCAATACTATTTGGCTCAAAATGTCCATTAAATTAAACAAATGTTATGTGAAGCCTTGAGATACAGCTTTAAGGTGTCTTATCTTCCAAATATTACTAAACTTTGTCAGTTTCAGCAAGGCAACTAATGCAAACCCTCAGTAAGATGAATAATGATTAAGCTCTCCCTAAGGCCATAGTCTTTGAATAAGTCTTAGGAAGCCAGGAGACAGGAAGAAGCCTCAGCTTGAACCTGATCTTCATCTGGCCAAGAGTATGAAGGGGCATTCTCTGAAGGGACTTTTTCATTCAGATAATCTTTTGAGATCAATGTATTCTTGACAATTCTCTACTTAGATTAAGAAACCTACCCATACTCTTAGGTTGAGTAACTTAACCATAGTTAATCTCTGGTCCAAAAAAAGAATATTAACACCACATCTACATCCATTTTAAATCTCTTAATCAGTCCTTTCCATGTCCAGAGCCTGGGATTGGAGAATGAAGGGCTAGGAAAGGAGGGCATAAAATTGCTTCATTTCTATTCCATTCTTTGTGTGCAGCCTTTTATCTCATTATTAGTTTGATAATGACAACATTAAAATATATCTCAACCCCAAACCTCAAAAATAGTAATCATTTGGTTGACACTTTTACAAGAATGAAGATTAGCACAAGATAACCATGGGAATGAACTCTGTAGAAACTGGTTATAGTGCCACTGGATGCATGTATGGGAGGAAATGATTTACATGCACATCACTGTATTATAAGACATTTTTCTATAAAATGAACAGTGATATTTATGGACAATTTGAGCTAAATAGCTAGTAAACAAACAAAATAAAAAATTCAAGGTAAACAAATACTTTTGATGTAATAAGAGTAAGGGTGTTCCAATGCATTTAACCTAAGTATGTAAGCTTTACTAACAAGAACATTTGCTTAGTCTTTTCTATTAGGTTTTATTGCTACATTGATTGTGAAACTATAATAAAACCTTGTTGAGGCTTTATGACCAAATAAAATGTACTGATAAACGAATCACCTATTACATAATGCATAATGGGTGGTGGCAACCACTTTTTAAAGATCTCAGCAAACTTATTGTTCAATAGCTATTTCCTAAACACTGTGTCAGGCACAACTGGCACCATAAAAGATGTAAATATATTCAACACAATCTATAATATTGAGTACATATTACAGAAAAATTCCTAATACATCAAGAAATATAGTTGACACATGATGGTAGAGGAAATAAACAATACAAGAACTCATGATATTTGAGTAGTAAAAACATGTTGAGTGACAAAGAATGCACTTGAGTTAGACAATGAAGGATGAGAATCTGGACAGGTAAAACTAGAAAAGAAAGCAGTCGTGGAGACTCTGTGCAAAGTCCACTGACAGCTGACAGATTGGGAGGAAATTGTTACAAGTTAAAGAAAGACTACTGAGTAACCTTAGCATAATTAAGGAACGTAGGTGAACGAGAAAGACAGGTCTAATATGGCTATTAATAGGCACCAATGGGGAAACTTGAAGCATATGAAGATATATGTTCAACGTCATTATGGAGACAGAAATGAAATTAAAACAGCAGTGAATAGCCCCTTGCAAACATTATTTAGCAAAAATATTAGAAAATCAGGTAATACCAAATATTGGTGAGAATGTTGGGGACCAAGCATGTTAATCCAGTACTGATGGAAATGTAGACTTGTGCAGTTATTTGAGGAATTAATGAAATAACATTGGCCAGATCCCATAATGAAGAAATTCACTCCTGGTTTCATCCCTCAGAGAAACTAGTACACAAATACCATGAAAGTAAGCATTCTGTTGTTATTGCTGTCATGGTTGTTGCAATTTTCTGACAACAAGGAGTTGAAGGTAATTGAAGTGCCTGAAGATGGAACTTAATACAGGACTGAATGAAGTAAAATACGATGGGAAATATCTGAACCATGTGGAATATAATACAACCACTCTGATAAATCTTACATAGATATCATTTAAGTTTAAACAAAAGGGAAGAAAAAAGATAAAATTTCTAGTATAGTCCAATTTATGTAAATTTAAGATACTTGCATTTATAAAATAATGTTGTATATAATTTTCAGAAGTACATACATATCCAGAGATATAAAGCAAACACAAGGAGCAGACACCTATAGCGGGAAGAGGGTAAAATGAAGCAGGATTCTGAGGTGAAAGAAAAATAAAATTAAGACAGTAATTTGCAGAAATGAAGATAAAAGATGAAGATGAAGATAAAAAATGGGGGCCATAAACTGGGTAGTCATAAGCTCCAACTCCCTGGGCCCCCCAAGGAAAGCCAATTAGTCAGCCTCTATGTTTTCTTGGCGTATAGTTGTAACTCTATGCACAAGAAATCAAATTTCGTTTGACTTTATCTTTTTAACAAGTACTTTTTTAGACATGGCTTAAATCAGCAGGATTATAAAACTAGAGCTGTGGTGTTTTTTTCTTAAATATAGATCTCAGAAAAGGGGGAGGGGGAAACGGGCTGAGTTCAGAGCATGCACTGTTTAGGAGGCAATGGCTCTGGATTAGAAGACGCTCTGGATTAGAAGACGCTAAAGCTTTGTTAATGTCAGAGGAACCCAGATACTGGTGTCACAGGCATGTTTAACTAATTTAGGATATGTATGCTGCCTGATAGCAACAGGACAAAACTGAGGGGAAGAAAATTGCCCACATTCTTCCAGGGAATATGAATGAAACCAGATTGAAACAGTGGGAAGGAATTTTGGGGCAGATAAATCTGTGCCATTCTAGTCTTTTCCACATGTACATTAAAAGTTAATACTGAAGACTGTTGACTGCTGACAAAACATTTATCTTTCAACTCTGAGTTGCAAACTGCTGTATTGTGCTTGGTTTAAGACACAAATGGAGATTTCTAAGGTTCCTCTCACCTGCATGGAGCTGGCATAAATGAGGGAAAAAAGAGCTTTTATTTTACCTTTACCCATCTTCTTAAAAAAAATAGAGATCACCAAAAAAGGTATGGGAAAAGATAAAGGGGTATTAAGTGGATGTTATTTTTCCTTCATGCCTCCATATGGTAACACCACATGATGGTTGCTCTTAAGCAGGCAGCATTGTTGCAGACTGGTTGAACCCAAGGAAGATGATGAGGGCTGCAGATCCCAGCTTTGTTAATGTCAGAGGAACCCAGATATTGGTGTCACAGGCATCTTCAACTAATTTAGGATCTGTATGCTGCCTGATCAGTGGTGTGAAAACCCACTGCAAGGTCTTCCTCCAGCTCCTGCTCTGCTCAAGTTCACCCCTGTGGCATCTTCTGGGCCATGTCTCTTTCCCCCTTTAAGTCCCACGCTTGGTGCTTGCACTCCTCTACCTCAATCTCCAACATAATCACGCCATTCTTAACATCCTGATTCTACTACAGGCATTAATCTCCCACACATCATTCTATTTTCTGTGCTACAAGTCTGCCTTTTGATTCCTCCCTTTAAGCATGCAAGTATTTGAGGACTTGTGAAAATATTAGGTTGATGCTTTCATGAAGGGCATTAATGGCAAAATAAACACAGATGGAACTCCACAGTATGATGTCTTATTTTGTGTGAGAATTGAAGTGGAATCTTCTTTCCTTTTCTTCAAATGATTATGGACTATGAATTTTTCTCATCATATGAATAACCAGAACTCACAACACTGCTAGAGTAGGCTCTCATCATATTACTATCAAAAGGTAGTGTCAGGACACTATGAACTCAAACTGTAGCAAAAAGCATTATGATTATTGACTTTCATGTGAGTTGCTTACAATTTTATACCTAATTACTGTGCTGCACAATAATGATTATGTAGACCATTAAATGTTTCATTAACATTTTATGTCTTTTATTTGATTAGTGCAGCAAAATCTACTCATGTGTGCTCCATGTTCAGAGTTTATTAAATGTACAACATAGTTTCCTGCCTATAGGGCTTGATTTCCCCTAGTCTAGACATAAGGAAATTTAAAAAGTACCGTATATAGTCTTTTTTTTAATTTCCTTTTTTGTTGTTGTTGTTTTATGTGGAGTACAGAGAAGAAACCATCAAAGTTACCAGAAATTTCATGTGAATATAATGCAATAAAAGTTAACTTAAAGCATGTTGAGAAAATGAATAATTTGGGTATTGTGATAAATGAATTGAGTCTTTCGGCATCTCAGCTCTATATTGGCATATATCATGAGTGCACATGTCCTCATTCTGAGTTATATAGTTCAGTTAGTTTTACTGTGTGCTACTGGGAACTGGTAGCATACATTCATACTGGTGACAATAAATAGAAGCATGTCCTTCTAAACAACATAGTGTAACCGAGGCTTGAGAACTTTATAATAATTCATTCATTCTTTTTAATAAATGTGACAGATAGACTCTATTTTACATATTGGAACATTTCATGTACTTGATAAAATGTTGACTTCATATAATAGATTTATGATAATAAACTCAAATTCAGGGCCCAATTACCAATCTTTCTTTTTATTAGAATAACTCCAAAGATTGCCAGATATAAACCATCTTAAGAGAGTAACTTAAATTGGAATTAAATAATTTGCACTGTTAAATTAACAATTTAGTGGAGATTATATGTGAACTCTCAGCTAGTAAAACCTAGTTCCTGCTCAGCTTTTGAATTTCCTAATGGACTTTAACAACATGGATCTGTAACCCCTGCCCATGCCCCTTATTCTAAATTCCCTTTATATATCAGTTATTTTGTCATTCTGCTTTGCTTTCTTATTGATATCCTTAGAGTCACTACAATAGTTTTTTAATAGTTGCAGGTCTGCTGTGAACTTTCACCATATTCATTCAATCTCATTTTCACTAATATTTGACTTACATCACAATTTATTCTCAACACTTCCTGCAGTTTAAGATGGTTTTCCCCCATTTTTGATGTGGCTACTAGTAGCAATGAAAGGAGGAAGTATTTAATTTTTTGCAATCCTAAGACTTCTTATCTTTCTTTACCACTGTCACATATATTATAATGATGTAAATTCCATTTGTTGCAAGAATATGAGAACAGTTTGCAAACAATGAAATACAGCACTTGAAATTTTAAAAGGTAATTGTAAATACAATTACCTTTTAATACACACACACACACACACACACACACACACACACACATACACACACACACCCAGTCCATTTGTCAGGTTTGTCATTCCTAAATAATAATATAAAACCAAACAGGCTGAATTATCCACAGATTATAAAATACAATCACAAGAAGATAAAGGAACAATATAAATAGACTCTCCTTAGAGAACTTTAAGTAGTTAGCAGCTCACCATTAATACAGAAAAACAAGGGGGCTGGATCATTGTAATAGTTAAATTTATGTGTCAACTTGGTTAGACCATGGTAACCAATTGTTTGGTCAAACACTAACCTAGATCTTTCTGTAAAGTTGTTTTTTAGGATGTGATTAATATTTACAAGAAGTTGACTTAAAAAAGTATATTACTCTCCATAACGTGGGTGGGCTTCATTCTACAAGTGGAAGTGCTTAAAAGACTGAGGTTTCCTGAAGAAGGAATCTTGCCTCAAGATGGCAACATAAAAATTCTCCCTCAGTTTTCAGCCTCTGAACTCAAGACTGCAACATCAACTCTTGCCTGAATCACCAACCAACCAACTTGCCCTATTGAATTTGGACTTGCTACCTGTCATCTCTCAGAATGACATGAACTGATTCCTTAAAATCGATCTCTCTCTCTCTCTCTCTCTCTCTCTCTCTCTCGTGCTTGCATACTCTCTCTCTTCCCACACCCCACCCTATTTTCTATCGGTTCTCTTTAGAATTGTGCCTAACAAAATGGCTACTACAGAATCTTCGAAATTTTATTACAAAAAACAAACAAGAGCCACCCAAATCACAGTCAAAATTTGGATACAAGAAGATCCCTTCAAAAGGTTACCCCTCCCTCATTTGTCATCAAATCATCTTTTGGACAGAGGTTTCAATTAGAACCAACATTAACAAAGGGTCATTAACATAGGTATTGGTAATTTTACCCTGAAAGTTGGTATTAATAGAAGCAATTAATGGAAGAAATCTTGTGATGTTTCATCAACTCATGGCCTATATTTTTCTGAAAATTTCTCTCCCATCCTGCATAGTTAGACCACTTCCTGTCATACTTGCACAGGTTGAAACCCACCTGTAGTTATCACTGACTGGGCCAGAGACGAGCACCTGATTAAGGCTGGATTCACCACATCATTCTTTCTTAGGGCTCTGCAGATAGGTTTCAAAATCTACATAAGGCTCGGTAAGTCTTCTTGAGAATGGAGAGAAATCTGGTTTCGGAGAAAAAGAAGAAAATAAGAAAACTAATAAAAAAGTAGAGATAATAATCTCAAAAACACAAAGAAAGAACGAAACGAAAATCCTAAAAATTAGTAATTTCAACTGCAATTAATAATCGTATTTAGTAAAAATAGAATCAATAGCATTGGGTGATATATGTAAGTGATGAATCACTAAATTCTACTCCTGAAACCAATACTACACTAACTAACTTGAATGTAAATAAAATCTTGGAAGAAAAAAATAGAATCAATAAAAGCCAGATTCAGTTCCTGAGGGGATTAGAAACATGTCTTTCTTCAGAATCCACGACATATCTCAGTAACTTTATACGAAATTCTTTCCACCTTTTCTTCCTCTTCCTACTTCTTTGTTTGCTTCTTCTTCAAGCTAATTTGAATGGCTTAATCATAAGAACTATGATTAAGATAGAAAACCAGTTTCCTTTTGATAAAATTAACTATGACTTTTATCATTTGTTGTCTTACATTTTTATTCATAAGTATTTTGAAGAGATAAAAATCAATGCCTCATTTTTAATGCACAGTCACGGCATGAATCACATCATCATTTTCCCTAATAGAATTGAATGTATTACCTAACACAAAAAAACTCTTAGATGATGCCAAAATGTAGGTTTTGATTTTTACTGATAGTTTTAATTAAGATCTTAAGAACAGAGTCACAAGTCAAGCTGTGAAACGTCTGGAATGTATTACATCATGAAACAGCTGCAAAAGTCGAAAACACACTAACTGAGAAAATGATTCAAAATAATTAGTATAGAAAACTTATTAAGAAAAACATAAAGTGATTAGAACTTAAATTTGATAGCATTTAAGGTAGGAGTTAGATGTGTAGTATTTTGGTAAACATTTCATATCCTATCTTCTGAAGCTCATCCAATTTTAGCCAATGTTATTCAATCCAGAAAGGACCTTTACTATGGGCAATGAAAGAGCTCCACAGGAACAGAACAAGGATGTAAAGAGCTACTGCATGACAATTTAGGAGACCCATACGTTATAGAAAGTCAATACCCTTCACAATTATCCAGCTTACCCATCGTTTCAGTTTAATCAAGAACGTGTATATAGAGGCCACTTGATAGTTACCTAGGCTTCCTCAACATAGAGGTTTAGATTAGAAATAATGTCTTCTGACCCTGATACAGGGTTTTCTTTTATGAAAATATTTCAGAATAAAAGAAAAATCTTTGAATCTTTCCCAGAAAATACGTTCTGTCTTAGAAGTAACAAAAGTGTTTGTGAAGCATAATATTTAAGAAGAGCAAAAATAATAACTATCCATTTTACTACTCCAGAGAAGAAGTGATAGAATGACATTAACATTTGCAAAAGCATAGGAATGAATAGTTTTAGCAGTGAATTTGTCATTTCAGATTTGTGTGACAAAATTTTCAATGAGCCAATCAGATCTGAATGTTTCTAAATAATAATTACACTGATGTCAGATACATTTAGTTGATTAGTATATCAAAATCTCTAAAATAATTGACTCACCATTTCATAGGCTGAATCTGTGAAGAAATTCAGATACGTTTACTTATAAAGTATCTACTAAAGATGTTCCTTTATGTATGACCTTTGCTACTTGCCTATTTTAAAAATTATTGTATTTTCAGGGTATCTGTCATCTACATTTAAATGAAAATGTGCAGTACAGCACAATTCCACTGAATAACAACTTGTTATTCATTGACATGGCATTGGTTATTTGTTTCTTTGTACCAAGGCAACTATGACATCAAGCATTTCCTGTGTAACTCATAGGAGCTTAGTATTATTTGAGTCTAATATAAATATCCTCATAAATCCTAAGTAAAGGAAGTTAGTCTCAAAATCTTGGTCCAATTACAGTAGTCTATGGTTGAATGAAGGGCAATGCTGGGTACAATATGACATCTCCTCTACAGACTTCTCCTATGCACTCACTCCCATCCTCACAGGCCCACAGGTATCCCACGGAAACCTTCAATTAAAAAGGAAAAGAACTTAAGAGGGTAGTTCACATGACACTTTCTGTGGGATGCAAGGACAAAGAAACAAAAAATCTGAAAAGATTACAGACACAGGAAAAAAATGGATTATCTTCAATGCATGGCATTGGCCATGCCTTAGGCAATTCTATACAACAGGGGATGCTAGTGACAGCAGTTATGGTGGCATCAGAGTCTGATAACTGACTTAAGTGTAGATGGTAGCAGTTGGGGTTGAAGTACGTCTATCTTTGCTATAGCAGTTTCCTTTCATTGACATTTCTTGGGGGTACAGCACAGTTTTGGAGCTTGCAGGGTGCTGTATTGCAGCAGCTTTCACCATTTTGATGACAATAATATCCAACATTCATGTGACTACAGCTATAGGACCAACAAGAGAAGGCAACTCAACAGTCAGCTCTAGTGGCAGGCATGAAGATTCCTTTGTAAGACTTATGGAAAACAAGGCCTTTTGAGCATACTTCAATCTTTAATTAGTACACATTGTTTCATCTGCCACAGTCTACACATCAGTTTCTCATCACTTTCTCAACCCCCCCCCCCATCGCATATGCTCCTATGATGCTCTGTCAGACTCCTTCAATGAGCACATCACACTTTTACTTGTTTAGTACCTGCCTCCTCTCTTAGTTCATAGTTGGCAGGAAACTGTTTACCTGGCTTGTCTTCTTCACTGCTGAATTCCCAGAGCCTGGCATATAATAGGGGCTCAAAACCTGTTTATTGAGTTAATAAAAAGGATATACTGGCTGGGCAAATCCCAATGTCCCTAGAGGTCTTCCATATGCAGCAAACAAGGCCACCTTCAATATAAAAGAATGTTCTATGGCACATAAATAGAGGCCGAGCTCTATCTCCTAATTGGCATAGGAAGCCCTTTGGAAAGTTAACCCATGCTCGCAATCAGAGCTCACACACATGTGCACATAGATGGCTACAATGGTAATGGAGAGGACAATGGCAGAACTAGAGTAAATCAGAGGGTCAGGAGACCCAACTTACTCATGGGGTAAAATCATCCTTAACACAAATGTTCCCTTGGCCTTTATGTATGTGGACCTTACATAATGTTAATTATACAAATTTCCCCCAGATATGTTGAAAAGAACACATGAAGATGCTGACAGAAAAAGTTCACAGTGCTGAGTGAGAAGCTCCTTACCTTTCACAGTTCTTGCAGGAACACACCGGCTATAATATTGTCCACTTCAAGAATTAAGAGACAGATCTTCATGAGGTCTTTGTGCACCTACCCACCCCCAGCCTACTTCTGTGGCATTAATATTGTTTCCACAATCTGCATAAGAAACCAAGCCCCTTAACTGAGCACATTTTCCCCCGAAGCTCTCTCAAGTGGCTACTTTCTGGTGTTTTAACCCATATTATGGATACTACTGCAACAGAGAAGGTTTTTCCCTTTTTATTTCACAGAAACATAGAAGCAATGGGAAGAGAACTTACATACTGTTCCTAAACCACACCTTCCAATCTACCTGCATCTGTAACCAAGATTCTGATGTTTCTCTTGTCAAAGAGATGAAAACTCCACTTCTTCCCTCGATTCCAGTATGTCTCACTTATTTGCCCCTCCTCAATCTTCTTGTTCTCTGTAAATCATAAATCCATCCAGCTTCTCAGGCTCATTTTAGTCCTCGATTCCTTGCTCTCGCTTACCCCACAGATCCCAATCCAACAATGAGCCCTGCAAGCTCTGTCACTAAACTATATCCCCAGGCACTCACTTTTTTCCACTTGCTCTGGCACCCCTCTAGCCCAACCACCATCACCCATTGCAAAGACCTCAATGTGACAGCTTCCTCCCAGGTCTTCCTCATGCTGATCATAACCCCCAGGACTTATTTTTTTCATACAGCAGCTATTTACAGTATTCATCTGAGCACATCAGTTCACTGCTCAAAATCCTCCAATGACCCAAACCCTCCTTATACTCAAATAAAATCTTAACTTTTTCCCATGGCCTACAAAACCCCACAAAATCTCATCCCTGTTTTTATCTGTATCAAAAATATACAACTCTCCAATCCATGCACTCACATTAAAACCATAGGGTTTTTCATTTTCCTCAAACTCTCATTTCTGCCTCAAGGTCTTTCTTAATCCATTGCCTAAAATATTCTGCCTAAAGACCTTAAAATGAGTCATTTCCCCAGTTCACTGAGGATTTTGCTTCAACGTTAACATATTCAGACTTCAACCAGAGAAGCAATATATAACAATAAATTATATATAATATAATATGTATTATATAATATGTATTGTATGTTATGTATTATATATTATAAGAAAGAAAATTTGTTAGAAAAATGCTTATGTGATTGTGAAACTGGCTTAGAAAGTCTTAAGTTTATAAGGAAAACCATCAGAAAGGGAAGATCAGACTGTACCTCCACAGGCATGAAATTGTTGTCCACAGGCAGGACTGGTCTTGTCTCTCAGGAAAGATTGATTTTAATTCTTATTTTAAGGCCTCTCAACCAATTAAGTCAGGTCCATCCAGAATAATTACTTAAAGTCAAGTTACTAAAGTAACTTGAAGTTACTTAAAGTTAACTTGCTTAAAGTCAAAGTAAGTAATTACTTAAAGTCGACTGCAACTTTAATTACATCAGCATAATTTCTTCACAAGAGTATCTAGATTACTGTTTGACTGAATAACTGGGAGCAGTAATTTAGTTCAATTAACATATCAAAAAGCCATCACAGTCATTTGTTCAGAGAGAACTTCCATAAACATCATGGCCATATCAGGACCTTGCCAATCTCTTCATTCTCTAAGTACTTCACCTGCTTTATTTCTTTTTTCATAGCATATATCACAAGCTGACATTATGTATTTGTTTATTTTATGATCCTCCACTAGCTCTAAGAAATCAGGGACTTTTATTCATAACTCTACAGTTATTTCAGATTTTTTTTAATGAATGAATTAAGCAATGGAATGGTTATTGTAAACGCTCTAAGAAAAAGGAGGTCTTCAAGGTATGACATAATTCTCTACTCAAAACTCTGTTCTCATTCCTTGGCAATAAGTATCATTAGAACTTTTATTAAGGACTTGGCAAGGAGAAAATTTAAAGGCATTTGTATCAATAACCTGAAGTAAGACAACAAGGACTGGTCATGATATGTTTTATTTTAGTCTAACATGTTTTAAAGGGACTTGATTTCTAATGTTTGATTGTTTCATTAAGATCAGATTTCTGATATCTGTTAACATTTTTTCTCTATAATTCAAATCTTTATGTACTCTTTCGACCACGAAAGAGTACCTTTTGTAGGTACAGAAATTTACAATGTAGTTTTCAGTTAGAAAGAAAATAAAAAGGAACAAAAAGAAAGAAAAGAAGGAACGAAAGAGGGAAGAGAAGAGCCTAAAACGAATTCATGGTCAATTTAATTATTTTATTTCTCTGTTTATTTTTCCCTTCAGTTTCAATAAGCAACATAGAGAAAATCACATTGCTTTTGTAATCATTGTGTCTTTATTTCATACAAGTGCCTTTAAATACACAAACAACATTGTTGTTAATAAATTTCACATTATTTAGCTACCCATTAAAAAGAATAGCCTGTGTGGTCTGAAAAGAGTGAGTTGGGGCCCTGAATGCTAATTCAACTGATTTGTAACATATACTGAGATTCTATTATGTGACAGGCACAAAATAGGTAGTGTGAGGGATACAAAAAATGGCCGCTTGCTTGTCTGAATCTCATATTTATTACATGTGTAAATCTTCCTTATTTTCCTCTGAATTTACTAAGCACAAATTCCCTTTGCCATACTTACATTTGTTTTGCAACTAACTATAAATTAATTAATTAATTAATTAATCACAAACCCAGTTCATGCATCTTTGCATAGGGGCTCTATAAAAAAACATTGTTGATATGGTAGAGTAGGTTATAAAAATCAAAACCCAAAGCAAAACAAATTTTGAGTTGCTGGAAAGAAGAAAAGTTGCATATACTGAAAATAAATACTTTTATCAACCAATTCTCTGAGTGGATGAATGGATGAATTATTCCTGGGGAACAGCAAGTTGAGTCCTTTCAAAGGTACAGTCTGTCTCTTTCAGGCCACTCAAGGCCTATTCAGAAAAGGAAGCTACTGTATATAAATGGTACCAAGACAGTCTAGAAATCAAAGAGCCTCCCTACTTCACTCACCAGGAAGGTCTGGCAGATTGAGAATTGTTCCAGAAGAAAGCATATTAGACAACAAACGTCTCCTTGAATCATACCCTATGTAGGATATGGCGGAGGTTAAGAAAAACTCCTTTGTGACCATCAGTACACAAAGATTCACAGCAGAACAATAGTCAGGGTTTTCAAATAAATGATTCTCAGTGCCCTAATATCTTGTGTCAGATTCCTATTACAAGAGAATTTTAAAGCTTTGCATGAATGTCTTCCTAAAGCCTCCAAATTGCTACTCTCTTAGATGGGAGGCTCTCAAAACTTTGACTTTATAACACACTTTAAAATACAAACATTTTCCTCCTAAGCCAAGTTTTCATAATGCAAATTTGGCATGAATTGA
Organism: Panthera tigris; assembly: GCF_018350195.1. Classification (NCBI taxonomy): domain Eukaryota; kingdom Metazoa; phylum Chordata; class Mammalia; order Carnivora; family Felidae; genus Panthera; species Panthera tigris. The sequence continues at coordinate 123,767,659 of NC_056663.1, read as the reverse complement.
TCAATTAATGTTGGAAATAATTACTAATTTCTATCATATAAAATGCCATGATAAAATCTGTTCTATTCACTGGTTCATAAGAAAAGACTCATGCAAAAACAAAAACAAAAACAGATGCATCAAACAGTCATTCTCTCAGTAAGATTTACATTAATCCGTAACAATTAAAAATAAAGTTATCACTGAAACTTCCTGTGCATCACTGGCTAGACCACATATGAAAGTGGCATTTTGCTACCATTAAGAAAGGAACACTGACAATTTTAAGCCTTTCATTTTATGTGAGATGCACAAGGAAAAACACAAATTAATACATAAAATAATTCTAGAAACATCAACATAAAATGTGTATCAATTTGTTATAGAGGACTTCCCTGATCATCTGAATTATAATATGTATGTATAGTATAGTATGTATTGAAAACTTATTCACCTTCCTCCCAGTTACTGCTTTAAGAAATTAACATACATTTATATATTCTTCCCATCCTTATTTAACTCTATGAAGGAAATATGATGCTATTACTATTACACAGATGAGAAAATAATATATGACAAAATTAGGCAATTTACCAATATAACAAAGCTTGGAAGTGGGGAAACCAGATCCAGACAGACTTCAGAGGATAAGTTCTTTTTTGTTTATATTTGATGCATATATATTTTTTATCATCAGTTTCACATCATAGGTAATTAACATTTTTTTAATTTAAATCCAAGTTAGTTAACATATAGTATAATAATGATTTCAGGAATAGAGTTTAGTGATTCTTCACTTACATATAACACCCAGTGCTCATCCCAACAAGTGCCCTCCTTAATGCGCATTGCCTATTTAGCCCATCCCCCTACCAAACACCCTTCTGGGAACCCTCAGTTTGTTCTCTGTATTTCAGAGTCTCTTATGGTTTGTCTATCTCCCTCTCTGTTTTTATCTTATTTTTGTTTCTCTTCCCCTATGTTCATCTGTTTTGTTTCTTAAATTCCACATATGAGTGAAATCATAAATTTGTCTTTCTCTGCCTGACTTATTTCACTTAGCATAATACACACTAGTTCCATCCATGTTGTTGCAAATGGCAAGATTTTGTTCATTTTGATGACTAATATTCCAGTGTGTGTGTGTGTGTGTGTGTGTGTGTGTGTGTGTGTGTGTACATCTTCTTTATCCCTTTGTCAGTCAATGGACATTTGGGTTCTTTCCATAATTTGGCTATTGTTGATAGCACTGCTATAGACAATGGAATGCATGTGCCCTTTTGAATCACCATTTTTGTATTCTTTACATAAATATCTAGTAGTGCAATTACTGGGTTGTAGGGTAGTTCTATTTTTAATTTTTTGAGGAATTTCCATACTGTTTTCCAGAGTGGCTGCACCAGTTTGCACTATCACCAGCAGGGCAAGAGGGTTCCCCTTTTTCCACATCCTCACCAACATCAGTTGAGATGTTAATTTTAGCCAATCTGAAAGGTGTTAGTTGTATCTCATTGTTGTTTTGATTTGTATTTCCCTGATGATGAATGATGTTCAGCATCTTTTTAAGTCTGTTAGGCACCTGGATGTTTTCTTTGGAAGAGTGTCTATTCATGCCTTCTGCCCATTTCTTCACTGGATTATTTGCTTTTTGGGTGTTGAATTTGATAAGTTTTTTATAGATTCTGGATACTAATCCTTTATATGGTATGTCATTTGCAACTACCTTCTCCCATCCCATCGGTTGCTTTTTAGTTTTGCTGATTGTTTCCTTTGCTGTGCAGAGGCTTTTTAACTTGATGAGGTCTCAATAGTTTATTTTTGCTTTTGTTTCCCTTGCCTCTAGACACATGTCAAGTGAGAAGTTGTGGCCGAGGTCTAAGAGGTTGTTGTCTATTTTATCCTCTAGAATTTTGATGTTTTCCTATATTTCATTTAGGTCTTTCAGCCGTTTTGAGTCTATTTTTCAGTATGCTATAAGAAAGTGGTCCAGGTTCATTCTTCTGTAAGCCGCTGTCCAGTTTTCCCAACACCATATGCTGAAGAGACTTTTTTCCATTGGATATATTCTTTCCTGCTTTATCAAAGATTAGTTGGCCATATGTTTGTGGGTCCATTTCTGGGTCCTCTATTCAGTTCCATTGATCTATATGTCTATTTTTTCTTTGTTTTTGATTTGTTTGTTTGTTTTATGCCAGTACCATACTGTCTTAGTGATTACCTCTTTGTAATACAGCTTGACATCTGGGATTGTGATGCCACCAGCTTTGGTTTTCTTTTTCAACATTACTTTGGCTATTCAGGGTCTTCTCTGATTCCATACAAATTTTAGGATTGTTCTATCTCTGTGAAGAATGCTGGTGTTATTTTGATAGGGATTGCATTGAATATGTAGATTGTTTGATGTAGTATTGACATTTTAACAATATTTGTTCTTTCAATCCAGTAGCATGGAATCTTTTCCATTTCTTTGTATCTTCTTCAATGTCTTTTCTACAGTTTTCAGTGTATGTATCTTTTACCACTTCGGTTAGGTTTATTCCTATGTAGTTTATGGCTTTGGTGAAATTGTAAATGGGATCGATTCCTTGATTTTTCTCTACATTGCTTCATTATTGGTGTATAGAAATGCAACTGATTTCTGTACATTGATTTTATATCCTTGGACTTTGTTGAATTCATGTAGCAGTGTAAAGGATAAGTTCTTAATCACTATATAATATTTCTTTTATAAAGTCACTTACATGTCCTCACTTTTTTCAAAGTCTATTTATTTATTTTGAGAAAGAGAGCGTGTGGAGGGGGAGGGGCAGAGAGAGTGGGAGAGAGAGAATCTCAAGCAGGCTCCACACTGCCAGTGCAGAAGCCAATGCAGGGCTCCAACTCACCAACCACAAGATTATAACCTGAGCCAAAATCAAGAGTTGGACCCCTAATGACAGGCATTCCAGGTGTCCTCATTTTATTAAAAAAAAAATCTCAGGGGCGCCTGGGTGCTCAGTTGATTGAGCGTTCGACTTTGGCTCAGGTTATCATCTCATGGTTTGTGAGTTTAAGCCCCACATCCTGCTCTGTGCTGACAGCTCAGAGCCTGGAGCCTGGTTTGGATTCGGTGTCTCCCTCTCTCTACCTCTCCCCTATTTGGGCTCTCTCTCTCTGTCTCTCAAAAATAAATATACATTTAAAAGTTTTTTTAAAAATCTCTGCATTCATAATTATCACAATTTATAATTATATTTCTAGTTGTTCTGATTGACTTAGTATCTGTCTGTCCCTATGGTCTCTAAAATTCATGGTACCCTGGACCATGTCTGTATAATGCAGTTTCTGGCACTAAGAAAAATCATCATAAACATATATTAACTACATGAATGAATAAATGAAGAAACCAATGAATTCAGAAAAAAATTACATAAATTTGTTTTCCCTGATATTTCATGATTTTTCAATCAAAATAACTGCAAGCAAAACTTGCTTTCATAACCAATTAACCTAGGACCCTTTGGTCACTTGATGGTCATTTTAAAGGGCACATTTAAAAGGATCTCATGGCACCCACCAATTGTTCACTATATCCAAGCTCTGTTTCACTGTCTAAATAAAATTGATGCTACTTTTTAATTACAAGGAAAAGGTCTTCTATGTTCTTCTACATTACATGCATGCTGCTTCTACAGCTATTCAACATGCACTACCCATACCTTTTCCCTCTTACTCCTGGCAGGTAATATCCTGAATTACATTCACAATGATTCAGCTCCCCAGTCCATATGAGAAAAACTGTCATGATAATATTGGACTCAATATGGAAAAAATGTATTTTATAAATTCATCAAAGCTATAAAGAGAAATTGGTGGTGATGTTTTAAAAGTAAAAACTTTAAGAAAGCAAAAACTAGAAATATATGAGAAAAAAGCAAGACCTTGGAAATATCAAAGGAAAATTTTCCTTATGATCTCCTTAAGCTAGGCAGTGACATTTTTCTTGTTATTACCAATTCCCCAGACCCTCAGTTTTCATATATATATATATATATATATATATATATATATATATATATATATATTTTTTTTTTTTTTTTTTTTTTTAATGTGAGAGTATCCTTTGCCCCTCATTAGACTGCAAACACCTTAATGTTAAAGGAAGGAACTATCCTCTATATATGTAAAGAATGTAAAGAGGTTTAAATGCTGGGATTGTGGTCAGGTTTCATGGGAAGAGCATACAACATCTATCTTGAGGCCTGCACATGCTCAGTGTGTAGGAGAAATAGCATGGTATGCCCAAGCAGCAAGTAGGAAGAGACAGTTCACAGGCACAGGAGATTTGGGCTGCAGTGAAGAAGCTGTGTGGGTGAGACAAAGAGGAAATGTTGTAGGTGCTCCTGAGATAGAAACATGCCTAAAACATATTTTAAGGACACTTCTGTATGATTGATCTGCATTCAACTTTTCAGAAAATATTTCAGTTATTCTCTGATATCTCTGAGTCTAGGCTTCACTTTCTTTACTCATTGGTGAAGGTACAGAGCTCTGTGTGATCTACACATGGTTCCATTCCTTAGTACTTTGTATAGATCAGGTATCTTAATATGGTTTTTTGACTCAACATTACTTGAAGTAAAGAGGAGTAAGAAAGCTGGGCTGAACTTAAACTAATAAGGTCTTATTTTTTTAGGAAAAACAGAGACATCCATGTAAGATAACATATTGTGATTTTATTTAGATTATCACATGAAAAAGCTGCATTGCATCCCAAACACTAATGCTCAGCAGATAGATGTTCTTAACATACAAAATGAAAGATTATCATTTAAAATAGAATACAGTAATTTATTCAAAACACAATCAACATATAAAGCCAGAAAAATAAGAACTTTCTATTAGCACCCATTAATAACAAAACAGGAGTAAAGGAGTGGAGGCAAATTAGCCCTTGTTGGGACAAAATTCAAATCTACATCACCTAGGTTGGGATAAAAGTCAAATCTACATCACCTAGTTGATATACACCCATAAAAGCAATTTGCCCTTTTCCCCCATGATGCAATAGCTGATGTAACAAAATTGAAAATTATATATATATGTGTATATATGTGTGTGTATACGTGTATGTATATGTGTGTGTGTATATGTGTGTATATATATACACACACACATATATATGTATACATACATATACATATGTATACCTGTATACATATATATATACACACATATAATTTTAGCTATTTGTGTGTTTTGTTGCATTCTACCATGAATTGATATAGTCACAGATTTGTCTCTTTCATTTTGGTGGGATAGAATAGGGTTTACCAAATTACAATAATCATAATGAAGCCATATATGACTTAGTCCCCAAGAAATCTCAATCTGAGACTAGACTTGCCCCTTTAAAGCCTGTGACCTGTTGCAATGTTCCAACATTTGTAGAAAGTTTATCAAATGGAAGCTGATATGCACTGCTGCCAATATCTTCCACCTCCTTGTAAATCAACAAGGCCTGTCTTAGCTGAAAAATGACTCAAACCTATTTATTAGTCAATGTATTGAATTATTCCTTTCTCATTTTTAGAAATTGCTTTAGATCACTTAATTATCCTATAGATCACAAGTTAGCAACCTATGACCCATGAACAGCACCATTTACTTAAGCTTTAAAAATGTGTTTGCAAAACCATTTAGACAGCAAACATCTCAAAAGCAGAGACTCTTATATTCAATTTGTTTATACCTAACACTAATGAAGTACTATGAATATTAAGGGATTCTAAAATGATGTATATGTGTGTGTCCCAAATTTTGAATTAAATTATTTTTCCAGCTGAGGAACTTAGCTTTCAGAGCACAGAAACACAGCTCATGCCTCGTCATTTGTTACATTTGGTCATGACCATTACTGTGTAGTTATTCTGACAACTCAGGAACAAAGAGACTCTAAACTACAGCATCATTAGAAAGAAACGCATCATTCCTAGGGAACAATCTTGAGAATAGGTATGGTTTAGGCAACAGATAAAGAGTATGAATATATGTCAGTGAAGTATGGCAAAGCAGGGCTACCATGTTACACAGTTCTATAGCACAAAAGTCAAATTGAAATTCTGCTGTAGGGAGAACCATTTGCATAGACTAGATGTAAATATCATTCACATTTTACCTCCTAGATTTGTCCAACTCAGCAGCAAAGCCAGATAGACCACCCTGAATATTTTCTTAAAGCCCAGCCACAGGATTTGCAATTTAGAAATCAAAGCTTGTTTAAGGCCTATGGAGCCAATTCTTTCTCTGAGTTTGGGATCAGGCCACCTTAACACTGAATCTCAGGAGTCCTGAAGGTCACTAGCTTTCTGTGCTTTGCTTTTGCTGATCCAGCACTTAGAATTTTCATTTCCATTTTGAAACCAATAAATCAGCATATCTTGCCAGAGGAGTTTTAACCTCTTAAGATGCAATCAAATTGCTCAGTCAGAATGACTCCTGAAAATTGATCTGCACGTTGCTAAGAATGGAAAAGAACTTTCATGTTTCTAAGGAATATATATTGCTGATTTATAGAATAATGCTAGCTGGATCGTGCAGGACTAAGTAATGCCATTGTAATTAGAAAGATCTGAAATTATCCATACCAAATAGAGCAGAAAGTTGTCTATCAGTGATATTGTCCCATTGTATATGGTTAGATAAACAATGTAATCAATGTGTTTGCTGATACACTGTTTTGTAATTACCTTCATGTCATTCTGAAATGTTACTGTCTTTGATCATTGTTAAGAACCATACAAACAAAATGCACCTTTAATTTCTGAAGTACTTCCCTTGGTGCTTTATATAACATACCAAACTTACTTTTGGTTTGTATGGTGTTTGGGGGGAAAGAAGGTACATAATTTTATTATTTTTATCCTGATTTTTATAGTTTGATCCAACAAAGTATCAATGGATAATAGTTTCCAAAATTAGGTCTTTGAATAAAACAATTTGTATTTAACATATTAATTTTCTCATTCAATGTGTGATGCAGAGCAGTAATATTATCAATATATTGCTTCTTAGGTTTTTTCAACCCAATCCTATCCTATTTCTTTCATCATGGCTGGCCCAGACTCACAAGGGAATCCTAAAAAGATCATTCATCTCCCAGCTAGAACATTGGGAGGGAGTTGAGAAATGACCACCTCTGTTGAGACCCTACATCTCTCTTTAATGAAGCAATATCTATCTAATTAATCTAATCAGGCTATTACAGAAATTAGCAAGATAACACGTCCCAAGTGTCCCGTGCTATTTAGAGAAAGGTTTTATGTATATAGAAGAAACAGCATAATTTTATCTATGTATTATTCCCTCAGCCCTTAAACTGACTGGTTTTCAGCTTCAGTGCTCAGAATCAAGTGAGCCGAAAGTCAATGTAAGACTCAGATAAAAGAACAAGTGAATTGGCAACCACTAAAATCACTAAGTAATGTCTGAAACATATGAACATGAACAATCAGTCTGCTATCAGGAATCTCAAAATGACATTTTTTTTTTCTTGCAGAGTTTAGTACTAATTTCTCACCTCTTCAACTACTGGGTGTCATATAAAATGTAATCTGTGCGTGTTTTTACTAAACTAGCAAGGCAGTTGGTATTGTTTCTCTCTTTCTATAGAAAGGAATGCCAACCTCCCCCATTACAAGTAGGGTAATCAGGTAAGTACAATAGAACAATCTTTGCCTCTGAAGTTTTGCATTGTTATGAACAGAAAATAATAACATGGTTTTTGTTACTGTTGTTATCACCCAACTCATGTTCTGTTTAAAGGCAATTATTGCTAAAATATAAATGGGTAAAGGGACTAGAATAATGAAAGGAGTCATTAAAAGAAGGTTGCAAGAAAGTCTAGTTAAGACAGCTGCAATGCATTAAATTGTAGTTTAATTATTTCAAACTTTTCCTCAGAATACTTAAGGGAGAATTGCAGGAATATTGGAGAGGAAAGGCCAAGCTGTACTAGGCATTCTGAAGGAAAATACAATAAGATTCTCTGCCTTTGTTATTTTTCCATGTGTTTTCTGTGTTTGCAGCCCACATAGGAAGGAGGGAAAGAATGGATACTGCTCCCATCCCTATACCCTATTTCTTGGTTGCAACGGCCTCAAAAACAAGCTGTCACTTTGAGCCTGCTCTGTAAATATGGCATGGGCCTTTTATGGAAGAACACATGAAAAAGTCTAAAGAATAATCTTCTAATATCACTTTGCCCAGAAGTGTTTTCATCCCATCATTAACTATGCAAATTCCTTCTTGGTCCCTCAAGAACTGCAGAAGTTAAAGCTGGAATTAGGAGAAACTTCACTCTTGTTCACATTTAGGAAAATTTGAAAGAACCTATATATAAAAAGAGAAATATCAGCATTGGGTCAGAAGGCCTACTCTGGTTCTTGTAAGTTGATTGTTAAATGTTCTGGCATTTTATGAGATAGTTATTACACCACTGGTGGCTTTAAACTGAGCTTGGTAGAAATATTTACACCATGGAAATGGATAAACAACACATCAGCCCCCCAGTTGTCCAGCATCCCAGTGAAGCAGAAAAGCTGAAGAGGCTCCATTTCAGAAAGGCTACATCTCTGCTGTTTTTCTGATAGGCCCAATTTACTCATGTTCCATATTTTTCCACTGAATAAGCCAAAGAAGCTATGTTCCCACTTTAAGAGAGAAACAAGAAAGGTAATAATTCTCTGAGTTTTTTCCTAGGCCCAAACATCTGATAACACCTAAGAAGACTCATATTCCAAACACATTCCAGGACATTAGCTTTAGAAAAACCTTGGCCGATGATTCAATAATTTACGGAATAACACCTATAGTTCACCTGACACTTGCCTTTGATTGGATCCTACCATGGATTCCTGAAGGAACACATACCCTAGATTAATTCCCAATATAATCCCTAACCCCAAGCAATGATGAGACTCATTCTTCTCTCCTTTATGAGTCTCCCAGACACTCCATCGACTATTCTCTGTCATTCATGCTATTCAATAAACTCCGTTTTCACTTTCTCTAGCTTGCATTTGATTTCTATCTTGCGTGAAGCCAAGAAATCTTGGCCCACAGGACCCTCCCCTAGGTTCTCAGACCCAGTCTGCCTGCATCACCAGCATGCTGGAAGGAGTGGCAACTGGAATAATAGTGACAGCCATGAACCTTATAGACTTTAGTAAAGACATTCCAGTGTAATAGGATTAGTGTAGACGCCTGTTAACTTCTAAGATGATCATCACAGGAACTTTCAAAAAGATGATGAAATAGCAGGATGACACAGCAGTACATAATGTAAGGAAAAAAAATGTCTATAAGTAGCTCAAAAATGATCTTTAACCACCTGTGACTGGTACCCATCCCAAGACAGGAAACTTTGCCTTTAAATACCACCATACTTGTCTGTTTTAATAAATGCTGTTCAAAATTGTATGTAATTCAACCAAGTTTTCTCTCCACCTACCCCCATCCCCAAACAATTCTTAGTGGTGTGCTACAGCCCAAATTTGAAAAAAAAAAACTTTTTAGGTGTTGTTAAATCAAAATCAACCTAAATGCTCTATAAGTCACTGCCTCAGGCTTTTGCAGACAGTAGCCTAAATGAGTACCTGAGAAAACTTAGTTTCATATTTATTCTCATGAGCAGACAGTAGCAAGACAAATAACCAACACAGATTTGAAGAGTTAACACTGATACACTGCTTACTACATACCACAAGTATTATCATACTAAATGTTCATAAGACCCTGTGAAGTAACTACTGCCATTTTACAGATAAAAAATAAAAACAAAAATAAAAACAAAATGAAAACCTGAGTCACAGGGAGCTTAATTACCTTGCTAATATCTCAAAGCAGTAAATCTGGAATAAGCTATGAGTCCAGAATAAGCTATGGAGCCATTGTGTGCCTCCAAAAGGTAAGAGTTTAACTATTACACCAATGCTCTTCATGAATCATGATTTTTGTGACATTCAGAATTTCTAAGAATGTTCTGATTCAGTTGTTCCTTTTACTAGAATTCAATGTGTATTTTTTTTCTTTCTTATGTATAAAGAATGTTAGTTTATATATAAATATTTTGACATTTTCATCAATTTCTACAATTATGTAGTCACCTGTATAAATGTGAATTTACTCTAATTCAGGTTGATTTAATTAACAGTTAAGAATATACTAGAAACTGGGGCACCTGGGTGGCTCAATTGGTTAAGTTTCTGACTCTTGATTTTTTCTCAGGTCATGATCTCACAGTTCATGAGTTCAAGCCCCAAGTTGGGCTCCACACTGACAATGTGGAGCCTGCTTGGGATTCTCTCTTTCCCTCTCTCTCTGTCAGTCTCAAAATAAATACATGAACTTAAAAAAAATTAAAAAAAAAGAATTTACTAGAAACTACACACTCTACTGAGAATTACGGAAAACAGAAAAGCAGTATTAACAGTAACATGATATCTGCATCAGACTTCATTACAATGGAAGTTGAGAGCCAGCACTTACACACCTGAAACATTTGTAGATTGGAACAAATTAAAATACAATGAAGTGCTTCCTCCAGGAAAGTTCATGTAAGAGACCATATTAAATTAATGTGCAATCCATAAAGATTGCTGTAGAAAAAAACATAAGACAAAATAATTAGGCATTAGAAAAATGAATGATAAATAAAACATCCCTTTGATATAATATGCTATTATAGAGTTATATAAAGGTGAATAAAATACATAATGATGATAATCAAAAGACGTTCCAGGAAAACTTGATACTGAAGAAAAAAGAAAAATATCTGGAGTAGATAAGGAATGAAGGAAACATAATGCAGAATCTTGAATGATTGAAAAAGAGAGGTGTATGATGTAAGAAGAAAGCAGAGCTGGAACTATGATATAAAACTGAGGATACAAGAGAAAATTTTTAAATTAGAAATTCAAGAGGTGACAGTATTTCTTTCAGTAGGCTAAGGCAACTGGGCCACAAGTACAGAATCTCTCAGTGTAGACAAACAAAAAAACATGATTTATATTCAGTGAAAAAGAATATTGTAGAGTAACACTAATGAAAAAACTATATCTCAACATTAAATTACCTTTTATTATTGCTTGGACTAAATATAACTTTAATTTTAATTAAAATAACAAAATGATTGAATTTAAAGAATTATAAGATCAGTTTCCTAATTTATGTCCATGCGGATAGAATGATTAAAGAGATACTAGGCATTCAGAAGATGAAGAAAGAAATCAGGACCCATGGTGTCATTTTGAGGAAGAAATTAACTCATAAAAGAAATGATGGAATTGAGATATAATGATATATTTCCCAATAAATAAGGAAATGGATCTGATGCTCTTTGAAAGCCTAGGGGTATACACAAGAGAATATAGCTGGAATGTAATGTATGGGAAGAGAAAGTTTAGAGGAATCAAGGAACTTTCATGAGAGGAATGGATGCTTTTTTGACCCTGTAAGGACATTTATTGGCAAATTGATAATAATAAGCACTGATGAAATCCTAAAGTCTATTATCACATTGAATTTTATTTATTTTCAGTCATACATACACAGTGATTAGGCTAATGGCATAATGTATTTGTTAGAGTAAGCAACTCTAACTGTTGCAACAAATAAACCCTGAAATTTCAAAGGCTTATTAGCCAATAAAAATTTATATCTTACACATGCAATCTAACATGGTTCAGTCAACTTTCCTCTCTGTAGTTATACCATCTGTAATACTTGGCCTCCAGAGTCACCACTATAGGGAAAGTATGATCTGGGGATTTTTGCAGACTTTTTTTAAATCCAGGCCAAGAAATAATACACATAATAACTGTCCACATCTTACTGGCCAAAACTCAATCTCAGTGACACAACCTAACAGCAAGAAAATACAGACTTTTCCTATGTGCCCAGGATGAGAATAAAGTAAAGTGACAAACAGCATCAGTTCTGTTAATATATATAATATTAAGACACAAGAAACAATACATAAATTTATGCCTGGAGCACATTCTGCTTTCACTACTTGTGACTCAAAGGGAAAACCAAGGAATGGGACAAACTGGGACAATTAATCACTAGTGTCTTCGCTATGAATCTAAAAGATCCCATGGGGCACCTGGGTGGCTCAGTGAGTTGAGCATCCTACTCTTGATTTAGGCTCAGGTTATGATCCCAGGGTAGTGGGATCCAACCCTGCATCGGGTTCCACACTGAGCATGGAGCCTACTTGGGATTCTCTCTCTCTCCCTCTGCCTCTCTCCCCTACATGTGTGCTCTCTCTCTCTAAAATAAAAATTAAATAAAAAATTAAAGATCCCTGACCAGAGCAGTGTCTGAACAATGGGTGATGAGACAGTCTTTATGAGAGGAGAGTACTATTAACATAAAAAACTGGTCTTATCAAGTATCAGCAGTAAGAATTTATATATAGTGCCTCTCTTGCTCCCTCTCTCTCTTTATCTCTCTCTCTCTGTGTGTATACACTTTCTCTCTGTGTATACTTTCTGTAAATCTGTTAGGCTCTGTGTCCCTGTACCATTCTATATGCTAATTTTCCCTCTCTTAAGACTTACCAAGAGGCCATCTGATGTAGAATTACCTGATTATTTCATGGATGAACATACACCATGATAAATAACTGGATATCTTCCTTAGGATTCTTCAAAATATGTCTCCAACCTGCACTCAGTTTTGCTACCTACTGCTTATTTCTTGCACCTAGCCCTCCCATATTCCTCAAATCATTATTATACAAAAATATTTACCTTCAGGACAATGCATTCATAAATCTGAATACTTAGGCCATCATTTTATTCAGAAACAAAAAAGCCTGATATAATTACCAGATATTTCACCTTTAGAAGGAAGAGAGATAGTAAACAAACATGTAAGTGCATTAGTATGTTTTCCTGAGAGAAGGAGGGGAGAAGAGAGGGAGGAAGAGAGAGAGGGAAAGAGCTGGCTGGTTTAGAAGATCAGACAACTCTATCCCCACAGTAATTGAATAACAGATGAACATTTTATCCAAACAGGCCAATCTGGGTTATGCTGAGAAATTTTCTGCAACTATCAAGAAAGACATAATCTTTCTCAGTTTGCCAACCCAGGATAATATAAGAAGTAGGTAAATAAGGCTCTTGTTCTATGATACACAGAAAACTTAAGAATGAATTCAACAAAGGTAAATAAAATAGCTGAAAGATGGACAAAAAGAAGAAGGGAGAGGAGACAGAGAGACAGAAAAAACCTGATTCCTGTATTCTGCCATGATTCAAGCAATTTCTAAACATTTCAGCTACTGAAATAATAAATTCCTACACTATGCTACTTCAGCAATTCACCTAAAGGACTATATATATATATATATATATATATATATATATATATACATATATACACACACACATATATATATGATATATGATAGATAGATATATATATATGATATGATAGATACATATATATTTCAGAATAAAATTTTTAGAGGCACCTGGGTGGCTCAGTTGGTTAAGTGTCTGACTCCCAACTTCGGCTCAGGTCATGATCTCATGGTTTGTGGGGACTGAGCCCCACGTTAGGCTCTGTACTGACAGTGTGGAGTCTGCTTTGGATTCTCTTCCTCCCTCCCTCTCTATGTCCCTGCCCCACTTGCTCTCTCTCTCTCTCTCTCTCTCTTTCTCTCAAGATAAATAAATACACTTTTAAAAGAAGAATAAAACTTCTAAAGTTTACAAGAGAAATATGTACATAAATACAAATAGTGAAACAGAAAAACAAAATTTTAAAAATCAATATTTAAGGGGTGCCTGGGTGGCTCAGTAGGTTGAGCATAGGACTCTGACTCAGGTCATGATCTTGCCACTCATGGTTTCAAGACCCATGTTGGGCTCTGTGCTGACAGTTCAGAGCCTGGAGCCTGCTTCAGATTCTGTGTCTCCCTGTCTCTCTGCCCCTTCCCTGCTCATACTTTGTGTTTCTCTCAAAAATAAACATTAAAAATTTTTTTAAAAAAATAAAAATCAATATTTTAAGAAGTTCCTTGTGTCAAGCAGGACTTAAAATGTCTTTATTTATACAGTCCGTTGTGCTTAACATTTTTCCTATAAATTATTCAATTTAACTTTAGTATAATCATATAATAGTTATTATCATCACACTCTACAAGAAGCAAACTTATGGTTCACAGAAGAAAATGATTTGTTCAAGGTCATGTAATAAGAAATTGAATAATAATTCAAGCCACCTCATTTCCACTGTGGGAATACAAAATGTTCATCTTAGAGCTGAGAAGTGTGAACTCTAAGTTAAACACAATAATAAATGGTCAAGAAAGTTTACTTTCACCTCAGAAAACAATTATAGAGGAGAAGTCATCCTAGTTACCTTGGTCTGAGTTCACTTGGAAGCAGAGACTGAGAAAAGACTTGACTGCAGGTATTTTATTTGGGAGGTGATTCCAGAGTGCTAGAGTGAAGGAATGGAGAAAAAGAGACAAGGAAGGAAAAACAACAAAGGAAAAATCACTGTGCTTGTCCTCAGTGTGTGCATCTGATACTAAACCCCACTTGGGACTATCTGATAAATCTTCTTGTGCATATGCAAAACTTTAACCTGGGTGATTGGAAGCTACAGCTTTTATCCACCAACTCTCCATTTCTACTGTTTGTCGTGGCCACCCCACTCCAGGCATGAGCACTCCCACCAGCTCCTTGAGGCCACACCTTCATGTGGGCCAAGAGTCCTTGTCCCTGCTGCCTAGAGAAAGACCTGAGGCAGAGTTGGGAAAAACCTCAGCATGCTCACAGGTGCCCTCACAGGTGCAGCAGGAGTCAGAGGCAGGATCCTGGGACCTAGCAAAGGGCACCAACTATGTCTGCTACAGTCATTCCCAAAATGGACTGACATTAAAATCAATGTGTTATCATTGCTCTGAGATCTGATGTGGACCTGGTAACAACAGAGAGAAAGAACAATGGAAAAGTCTGTATCAGCTCTCACAGAAAACAGATAACATATTTTTTCTCCTTATTAACTAGAGTTCAGTATCCATCTCTTAAAAACAATGTGCAGTTTCCAAGAGATTTGATTTCTGGCTTGAGTGGTAAATAGAATTATTCATAAACCAAGAATGAAAATGAGTAAGAAAAAGATCAAATTATTACATTTAAATATACATATGTTTCATCACTATATTTAATTAGAAGTTCTAATAAATGTTACCACTACAAATGTCTAATACCTCACAGACTAAATTACCTTTAACATACACAACAGGGGGACAATTTCATTTGGGCAGTAGACAAAGATAAATATAAATAAGTCTGAAGATAAATATAAGAACTTACTACATTTTTATAGCGGTACATATTAAAGATAAAATAGTTTAATGTTTAACTTAAAATTTGTACAGAATAAAGTTTAGTTGCAAAAGAAAGTTGCATTGTAGAAACTTATCTTTTTATTTAAAATATTCCATTTTCTTTTATAGTTTTAAAAGCCTTCATAAGCATCAATACTTGTACAATATTTTTAATATTTGCAAAAAAGTCAGGACAAAACAAACAATTAGAGATTCCTATTGGGTAAGCCATTTATTAGTAGTTAGGACATTTTCTGATTTGATATTAACAATGAAAGTTACTGAAATTTCCATGCCTTCCTGAATTATGCTCCTATTGACTTCAGGCATTAATACTTCTTTTAAATTTTAATGTTTATTTTTGACAGAGAGAGAGACAGAGCATGAGTGGGGGAGGGGCAGAGAGAGAGGGAGACACAGAATCCGAAGCAGGCTCCAGGCTCTGAGCTGTCAGCACAGAGCCAGACGCGGGGCTCCAACTCACAGACCATGAGATCATGACCTGAGCTGAAGTTGGACTCCCAACCAACTGAGCCACCCAGGCGCCCCCAGGCGTTAATACTTAAGATCACATAATAACAACTAGAAATTGTGAAAGCACACTTCCTATGATAATTTTACTTGAAATAAGTTAAGCTAAAATGCTACAAAATTTTTAATCAAAATGCTTGAAATCATACTGATGCTATGAATGTTTCCTAATAAAATAAAAAGCCTCATACAGAGATTATAACTCTAGAAATAAGAAAATTCAGGGAATTCTCCATATGTTCAAGTATATCTGTATAGGTATTATTCATATATATTTTTAAATGTAAATAAATTTTATTGAGGTATAATGGATATTCAATTAAATATACTCATTTTGAATGCACAGTTTGACAAGTTTTGATAAATGCATTCCCATAACTACCACCACAGTCAAGATATAGAACATTTCTATCACCTCAAAAAAGTTCCCTTATATCCTTACCCAAACTTGCCCTACTATACTATGACAGGCTCCAGGCTATCACTGTAGATTTTTGCCAGTATACATTATCTTTGCCTGTTGAAGAATTGTATACAAACAGAATCGTATGTATTGCAATACATTTTGGCTGGCTGATATAAGGTCCCAAACATAGAATAAAAATAGGCTGGGAATTACTGTCCTCCTCACTGAAGAACGAGCTAGAGTATGGAATCTCCCTTTGGGAATGGCTTATCGGAAGCTCTGAGGGTATATAAGTGTCAATAGTTATGGTTGGTTGCTTGTTGCATGTTTTCACTTGATATCTCTCTCTTCCACTTGGGAAGACTCTGCAGGGAAAAAAAAAGTTTCTTCTAAATCATTATAGTTTCTACTTCTTTTTTAAGTCTTTGTTCTAAAATTTGCCAAAATCTAGACATTATTCTTTCTGGGATAGACAGTACTTTGATTCATCTATGCACAATGAACAAAACACTTCATAGCATCAACAGGCAAAACTGATCAAAGGGTATCACATTACTATGTATTCCCTGTCAAAACTCAAACAACATCCTAATGTTACCTGCACATATTTCAGTTCTCTGCCTGAAAAGGGGGAACTTCAGTTTTGTCAAGGGATCCTGTACCCTGAGCAATAGTTGCTTGATAATGCTGATTAGAAAGAAGGCAAAAAGGGGCTGAAAGAAGGTGCAACAAGTGGGAAAGCAGTAATCTAAACCTTTTAGATTTTGCTGGGACAAGGGTTTGGGCCTCCATTTACCTCCCAATCACTCAGTTATATCCTCGCAAATTCCTATTTTGCATTATGTGTGACTATTTTCTCCTTATCTAGTGGGGAGGAATACATACATAAAAAGGGCAAGCCATCTGGGTTTCTACACAAATGAATTTTAAATATGGAATCTGCATATGTTATTTACTCTCCCTCACTGAAAACATGTAAATGTCTTAGGGGAAAGGCTGCAGTTAACTTTCAAATATCTTAATTAAGAGAGATGTTTGTAATGTTAGCATCTTCTATCCCCATAAAAAAGGAAAAATCATTATGTGATTAGGATTATGGAATTTCAAGACACATTTGGAGACAGTGCCCAAGTTTTCCAATAATTATCTATATGGTCATTGATGCAAGGTGAATATTTTATCTTAATACTTGAGGAACTCTCCAAAACTTTCCTTTTCTTAGGTTTTATTTTTTAGGGTTGGTTTGTGGTGTTTCTCCAAATTTTTATTCGTCCAATAATTTAAACCTCCAATTCTTAAGAGAATCTGATGAATTTGTGACTGTAATTTAGTTTGAAGATCTCTGTCCCTATCCATCTTGACCTTGCCCTTCCTCCTCTGAAAACACCTGCTATTTCCCCTGCTTAGCTCATTTTATTTCCTCTTTTCAATACAACACAAGGGTGGTTGTTAAAGTCCAATGAGCATGTAGTTAGGCACAGGAAAATGTGTAGTAGAAAACAGAAGTAAAATTGGAGTCATCAGCATGCATTAAGAATAAAGGAGTTTAGGGGCCTCTGGGTGGCTCAGTCAGTCAAGCATCTGACTTCAGCTCAGGTCATGATCTCACAACTCGTGAGTTCAAGCCCCACATCGGGCTCTGTGTTGACAGCTTAGAGCCTGGAGCCTGCTTTGGATTCTGTGTCTCCCTCTCTCTCTGCCCCTCCCCTGCTCATGTTCTGTCTCTGTCTCAAAAATGAATAAACATTAAAAAAAAAGAATAAAGGAGTGTATGGGGTGCCAGGGTGGTTCAGTCGGTTAAGTGTCCGACTTAAGCTCGGGTCATGATCTCACGGTTTGTGGGTTTGAACCCACATTGGGCACTGTGGGTTCTGATAGCTCAGTCTGGAGCCTGCTTTGAATTCTATGTCTCCCTCTCTCTCTGCTGCTCCCCCACTCATGCTCTCTCTCTTTCTCAAAAATAAATAAACATTAAAAAAAAAAAAGAATAAAGGAGGTTACTCATAGAGATGGAAAAGAAATAATAATGAAAATGAGAGGAAAAAAAAGTGGGAAGAGTCATGTAGCCAAGGGAAAATCATCTTTAAATTTTTTTTTTAACGTTTATTTATTTTTGAGACAGAGAGAGACAGAGCATGAACGGGGGAGGGTCAGAGAGAGGGAGACACAGAATCTGAAATAGGCTCCAGGCTCTGAGCTGTCAGCACAGAGCCCAACGCGGGGCTCGAACTCATGGACCGCGAGATCATGGCGTGAGCCAAAGTCGGCCGCTTAACTGACTGAGCCACCCAGGCGCCCCGGGAAAATCATCTTTAAGAAATGGTGGCAGTTAACCTCGGTGAGGTATATGGCACCAGAACTTGGCTCCCCATCACTGCAAGGCTAAGGTTTAAATCTATAGATAATGGATTACAGTTGAACCTTTTGAACAAGAAGGGAGTATAAGAAATACAAAGCTTTGTTTAAGAGAGATTAATCTGGAAGGTATTGTAATGTGCATTTTATACATGCAGACTTCCTTATAATAGCTATCTAATGTACCCTAAAATTCTTCAGCTGAGTGTGTTGTGCATATTTATGTGTGTATAAGTTAACTTTAGTCTATATTTTAAGAAAAGTTGGTTAATTTGAATGATCCTAATCAGGGATACTTACTCCAGAACTTGTTGGGCAGCTAGCTAGAGTTCAAATCCCAGAATTAACTATAATATCTTCCATTATCTTTAGCTCCAAATACTGTAGTGGGTTTTTTGACTAATACAAAAGATGTCAGATGTTAGAAATACTTTTTCATTGGTGATATGTGTTATTCAAAGTATCCTGATTTGTCCACTAGATTATACCTTGCAGAATAGCCCCTTAGGCCCAATACTGTTGATTCAACCCTTGGTTCAGACATTTAATGAAGAATTCTATCCCTGTTTCCAACAAGGACAACTAAATTCTACAGCTAGAATATTGTAACATAAGCCTTGAATTAACCTTTCGTGTTCATTCTAACCAGAATGCCTAAAATGATGAGCTACACTTCACTGAATTTATAAGAAAAAATTAAGACTATTTTTGCCATTTTTCCTCACACATTTTTCCATAAGTGGAAGTAATCTGAAACTTATCTGTATCATATTTACTAGCATGTAGTAGCATTTTAAGAAAGCTAACTTGTGGATCTCACTTAACTATTAGAAATAACTGATATCTATTTTTACAATCAAAACCAAACAAACCGAAGAAAACTTGATAATTGTGAATGGCCAAATTGGCTTGGGTCAGCATGCAACTGATTACAGATGTAAGGCCAATTTTGAAAACACATCAATAATATTTATGTGAAGGAAAGATGGTGAACTAGTTATATGTGGGAACAGAAATATTTGGGAAAGACTGATTTCAAAGTCTCTGTAAGTTTTATACAAAAGAAATTTAACCTCAGATTTCATTAAACTTTCCAATTTAAGAAATTAATTTTATTCAGTAATGTCAAACAAAGACGTTATATTAAATGCAAAACATATGTACCTCAAATTTTATTTAGTAATTTTGATTAAAATAATAAGAATTAGTAAGAAAGTGGAACTGAAATAATAAAATAATTACACAGGAAAATAATTAGGTCAGAAAAAAGAAAGGTAGAATTTAAGATTGCCAGTGGTTTATCTAGAGACATATTACAGGTCTTCTGGAAGAGTATCTAACATTGTGTGGGATGATGGCAAATGTATTGTGTTATAAAAACACAGCTGCACATCCTGTTCTATATAAAATGCTATGGTAGGGCAACAGATTGTACGTAGGTGCAGTGTGTACTCAGTTTGTTTTAATAAAGGACCATTTTATGTTTTGCCATTTCTAGCATAGTTTAGTCCATTCTGAAAATTACTCTCTATCTTCCCCAAAGAACAGGAAGCGAATTTTGGATTGAAATATTTTCTTAAAAAACAAAACAAAACAAAACAAACAAAAAAACAGACAATTGTATATTTAGAAAAACAAGAAGGTATAATGTAGCTCACTCTATATACTCCTCACATAATGAGGTTTTCCCCATAGATTTGCTCCATGGTAAGCAGCATAAAAACTACTTATATGACATGATTCCAATGATATGAAAAACCGCTCTTGCACATGCAAAGCATTTCTAAATTACTTAACATTATTATTATGTTTTGACATGAAGAAGTTAGTTGAAGCTATAGTTCAACATATAAAATTTTGCCTGGGCCATAGTAAGTATCAATGAATCATGTTGAATTTAAACATACATATTAGAGCAAGAAGTAGGGTAAAAGATAATTAGCTACTATTTACAAATCAATACAGATTAATTTGTTGCATTAGCAACAATTTCTTCTTAGGACAACTAGCTTCAAGAAAAGAAAAGCAAGTTGGAGTATGTCTGAACCGTGAACAATTATCTAGGGGTCGAAAACTGGGCAGGTGGAGTAAAGGAACTGCCAAAAAGTTAATGCATATGACCCAAATTTACTAGTACCAAACTTTAAATTATCACAATACTAGAAAACATTGCAAATGCTTACATATCTTTATTTCTTAACTCTTAACTAATAGAAGGAAATAAAATAAAATGCATTACTGGCAACCAACTTCCTTAAGTTCTCCTCATTACTTTCATTATTTTTTAAATGTTTATATATTTATTTTGAGAGAGAGACAGCATGAGCAGAAGAGAGGCAGAGAGAGGGAGAGAGAATTCCAAGCAGGCTCTGCCTTGTCAGTGCAGAGTCTGAAGCAGGACTCAATCTCACAAACTGTGAGATCAGGAGCTGGAGTCAAGAGTCATGCTTAACCAATTGAGCCACTCAGGCACCCTAGTCTTCTTAATTATTTTAAAAATATTCCAATTCTAGTTAGTTATTGAAAGTTAATATAAATTCACTTTTAGCCATTAATTTATATTTATCTTTTACATCTTTATTGATAGGAATATAGTAATTCAGTTCAAAAGTCATAGTTAACTTTTGCAAGTAGGATCTGGCAAGTCAGTTCCTGGATTTTATATAAAGATAAGAAAAACTTTTATATCTGTACTTCTAGGATAAAAACTTTGACAAGATAGACATTCACTCAGTAAAGACAAATATTATAGAGATGGGATCTTTTTTTCCTCCTAACTATAGAGCAAATAGAGGATATATTTCAAAAACAAGGGTATTTAAACAGGCCAGAATACCGTAAATATAAGCAAAAAAAAAGAATATATGCATATATGTATGTGTATACGTGTTACATATACATATATTATAATTTTACGATTAATAGCATATTTAAATAATTAAAAACATAAGATACTTCAGTAAAAACAGTGATCTCTGAAAGATGAAAAACATACAAGTTGTGTCCTAAAATTGCCCAGGCTACTGCCTGGGAAAGTTTCTGGGCTGCAGCACAGACTGGAGGAACCCAAAAAGAGCTTAGTGGACTCCCTAAGTTGAGGAAAAGAAATGTGATTAGGAGTCATGGGGCAAAGAAACACACAAGGGAGGTAGACAGAGAGCTCCAGATATCTTCAGAGGATCCCCCTCAAGTATCAGCTGACCACTGATCGGTACAGAAATGCAAAGAAACTACCTGATGCCAAGGAAAAGACTGCCCCAAACAATACAGTAGTAAATTCTCAACCAGGGAAGTTTTGCCCCTGAGGATACATTTGACAATATCTTGAGACATTGTTGTTGTCATAACCTATGGGGAGGGTGCTACTACCATCAAGTAGATAGGGGCTAGGGATGGTGGCTGAACATGCTACAATGCATGGGAGAGCCCCTCACAACAGTGAATTATCCAGTCTAAACTATCAATGGCACCAAGGTTCAGAAATCCCATATTAAAGAAAACAGGATGTCTCACAGAGGGCTAGAACATCCCCATACATCTTCAGTAGAAAACCTCATTCTCCACAGAGCACAAAGTAGAATAGTAAGCAATGGGAAAAATGTACCCAAGACCAAATGCTGGCCAAGTTTCACCTAACAAAACATAAAGCACCCACTAACAAAAAGATTCAACAATTTCCAAGTAACTTAACCACATTATAAAACAAACCTCAATAATATTTTCAAGCATACAAAACATCCTGTACACAATGAGATAAAATGTATCATATCTGGATCCAAAAGAAAAATTACCAAGCATTTAAAGAAATACGAATATACGACTCATGAAGAAAAGAAAAAAAAATTAATCAAAAATAGCCCAGAAATGACATAGATGATGGAATTTGCAGTCCAGGCATTAAAACAATTATTATAACTGAATTCCATATGCCCAAGAAACTAGAAGAAAAACTGAACATATTAAGTAAGCATGAATGATGTAAAACAAAATAAAAAAAATTTACAAAGAAACAAAAAAATTAAAGGCCCAAACTGAACTTCTAGAAATGAGAATAACAACTTGATATAAAATTTATACTGGAAGGGATTAAAATCAGACCTTATAGGAGAAAAAAGTTGAAGACTTCGTAATAAAACCCATTGGAAATGAAACACACAGAGAAAATTGACTTTAAAAAATGAAGAGAACATGAATTGAACTATGGGAAAATTTTAAGAGGCCAAATATTTGTTTAATTGGAGAATCCAAAGGACAGAAGACACTGTGAGAACAGAAAAAAAAATGGAAAAAAATAATGGTCAATGTGTTTCAAAATATGATGAAAAATAAGGGCCCCTGGGTGGCTCAGTCAGTTAAGTGTCTAACTCTTGGTTTTGGCTCAGGTCATGATCTCACAGTTCATGGGATCAGCCCCACATTGCATCTGGCTCCATGCTCTTAGCATGGAGCCTGCTTGGGATTCTCTCTTTCCCTCTCTCTCTGCCCATCCCCCATTCGCACTTGATATTACTCTCTCAAAATAAATAAATAAACTTTAATAAATAAACAAGTGCACAAATAAAACCCCATATATCCAAAAATCTCAATAAACCCCAAGCACAAGAAATAAAAAGAAAGTGACACTAAGGCATATCATTACTGAATTGCTTAAAACCAATGATAAAGAGAGAAATTTTAAAAGCAGCCAGAGAAAAATATCCATTTTATACAAAAGAACCAAGATAAGGATGACAGAAGAGTTCCCATCATGAATATAAAATAGAAGACAGTAGAAAAACACATTTAAAGTACTAAAAGAAAAATATGGTCCACCTAGAATTTTACCCCAAGAACATAACTTTTAAAATTGAGAGTGAAATAAAGGCTATTTCAGACACACAAAAGCTTAAAGAATCTTCCAGAACTATACCACCAGTAACATTAAAGTCCTACAAGCATATTAACAATGTTACCAGATGGAAACCTGAATAAGGATTGAAGAATATTTTTAATAGAAACTAAATGGGTTACTGCATTTAAAAAATCTATTTAAGTTTCCTTAACAGAAAATCAACTATTTAAGAAAAAATAATATCAATGCACAGTGGGGCATGCATTGAAAGTACATATAGATAAAGATGTATACTCTAAATTCTCAAGAACCAATAAAATAACAAGAGTTTATTTTAAAGAGTTTTTAAAATTTAAAAAATAGTTTACTTTAAATAAGAAAACAATGAGTTTGTGTTAACATCATATGAGATCAACTGTAATCATAAAAAAATTCTCAATTATTCCAAAAGAAGTCAATAATTTCAAAAAGAAAGAAAAAACATATAAGGATAATACATAATGAACAAATGGGATTTCCACTAGGAATGGAACATTGGTTAAACATTTGAAAATCAGTCAGTGTAAGTCACCATATTAAAGTAAGTAAGTCACCATATTGTTAAAAAGAATTTAAAAAATATCAAACATCCATTCCAAATTAAAAAAAAATCCAAGCAAACTAGGAGCACAAGAGAATTTTCCCAACTGATAAAGAGTATTTACCTCTATAGTTAATATCATACTTAATGGTAAAAAATTAAATTATTTACCCCTACAACAAAGGACAAACTCTCTCGGGGTGCCTGGGTGGCTCAGATGGTTAATCGTCCAGATTCAGCCCAGGTCATGATCTCAAGATTTGTGAGTTGAGCCCCACATTGGGCTCTGTGCAGGCAGCTCAGAGCCTGGAGCCTGCTTCAGATTCTGTGTCTCCCTCTCTCTCTGCCCCTCCTCCACTCACATTCTGTCTTTCTTTCAAAAATAAATAAACATTAAAACAAGTCTAAAAAAAAAGAACAAACTCTCTCTACCTTTATTCAAAATTTTATTGGAAATTCTAATCAGTGTAATAAAGCACAAACAAGAAAAGGTTACCATTCAGATTTGATAAAGATAGGTAAAATGTTTTATTTGCATATAGTATGATAGTCAATGTAAAAAAAAAAAAAGAGAGCTGGAATAAACAAAAAAAATCCATTAGTGAGTTTCATAAGATTGTAGGATACAGGATCAATTTCAAGAGAATTCAATAGAGTTCAATAAATTTAATTGTATTTCTAAATATCAGTCACAATTAGAAATCAAAAATAAATAAAACAACAGGATCTACAGTAGCATTAGAAAATATGAAATTCTTGACAATAAATCTGACAAAAGGTGTATAAGGCCTGTGCACTGAAAATACAAAATATTACTGAGAGAAATCAAGAAGATTTAAATAAACTGAGATAGATATTCATGCATCAGAAGAATTGATATTTTTAAGATGCTTATCCTCCCCAATTTAATCTATAGATTCTAAGTTAATTTCAATTGAAATCCCATAATAGTTTTGGATAAATTGACAAGTTCCTTGTAAAATATATATGGAAGGAAGAAGCACCAAAGAGTACAAAGTTCCTAACATAGCAGCCAAAATAAAAACAAATAAACATTGGGAAAAAAGAAGGCTGAAGGACTCTCTGATTTCCAAAATTATTATAATGCTATAAATAGTTACAATCCAGGTAGTGTGGCACTGGCATCACGACACACCAAGTAAATCAATAGAACAGAAGAGAGAGTCTAGAAATAGGTTTCTAAAATATATGAACAACTGATTTTTGATAAAGGTACAAAAGCAATTCAGTAGAGAAATAATAGTTTTTCCAACAAGCAATGGTGCTGAAAATTGGATAGCCCTAAAAAAAAAAAAAAGAAAGAAGAGTTACATACCTTGTAATAAAAGTACTTCATAAACTTAATGTAAAATCTAAAACTTACAGAAGTAAACATAGAAAAAACTCTCAGTGATCATGATTCAGAAATGATTTCTTAAATATTTCAACATAGCAACAAAAGCATAACTCATAAAAAATTATTGATATGTTGGTCTACATAAATGTAAGAACTTCTGTGTAAAGGATGCTGTAAGAATAATGAAAAGAAGAGCTACAGACTGGGAGAAACATACTTGCAAAGAATGTATCTGATAAAAGATTTGTGTACAGAATGTATAAATAATACTTGTGGCTTAATAATAAAAAAAGTCCAGGGGCTCCTGGGTGGCTCAGTCGGTTGAGCATCCGGCTACGGCTCAGGTCATGATCTCACAGTTTGTGGGTTTGAGCCCCGCATCAGGCTCTGTGCTGATGGCTCAGAGCCTGGAGCCTGCTTTGGATTCTGTGCCTCACTCTCTCTCTGCTCCTCCCCCACTCATGCTCTCTCTCTCTCCTTCAAAAATAAATAAAAACATTAAAAAAATTTAATAATAACAAAAAAAGTCCAATTAAAAATACACAGAAGACTTGATGAAAGAAGATACATAAGTGTATCAAATTAGCATATGAATAGATGTTTAACATTAGTAGCCATTAAGGAAATGAAAAATTAAAGCCACAAGGAGATTACTGGCATGACCCAGCCATCAGCCCTAGGTGTTTTCCAGACAAATGAAATATATTTCCACACAAAGATGTGTACATAAATGTCATAACAAGTTATTTATAATATGCTCAAACTGGAAATGACCCAAATATCCATCAACAGGTAAATCAATAAAAAAATTGTTGTATATTACTTCAATGGAAATCTATTCAGCAATAAAATGGAATAAACAATTCATACAAGCAACAAGATGATTACAAAAAAATTAGCTGAGTGGAAGAAGGCAGACAAAAAGAAGTACTACTGTATTTTTTCCAAAATTCTAGAAATACAAGCTAATCTATATGTTAAAAAAGCAGATCAATCATTGCCAGGGGATGAGGAATGTTGGAAAAGTTAGAAAAGGAGATCACAGAGCAGCATGAGGAAATTTGGGGGCAGAATGGTGAATATATTCATTATTTTGATTGTGGTTTTATACACACACATATTGTACCATTAAAACATGTGAAGTTTATTGTGTATCGATTACACCTCAATAAAACTGTTGTAAAAAACATATTCCAGCTTCTGTGAGATTATTACGTTAACCTGAAGAATTTCCTATGAAAGCATCCTGCTGCATAGCTCATGTTCCCTTCAAACTTACAGAAAAGAACGAATTAAGAATAAAATTATGTGGCAGAAAATCAAAGGATGTAGTTTAAAATAATATTTTTTTTGCTCTTGAAATAAACCACAAACACTAAACAACAGAACAGTAGTTCCTAGCATATTACTGAGTTCAAAATCACAGGAAATAATATAAGAGAGAAACATTAAATCTAACTGCAAATTGATCGGTGAATAGAAAAGCAAAATCAGGAAATGGTAAATTTCTTAACATGCTGCTTTTCTCTGCTTTTGAAGTGAAGATTGCCTAAGTACAAACTGAAAAAAAAAACATATTTTCTACTGCTGGGAAAACTTAAACATAGTCATTTAGAAGTAGCTAAGGAAAGGGTTGGAAAGAAATCAAATGCTTGAACCTATTCAGATTGGTCTCTATAAATAGCAAATCCAAGGTCCTAAAAAGCTCCAAGCATAAATGTCCAGTGGTGAAGGAAACTTCCTAGACCATTAGTCAATTTCTGTGCAACAAAATGAAGATTATTCCTAAGGAAACTAATGGAAGACACCCTGGAATTGCTACAAATAAACAACCTAGATGAGTTTATAAAGTACTTATAAAGTGCTAGAAGCCAGGGGCTTGGAGAAAGAGGTCTTACTCACTTGTTTTGTTTTGTTTTGTTTTTTGTTTTGTTTTGTTTTACCAATGCCAAACACAGATATACTGGTGGTACTCAACAAATCTTGGCTAAACTATGTGGTTTATTTTTATTTATTTATTTTTATTTTGCAAATCATTACAGAGGCTACTTTTAAGCATATCAAGGTCTTATAATAGGCAATATTGTTATAATAATAATAACAATAATTTTTAAAAACTCTCTCTTCTCTGGCAGCATATTTCTGCTTTTCCATAAATGAGAGTAATAAAGTAAATACAGGACAACACAAGAAAAAACAAATACAATAGAGATATCACCAAGACAACCAGAATAGAGAGGTTCATTATGACAGAGGCTAACCAGTTTACAGTTAAAGCATGACAGAAAAGCAATAGAATCATACATAGAGAGGGCAAATAACTTCCAAATTAATACATCAGTCAGCAAAAAGATTCAAAGGCCTTCATAATTTCAAGGTGTTACACTACTGAAAATAGCAATAATCCAGAGGCAAGGGAATAATGCAAGAGTTAAAACTGATTAGATGAGAAGTTGGGAGATCTTGGTAATAAATGGCAGTGGAATTCTTAAAGCACAGGAAATAGCAAAGAAGTGGAGATATAAAATCTGACAGAAGGTTGCCCAGAAGGCAAGGGGATGGAAAGTTTGGGAAAAGAGTAAAGGATGTCAGTCTGGGCACCACTTTTCAGGAATATCGGGGGTGGGGCACACATGTGCATTAGCGGAGGGTTAGAGTTGATCAGGATTCTGAAGTGAGTTTTATTTTTACCATTGAAACATATAAAAATGAATTGCCTAGAAGCATAAGCAAAGAAAACATGTAAGTAGCCAGAAGCTGGGAGACCAAAATATGGATCATTTCAACACTATCTTCCCTACCTAATGTCAAAGGCAGCCATAAAATAGTTTTTCATTACACCCTGTAACAGTTTCGTAGGGCTGTCATAATTACCAAGAACTGGGTGACTTCAAACAAGAGAAATTTATTTTCTCACAGTTCTGGAGTCCTGAAGCACAAAATTAAGTTGTTGGCAGGATGACCCTCCCTCCATAGGCTCCAGGGCAGATTATGTTTCTTGTCACATCCAGCTTCTGGTGACTGCAGGCATTCTCTGGCTTGTGGCCACATCACTCCAATCCCTGCCTCCAGGATCCTATTGCCTTCTCCTTGTCTGTGTCTTCTCTGTGTGTCTGCTTTATTAAGGATACATGTAATTGCATTTAGGGCCCACACAGATTATCCAGGATAATCTCCTTCTGTCAAGCAATACTAAGAAATACTCATTCTTTTGCCATATTACGTGTGTGATTCTCATAAATTACGGGAATTAGGACATATCTTTTGGGGAAACTGCTTTTCAACCCACTACATACCAGCTTTCGGAAAAAAACGTGTGTATATATATATATATATATATATTATATAATACGTATATATATAATGCATATCATATATATATTTAAAATATTATATAATATGTATATATATAATATACAGGGTAAGTAACCATAATTTATGGTTACATAAATGTATAATTTTTGCTGAACTCTTGTATCCATAGCCAAACTACAGTTTCAATCCACAGAGTGTTGGTTAACATTTTCGTTTGTATTAATAACGACAGTGAAATAAGACAAATGTGAGAACTTTACTCATTCACTAATGCAGTGAGCAAATTTTTGCTGAACTAACAGATTTTTAATTCTAAAAGGGTTTTAGTATTCCTCAAATATTTTTATGCTCGTCACAATGTAACAGCTACAGACAGCATATACTGGGAAGTTTAATCTGCATTATTAACATTTTCTCCATCACTTTCTTAAGTCCAGGCAATCAACAAAACAATAAATCAAGTCCTGATTTGTAGCATTTTTACTGATTTTCAATTTAAATATTTAAATTTTTGGTGTAAATTCTCCTACTGTGACCAAATTCAAACTTCTAATTTGAAATCATTAAAAGTTAAGTTGGGAAGAGATATTCAGTAGAATATAATTATACATTATTTCCACCATTTGGATACCACAAAGTAAATAACCTCGAGTATACATAATAGTACAGTACACTAAAATAATTAAGAAGTTATAAACTTTCATATTTGTTCTTTCAATATAGTTTTTAAATTTTAAGTTTACATAATTTGATTTTCAATAATGGCCATATTTAACAACTGGTTTGCAATAGTCCTGAAAATTTATGTTGTCTCCTACAAATTATTATGAGCTGGTTTCAACATACTGCAGTGTAACATGATCAGGAAGAATCAGAAGAAACATTTTCAAATCTTTAGATCGGTTACACTGAAATTAATCAAAGGTTAGCACTTTTAGTCAGAGCAAATGCATTTGAAAGTCTTCATTCAGTCTTTGCCAGGACTGTTGATACAACTCCCATTCAGGGCTGGATCCAAAGAAAAACACTAAGCTCTGTATTAAAGGTCCCAATAACTCAATTATAATAAGCAGAACAAGAGGCCAACTTTCCTGCTCTACATTTTGAAAAGTTTCAGCTGTGCCTACTGATGAGTCTCCAAGTGAATTTCCTAAGAGAGAGCTTTACGGATGAATTCTAATTATACCTAATTCCATATTCACCAACAAATTCACAGTTTTATTGTGGGGCATTAGGCAAGTCACTTCCTTTTCCCGGCAGTTTCTTAATCTACAAAATGTGGATGTCCTACCTCACAAGGGTGTAGTAACGTATAGCAAATTAAAAAATATTACATATCCAAAATGCAACTGCACCATTAAAAACAGTAATTAAGAAAATTAGTAGGAAACTATGACAACTCCTTTGGAGCCAAGCCATTAATTTTTAAATAAGGAAAAAAGAAACATAAAGGAACAGCCTCATCATGATCTTTTATAACCTCTCTTTTGGGAAGAAGGAATCATGCAACAGTTATTCTCTCACAGAGGAAAACAGAGAGAGGCATGTGACCCCAGCCTGTTTCTATTATGCTAGCATCTGCAATCATTAGGTTCAAGTGGCATTTAAAAAAATTATTTTCTGCAAAAGAGTCCCAAGGAAACAATAATTATCTTTTAATGGGATTCACAGTGGCACAATAAATATCACTGCTCTTCCCCACCTGAGTTCTAAACCAATTGAGAAAGGCAGATGGGCACCAAAATGTCTTCTTTATTACTGATTATGGGGAATGTGGCTTTTATTGGAGAATAAGTGGGCTTTCTTAGAAAGAACACCACAATAAAACAGACTTACCCACCATGACAAACGAAAAAGGGATCACTACATACTTCTGTCCAAGAACGAGGCCCTTGATAACTTAGAGCATGGGGGATTTAGATAGGATATATACTTCCTGAAAGGAGAGACAGAGAGAGAGAGAGAAAGAGAGAGAGAGAGAGAGAGACCCCTCACACCCAGCTTATCCTCCTAAATTCACCCATTATGTAAGTCCCTCCTCTTCACTGGGGATAAATGGATGATGAGGCACAGAAAGTCCCAGAATGTCATGCTAAAGGAGCTTCCCTCTACAGCAAGGAAACTTCAAGATTAGAGAAAGCTCATCCTTCCCCACCCTATTCCACAATCACTCAAAATTATTGGTGTAAGAAAACAGAGAGGAGTAGGAGTTGTACATGAGGTATCACCTTGCGATCAAGGAAGAGGATATTTCCCTTTAGTTCACCTCTAATCAATGCCACACTCAGTACAATGTAGTCAGAGAAGTTGAGCAACTTAAGTAAGGTCACCCAGCCAGCAGTGGTGTATAACTAGACTACATGATCTTTCAATGCAGAAATTATACCTTAGTAACTATTTAATAAAAGTAGCTTAATAACACCTTGGCACATTGTAAATATTTGTGGAAGGAAAAGGAAGGAAGGAAGGAAGGAAGGAAGGAAGGAAGGAAGGAAGGAAGGAAGGATAGGAGAGAGGAAGGAAGGAAAGAAACTTAAATTGAGGTCTGAATGGGTCCTCTTACCAATCTATGTTTCCTAGTTGTATATTATAGCTGGGTTTTAATGACTTCTGAAATCTTATTACTCAGGAAGGAGGTACTCTTGAATGATCATAGTCTTATTCTTAAGAAGAATAATTCTCTCTTAGGGCATGTGTTCAGTGTTCCAACTAGCTCAGATATTGTATTGGCTGCATGCTGAGATGATATATAATCTCATGGGTCCTCAAACCAGACTGAGGAAAAAAAATGAATTGCACCTAATACATAATGGTGTTTATAATCATACTTAAGATCAGCATGTTCTGCCATAAATAACAGTGTAACTACAAGCTTGTATTAGCATATTTTAGGCATCCTTTTTCAACATGATATGCACGGCTAGGGTTGTCATTCTTTTGCTGTTAAAGATTGTTCTTACAACATTGACAAACATTGATATATGGGACTAATCCCTTTAACTCATTTATTCAAGAGATGATTCTCTAGCAAACAATAAATACCATTAAAAAATCACAGGTCAAAAATTCAGATAAGAAGAAAAGTCAGTCATGAAGCTCAAGTTCACATTTTCTGGGATTTGGGAGTTCTACTTGCAAAGAAAAACTAAGCCCTCGCTCAGTATGTACAATGAGCTAGTTAAATATTAAAGTGATGTCTCGAAGTGCTTTGTATTAGAGGAATGGATACCAAATCACTTCTTAAACGGATATATTCAGTGAATGTGACTTTCTCCTTTTTTGAAGTTTCTCACACAGATGTGCAGCATTTTAGCATCCACTCTGTTCATGACTGGCAGCACTACCTTAGATATGCAATAGGTCTCCAGGTCTCAGTTACACATTTTGTTGGCAAGGATGCTAATCGCGGACACGGTTACATGAACACGTAGGCTTGGACCTACTGACTTCTTATCTTTTATAGCCTTAAATATCATGATCTAAGATTAAGTGTAAAAAGTTGCAATTTCGGATGAGTGGGCTCCAAAGTAGTTGAGTGGCAAAACTGCTGTTCTCATCCACTGCCCTTTGGCCCCCACAGCAGCTTCCGGAGTGGTGCTACCTCAGCCTGATTAGTGTGTCGGGTGCTCAGTATTTGCTGCCGTGATAGGAGGGATTATGCCTACATGAGAACTGATCCTCCATGCAGGCAAGCCTGATTAGATGAGGTCCACCTACTTATGGAGATTAATCTACTTTACTAAGAGTCCACTGATTTGAATGTGAATCTCAACTAAAAAGCACCTTCACAACATCTAGACTGGTGTTTGATCAAATATCTGGGTATTGTTGACTAGACAAGTTGACAGAAAATTAACCATCATGGCATGTAAAGTGAGATATTCATAGGTTCCAAGGATTAGAACAGAGATGTCTGTTAGGCAAGAGAATATTATTCTGCCTGTCATCTCCTCTATGACACTTCCCATAATCATTCTAGTCCTCACTTATTAAATTGTGCCTTACACTATCAGTGTCTTTGTCCCTGATTATTAAGTAATTCATTCATTACTGCTTTTGCTTTTTATATTTTTTTAATGTTTTATTATTTATTTTTGAGAGAGAGAGAGAGAGAAAGAAAGAGAGGACAAGTAGAGGAAAGGCAGAGACAAGAGGGAGGCACAGAGTCCAAAGCAGGCTCCAGGCTCAGTGCTGTCAGTGCAGAACCTGATGTGGGGCCCAAACCCATGAACATGAGATCATGTCCTGAGCCAAATTCAGATGCTTAACCATCTGAGCCACTCAGGTGCCCCTTTTACTGCCTTTTTCAAATCGTTTTAACTGGGCTTTGGTTATTTTAAACTTCCTGATAGAAGACTTTCTGCTTTATCTTGTGTCTTCTCACTCTTTTCCTATCATGTTCACAGTGCAGAATATACAGCAATCAGCATATTTCTTACATATTTCTTTTTAGGCAGACATGGTTTTAGTTTCAAGAAACTACGTTCTATCTTTTTTTTAACCCAAATTGAGTATCAGAAAGATCAGTGAACACCTAAGGTGACATGGAGTAAGAGAAGCATTCAGGATCTCATAGACCCTTAAATGCTTATAAATAATACTATTTTAATAACCATTAGATAACAGACAAGGACATTGTAATGGGTATATATTTCCCATGATTTACCTTTTTCATAACCACTTTCATATATCATTCTGAAAAAAAAAACAAACTTGACAAGAGAATATAAAGAATATTCTAAATACTAAAGAATACCATGATTCAATATTATAAGTTTTGTTCCTTTAAATTCTTATCGTTTTGTAGTACTGTTTTTTTACCATGCGTTAATTTCAAAGTAATGTACTATAACGAAGTCTTGCTGAAGTCCTCTCTATTCTCTGCCAATATTTTAGTGATATCCAACATTAAAAATCAAAAAAACAAAACAAAACAAAACAAAACAAAACTTACTAACTATCCATGCCCACTGCAGATTCTTTGGTTCCTTTACAGATGGGTCACTGAAATGTGACTGGTATTAAAGAATTTTCTGGGTCAATATTTAAATACCACTGAGGTTAAGCACCAATTCTTCAGGAATTTGTAGTTGGACTACAAGGTAAAACAAGCAAAACAAAACAAAGCAAAAGCAACACACACACTCACACACACACACACACACACACACACACTTTCTAATTTTCCACAATACAAAAGACAGAATTGATTTTCTAAGTGATCTAGAAGATAAAAGATGATCTCATTTGACTTGAGGACATAGAGCCCTGGTTCAATTAAAAAGTATAAAGTCTTCATACAGACACACTCTGAATTTAAAATCCCATAATACATGGAAGCAAATAATATTCACATTTGGTATGGATTGCATTGTGTTCCCCCAATTCATATGTTAAAGCCCTACCCCCAATGTGACTGTACCCAGAGATAGGGCCTTTATGGGGTAATTAAGGTTAAATGAGGTCAAAAGGGTGGGGCCATAATCTGATTGGATTGCGGGTTCTAAGAAGAGGGTTTCTCTCCCTTTCTGCCATATTAGGACACAGTAAGAAGACAGCCATTTATAAGCGAAGAAGAGAACTTTCACCAAAATCCAAACCCTGCTAAAAATGTGGTCCTGGACCTTCAAGCTTCCATAACTGAAAAAATAGACTTCTGTTGTTTAAGACACCTAGTATATAGTATTTTGTTATGGTAGCTCAAACAAGCTAATATAGCATTTAATTTATAAAATGGCTTCAGTGAACCTGATAAAATTAATCCCAGTATCTGCACATGTAACTTTCTCCAACAGAAATAAAGAAATTTCTAATTAATAAAACAGGAGGGAATATCCACTGCAAAAACATAAATTACACACTGAACTTAAACCTTTAAAAAAAATAACTCAAAATGGATCAGAGACATGTAAATGCAAAGCTATGAAACTTCTACAAGACAATAGTGGAGAAAAGGTAATCTTTAGTTTAGCAATGATTTCTTAGAAACAACTCCAAAGGCATGATTCATGAAAGGAATGGATCAAAATGGATCAAAATGGATCAGAGACATGTAAAATGCAAAGCTATGAAACTTCTACAAGACAATAGTGGAGAAAAGGTCATCTTTAGTTTAGCAATGATTTCTTAGAAACAACTCCAAAGGCATGATTCATGAAAGGAAAGATTGATAAATTGGACTTCATTACAATTAAAAACTGCTATGCAAAACATATTGTTCTCAGAATAAAACAATAAGTCATATACTGCAAGAAAAATATTTACTTGTATAAAATGAAGGTCTGTATCCAAACATATATATATGTGTGCATATATATATATATATATATATATATATATATACACACACACACACATACATATATATATATACATATATATATATATATATATATTTCCAAAAATTAACAGTAAGAAAAAAAATTAAAGTGTGGGTAAAAGACCTGAATAGACACCTCACCAAAGAAAATTAAAAGAAGCAAATAAGCATATACAAATATGTTTAACATTGTGTGTCATTAGGGAATCAAAAATTAAAACAACAATGATATATCACTATATACCTATTAGAATGGCTAAAATCTAAACACTGACAAGTGCTGAAGGAAGATATGAAGCAACAAAATCTCTCATTCACTCCTTGTAGGAATGAAAACTCATACCACCACTTTGGAGGACAGTTTGGCAGTGTTTTTACAAAGTTAAACACAGTTTTACCATACAACCCAGCAAGCATACTCCTTAGCATTTGCTGAAATGAGGTGAAAACATATGTCCACACAAAAACCTCTATATAAATATCTACAGCAACTTTGTTCATAAATACCGAAACCTGAAAACAACCAACATGTCCTTCAACAGGTAAATGGATAAACAAACTGTGCTATATCCATTCAATGGAATATTATTCAGTGCTGAAAAAGGAAATGATCTATCAATCCAGAAAAGACATGAAGGAACTTTACATGAAAGAAGCCAGCGTGAAAAGGCTGCATACTGTATGGTTCCAACCATATGACATTCTGGAGCAGGCAAAGATAGAGAGGCATTTCAAAAAAATCAGTGGTTACAGTGGTTTGAGGGAAATGAACAGGTAGAACACAGGGGATTTTTAGGGCAGTGAAGCTATTGAGTATTATGCTAAAATGGTATGATAGTGTAATGGTCATTTGTCAAAACCAAAAGGACAATACAATATGAAGACTGAACCTTAATGTAATATAAACTATGGACTTTATTATTAATAATGATGTATCAACATTCATCAGTTGTAACAAGTGTACCACATGTATGTAAGATGTAAATAATAAGGGTAGGAGAGGGAATATGTAGGAACTCCCTGTATTTTCTGTTTAATTTTGTGTAAGCCTAAAATTGCTCCAATAAATAGTCTATTAATTTAAAAAAATAGGCAACATCAATATAGAATCTATAGAAAATAAAAAGTTTTTATTTTATAATGAAAATGCTGAACATAAAAGGTAGCCATTTCTTTTATACCCCTCATATACATATGCATATATTACTAGAAAACACAACACTATGGAATGTCAACCCATAAACTTAATAGAACGAAAACCATGGGTAGAGAAGAAATAAACGACTACAATTCCATGAGTGAGATCTTTAAAAAGGAATACATTTATACTCTACAACTCGTATACAGCATGAAAATGAATTATTTCAACTCCTAAGAGTAACATAAAAGTAGAATGATGAGAAAATATAACATTTGGATTCTTAACAGAAAAGAAATCCGTATCTTGAGTGATGAACTGAACTACAGTGGACTCAGTGAAAGGGTTTCAGAAATGCAAATTGTACTCTATATAGGCTAAGAGAAACTATTTATTGCCTGCTTTGCTGCATCCTCACACTGGGTGAAAGGGATGTCTTTGTTCTTCACTCATGATGGGACAGAAGGAGGAAGTTTTGTGAGCCACTTGTTCAGAAGTAACTATAAAGTTATAAATGTACCATCTCAAAAGGGAGATGGAGAAAGCACCAACAGAACGTTGTATATTTTGTGAAATTTACTTGTTCATTATTTTTATTTACACTTATAACAATTTTGAGCTCTTTGATTCCCTTGTTCATTTATTCATTCATTCAGACAGTGGCACTGGAGTTCCTACTGTCCATTCTAGACAGTGGCAGTAGAAAAACAGAGATCAAAGTGGACCAGGTCTTTTCTCTCAACGAAGTGAAGGAAATCCTTTAGTAGTTCTTTCAATAATATCCTGCATATATATGCATCACTGAGAAATGACCACTCTATTGTCTTCTGGCATCTGCTGTTGGAAATGAAATATCTGCTTTCTGTCTGTTAGTTCTGAAAAGGAATTTGTTTATTTCCTCTAGTGACTTCAAAATTTCTGTTTGTCTTCCAGGTTGTATAGTTTGATTTTAACATCTATAAATGGATAGTTGCTTTTATGTGTCCTGTCCAGGATTTTGTGTGTTCCTCCAATCTGGTAAACTCTGTGTCATTGCTTCTTGAAATAATCAATGTGCCTCCACTCTCTTCTTACTTCTCGGATGTTCTAGAGAACTCTTTGGGGTTTCTCATTCTATGTACCATACTTCAACTGCTCCTTCATATTTTCAATTTATTTTCCCTTTCATGCTATATTTCCCAGATCTTTCTTCTAACCCATTTACTCTCCCTCTCTTGGCCTCTACTCTGATTTATCCACTGTTAAATATTTATCTCTAGAAATTCATTTCCTGTTAAGAGTAAATGCTTGATATTTTACAGATTCATCTATTCCATTATATTTCCTTAAACAGTAAGCAATAATAAAACATGTAAAAGTATGAGAGAAGAGTTTGTTATATATGAATAACAGAAGAGAGGATGGCATGAGAGGGAGAAGATGCTATAACATGAGATCCAGGAGGTAGGTAATAAACAGATTGTGAGGGTAATATAGGTCATTTTAAGGAATTTGGATTTCATTCCAAGTATGTGAAACCAGTGCTTTAAGATGAAGCATAATGTGATTTCATTTACATTTTGAAACATGCCTTCTATGAAAATGAGACAGGGGGCAGGGAAATGTGGCAGGAGGCTATTTCAGAGGGGGTAGGAAAGAGATTATAGTGGTTTCAATTAGATCACTGTAATGAAAATAAAGTGAAAATGATCCTTAATATACACTGGTCAGTATTCACAGCTTTATGCATATTATCAATTTTTAAATGTTTATTTTTGAGAGAGAGTGAGGGAGGGGCGGAGAGAGAGAGAGGGGGACAGAGGATCCAAAGTGGGCTCTGTGCTGACAGCAGAGAGCTCTATGAGGGGCTTGAACTCAAGAACCATGAGATCATGATCTGAGCCGAAGTCAGATGCTTAACTGACTCAGCTCCCCAGGCGCCCCTATGCACATTATCGTTTTTAATCTTCACAACAATCATTAAGTTATCATTAGTCTAATTTTGCAGATGTGCAAAAAGAGGCTTAATCATGCTAGAAAACTGCTAAATTCACACTGCTGCAGAGCATAAGCCATTTCTGTGTCTGAAGTCTCATAGTTTAGGAACTCTGATAAGAGAGAAAATTCAAGAACCAACAGACAAGGTGGATTCAGACTGTGATGTGTGCTGTGAAGAAAACACAGCAGGATAATCAAGACAGACTAGTGTTTGGGGTGGCAATATTTAGCAAACTGAGCTACGAAATGACAGTAAGTCAGGCACAAGTAAATCTGATGGGAGAAGGCTTTTGATGAGGATTTAAAATTAAAATTTTTGTAAAACTTTCAGCATAATATTCTTGGTATTATGAATGTTTGGCTCCAACTAAGAGAACCTCTTTTAATGTTTTTATTTCTCTCCATCTGTAGTGAGCAACACCTTGGTCCCTTCTGCCAATTTCATGTGTTATCCCTGTGCTTAATGACAAGTCCCTCAAAATGAAGAGGGCCTCTTATCTTGGGAGCAGCACAGGAAGTCGGTACATGTATATTGTGAAAGGAGTAAGGGAATTGTTATAGGAGACCAGATCCCAATCTACAGTCATGTGTGGTGGAGAATTTCTGGAAAGATAACATTAAATGACAGGTGCCTGCCATGGAAAAGGGGGTAGAAAAACAAAGTCCCAAAATGAGGCCTTGCCTATTAACAATATTTATTAATGAATGAATGCTCCTTAAAGAATTAACTTCCCTCCTAAAAAGGTATCCACATTTTAAGTTATCCACTTGGGCGTTTATGTTTACTGGACAAATCAACCTGCTTCTAAGAAAAATAATTAGTATGTCTAAATTACATAACTTTAATTGTTCTCTTAAAAGTCATTGCTTTGGGAATTGGACAGCATTAGAAGAGGCAGAGTTAGTAATGAAAGTGTGACCTGATGCAAATCTCAGTGTATTTTAAATTTCAGAAAAGGTACATAATTATGGAAGTACTATATGAACATATAGGT
Source organism: Panthera tigris (assembly GCF_018350195.1). Lineage (NCBI taxonomy): Eukaryota > Metazoa > Chordata > Mammalia > Carnivora > Felidae > Panthera > Panthera tigris. The sequence continues at coordinate 123,728,488 of NC_056663.1, read as the reverse complement.
ACAAGCACACACACACACACACACACACACACACACACACACACTCAGGATGTTTCTGTCTGGCAATCTTTTATTGACTGATAACAGTCAAACTGTGAATTTTCTGGCCTACTCTTAGGGAAATACTAACGACACTGAAAAATCACTACTTGACTTGATAGATGACAGGACTCGGAAACAGTGTTCATGTACTTGACTGCTGTGGCTGCAATCATTTTCAGTCAGTGATAAAGCACAAGTCTATATCTGGGACTATCTTATTCAATGTTCACCAGCTATAAAACCAAAGACAATGTTCTCCCTCATCAATAGCTCTGCAGAAAGAAAAAGAAACTGTCTGGATAAGGGGAATGGAGGCTGTGCTGCAAACCAAAGCCCTGGCGCTGTGCCCAGAACTCTATGTGCATATAAAAAACTGCACTTACTCTTTTTCATGTGCAAGATGAGGACGAGAAAGAATAATCCAACCATGCAGTATCAGTAGTTCACATTCTGGATCGGAACACCTGTTTCAAGTCCCTAGTGTGCTTCTTGTTAGTCAGACATGCTCAGACACGTGATAGAATCACACAAAGTCTCAGCTTCCTCCTCAGCAAATGGGTCTAAATAATTGAATGCCCCTCCCCACAAAGATGTTTTGTGGATAAGAGATGCTTTGAGGATAAAATCAGGATAATTTGAAGGCTTCACAATTGTATATGATCAATAGCAACAATTTTCAAAAGTACTTCCTTAATATGAAACATAGAATAAGTAATTGAATTATCATCCTGTAATGGGAAACTTACTGCTTATTGATATGGGTACCAGACTCTTGACTAAAATTATTTATTGGGCCATGCCCAATATACATGACTATTTTCATGGTGTTTGATTTTCTTTCAATCCAGGACCTCATAAACACTCAGTTATAGCTGAAGCCACATTGTAGAATAAACTACACACTGTTTACTAGACAACTATTAACTCAAATGTAAATATATATTTCAACAAGCCGCAAATAGTATTTAATTTGGCACTTATATTGATTTTCTGTTTCCCCTTTCTTAAATTAGTAGGACCTTTTAGCCAGAAATCTCTGTACATCTCTCTCCTGGTTATATTTATATCCCCATCTTTCATTTTGATTTCTGTGTTGTCCCAAATAACTCTCCTATGTATTCAATGCAGAGTTAGAACTTATAATACGAATTCCTGGGATTCTTTAGACACTGCTTCTTCAATAACTGCTCTGTGCAGTGCTAGAATTTAAGACAATTTTTCTCTTCTTCAGTGTTTTCTCTTTAAAATGCTGCCTACAGATGTTTATCCCTTATTACACAAGATACAACCCAGGAAATGACTAGTCCCTTTATATGCAAGGTACTGCATTTCTGCACAGTATCTCTTGGATCAGAATTCAAGACTATAATCTTGACTCTGTGTCAACATGAGAATGGGAGGGATTTTTATTACCTTGGCTTTTTGCCAAAATCAAAGCTATTTGCTGGGTGAGCAAAACACCTAAGTAGTTAATGTGCTACCTAGAAATAAAAATCCTCACTTATTAGATATGAAGAACTCATCAGTTTGCATAACCCTTAGAGTAGTGCTAATGTGCCCCAATGTTTTTCCTAAGAGTCACTAAAAGTTTAAACATTACATTGTTTACTACCTACTTTCACTTTTTGTTTAGGTTTTACTTTCACATATATTATAAACATTGGGTCTTTATAATCACCCTGTGTGGAAAGCTGGGCAAGTGTATCTCTATGAGGACACCAAGGCCTGGGGATGTTTTGGAGATGGCTCTGCTGGTGACTGGGAGGAGCCAAGATGAGGACCAGACGGTGAATCCACATCCAGAATGTGTTTCCCATGTTACCATGCCTTTGCCATGTATAATCTTTTTTTTTAAAGCCTATCTATTTGTTTTGAGAGGGGGGAGAGGGGCAGAGAGACAGAGGGAGGGAGAGAACCCCAAGCAGCTCTGCATGGCCACTGCAAACCCTGACATGGGGCTCGATCTCACAAACATTGAGATCATGACATGATCTAGGATCAAGAGTCAGAAGCTTAATTGACTGACCCCCCCCCACCTCAAGTCACATGTAATCTTTATTGAACACCAGACACTTCATGATTCTTTGTTTTAATGCAGCAAAATAAAGCTCACCATGGGAGAAATTCATCTTACAGTTCTATTTTACTTTTTTTGTTATTAACCCAAGTTCTAAATGCCACTTAAAGCCTTTGGGCTATACTAAGTCTACTATATCTGTTACTGCTGTTCCTACCTAGCAATGAATAGAAATAATACGGGCAAAACACAATATTTACTTCTCTAAAAAAAGATGACTCATCATAATGGCACCTAATATAAATTGGGGGCACTTTAATACAATTAAAAAGGCATGGTCTTTATGGGCAGGAAGGCATAAGTTCAAATTGACCCTGCCAGTTGTTTGTTGCTTGACTCTGGCAAGCCATTTACCTTCCCTAACCTTTAGCTTCTTCCTCTATAAAACAAGGATTATGACTTCTACTTCGCAAGATTGTTTTGACTATAGTAGAGTATATAATGTGTGTAAAAGAGTGCATGAGTCACATTTAACATCTGATAAATATTAAACGTTATGAAAATTGCTTGATTATATGATTCCATAAATGTGAGGTACAGAGAAACAAAAAAGCTTCCCTGATGTCACAAAATGAGCCACTTCAAGGGCTGGAAAAAGAATCCACACATCATTGCAAATAATGCCAGCAACCAAGTGTCCTATTTCTAGAAAAGTTTTAGTAATGTATTCTCAGTATTATACAGAATTAAAACCCAGGGATACATGGAAGACATGTTCTGCAGAAATAGATATTACACTGGTGATAAATAAATGGCAGAAAGATTACATTCTACCTTCTGTCATAATTGAAAATATAAACTAAAGATAATCTACATAATTCTAGTATCTAACTATGTACTCACTCTCTCTAAACCTCACTTAACTCATCAACAAATAAGGGTATTAGACTAATAAATATTTTCCGGTGTAGTCATGCCGTTATCTCACAACTGTAAAAGGAAAACAAATTCTAGGGTAATAAGGCAATATTTTGAATTTGGTAGGAGACTTGGGACTCAAAAGCATTTTGTCAAGATTGTGAAAATCAATTAAGTAGAGCTGCAGATTCCCATATCTGTAAAGGAAATAAAGTCATTGCTGCTAACTTTAATATTTGATGTATTGATAAATCCTCTTACTATTGAACATGAATACTGTGTGCTAGGCAGACAGAAATTAGGAAATTATGAGTCAACTAATTTACCTTCTTTGTTTTAAAGCCAACTGTAAGTTCCTATTTTTAAATGCATTACCTACTGCAGAAAGTATCCCACCCAGAAGGGAAGACTTTGGACTCTACCATGGGAGAAGCATTTTGGCTCCCCCCCTACATGAAAACAAGTAGAGAATTTTTTTCTCATTTCTTGGATTCAAAGACTTTACTGTTATTTTCTGAGAAGAAACATTAGAGAAACTGTACTATAAGCTTAACATCATGTCAGTCTCTATGGGTAGTCAAGTTTTCTTCCCCTAAGGTCATGTAAAATTCTAAGAACATATATACCATATCTTAGATTAAATTTAGTTAATCACTTAACAATGGGGGGGATACCATCAGTATTCCTTTAAAATGGGAAAATTTTAGGGGCGCCTGGGTGGCTCAGTCGGTCAAGCATCTGACTTCAGCTCAGGTCATGATCTCGCAGCTCATGAGTTCAAGCCCCACATCCGACTCTGTGCTAAAAAGCTCAGAGCCTGGAGCCTGCTTCTGATTCTGTGTCTTTCTCTCTCTCTGCCCCTCCTCTGCTCATACTCTCTGTCTCTCAAAAAATGAATAAATGTCAAAAGAAAATTTAAAAAATAAATAAATAAATGGGAAAATTTTATTTCCACACTTTTGCATAAAGTGCATTCTCAAGTTTAACTTAATGCCATGTAATTGTTATGATGATATAACATAGAATGGAATTCAGGCCTAGAACACATCACAGAGGAGCCTTAACCAGCACTAGATGTCTGTTTAATCACATTTCTGCAATACTTACTCTTGGAATTGAAACAGTCCCAGTAGGAAGACTATTGCCTGGAAAGGTTTGATTTAACATCTGACTTTTTTTTTCCTTTATTTTGTTAATAATTCCACCTCAAGCTTTTAGCCCATCTTGGGTTGAATTTGTTCTAAGATAATTGCTATAACCTTTGGGTTTGGCATAAGTGAAGAATCAAATCTTTGTCTCATAGTTGGCTTTGTGGAAACCTCCATGACTGTTTACGGGAACCCTCTGAGCCATGACTGACATGGGGACCACACAATCTATCCTATACCCATCCTGCCCTAGCTGACCCCTTTCTCCACTCCCATCATCCCCTACGCATCCACCACTAGCTGTCTAGTTACTCACACAGTCTCTTGAACAGGGATTTAAAGGGCTTCACTCCACTTCTGCAATCACTTCTGTGTGGCCCACTTTTTCTTCATGGACAAGTCTTATAGTACTTTTTTGGTGGAAAGAAGCACCCACCACAATACTGCTAATATCATTGGTTTTCTTAAGCAGGGTCAGGCATATATTCTGAGTTCCCAAGATGGGCATACTCTGTGGGTGGTCCCTTTGGGATTTCTCTGATTTTCTGTGGGTTATAGGACAGACTCCCCAAATGCTTAAATAAAATATAGGATGCCCAGCCAAATCTGAGTTTCAAATAAGTAACCATGCAATATTTTAGATAAACTTAAAAAAAAAACACTCATTGTTTCTCTGAATTTCAAATTTTATTGAGCCTCCTGTATTTTATCTGATTGCTTTATCGACTCTTCCCTCATTGTTGAGTAGCACTTAACAGCACCTCTCCCCAGCGTCTCCTTTCCAATTCTCCTTTCAATTGCCCCTCTTAGTCAGCCTATATCCCTAACAAGTAAATACAGTTCTTAGATATTTCTCTGACTAATGCATTATGGTATATCTCACAACTCATTAAGTATCAGAAATCTATCTTATGTCAGTGCCTAAACTTTAAGTTTAGATTTGTGTGTTATAAATGTGATATAATGTATCATTATGAGATATTTTAAAAATCCTCTAAAATTTTTCATATTTTTAATGCCTTATAGATTTAACTTCATGTATTTTAAAATCACAGAGCATGACCATTTACTTTGATGATAGCCTTTGACTGTAATAATAACTTTATATATTTATATTTATATTTCATTTTTATTTCTATTTATATATATATGTATTAAACTTTAACTTATAGAGTTTGTAATTTACAAAATAATTATATATTTTAAATGTTTATTTTTGAGACAGGGAGAGACAGAGCACGAGCATGTGTGTGCGAGCAGGGGAGGAGCAGAGAGAAAGGGGGACAAATGATCCCAACCAGGCTCCATGCTGACAGCAGAGAGCCCAATGTGGGGCTGAAACTCATGAACCATGAGATCATGACCTGAGCCAAAGTCAGATGTTTAACTGACTGACCCACCCAGGTACCCCATTAATAATTATACTTTTTAATCTAATGTGTCAATTCTTCTAGGAACTGCAACAGCAACCCCATTCTTCCTGGAATTTCTCCCCTTATCTCAACCATGATCTTCTAGGACTCTGTTCTTCAGTGCCTTTGACTGTCCCAGGATGTGTGTCTGACCCAAGTTAAGCCAAATAGAATTGTCCACTGGTAACTTATGTCAAATCTGAGAGAAATCAGTTACACTAAACTTTCTCATATAAAATTCAGAATCCATAATTGATCAAATTTCTCACTTTCTGGAGCTAACTGGATTTCAGTAATGATTATGGAGGCATCTGAGGCTCTGTTCTAATTACTTCTATGGTCTAACTGCTGCTTTTGATCTACTCACACATGAAATGTCTAATCTTTCCTTGTTTTTTAGACTGATAAATTCCTTTTTTTTTTTTTTTCATCTAATCTACTTGGAGTCAGGATTTCCTTACCTTATAATCAATAGATCACTGAAATATTGCAATTCAATTCATTATTTTAATATTATGTCCAACAAAATTCTATCAAGGTCTTATAAAATGCTGTACATTAGGGAAGATGATAGGTTTAAAATAGATCAACTAAAATAAATGAATTGGTCCTACTTTACAAATAAAGTTTGAAAAGGGAGAAACAAATAAAAGAGCATCAGAACAGTCATGGTTAATACTTGAACACACAAATATTCCACCCCACACATATTCCATTCCATATGTATCAGATATATATGGTATATAAAACCATATACCCAATGGGAGGTTATACCTGAGTGGAAGTATATTTATTGAAGATAGGTAGAGAAGAACTAAGAGTACAGGTTCTAAGAATTCTCAAACAGAGCATCAAATATTCTCAGTGACATATTTTTGAACATATTTTACACAAGGAATTAAAATTAAAATAAACATTCCTGCATATATGAACATTGAGAAATGGCATTGTTCGAAGCTTCCCCCCCAAAAAAACCCCACACCCAAACAATGGCAAGCAGATAATTAGAAAGGTACAATTACCTATTTTATCTTCATTTTAACATTATATCTAGAGTTGGCTCTGAGAAATATTTCAGGCAAATGGTTTGGTTTTATACTCTGCCCTTTTCAGAGCTTTCCCCCTGATTCCATTAATGTTCCTCCAATAGCTTCCCAGTGCTCTTATCCTGTCCTATTTTCTGTGGCACAGACACTGGACCTATTATTTCTGTACCAATACTAAATTTAAGTCTAAAGCCCCACCCTGCATTATCACTCACAATAGTGTACACACCATTATATAAGCAGGTCTGAATTAAGCAAATAACCTTTATTAATCTTCAACTGAAGTGTCTTTTGTTTTTGGTGGATAACACACTGAGAATATAAAAATTTGTCCATTTTACCGCACTTATTTCTATTATTTCTATTATTTTATGCACATTTTCTAAACAGTGGAAGAATTGTTGCCTCTCTCAGATCTATTATTTTGCAATAAGCTTCACATAATTTTATGACCATGCAATGAATCTTTGAAAGGGTTTTAAAATTAACTTACAAAATTTTACATAATTTATTTAATATTTATCAAGCTGGTGTTATATACCTACAATCATTTCAGAGATTGCGCAATCATAAAAATGCAAAGCATGATCTGAGATGATATAAAAATGCATACGTTGTAAATAATCAAAATGTGATAGAAAGTTGAAAATATTCCAACTGGGAAAAAAAAGTGCAAAATACCTGCATTCTCAGGAAACTAACGTGTAGCTATATTGGAATGATATTTTTCTTTGGTGTTCATACTTTAAAATTCAAGAAAAATATAGCAATAAAAAATGTGGAGCACTCTGAGAAGAACTTTGCCTCTGAAAGAACAATAGAGGGGAAAGAGGGGATGGGTAATGATATATTCATTAGAACAGAAGGAAAATAAAACAAAACAGACTGTGAAACACAAGGAGGGAATCAGATTCTCCAGTGGGGGTAAACTTGAATATTTGGTCAACATCACTCTATGTGACATGTGAAAGTCACACAACTGGTGATGGGGGACACTGCAGCTAAAGTATTCTTTTATTATTATTATTGCACTTTTTCTATAGAAGACAATGGCCTTCTTAAGAATGTAGTCTTTGAAAGCATAAGATTTCAATAAAAATAAGAGAGCTAAGGTGAGAGGCAGAGGTATCCTGAGAGAGTAAGCATTAGGAGCTCCTCTTTTAGTTAAGTAATTAACCCGGCATCAGGTTTACACTGAGACTACTTCAAAACCAATAAATAAATAAACAAATAAATAAATAGAGCAAGCAAGCAAGCAAGGAGCAGAGGAGGGCTATTACTGTACATTGCACTTAATTTCTCACATTACACCTGAAAAGGAGAATCCAAGATTATTTTATTTGTAATAAAATAGTAATTTTATAGTAATAGTAATTTTACTTTACTTTTCTTTTACAAAAAAAGAAAAAAGAAGTTGAAAAGATAAGAGTTGTCTATCTGCACATTTTGCTTTCTGAAAAATTTCCACTTATATTTCTCTTATCTATATAGCTAATAAAAACATCAGTGCTCTGATTTCTACTTTAAGGTTAAAAAATGGTTTTACAATAGGCGAAGCGAGTATATGTATGTCTTTCAAATATTTCTCCTTTAAGGAGCCACTTCATCTCTATATGTGGCTGGACCTGGGCCCTGTACTCAGACTTTCCCTGCCTATATCTCATTCCCGCCTTTATTACCTACTCCAGCAAATGGTGATCATGTGATCCACAATGGCCAATGAGTTGGGCTGCCTTGTGCAGTTTGTGGTGTCTAAAGATGTCTGGCCAAGGGAATAAGTGGGGCCTGAAATCTAGCCATGCTTTTCTCCCCAAGCTGTGTACCTTGGCATGGGGTGTACACACCCAGAGAAAGGTCACCTTTTTCTAATTCTCATAAAGGCTCCATCTGCTTGCCAAGCTGTTCACCTGCAGGGCTGCCTCTACCTAGTGGGGAAATTATTTGCTCATTTGTACAAAGGCTATGGAGCCATATGGACTAGCAGAGGTCCTGCCAAAGAGAGAACTCCACATCCTTTGCCTCAGTGATTGTTTCATGGATGGACTTGAGCTCAAATCTGGTCGATTAGAGTTCTCCCCTGGACTTTTGTATGACAGTTAGCTTAAAATATTGCATTTAATGGCAAGAGTTGCTAAGCCAAAAGAATGATCACAGTCATATCCCTCACTACATGGAGAGTCTATTTTAAGTATTAAGCAAATACAAAGCGAGAAGGAGAGCTGAGAGATGGAAAAAGAGAGAACAAGTTCTGGTTTGAACCTCTGGTTCCAGCCCTCACTGGAATATCTACTAGCATCTCCCAGTAAGAGTAGCCAACGGATTCTACTAAATTCACTTGGTGCAAGTTGTGTTTCTGTCATATTCACATGAAAAAGGTCTGATACACACCTGTGGTATAGTGATTAGTTCCATTGTTGCAATTCGCTAGAAAGGATGTTTTGCATAGTGGAATGCTGCTAATGGTTCCCTGATAGCAGGGCTATGGGTCACTACCCAGTAACAAGCATCCGTTGGTTTGCAGTTTGAACCTGTATATAAAGGCTGATGCTTTCAGAGTAAATGATGGATTGTAGTGCGACGAAGATGGTCAGGAAAGGACCTCTGAAGATAGATGAGTGCTTTTGCCTAATCCCAATGTAATGAAGCTGGATTGGCAAAAAAGTGAAATGGAACATTTCAGTTTGAAGAAATATCACGAACAAAGTCACAAAGAACAAGTTAGAGACATATGATTTTTAAGTTCTGTGAAAGATGAAATGAAATGCAGTCAGTTATGTCAAAGATTTTTAAAATGGAACTGGGAGGACATTAAGGGGACGTGCTTGATGAACACCCTCATGGTTAGAACCATGAATTTTTGAACTGGCCCAAAACGCAAATATTCTAAGGACTTGACTCAGCCCAAACACCTGCAACTTGGCTACAGTGGGAGAATTTGCTTAGTGACAGCCTTAGCAACCGATCACATTCAGTCGAGATTAGTTTTCTATCGTTAATACCAGTCAAATTCTTTGTGAACACATATACCGGCATTTCCTTTTGCCTTTAAAAACCATTGACTTTTATTCCCTGTTGGGGTGGTAACAATATTTGGGTTGCTGCCCAAATCTGTGTTCCCCAAACTGTAATCCTAAGGCTCCAAATAAATGCTTTTTGTTTTATTTTAGCTCTGACTTTCTCAGCTGACAGTTCCAAATGAATGAATTTACTAGCTCAATACTGAAAATCTGCATGGGTAATCTGGAATCAGAATCATCTTGATTCATATTTACATATGATTGATAGGGCTCGAACTTTCTCACAATGTCTCTCTCTCTCTCTCTCTCTCTCTCTCTCTCGTACAAGGAACAATACCCTTTCTGTTATTCTATCAAAAGATTTAGGAGTAGTTATAACCAACACAGCTTAGGTCATGGGTCCAAACTTCACTGGATCTGATTGACCAGTAAAGTATGAAATTCTGATGAGTATCACCCAGAGATGAAGGCTGAGGCAGTACCATCTGAACAAACACATTGATAGGTGGTTGCCCAAGGAAGTGGGCAGAGCCATGACTAGAAACAGGAAAATAGGTGATGGATAGGTAAATATCCAATGTCCAAAGAAGACAATAATTGACTAGCTAGATGATAAAGGAGTGATAGCATAAAAAATAATGTTGGATAAATTAGGGGAACAGGTTCAAAAAACTATGGAGTGGTGCTAAGTGTGAGGTATCTGAACATCAGTATATTGCACATACAAACGGAGTTTACATATAGCAATCTGTTTAGCATTGGATGAATTATCTGTGAAAAGTTATACTATTCTGAACAGGGAGCTCATATAATTTATATTCCAAGCTGGGACACTTTTGAGAGTAAAGGGAAATAGTCTTAATGACTATATCAGAATAGGAGGCTTATACTGGCTTTTCCCCAGAAAGCTGGGGCAAATGGTCACTCTTCTGAGCAAAGTGGTCAGAAAGAATAGGCCACACTCATGTTCCACATGTAGTAATATTTGACTCTGTTATCATAGCCAGAATCAATTCCAAGAATCTGTGACTAACCTTACGGCAGTCACCTATAACTGAACATGAGAGAGACCAGGTTATTGGCAGGAAAATCTGTGCCAGAATGGAATACTTGATCAGATGGTAATCTACAAAGCCAACTGGATCCTCTCCCTTGAGAAATTTCAGATGCAAAATACACAGAGTAAGACTAGTCAGGATTAAGCAGAATTTAAAATAAACTCACAGATAATGCAGTGTATTAATTGGTGTAGGCTACAGTTGTATAAAAGATAGAACCAAATATATGTGTCTCAACCAACAAAAGTTATATCTCATTCTTGTGACTGTGAAAAGCAAGTGTTCCCAGTCATTGGGAAGCTCCCTTTACACAATGATTCTGAGAGCAGGACTTCCCCAGTTTATGGCTCCCTTGTCCCCAAGTTGTAGATTACCATTTACCCAGCCAGCAGGATGGATTGATAAGACACTGGAGGAACCATAAAGTTTTTCTTAAAAGTCTTAGCCAGGAATGGCTCACATCATTTCCTTTCACTTTCCATGGATGAGGATTAATCACAGGAGATATTTAGAAACAAGGAGGGAAACAGGGTCCTGGAAACAGGTACTGTGCTGGGGACACCTGTATATCAAGTGAGGGACTTTTGGAAGACTACTAGTCTTCTTTGTCCAGTAAGGAGAACCTCAGCAAACAACCTGAGAGGTGGAGAGATGGACAGTTGTGAGTGGGTTAGAATTGGACATTTGCTTAAGCAGCAAAGACAAAGAAATGGTGACCTAGGCTTCTCAGTCCAGCCTCTATAAATTGGTGTTTGAAAGATATTCTCCTAGCCTCCTTGCTTAAATTTATATGTGCTTATATGCATTAATCTGGGAGAAATTACGCAAGAATCTTATGACTTGACCACGCTTAGGAACTACCACTTTCAACTCCACAAGTAACACTGTCTACTTTTGTGGCTTCAATTACACTTTTCATGGTGATGACTTCCCCACTTATTTCTCCAGGACAGACCTCTCTCTTGAGCTCTAACCCAGCATACTTAGTAGTACACAGCAGCTCCACTATATCTTGTATCCCAAACAACTCAGCATTCCACAATGAATCCATCACTTATTCTCCTCCAGCCTTCTCCTCTTGTATTTTTTGCATCTCAGTGAATAGCACTGCCATTCATGTGGATGCTCAGATGGGAAACTTGGGAATCACTCCTGAATCCTCTCTCTTTCTCACTCCTCACAAAATTGATCATGACTGGAGCTTACCTCCTTCCATACAACGCTAGGCTCACTGCAGGTTTGGTAGCCCAAGTCATTCTCCTTCACCCAGATTTTCACAGGAACCTTCTTGCTATTCCTCCTGCCACCAGTCCTGCCCCTTTATTTATTCCTCACACATCTTCCAGTGTAATCACTCTATAATAGATTTATAACTAGGTCACAAGTCTCGCTTAAAATACATTTTTGCCATTGCTTCCAGAATAGCTCTCATTTTCCACCATGTGGCCTGCAAAGCCCTTTTATCAGTCAGGTTAGGAAACCAGAATCCACACAAGTTCATTCAAAAGAGTTAAGTGAATACAATAAACAATTACAAAGGCACTACAAAAAAAAATGAAAAGAAACGGAAGGGATGCTGAGACAAGTAGAAATCGGCAACAGTGGGAAGTCACTACTACTCTAGAAGCTGTGAACAAACAGAGTAAGTAGTGTTACCAGAATTTAGAATCAGATTCCCTGAAAAAGCCAGAATTCCTGCAGGAACTTGTCTGACAGGAGCTGGGACCAAGGGGGAGGAGGATCTGTTGGGGGCTTGAATCATGAGAAGATGCAGCCTTTTCAGAGAAAAAGAGGAAAAAACACCCTTGCTCCTCTTCTCCTACCCTGTACTCTAGTGCCTTCTATCATTTAGGTTACCTGAAAGCCAACAGGGCAAGGAAGCCCGAATGATGCACGTTTCAGAACACAAGAAGGTTAGGAAATGAGTGTGCACAGACTTCATATTCTGGCCCTGCTTATATTTTTAGCCCCAGCTCTTTACACTGTTCTGTCTCTTATATGTTCTTTACCCCAGCAACCTCATTTCAGTTCCTCAGCATATGCTCTTTATTCTCTCTGTGTTTGTAAACCCCAAATTAGGGGGGCCATAACTGAGGCCACACTTTTGCCCTCTCTCACTTGCCTGAATATCCCCCTAACAGAGCTTTGGCTTTTAGCATAAGAGGTCTTAAAAACCTTTAAATCCCCATTGCAGCATGATTAACAAAAATTAAAACAATAAAAAATAGATTATAGTTCCCAATTTGCTTGTTTGTATCTTGAGCCAGTTTATAAATTCTATGAGAGTAGGGAAGGGACCCAGTACTTAGTGGTCACCATGGCACATAGGAGTTGCTCAAAAAGTATCAGATGAGTGTGTAGATCAACAATTGAAAGCATGTGAGTCAGGGAAGGGCAGTGGCTAAAAGGGAGTAGGGCAGGTCTCTGCTCAGGTCAACCACAAGAATTGCAGTTAGGGCCTCATTGTTCTTAGATTTTGAAAGATAAACTACATTGTTCCCATTTCCCATGATACCCAAATGTGTAATTGCTACCTTAGGACTTTAGGGCTGCCTTATTTCACCACTACCCTTACCATAAATCGCTTATTCGTTCATTCAGGCAGTACACATCACACTACATGAAATATATGAAGGACACAAGAAGCCAGGAGCTTGGCTAATAGACTATAGTAGAAATCCAGGTATGAGTTTATAGGAGGAGTAAGTTATATGTTAGAGAAAAAAAGAATTAGGATATTTTTTTAAATTGAAAAATAGCTTAATTTGGAAATAATTCTGCAAGGAGTAATCAGAAAAGACCATCTTTACCTGGGAAATTATTAGAAAAATTTATTAAAATCTGATTTAGATACCTCTTTTTTTAAGTTTGTTTGTTTTTTTGGTGGGGGGGGAGAGAGAGAGAGAGAGAGAGAGAGAGGGAGCAGGGAAGGGGCAGAGAGAGGGGGAGAGAGAGAATCCCAAACAGGCTCTGTGCTGATGGCACAGGGCTTCATCTCAAGAACCATGAAATCATGACCTGAGCTGAAATCAAGAATTGGATGCTTAACCAACCAAGTCACCCAGGTGCCCCAGATACCTCTTTTAATAATAAAGGCACACTTCTCATTTGAACATGGACTCATTTGTGGGAAAACATCAAAAAAGTCAGCTAAATAAAAACTAATATCACAGTCTTGGAAAAAAGTACATAGTTCACAGATAATTATTTTAAATACAATGTATACCCCAAACTACAAATAAAAAACAGTATGATTTGGGCTTTAATTATTTAATTATTATTTCCTCAGGCACAATGAAGGTGGGTGGTATCTCTGTCCTCATCAATCTCTATTGTTTACTTCTGCGTACTGTTTCTGCTTCTGGGAACTGAGACAACTATCCTATGGACTGCTTTTATAACTCTGTTGGAATGACCACATTTTATTATGATAGTCCATTTGCTGGCAGTTTTCTTCATTTGAGTTCATAGGTAACCTCTTCCTTAGCCACATAGATTTGTCATTGCCTAATCCTGTTACATAGATTTGTCAGGACAAAACTCTTCCGGGCTTCTAGTGTGACTGAGTAGTACGTGAATGTGCTGTGCCAGTAATCTTGTCTTCTGTGTTGCACGGGATTTCAACTGCTCCTCTCTGTAAGCAGAACATCTTCTGGAGTAGCCCATGAAGAACATTTCTTGATATACAATGCCTTTTTCCAATGGTTTCTTGTCTCTATACCACAGTTATTAGCCTGAGCTGCGAGAGATAAAATGTCCTGCTCCGTAATAAAACGGCCTCACTAGGTCTTTGCTTACTATAAATTGATTCCATATATTTTCAATATTAAATAAAGAACCAAAATAAAATTGAAGCGGGATCTGCTTACAAAAGATTACAGAGCTCAGTCACACACAAAAAAACACATAGGTATAAGAATGTCTTATGTGTTCTCTAAAAAACACTACTTGAACAAATTCACCACTAAATCTGGCCCTATTAAAAAGGATATTCAAAATCAATACATATATGCATTAAATTATAAACTTAGTGAATTTCTTCTTACTCAAATACAAGATAAACAGTTATGTTACATACAAAATATCTCAACAGTTGGAAACTGGCTTTATAAAAAATAAAATAGGCCCTCAAACAAGAGAAAATAACCTAGAAGTAGAGTTCAGCTGGCATCATTTCCCAGGAAAGAAATATTGTATCTCAGATATCTTGTCACCCAATTGTCTACACAGATGCCCACAAAGTAATTATGCAGCCAAGAAAACCAGTAACAAATAAAAATATAACCACAAGAGTTCATAGCTGGAGTTCCCAGTCAGAAGGATTTCTATTAAGGAAGCTGATTTTATGATGCTCTGTGAATGAGAGAAAATACATTTTCCAAACACAGCCATGGCAATGTCACCTAGACATTTTGGCTAGATAGAACTCAGAAACGATTTTTATCTAATGGAGATAAGTATCCTTATCTCATATGGTTGTTGTGAGATTAAATAAGAAACAGTACATACAATACCTGTTGTGGGTTAAATTGTATCCCCTGAAATTCATATTGAAGTCCTAACACCCAGTACCTCATAATGTGATCTTACTTGGTAACAAGAGTTCTTGCAGATGTTAACCAGTTAAAAAAAGATGAGTCCCTACTGGAATAGGGTGGACCCCTAATCCAATATGATTAATGTCCTTATAAAAAAAGGCAGACAAAGACAGAATGTGTCTTTATCTTCTACAAGCCAAGGAAAACCAAAGATTGCCATTAAACTATGAGAAGCTAGGAGATAAGCATGGAACCAACGGGCCCTCACAGCCCTCAGCAGGTACCAACCCTGCAGCACCTTAATCTTGGACTTCTAACCTCCAGAACTGTGAGACAATATACACATTTCCATCGTTTAAGCCTCCCACTCCATGGTATTATGTTACAGCAGCACTGGCAAATAAATACAGTACCCAAGAGTGACTAGCACCTAGTGGAGATTCAGCTGATGCCAGTGCCTCAAGTGACATTCTCACATTCATGTAAATAAAGGGATGTAGTACTGCATTTAGGGCCACAGTAAAAATATAATAACAGCTTTGAGAGCTAGAATTTCAAACCTCTACCCTAGTTTCCTAGAGGACAGAGGAGAGCAAGACAGAAATCTGAGACCCAAGGGAACTGAGATATTTAGCAGGGGCCTCAGCACAGCACTAATCAATACAGGAATTCAGCAGTTCATCAAATTAACAAGAAAGGACCTTTGGTCACAAGGAAGAATGAAAATGTTGGTATAGGAATCAAGGTAAAATTAGCTATTCAGCATTTATAGCATATCACCTCATGCTCATTCATTTTGGTAGGTGCAGAGGGCATAAGAGTAAACGGTTCCTGGCTTTCCTACCTAAGAGCTAACAGTCTATCTGGGGAAGAAGTCATAACAGTGTCATTAAAAAATCTTCATAGGGGTATGAAGTAGAAATGATTGGAAATAAGGAATTCTGAATACACTGAGGATTTAGGTATGGCAGGAAACTCTGTGTGTGTGTGTGTGTGTGTGTGTGTGTGTGTGTGCGCGCTGTTCCCAACTGTCAACATGAAGTTGTCCTGAAAATTAGAACATTTTCGGGAGCTCCTTACATCTTCTTTGGCTAGAGCAACTTCATTATTTGGGCTAAATCGTTATCATTAGGACTGAGTAAAATCAGTGAATGCCTGAATAATTAAATCATTACAACATGCCTTCTCCAGAGTTTTCTATGTGCCTGACACTTAAGGCATGAAGTGTTTTTCAGGGTGACTTATTTGTTTCTGCTATCCACCAGCATCTTTATTATAAGTGCAAACATTATTTACCCAGGCCTACTTAAAATATGATTATTTTTGCTTCTCAGTGGACTTTCTTAAACATTCTACAAAGATATCCTTCAAGGCTGAATTCAAATATCCTCTTCCTGTGGTCCATATCGTAGACATTAGCTGCATTTAATTTGCAGCTCTACATTAGAATTTGTCATATTATATTATAGTTAGTTAGTTCTAATCCTTTTATTTAAACTTTGTATATGATGAGGGGAAACAATTTACATTTGCATTTCTAAATGTGTTACCTCTTTTTCAGTTTTTTTTTAATGTTTATTTTTGAGAGAGAGAGAGAGAGAGAGAGAGAGAGAGAGAGAGAGAGGCAGAGAAAGAGAGGGAGACACAGAACTCTAAACAAGCTCCAGGCTCTGAGATGTCAGCACAGAGCCTGACGCGGGGCTTGAACCTGGGAACAGGGAGATCATGACCTAGGCCTAAGAGAGACACTTAACCAACCAAGCCCCCAAGGTGCTCCTAAATATGTTATCTCTTTAAGAGTGATATAAAAGTGGTATTTTAAAGCTCTGAAATATATGGATGTATCTGTATGTTGGTACAATCTTCCATTTGTTTAAACATTATTATAATCTGAATCAATTTAATATAGGATGTTCCCAAATTCAATGTAGGAAAAATGTGACAAGGAAGCACCTGGGTGGCTCAGTTGGTTAAGTGTCCAGCATCAGCTCAGGTCATGATCTCACAGTCTGTGAGTTTGAGCCCCACATCAGGCTCTGTGGAACTGCTTCAGATTCTGTGTCTCCCTCTCTCTCTGCCCTTCCCCTGCTCATGCTCTGTCTCTGTCGTTGTCACTCAAAAATAAACATTATTTTTTTTTAAAGAAAGAATGTAACAAAACATCTTGGGTAGTTCTGTTTGTGTTACTGCATGTTGTAAAAGCTGTGTCACAGCTAAAACTAAATAGTTTCCAAAGTTAAATTATTGTGATTTACTTGCTAGTTGGCACTGAGAGTTGACCTCTCCCTGTGCAGTGTTTTGTTCTAAACTTGTATAAATAATAATCGTGTAATATGTCACTCTTCTACCTTGTAACAATTGCTCCAATCTACATCATAAAGAACCACTAGAAAAAAATTCTTTATATATAATATACATATATTATATATACCTATATATATATATATATACATATATTTAATATATAATACAATTATACTTTTAAAATATATTATAGTCCAATATATTGCTTTGTGTGAAGGGCCCATGTTGTGAAGTACATCCTTTTATTGTTTGGGAATGATATTAGAATAAGACAAAATCAAGACAGCCAAGGGCTGTATCAGGAGAAATCACCAAGCAGCTGCCCAGAAAGGCAGGCTACCTGCCTGCACTTGGTAGGAAATGGAACTGCATGTTGACATGGCATAAATGAACAAGTCTAGCAGACTACACAGTTCAGAGGTTCTGCACACAAGTGAAGGTGGGGTGGTGGGCTTGGCAACAAGTTTGAGGCTGGAAGTTCAGGGACAGAACTCTGGTTCTGGGCCATGTGATGAGAGCCTGAGATATGCTGCAGGTGGTGACAAAATGACTCCAGCTGTGGAGACTTGGGGGGGGGGGCTCGTAGGGGCAGGCGGATGATATCATGGACCAGGAATCAAGGGCAAAGACTCAGACTCCACAAGGACTAGATACAAAGAGCACAAGATATAGTCTAGATCCTCCCTAGAGGCCAGGATCCAGGTGGGAAAGCTGGCAACATGTTCGGAACAATATACAACAAAGCAACATGATGGCAAAGGTGATGACAAAAGAGTCTAATATGGCATCAACAGAATAGGTATCAGCAAAAACACCTGCTTAGAAGAGGTGCAAGGTTGCCAAAGACAAGGACGTTTATGATGAAACATGTACATATCTAGAAAGACGGGAGTAACATATAGTTTGTAAGTTGAATTTGAATGATGGAATTTTGGTAAGCATCTGAAAGGTTTTAGCTAATTTAATATAATCATGATTCATGTATGTAAGGGTACTACCACCCCTTTAAATATAGCTAACATGTCATTTACATTTTATAGTAAGAAAAAGATGATGGTGCCGGAAAAGCAGATGTCATACCTAAGTGTCTCAAAAAATCATTCTCTTTTTGGGCTAAATTCAGCTACTAAAACTTTATAGTCAAGCACTAAAATGTCTGAGGAAACAAAAGTTACTGGGCAAAGATCCTGGTAGATAATACTGGAAGAATAAGAAGGCAAATGATCCCTCTGAGTCTAAAGTAAGATGGAACCATGAATATAGATTTAGAACTACCCTTGAGTCTTTAGGAAAACCAGAGAATCTGTACATATTTGAAATAATAAGCACATGTTTGATTTTAAAAAAAGAAGATGTAAACAATTTAAGCTGATTAAAAGATTTTTATCCAATATTAGTTTATTGTAGGGGAGTGGTTCTCAAAGTGTTCCTGGAGCCAGATGAACCAAGATCCCCTAGGAAATGTATCACAAATGCAAATCTTTGGGACCTACCCAGATTTACTGAATAAGAAACTCTTAGAGTGGGAGCAGGATTCTGTGTTTTAACGAGACCTCCAGGTATAGAATTGCCAGATACAGCAAATGAAAGTATGGTATGCACAGTTAAGTTGAATTTCAGATAAATAATGAATAATTCTTTAGTATGTTCCATGCAATATTTGGTATATACACTTCTACTAAAAACATACGTTGTTTATCTGAAATTAAAATTTAATAGGGCATCCTGTATTATGTGAACCATAATAAGGTGACTCTAAAGCAAATTAAAATTTGAGAATTTTAGGGTAAAATTAACAACAACATTTAAAAAATATATTATCTCATGTCCACAGAACAGATAATGCTGGAAGCATTAATAATCTGGTGCATCTGTCTGGTAGCATGTTGAATTTGGTTCTAAAATATTTTGGTTTGGCCCAATATATCTGGTTTTATTTGTTTTTTGTGTTTTGATGTTTGAATTAATTACAATATTTAAAATGTGAAATATCACATAAAATGATAATCTGAATCACATATCAGGACGGCAACAAATGGGACTATAGGCAAGTAGGGTCCAATGTTTCACAATCTCCACGCCCCCTATTGTGTCTCTCCCATGAATTTGGGTTTTGCCTGTCATTTATATCTTCAATTTCCCTATGTCATCTTAAATATATAAATTTTCAACTGCTTCTTTACAGGTGTCCTTCCAGGGGTGCCTGGGTGGCACGGTGGTTTAAGGCTCTGACTCCGGCTCAGGTCATGATCTCTCCATTTCTGAGTTTGAGCCCCACGTTAGGCTTTGCACTGACAGCTCAGAGTCTGGAGCCTGCTTCAGATTCTGTGTCTCCCTCTCTCTCTGCCCCTCCCCCACGCACACTCTGTCTCTCTCTCTCTCTCAAAAATAAATAAACATTAAAAAAAAATTTAAGGCGAGTCCGGAAGATGGCGGCGTAGGAGGACCCTGGGCTCACCGCACGTCCTGCTGATCACTTAGATTCCACCTACACCTGCCTAAAGAACCCAGAAAACCGCCAGAGGATTAGCAGAACGAAGTCTCCGGAGCCAAGCAGAGACGAGAGGCCCACGGAAGAGGGTAGGAAGGGCTGCGAGGCGGTGCGCGCTCCACGGACTGGCGGGAGGGAGCCTGGGCGGAGGGGCGGCTCGCCGGCCAAGCAGAGCCCCTGAGTCGGGCTGGCAAAAGCGGAGGGGCCGGACGGACTGTGTTCCAACCGCAAGCGCGACTTAGCGTCTGGGAGGTCATAAGTTAACAGCTCTGCTCAGAAAGCAGGAAGGCTGGAGGACAAAGGGAGGGAGAGCTGCTGAGCCCCCGGACGGCAGAGCTCAGCTTGGCGGGGAACAAAGGCGCTCGCCAGCGCCATCTCCCCCGCCCATCCCCCAGCCAAAATCCCAAAGGGAACCAGTTCCTGCCAGGGAACTTGCTCCCGCAGCGCAACACCCAACTCTGTGCTTCTGTGGAGCCAAACCTCCGGCAGCAGATCTGACTCCCTCCCGCTGCCACAGGGCCCCTCCTGAAGTGGATCACCTAAGGAGAAGCGAGCTAAGCCTGCCCCTCCAGCCCCCGAGCACCTTGCCTACCCACCCCAGCTAATACGCCAGATCCCCAGCAACACAAGCCTGGCAGTGTGCAAGTAGCCCAGACGGGCCACGCCACCCCACAGTGAATCCCGCCCCTAGGAGAGGGGAAGAGAAGGCACACACCAGTCTGACTGTGGCCCCAGCGGTGGGCTGGGGGCAGACATCAGGTCAGACTGCGGCCCCGCCCACCAACTCCAGTTATACACCACAGCACAGGGGAAGTGCCCTGCAGGTCCTCACCACTCCAGGAACTATCCAAAATGACCAAATGGAAGAATTCCCCTCAGAAGAATCTCCAGGAAATAACAACAGCTAATGAACTGATCAAAAAGGATTTAAATAATATAACAGAAAGTGAATTTAGAATAATAGTCATAAAATTAATCGCTGGGCTTGAAAACAGTATACAGGACAACAGAGAATCTCTTGCCACAGAGATCAAGGGACTAAGGAACAGTCACGAGGAGTTGAAAAACGCTTTAAACGAAATGCAAAACAAAATGGAAACCACGACGGCTCGGCTTGAAGAGGCAGAGGAGAGAATAGGTGAACTAGAAGATAAAGTTATGGAGAAAGAGGAAGCTGAAAGAAAGAGAGATAAAAAAATTCAGGAGTATGAGGGGAAAATTAGAGAACTAAGTGATACACTAAAAAGAAATAATATACGCATAATTGGTATCCCAGAGGAGGAAGAGAGAGGGAAAGGTGCTGAAGGGGTACTTGAAGAAATTATACCTGAGAACTTCCCTGAACTGGGGAAGGAAAAAGGCATTGAAATCCAAGAGGCACAGAGAACTCCCTTCAGACGTAACTTGAATCGATCTTCTGCACGACATATCATAGTGAAACTGGCAAAATACAAGGATAAAGAGAAAATTCTGAAAGCAGCAAGGGATAAACGTGCCCTCACATATAAAGGGAGACCTATAAGACGCGTGACTGATCTCTCCTTTGAAACTTGGCAGGCCAGAAAGGCTTGGCACGATATCTACAGTGTGCTAAACAGAAAAAATATGCAGCCGAGAATCCTTTATCCAGCAAGTCTGTCATTTAGAATAGAAGGAGAGATAAAGGTCTTCCCAAACAAACAAAAACTGAAGGAATTTGTCACCACGAAACCAGCCCTACAAGAGATCCTAAGGGGGATCCTGTGAGACAAAGTACCAGAGACATCACTACAAGCATAAAACATACAGACACCACAATGACTCTAAACCCGTATCTTTCTATAATAACACTGAATGTAAATGGATTAAATGCGCCAACTAAAAGACATAGGGTATCAGAATGGATAAAAAAACAAGACCCATCTATTTGCTGTCTACAAGAGACTCATTTTAGATCTGAGGACACCTTTAGATTGAGAGTGAGGGGATGGAGAACTATTTATCATGCTACTGGAAGCCAAAAGAAAGCTGGAGTAGCCATACTTATATCAGACAAACTAGACTTTAAATTAAAGGCTGCAACAAGAGATGAAGAAGGGCATTATATAATAATCACAGGGTCTATCCATCAGGAAGAGCTAACTATTATAAATGTCTATGCGCCAAATACCCGAACCCCCAGATATATAAAACAATTACTCACAAACATAAGCAACCTTATTGATAAGAATGTGGTCATTGCAGGGGACTTTAACACCCCACTTACAGAAATGGATAGATCATCTAGACACACAGTCAATAAAGAAACAAGGGCCCTGAATGATACATTGGATCCGATGGACTTGACAGATATATTTAGAACTCTGCATCCCAAAGCAACAGAATATACTTTCTTCTCGAGTGCACATGGAACATTCTCCAAGATAGATCATATACTGGGTCACAAAACAGCCCTTCATAAGTATACAAGAATTGAAATTATACCATGCATACTTTCAGACCACAATGCTATGAAGCTTGAAATCAACCACAGGAAAAAGTCTGGAAAACCTCCAAAAGCATGGAGGTTAAAGAACACCCTACTAACGAATGAGTGGGTCAACCAGGCAATCAGAGAAGAAATTAAAAAATATATGGAAACAAACGAAAATGAAAATACAACAATCCAAACGCTTTGGGACGCAGCGAAGGCAGTCCTGAGAGGAAAATACATTGCAATCCAGGCCTATCTCAAGAAACAAGAAAAATCCCAAATACAAAATCTAACAGCACACCTAAAGGAAATGGAAGCAGAACAGCAAAGGCAGCCTAAACCCAGCAGAAGAAGAGAAATCATAAAGATCAGAGCAGAAATAAACAATATAGAATCTAAAAAAACTGTAGAGCAGATCAACAAAACCAAGAGTTGGTTTTTTGAAAAAATAAACAAAATTGACAAACCTCTAGCCAGGCTTCTCAAAAAGAAAAGGGAGATGACCCAAATAGATAAAATCATGAATGAAAATGGAATGATTACAACCAATCCCTCAGAGATACAAACAATTATCAGGGAATACTATGAAAAATTATATGCCAACAAATTGGACAACCTGGAAGAAATGGACAAATTCCTAAACACCCACACTCTTCCAAAACTCAATCAGGAGGAAATAGAAAGCTTGAACAGACCCATAACCAGCGAAGAAATTGAATCGGTTATCAAAAATCTCCCAACAAATAAGAGTCCAGGACCAGATGGCTTCCCAGGGGAGTTCTACCAGACGTTTAAAGCAGAGATAATACCTATCCTTCTCAAGCTGTTCCAAGAAATAGAAAGGGAAGGAAAACTTCCAGACTCATTCTATGAAGCCAGTATTACTTTGATTCCTAAACCAGACAGAGACCCAGTAAAAAAAGAGAACTACAGGCCAATATCTCTGATGAATATGGATGCAAAAATTCTCAATAAGATACTAGCAAATCGAATTCAACAGCATATAAAAAGAAGTATTCACCATGATCAAGTGGGATTCATTCCTGGCATGCAGGGCTGGTTCAACATTCGCAAATCGATCAACGTGATACATCACATTAACAAAAAAAAAGAGAAGAACCATATGATCCTGTCAATCGATGCAGAAAAGGCCTTTGACAAAATCCAGCACCCTTTCTTAATAAAAACCCTGGAGAAAGTCGGGATAGAAGGAACATACTTAAACATCATAAAAGCCATTTATGAAAAGCCCACAGCTAACATCATCCTCAATGGGGAAAAACTGAGAGCTTTTTCCCTGAGATCAGGAACACGACAGGGATGCCCACTCTCACCGCTGTTGTTTAATATAGTGCTGGAAGTTCTAGCATCAGCAATCAGACAACAAAAGGAAATCAAAGGCATCCAAATTGGCAAAGATGAAGTCAAGCTTTCGCTTTTTGCAGATGACATGATATTATACATGGAAAATCCGATAGACTCCACCAAAAGTCTGCTAGAACTGATACATGAATTCAGCAAAGTTGCAGGATACAAAATCAATGTGCACAAATCAGTTGCATTCTTATACACTAACAATGAAGCAACAGAAAGACAAATGAAGAAACTGATCCCATTCACAATTGCACCAAGAAGCATAAAATACCTAGGAATAAATCTAACCAAAGATGTAAAAGATCTGTATGCTGAAAACTATAGAAAGCTTATGCAGGTAATTGAAGAAGATATAAAGAAATGGAAAGACATTCCCTGCTCATGGATTGGAAGAATAAATATTGTCAAAATGTCAATACTACCCAAAGCTATCTACACATTCAATGCAATCCCAATCAAAATTGCACCAGCATTCTTCTCGAAACTAGAACAAGCAATCCTAAAATTCATATGGAACCACAAAAGGCCCCGAATAGCCAAAGTAATTTTGAAGAAGAAGACCAAAGCAGGAGGCATCACAATCCCAGACTTTAGCCTCTACTACAAAGCTATCATCATCAAGACAGCATGGTATTGGCACAAAAACAGACACATAGACCAGTGGAATAGAATAGAAACCCCAGAACTAGACCCACAAACGTATGGCCAACTCATCTTTGACAAAGCAGGAAAGAACATCCAATGGAAAAAAGACAGTCTCTTTAACAAATGGTGCTGGGAGAACTGGACAGCAACATGCAGAAGGTTTCAACCTTCACACCATTCACAAAAATAAACTCAAAATGGATAAAGGACCTGAATGTGAGACAGGAAACCATCAAAACCTTAGAGGAAAAAGCAGGAAAAGACCTCTCTGACCTCAGCCGTAGCAATCTCTTACTCGGCACATCCCCAAAGGCAAGGGAATTAAAAGCAAAAGTGAATTACTGGGACCTTATGAAGATAAAAAGCTTCTGCACAGCAAAGGAAACAACCAACAAAACTAAAAGGCAACCAACGGAATGGGAAAAGATATTTGCAAATGACACATCGGACTAAGGGCTAGTATCCAAAATCTATAAAGAGCTCATCAAACTCCACACCCGAAAAACAAATAACCCAGTGAAGAAATAGGCAGAAAACATGAATAGACACTTCTCTAAAGAAGACATCCGGATGGCCAACAGGCACATGAAAAGATGTTCAACGTCGCTCCTTATCAGGGAAATACAAATCAAAACCACACTCAGATACCACCTCACGCCAGTCAGAGTGGCCAAAATGAAGAAATCAGGAGACTATAGATGCTGGAGAGGATGTGGAGAAACAGGAACCCTCTTGCACTGTTGGTGGGAATGCAAATTGGTGCAGCCGCTCTGGAAAGCAGTGTGGAGGTTCCTCAGAAAATTAAAAATAGACCTACCCTATGACCCAGCAATAGCACTGCTAGGAATTTATCCAAGGGATACAGGAGTACTGATGCATAGGGGCACTTGTACCCCAATGTTTATAGCAGCACTCTCAACAATAGCCAAATTATGGAAAGAGCCTAAATGTCCATCAACTGATGAATGGATAAAGAAATTGTGGTTTATATACACAATGGAATACTACGTGGCAATGAGAAAAAATGAAATATGGCCTTTCGTAGCAACATGGATGGAACTGGAGAGTGTGATGCTAAGTGAAATAAGCCATACAGAGCAAGACAGATACCATATGGTTTCACTCTTATGTGGATCCTGAGAAACGTAACAGAAACCCATGGGGGAGGGGAAGGAAAAAAAAAAAAAAAAAAGAGGTTAGAGTGGGAGAGAGCCAAAGCATAAGAGACTGTTAAAAACTGAGAACAAACTGAGGGTTGATGGGGGGTGGGAGGGAGGGCAGGGTGGGTGATGGGTATTGAGGAGGGCACCTTTTGGGATGAGCACTGGGTGTTGTATGGAAACCAATTTGACAGTAAATTTCATATATTAAAAAAATAAAATAAAATAAAATAAAGGACTTGTATCCAGAAAAAAAATAAAAATAAAAATAAAAAAGTTAAAAAAAAAAAGAAAAAAAAGAAAATAACTCTAAGAAAAGTAGAATGAATATTGTAATATTGAATAGAATTTAAAATAAATCAACTTTTTCTAAAGCTCAAGATTTTCTTTTTAAAGTAGCCTGCAGTAGGGGCAGGACAACCAATAGAATCTGTGTTTTACAGATGTTACAGAATAATTATGAGAATCACAGGGTTAACATAAAAAGAAGTAAGGCAATTATGTTCATCATATTGATAAAGTATATAACTTAAAACATTTCAATGACCTGATATTTGTGAAAAATAGCTTTTTTTCCAATTCTCCACCCTAATAAGGCAAACCTGATTTCCATTTCCTTTGTCTGGAGAAATGCTGACAAAATATATGCCTCCTTACATAATTTAAAACTGATTCAGAATGTGTAGAGTTATGGAGTCTCTGAATCAATACCTCTCAGGCTTGCAGGGAAACTGAGTGAAAAATTATTAAGCTAGTTTAAGGTTTAATAATACAATAATCACCTTGAGGTTTTATGTTGGTACTAATGTAGTTTTGAAGCTAACCAGTTAACTTATGGATAAACATAATAGTTTTGAAGTCTAATATAACAAATAATATTGAAAGAGATTGCTAAATTAGCTTGAAACCTTGCTTTTGCTGCACACTAAAATAGCACACTGTTTTAAATTTTTTCTTAATGTTTATTTATTTTAGAGAGAGAGAGAGAGAGAGAGAGATGGGGGGGAGGGGCAGAGAGAGGGAGACAGGCTCCAAAGCAGGCTCTACACAGAGAAGAACATCTGGAAGACTCTCCCATAGTTAGTATATATGGCAACTGCAGAATCTGCCTCAACCTGACTGCTAGCACTGAGCTCTTGTCCCTTCAAACTTCTTAGGAGATGTAATCACGGACAGAATCAGAGATCCTATTCAATATTTGCATCTCCACCCCTCTGCATCACATCTGTCTACTTGGTCCCTTCTGCTACTTTGACTCATATTCAATACTTGGACCCTCTCCTCCTGTCAACAAATAGTATTTTTGTGTCTCCCCAGAGATTAAGGAGCCTGAGGCTATTTACTTTAGCTTTGTCTTTCCATTGATTATTAACCAGAATCTCATCGCACTCCTACCCACATTCCTATTTCTAGCCTCTCTGTCCATTCTCTTCTCTAGAAAGTTTTACATCAAAATTTATACCCTTACTCACATGAGTAATTGACAAAATGGTTAGCTTATTTGAAAATATTTAAGTATTGATGTCATCAGATATATATATATATATATATATATATATATATATATATATATATTTTGTATTAAGTCTGAGGAAGTAAAACAATTTGTCTGAAGCCCTTGCATAAAATTTTATAATAAGATTCAGCCCTAGAAAGGGAAAGAAAAGTTTTTTTTATTATTATTATTTTTAATCTTTATTTTTGAGAGAGAGACAGAGTGTGAGCAGGGGAGGAGCAGAGAGAGAGAGAGGGAGACACAGAATCCGAAGCAGGCTCCAGGCCCTGAGCTGTCAGCACAGAGCCCGATGAGGGGCTCCAACTCACAAACCATGAGACCATGACCTGAGGTGAAGTCAAATACTCAACCAACTGAGCCACCCAGGTGCCCCGGGAAAGAAAGGTTTTTAATCATTGATGTAATAGGCTTTAGACTGCTTAATTTATAGACGAATTACTAGGAAATACTAAATGCATCTTTGTATAAGCACAAACAAATATAAAAACATTAAAAGTCTATTAAAATTTGGGATTACAAAGTCTTTCTTTTAAATGTTTTTAAATGTTTATTTGGGAGAGAGAGAGAGAGAGAGAGAGAGAGAGTAAGAGAGATGGGGGAAGGGCAGAGAGAGACAGAGGATCCAAAGCAGGCTCTATGCTGACAGCAGAGAGCAGAGATCTTAACCAACTGAGCCACCCAGGCGTCCTTACAAAAAAATTCTTAGAATTAAATACTATATTATTCTAAACTACAAACTCCAAAATGTGCAAGATTTCACATTATTTGTTCATTCACTCATTAATTCATTCAAATATTGATTAAAATCTTATATGGTTGGAAAGTATAAAGCCATATTAAATGGGATCCTTGTTGTAGAGGAGTTCTGATATGAGCCCCACACACTATATTATAGTTACGTTGTGTAAGCATGTGTGTCATAGAAATCTTCCATTCTAGTTAAGAGTACTATTTTTCACTTTTAATAATATTATAATAAATATTGAGTTAAAAAGAACAACAGAGTGTCATACCAAGGATGGAGTTACCTCTTAAAATTATTAAAGGAGTTTTTTCTCAAAGATTCGTAAGTATCTTTAGTTGCTTCATTATGTTATTTCATAATTCCAATGATGTTCTTAAGAGATTTGATTAACCATAAATGTCCATATTCATTTTTTATGTTCTCTATTTAAAGTGTTAATTATAATGGTATAGTTTTGCATATAGGCCATAGATAAAAGAAACAAAGTGTATATGCAGAAACCGAGACTTCCTTTTTGTCACAACAAATTTAGGACCTGTACAACCTTGAGAATCGAAGTAGGTGAGAGAATTATCTGCAACAGCAATTAATTAACAGGGTAAATTGGATTCCAATGTTGTTCCAATGAAATACTTAAAAACAATGCAGACTGTCTCTTTCCTCACTATTTTCCTTACAAATGCATAATATATATTGGGGTGTCTGGGTGGCTCAGTGGGGTAAGCATCCATCTCTTGATTTTGGCTCAGGTCATGATCTCATGGTCCTGAGATGGAGCCCTGCACTGGGCTCCGCGTTGTGCTCTGTGTTCGGTTCTGCAAAGGGCATGAAGCCTGCTTAAGATTATCTTTCTCCTGGGGTGCCTGAATGGCTCTGTCGTTAACTGTGCAACCCTTAATTTTGTCCCAGGCCGTGACCTCATGGTTTGTGGGATCAAGTCCCGCGCTGCTAGCATTATGGAGCCTGCTTGGGATTTTCTCTGTCCGTCTCTCTCTCTCTCTCTGCCTCTCCCGGCCTTGTGCTCTTTCTCTTATTCAAAATAAATAAATGAACATTAAGAAAATAAAAAGACTCTCCTTCTCTCCCTTCCCCTCTTGGGCTCATGCTCTCTCAAAAACAAACAAAACAAACAAACAAACAAACAACCTATCCATTTATTGTTAGGCCAAAGATTTACTCAAACTACATTTAGATGTCCAAAGAAAATGTAGTTTGTGTATTACTGATATAAATTTCTTTACAATTCCACACTTTTCAGTGTAGTAGCAAAAACATCTAAATTTTAGTCCAGTTGGTTAGTATTGTAGATGTAATAATTTAAAATTTTTTAAATGGTTATTCATTTTTGAGAGGGAAAGAGTGAGAGAGAGAGAGAGAGAGAGAGAGTGCGAGCGCGCATGAGCGGGGGAGGGGCAGAGAGAGAGGGAGACACAGAATCTGAAGCAGGCTCCAGGCTCCGAGCTGCTAGCACAGAGCCTGACTCCAGGCTTGAACCCACGAACTGTGAGATCATGACCTGAGCCAAATTCAGATGTTTAACTGACTGAGCCACCCAGGCACCCCAATGTGGATGTAATAATTTAAACTTTCCTGTTAGGTAAATGCTTAGCCTTTTTAAATAAAAGTACTCAGAGCTCTACCCTACTTCTTTCCAAGGTAAAATCTAAGTCTTTTGTAGGGTAATAGAGTAATAAGGGGAGTTAGTAACAATATACAGATTGGCCATTCTCTACATAATCTTTGGATTTTGCCAAGGTGTGGCTGGTCTGGCTACTCACTGACCTTCCAGGGAAATGTGGCTGGCATCTCTGAGGACTGTGGCTGGTAGAGTTTATGGTCTTTTTTCCCCATTGTTATGACAAGGCCTAACAGTTCTCTCTGGTAGATCTGGTCTCATCTAGTTCTTTCTGCTGATGGGGAGTGTCCTGACACTTGACTCAGTCCACTGTGAGTCATTTGCTATAAGAAGACTTTGGCCATGATGTGGGGACCCAACTCTGAAAAACTCCTCAGCTCTTAAAACTTATTTTTGTTTTTATTTTTAACTGTAACAATTTACAGAAATGTGTATAAAACTTAAATAAGTTGTGTGAGTAATGGTTGTAAAGCGAACAGCAATGTAACCACCATCCAGGTCAAAAATTAAAATGTGGGGTGCCTGGGTGGCTCAGTCAGTTAAGCATCTGACTCTTGGTTTAGGCTCAGGTCATAATCCACAGTTCCTGAGTTCGAGCTCTGCATCAGCAAGCCCAACAGGGCTGAGCATGTTTGGGATTCTCCTTCTCTCCCTCTCTCTCTGCCCCTCCCCTGCTCATGCTCTGTCTCTCAAAATAAATAAACTTAAAAAAAAAAAAAAGAACATTTTAACACTCTTGATGCCTCTGTGCACTCCTACAAACCACCCTCTACTTCCAACTCTCAGAGGTAACCACTGTCATGAAAACTGCACTTAATTTATTGTTTTCCCGTACAGATATAACACCAAAATATACATACCTAAATGATGTAACTTACATCATTTTTGATTTTTCCTCCCTTTGCAATTTACACAAATAAATCATATTGTACGTAAACATCTGTCTTGTGTTTTGCACTTAATATTATATTTTCAAAATTAATCCATACAGCAGCAACATGGATGGAACTGGAAGGTATTATGCTGAATGAAATAAGTCATTCAGAGAAAGATATCATATGTTTTCACTCATATGTGGATCTTGAGAAACTTAACAGAAGACCACAGGGGAAGGGAAGGAGAAAAAATAGTTACAAACAGAGAGGGAGGGAGGCAAACCATAAGAGACTCTTAAATACAGAGAACAAAGTGAGGGTGGATGGAGGAGTGGGGGAGAGGGGAAAATGGGTGATGGGCATTGAAGAGGGCACTTGTTGTGATGAGTACTGGGTGTTGTATGTAAGCGATGAACCACAGGAATCTACCCCAAAAACCAAGAGCACACTTTACACACTGTATGTTGGTCAATTTGACAATAAATTATATTAAAAAAATTAATCCCTACAAAGCACATAGCTCTAGTTTTTTGTTTGTTTTTTTTTTACTGAATTATATACCATTGTGTGAACATACCAAATATAGCTTTATAGTAAATTGTAGTATATTCTGTCACATGAACATGTCAAACTTAATTTTAACTTTTGAGGGGCAATGTTTTCCAGTGATGGATTATCATAAACAACACTGCTAGAAATATTCTTTGAATTATAATCTGGTACACTTACTGCTTGGGACAGGGACACACATCTTTTCAACTTCAGTAACTATTACAAACTGTTTTCCAAAGGGATTTTGCCAATTTAAACCCCTACCAGCAGGCTATGAATGCTTCAGAAACTTCCAGAGACATATGACCTTATGACCGGGCATGAGACAGCATGAGACAACACTTGTAAGCTTTACAACATATATATGCGGCTACAATTGAGGTGAACATAGTATAATGTGTAAACTTGTTGAATCACTATGTTGTACACCTAACGTAACGTGTCAACTTCACACACATAACATATATACGTATGCATGTCTGCATTCTGACTGCGGCCCAAAAGAAGATTTTAATATATGTGTCTATACGTCTGTATATGTGTATATAAATGAAAACATATATGAATACACTTACATCTATGCATCCTCGCAGTTCCTCTCCCCTGCTAGTCCCCGTCTCAGACGACAGCGACGCCTGCTGGGCCACGGAGCCTGCCCTACTCAGAAGACGTGCGCACAGGCTCCGCGTGCTGAGACGCCTGCGCTCAGGAGTGTGGGGCGCACGCTGCAAGACGGCAGGGGCTGCCCAGGTGTGGAGCAGTGTTTGCTGGAGGTGCTGTGCCAGACCTGCTCGCCCGCCGGTGTGCACTGTGCCGGACCTGCAACCGAACGACCAGCGGGTGCAGAAGCAGCTCCCAGGGAGGCACGGGGCTCAGCCTCCTGGCTCTCTGGTACCAGCCCCGCCTGGCGTGCCGGAACCCTTGCTGGCTCCCAGAATGTCCCGGATGGCGCGCCCCGCCTGAGTACCGCCCACCTCGCTAGCCACGCCAGGCTTTCCTGTTGGGCAGAGCCAGAGTGTGCGTTACGACAAAGACAGGTAGTCCTGACGAAGCTGGTAAGAAGATGAGAAGGACCTCAAACTCGTGCCACATTGAAACTGGGCATTAGCCCCGGGGCAAGACAACCTCATGGCTCCCCTGAGGCCATCCGAACCTTCTAGTCACCAGAGCTCCCCAGGCCTCGCCTGGTGAGCCTCACTGGCCGATCACGCCAGTCACCGGAGTATCTGAGTTCTCTGGGGACAGCGTAGCCACCCAAGTCGGCTGCCACCTGGAGGTGCGGGTGGGGACTCTGCTCCAGCCCCATTGAAGCCGTGGCACCCTGGACTCCCATTCCCAGAATTCTTTTTCTCCCGCGCAGTCTTTGTCGAGCTCTAGTTCCGGGGCCGTGCAGGCAGGAGTAAGGACAGCCCATCTCTGGTAACACCACCTGGGTCGCCTCCACCTCTGCAGCAGCCAGCCACAGCTCAGGCCCATGTGGCCCCTGAGAACATCATATATAAGCTTAGGGGAACAGATTGAGCTCGCTCCTGTGTCTGTCCATGTTTGAGACCTGGCCTCATCACAAACAAAGTAAATGGACAGGAAAGACTGAACCCTGGCCCTTCCTCTTCATAATGTTGAGCTACTGTTACTTCACTGTGGACGAGCCTCAGAAGCTAGTTCCAGGATAGTCTTGGAGATGACCTCCTGAACTCCTAGAGCTTAAGGTGGGCCTCATGACCTTGACATATATCTTTGTAAAAATATCTCCTCTCCTGAGTAACTGTCTCACTGCTTGCTTCCCTTCTCTCATCCTCCTTATGCAAATAATGCTGCACAATCACCCATAACAGCCCGACAGTGGCCATATGCAGGTCTTCTGATAGGAGCTTACAGTCTGCTCCTCCTCCTTCTCTAACAGACCCCACTGCGCCCCCCCCCCCCCCAACCGAGGTGTATGCCTCTAAGTCCTGTTCTAGCAGAGCTATCTGGATGTTTCTAAAGGCCCCCTCCCTATCCCCACATGCTTGAGATGAGAGAGTAAAGTGGGGGTGCCAGGAACAAGTGTCCGGGTAGCTGATGTACTTATTTTCCTTTGTTTTCCTTCTCCCCTCCATCCTTCATGTATTTCAGGACCGGAAAGGCTGGCCACACAAAGGCTTTGTGCTTTTCCTTCCTGTGGTTCCTGTCCTTCAATCCCTAAGGCAGAGACATTACAACCTAAGTGGAAGTGCATTTTTCCCATACTCAAAATTATGATCTAAATCCTCCAGGCTAAAAGGATTTAGAATCCCCCACCCTCCATCCCTTAACAAAGCCTGCTTATAGAGCCTATATTGTCTTCCTACAAAATCTAGTCAGACAGTGAAAGCTGAGATAGAACTACTTTGTTCTAGCACTCATTTGCCTTTCCCTGAAATATCAGATCCCATTGCTTTCAATGGGTGAGAAATTCAAATGGCATCAAGACTTACAGAATATTCAAATTTGAGTGAATATGTTTTAAAAAGTATTTTTCTCTTCCAGTTTTAGGATGTTAGGGGAGGAGGGAGGTAGAGAGGAGAGACTACTATATTTTATATTCCCGCTGCTGCACCTGTTTTTTTGCTGAGATGATGATGATGATGGTGATGATGATGATGATGATGTGTAAACTGAGAGGTCCTGTATAGAGTAATTAACTGCTTTAGATGAAAAGTTCTTCTGAAGGCCATACAAATTCCATGTAAATTTTCAAAAGCTTAGTATGCTAGAACTCAGAAATGAAAACAGTGTGAATTTATAACTATTTAACTATTTACAAATAAATAACCAGTATATTTTGATGCACTGGGGACAGCATTAGAATTAGGCATGCAGAATTAGAGTATCCTGTAACACACCATGTGAGACTTAGGGAATTTCCCTAAGGTTTCCCAAATCTAGAGAGTGATAAATAAAATTTATTCTCTCAGGTTTTTTTTTTTTTCCCTCTGTTGCAAACTGTGGCAGAGCTACAACTACCAGGCTTTGTAAATTCCTGAATTGTTTTTTTTTTCCTGTATCTCAAACCAAGTTTTATTATAAGTTGCTGCTCTGGAGTTTGGACTAGTTGGAGATGCAGGTGCATAGAGAAAAAAGTCCAGATGGATCTGAGATGCAGCTACCAACTTGAAGTGCGGAGTTCAAGGTGGACAAAATGCCCTTCCTCATCAACCAAGCCCCGGGGAACACTGATCTACTTTGCATAAAAGAGGAAATGCCTGAATTTTCTACTTTCCTAAAGAGTGGAAATAAAATAGAATATATACATATATATATATATTATAGCATGGGAAAAGAAAATTAGACATAGTTTCTGCCTCCACAATAGACTGAGCACACAACTAATCATCGATATAATTAAAAAGATAAATTAAATTAGAGCATGTAATAGCATTTGAGATCACAGGCTAGGAAGCCTTTAGTGAACATAAAGAATTTAATAATTGATAACATAGAGGGATTATAAAATGTGTGCAGCTTTCAAAAAATAAATCACTATTTTGGCAATATTCTGCTCATATTTAACAATGTTGCCTTTAATAAAATAACAAGAGTTGCCAACATGGAGCAATTAGGTCAGACAAAGTAGGAATTAATTACTGTAGACAGGCCCATATGTCACAAAAGCATTGCACATGTTCTCCAAGCCTTGCCTGGAAAGGGAAAGATTTATTCTGGGAAAGCTCTTGAGATAGTAAAAGGGACATTGCAGAAAAAGTTTGAATTGAAAGTGACTTTGCACAATTCAAATAGTGAAGGCACAAAGTTGGATTAAGTACAAAGTGGGTGAGTTTTCTTCAGCACTTCTTCATTACTTAAAGTAAATCAAGCATTGGAGCACCTGGCTGGCTCAGTCAGTTAAATGTCCAACTCGTAATTTCAGCTCAGGTCATGATCTCATGGATTGTGGGATCGAGCTCCATGTAAGGCTCTATGCTGATAGCACAGAGCCAGCTTGGGGTTCTCCCTCCCCCTCCCCCTCTCTGCCCCTCCCCAACTCGTGTGCTCTCTCTCTCTCAAAATAAATACATAAAATATTTATGAATAAATAACTAAATCAAGCATGCTATGACTAAATGTTATGACTTCAACAACCATAACATTTCTTCATTCAACAATGCAGTAGCCGCTGATTCTACTCATTTACGTATTCTTCTCATTTACCGGTTCAAGCTGGTAGAGAAGAATGATTAGCAAATCACAGTTCTTATGGTGCATGTACATGGCCTAGATTCAAGATATGACCCAAAATTTAGTTTGTTTATTTATTTATTTATTTATTTATTTATTTATTTTTAATTTTTTTTAACGTTTATTTATTTTTGAGACAGGGAGAGACAGCATGAACGGGGGAGGGTCAGAGAGAGAGGGAGACACAGAATCTGAAACAGGCTCCAGGCTCTGAGCTGTCAGCACAGAGCCTGACGCGGGGCTCCAACTCACGGACCGCGAGATCATGACCTGAGCCGAAGTCGGAGGCCTAACCGACTGAGCCACCCAGGCGCCCCCAAAATTTAGTTTTAGTACGAAGTGTCAGAAAACGCCCTCTGTTTTGGTTCCTAAATATTCTCAAATGTTAACATTTTAGCCCTTAAAAATGATTGTTAATTTTTATATTTATATTCTTTTCATTACCAGAACATACCAAATTTTGAATATGCATTTTCACTAAGATAATCAATAATAATAGTTTCAGTTTTAATAAACTAATAAAAGAAGCCTAATATATATATATTTTTAATGACCCATATATAATTCAAGTTTTGTTGTTCTCTGCTGGACTCTATCACAACCTTGATTTCTAATTCTAATAACTTATTTTCTGGGAGATGTAGCCAATGACATAATACACATTTCCCTTGTGAGGTCTTTTAATATTTCATATTGCAAAAGGTCCACATGTGGAGGGAAATCTTTATTTTTTTATTATTTAAAAATTTAAAAAATATTTTATTAATTTTGAGAGAGAGACACAGAGAGAGAGAAAGAATAAATGGGGGAGGGGCAGAGAGAGAGAGAGAGGGAGAAACAGAATCTGAAGAAGGCTCCAGGATCTGAGCTGTCAGCACAGAGCTGGATGCAGGGCTCAAACCTGTGAACCATGAGATCATGACCTGAGCCAAAGTGGATGCTTAACCGACTGAGCCGTACAGATGTCCCTTAAATTTTTTTATTTTATTTTATTTTTTTAATATATGAAATTTACTGTCAAATTGGTTTCCATACAACACCCAGTGCTCATCCCAAAAGGTGCCCTCCTCAATACCCATCACCCACCCTGCCCTCCCTCCCACCCCCCATCAACCCTCAGTTTGTTCTCAGTTTTTAACAGTCTCTTATGCTTTGGCTCTCTCCCACTCTAACCTCTTTTTTTTTTTTTTTCCTTCCCCTCCCCCATGGGTTTCTGTTACGTTTCTCAGGATCCACATAAGAGTGAAACCATATGGTATCTGTCTTGCTCTGTATGGCTTATTTCACTTAGCATCACACTCTCCAGTTCCATCCATGTTGCTACAAAAGGCCATATTTCATTTTTTCTCATTGCCACGTAGTATTCCATTGTGTATATAAACCACAATTTCTTTATCCATTCATCAGTTGATGGACATTTAGGCTCTTTCCATAATTTGGCTATTGTTGAGAGTGCTGCTATAAACATTGGGGTACAAGTGCCCCTATGCATCAGTACTCCTGTATCCCTTGGATAAATTCCTAGCAGTGCTATTGCTGGGTCATAGGGTAGGTCTATTTTTAATTTTCTGAGGAACCTCCACACTGCTTTCCAGAGCGGCTGCACCAATTTGCATTCCCACCAACAGTGCAAGAGGGTTCCTGTTTCTCCACATCCTCTCCAGCATCTATAGTCTCCTGATTTCTTCATTTTGGCCACTCTGACTGGCGTGAGGTGGTATCTGAGTGTGGTTTTGATTTGTATTTCCCTGATAAGGAGCGACGTTGAACATCTTTTCATGTGCCTGTTGGCCATCCGGATGTCTTCTTTAGAGAAGTGTCTATTCATGTTTTCTGCCCATTTCTTCACTGGGTTATTTGTTTTTCGGGTGTGGAGTTTGGTGAGCTCTTTATAGATTTTGGATACTAGCCCTTTGTCCGATGTGTCATTTGCAAATATCTTTTCCCATTCTGTTGGTTGCCTTTTAGTTTTGTTGGTTGTTTCCTTTGCTGTGCAGAAGCTTTTTATCTTCATAAGGTCCCAGTAATTCACTTTTGCTTTTGATTCCCTTGCCTTTGGGGATGTGCCGACTAAGAGATTGCTACGGCTGAGGTCAGAGAGGTCTTTTCCTGCTTTCTCCTCTAAGGTTTTGATGGTTTCCTGTCTCACATTCAGGTCCTTTATCCATTTTGAGTTTATTTTTGTGAATGGTGTGAGAAAGTGGTCTAGTTTCAACCTTCTGCATGTTGCTGTCCAGTTCTCCCAGCACCATTTGTTAAAGAGCCTGTCTTTTTTCCACTGGATGTTCTTTCCTGCTTTGTCAAAGATGAGTTGGCCATACGTTTGTGGGTCTAGTTCTGGGATTTCTATTCTATTCCACTGGTCTATGTGTCTGTTTTTGTGCCAATACCATGCTGTCTTGATGATGACAGCTTTGTAGTAGAGGCTAAAGTCTGGGATTGTGATGCCTCCCGCTTTGGTCTTCTTCAAAATTACTTTGGCTATTCGGGGCCTTTTGTGGTTCCATATGAATTTTAGGATTGCTTGTTCTAGTTTCGAGAAGAATGCTCGTGCAATTTTGATTGGGATTGCATTGAATGTGTAGATAGCTTTGGGTAGTATTGACATTTTGACAATATTTATTCTTCCAATCCATGAGCAGGGAATGTCTTTCCATTTCTTTATATCTTCTTCAATTACCTGAATAAGCTTTCTATAGTTTTCAGCATACAGATCTTTTACATCTTTGGTTAGATTTATTCCTAGGTATTTTATGCTTCTTGGTGCAATTGTGAATGGGATCAGTTTCTTCATTTGTCTTTCTGTTGCTTCATTGTTAGTGTATAAGAATGCAACTGATTTGTGCACATTGATTTTGTATCCTGCAACTTTGCTGAATTCATGTATCAGTTCTAGGAGACTTTTGGTGGAGTCTATCGGATTTTCCATGTATAATATCATGTCATCTGCAAAAAGCGAAAGCTTGACTTCATCTTTGCCAATTTGGATGCCTTTGATTTCCTTTTGTTGTCTGATTGCTGATGCTAGAACTTCCAGCACTATATTAAACAACAGCAGTGAGAGTGGGCATCCCTGTCGTGTTCCTGATCTCAGGGAAAAAGCTCTCAGTTTTTCCCCGTTGAGGATGATGTTAGCTGTGGGCTTTTCATAAATGGCCTTTATGATCTTTAAGTATGTTCCTTCTATCCCGACTTTCTCCAGGGTTTTTATTAAGAAAGGGTGCTGGATTTTGTCAAAGGCCTTTTCTGCATCGATTGACAGGATCATATGGTTCTTCTCTTTTTTTTTGTTAATGTGATGTATCACGTTGATCGATTTGCGAATGTTGAACCAGCCCTGCATCCCAGGAATGAATCCCACTTGATCATGGCGAATAATTCTTTTTATATGCTGTTGAATTCGATTTGCTAGTATCTTATTGAGAATTTTTGCATCCATATTCATCAGAGATATTGGCCTGTAGTTCTCTTTTTTTACTGGGTCTCTGTCTGGTTTAGGAATCAAAGTAATACTGGCTTCATAGAATGAGTCTGGAAGTTTTCCTTCCCTTGCTATTTCTTGGAATAGCTTGAGAAGGATAGGTATTATCTCTGCTTTAAACGTCTGGTAGAACTCCCCTGGGAAGCCATCTGGTCCTGGACTCTTATTTGTTGGGAGATTTTTGATAACCGATTCAATTTCTTCGCTGGTTATGGGTCTGTTCAAGCTTTCTATTTCCTCCTGATTGAGTTTTGGAAGAGTGTGGGTGTTTAGGAATTTGTCCATTTCTTCCAGGTTGTCCAATTTGTTGGCATATAATTTTTCATAGTATTCCCTGATAATTGTTTGTATCTCTGAGGGATTGGTTGTAATCATTCCATTTTCATTCATGATTTTATCTATTTGGGTCATCTCCCTTTTCTTTTTGAGAAGCCTGGCTAGAGGTTTGTCAATTTTGTTTATTTTTTCAAAAAACCAACTCTTGGTTTTGTTGATCTGCTCTACAGTTTTTTTAGATTCTATATTGTTTATTTCTGCTCTGATCTTTATGATTTCTCTTCTTCTGCTGGGTTTAGGCTGCCTTTGCTGTTCTGCTTCTATTTCCTTTAGGTGTGCTGTTAGATTTTGTATTTGGGATTTTTCTTGTTTCTTGAGATAGGCCTGGATTGCAATGTATTTTCCTCTCAGGACTGCCTTCGCTGCGTCCCAAAGCGTTTGGATTGTTGTATTTTCATTTTCGTTTGTTTCCATATATTTTTTAATTTCTTCTCTGATTGCCTGGTTGACCCACTCATTCGTTAGTAGGGTGTTCTTTAACCTCCATGCTTTTGGAGGTTTTCCAGACTTTTTCCTGTGGTTGATTTCAAGCTTCATAGCATTGTGGTCTGAAAGTATGCATGGTATAATTTCAATTCTTGTATACTTATGAAGGGCTGTTTTGTGACCCAGTATATGATCTATCTTGGAGAATGTTCCATGTGCACTCGAGAAGAAAGTATATTCTGTTGCTTTGGGATGCAGAGTTCTAAATATATCTGTCAAGTCCATCTGATCCAATGTATCATTCAGGGCCCTTGTTTCTTTATTGACTGTGTGTCTAGATGATCTATCCATTTCTGTAAGTGGGGTGTTAAAGTCCCCTGCAATGACCACATTCTTATCAATAAGGTTGCTTATGTTTATGAGTAATTGTTTTATATATCTGGGGGCTCCGGTATTTGGCGCATAGACATTTATAATAGTTAGCTCTTCCTGATGGATAGACCCTGTGATTATTATATAATGCCCTTCTTCATCTCTTGTTGCAGCCTTTAATTTAAAGTCTAGTTTGTCTGATATAAGTATGGCTACTCCAGCTTTCTTTTGGCTTCCAGTAGCATGATAAATAGTTCTCCATCCCCTCACTCTCAATCTAAAGGTGTCCTCAGATCTAAAATGAGTCTCTTGTAGACAGCAAATAGATGGGTCTTGTTTTTTTATCCATTCTGATACCCTATGTCTTTTAGTTGGCACATTTAATCCATTTACATTCAGTGTTATTATAGAAAGATACGGGTTTAGAGTCATTGTGATGTCTGTATGTTTTATGCTTGTAGTGATGTCTCTGGTACTTTGTCTCACAGGATCCCCCTTAGGATCTCTTGTAGGGCTGGTTTCGTGGTGACAAATTCCTTCAGTTTTTGTTTGTTTGGGAAGACCTTTATCTCTCCTTCTATTCTAAATGACAGACTTGCTGGATAAAGGATTCTCGGCTGCATATTTTTTCTGTTTAGCACACTGTAGATATCGTGCCAAGCCTTTCTGGCCTGCCAAGTTTCAAAGGAGAGATCAGTCACGAGTCTTATAGGTCTCCCTTTATATGTGAGGGCACGTTTATCCCTTGCTGCTTTCAGAATTTTCTCTTTCTCCTTGTATTTTGCCAGTTTCACTATGATATGTCGTGCAGAAGATCGATTCAAGTTACGTCTGAAGGGAGTTCTCTGTGCCTCTTGGATTTCAATGCCTTTTTCCTTCCCCAGTTCAGGGAAGTTCTCAGGTATAATTTCTTCAAGTACCCCTTCAGCACCTTTCCCTCTCTCTTCCTCCTCTGGGATACCAATTATGCGTATATTATTTCTTTTTAGTGTATCACTTAGTTCTCTAATTTTCCCCTCATACTCCTGAATTTTTTTATCTCTCTTTCTTTCAGCTTCCTCTTTCTCCATAATTTTATCTTCTAGTTCACCTATTCTCTCCTCTGCCTCTTCAAGACGAGCCGTCGTGGTTTCCATTTTGTTTTGCATTTCGTTTAAAGCGTTTTTCAACTCCTCGTGACTGTTCCTTAGTCCCTTGATCTCTGTGGCAAGAGATTCTCTGTTGTCCTGTATACTGTTTTCAAGCCCAGCGATTAATTTTATGACTATTATTCTAAATTCACTTTCTGGCTCCCTCCCGCCAGTCCGTGGAGCGCGCACCGCCTCGCCGCCCTTCCTACCCTCTTCCGTGGGCCTCTCGTCTGCGCTTGGCTCCGGAGACTCCGTTCTGCTAATCCTCTGGCGGTTTTCTGGGTTCTTTAGGCAGGTGTAGGTGGAATGTAAGTGATCAGCAGGACGCGCTGTGAGCCCAGCGTCCTCCTATGCCGCCATCTTCCCCATAAAAGTCACTAGAGTTATTTTCTTAATATCTTTTCCATCCTTTTACTTTCCCCTATTTTATCATTGAATTTAAAGTCAGTCTCTTGTAGATAGCAAATAAGTTGGATCTTGTTTTTTTACTCCAATCTGACAGTCTTTTGGTTGAACTGGTTAATCCACTCATATTTAATATTCTTATTGATAAAGGTGGGTATACATCTGTCATTTTATATTTTGGTTCTATTTTCATGTTTCTACCTCTGTGTTCAATTTTTTTTCTCTATTCCTCCTTTACTGCTTTCTTTTGAATTAAGTGAATATATTTCAGCATAACATTAATATAATAGTATATAATATAATAATAATAATAATAATAATAATTCCTTTAATGAATGTTTCCTGTATCTTTGAGCAGTTTCTCAGTAGTTGCCATAGGGCTTATTGTATACATCCTAACTTTTCATAATCTACTTCAGATTTATACTAACTTAATTCCACTGAGATATAGATATAGATCTATAGATAATCTATATATAGATCTATATATAGATCTTTATAAAATATATCTGTATTTTATATTCTATGTAACTATTCCTTCTTCCCCATTTTTGTGCAGTTATATGCATGCAAAATCATATATATTACATATATATAATCACTTTATAAAATTTTATGTCTGTTAAAAAAGCTGAGGAAAGAAAGGAGAGCAAGTGTATACTTTAGAGTATATCCTATTTACCTTCTTATCTGCCACTTCTGGTTGTAGTCACCTGTTCCTGTAATGATCTCATGTCATTACCTTACTTCAACACAATTCCACTCCCACCCACCTCCTTTGTGCTGTTGTTGTCAAATACATTGTATTTCTATGTGTTATTGGCTTACTAATACATATATGGTTTTATACACGTGCTTTTTAACTTAGTTAAGAAAAAAATATGCATTTATACTGTCTTTTATAATTGTATAATTACCTTTATTGTTGTCTTTTGTTTTTCTCTGTGGATTCCAATTTCTATTTATTTGGCTGTCACCTAAAGGATTTCTTCTAGTACTTCTTGCAAAGTTTGTCTGCTGGTAACAGATTCTTTCAGTTTTTATCTGGTATTGTCTTCTTGTTGACTTCATTTAGAGAGATAGTTTTGTTGGATAGAAGATTCTTGGTTAACAATCCTTTTTTGTTTGTTTTTGAGCATTTCCAATGTCACCCTCTACCTTTGACCTCCATTACGTCTGATGAGAAGTTAACTAAGTCCTACTGGAGTTCCCTTGTATGTGATAAGTCATTTTTATCTTGCTGTGTTCACATTTTCTTTTTGTTCTTAGCTTTCAGCATTTTTACTTTGATGTATCTGGTATGCTTTTTTTTTTTTTTTTGTATTTATCCTACTTGGAATTAATTTAGCTTCCTGGATGTATAGATTAATGTCTTTTGGCAACTTGTGAAATCCTCAGCTGCATTTCTTTAATACATTAAATTAATTAATACATTAATTAATTTATTTATTTATATATATGGAAATATCTATAGCTATAGCTATATTTGGCTCCTTTCTTTCTTCCTTTCCTCCTGGCATTTAAAATACACATGTGTTGATACATTTAAAGGTGCCCCATATTTCTCCAAAGATCTATTATTTTTCTTCACTCTATTTTCTCTCTGTGTTTGGATTGCATAATCCCTATCAATTTACTTTTGAGTTCATTGATTCCTCCTCCAATTAAAATTTGTTGTTGAGCCCTCTAGTGAAATTTTCATTTGTTATTATAGTTTTCAAATACACAATTTTCATCTAGATCTTTTAATGATTTCTCTATCTTTATTGATACTCTCTATTTGATGGGATACTGTCTTCATGTTTCACACCTTTCTCTATTCCATAAGCATGGTTTCCTTTAGTTCTTTGAACATATTTCTAATGGCTGCTTTCAAGGCTTTGTCTGCTAAATCTGAAATCTGGTCTATCTCACAATCTCTGTTACCTGCTCTTTTTCCTATGTCTGGGTCACATGTAGCATATCTCACTATTTTGTAAAATGCCAGACATTTTACACACTATCTTATAGGAACTATGGATGGTGATTCCCTGCTTTCTGGGGTTGTTTTTATTGTTTCTGTGCTTGTTTTCTGACTTGACTAGGCTACTTGGTAAAGTCCATTTCCATTGTAGTGTAAAACCTTTGGTGGCACTCATCTGAAGATGTAACCTTGGGCATGTCTACAGTCACCCTGGAATGACATTGATTTTACCAGGGGTCTCTTGACTGTCTCTTTCTCCAATCTCTCTGTTAACTTATCTGCTTCCTTTAGTCTTATACCTTACTCATTTAGGCTTTATTAGTTACTGGCTGATTTCTCTATTGTTTTCACCATTACTCCGGAGCATAAATTGTTTAGCAGTCTGGTCCAATTAAATTCAGATAGCGGTAGTTTTTGAAGCCGGTTTCTAAAGTTTTTCCTTTCCCCAGGAGGCATCCTTTCAGCTGTCTCTTTCCTTGATTGTCTCTGGAAAATTGGATGGCAAATGGTTTAGCTTGTTGCTCTTAATTAGGAGGTATTGTTTTGGGGAGCACTCTTCATCTTGAACTTTATTTCAAATAAAGACACATGCTTCAGGTAGAGCTTCAGAGTTCTCTTTTCTTATGGATTGCCTCTTCCCCTGGTAAAACTCTAAACTCTGAGTTGGGCAGTGTCCTCTGGCTTTCTTGGCTTGCTTCTCCTAAAATGGAATCTCTGCTCTAAGAATGAGCTGGTATGAGGACCATGGGGACCTCAATATTCTGTGTGATGTACATGGGGTGGAGCCTCTGTCCTATGAGTAGGGACTGGGTGGAAAAAACAGCCAGACTGTTAGCAGACACGCACCAGAAATTTAGCCTGTTCAACTTGCCCTTGGGGTGGATGAGAAATTCTGATGCTTTCTGGTGATATATGGTAACACTTGATTGGGGACTGAGGAAAGAGGGAACCCCAACCTCCTGTCCACCTACCTGTAGTAGAGTTCTCATCAAGCTGAGTTTGGTGGGTGGAGAGAAGCAGTAAGTCACGGATTAAATGTGATAGTCTTTCACTCTTCTGACTGACAGAAGTAGGAACTTCTTTTATTCTTGAGTAAATGTTTTAATTTGTTGTATTCTCTAAGAACCATTTCTGGAGACTTTTTTTTTTTTTTTTGTAATTTTCATTAGCTTTGCTTATTTCACTGAGGAGTGGGTCGGTAGAGCTCTTCACATTGTTATCCTGGACATGGAGCCCCCTATAAGTTTATTCTTTAAATTTTTATTTTATATTATTCCAAGGGAATATAAGGTAAGATGTGAGATGGACAAATATG
Source organism: Panthera tigris (assembly GCF_018350195.1). NCBI lineage: Eukaryota > Metazoa > Chordata > Mammalia > Carnivora > Felidae > Panthera > Panthera tigris. The sequence continues at coordinate 123,683,917 of NC_056663.1, read as the reverse complement.
CTCAATTTGTCATCTTGATCTTATCACTTTGACTTTTTTTTTTAAGAGTTTATCTCTTCTCTCTAGGTCTCCGCTGTTCCCAGGTATAAAAAAAATAATTTGTGTAGTTGTATCACTGGCATTTGATACAACCAGGCACAAAAATTCTATAAGTAAACTTGGTTTCAGATCCAGGCTTCTGTACTTCCTAGTTGTTTGACCTTAACATCACATGGGTTCTTTGAATTTTTGTTTCTTCGTCTGTAGTAAAAGGAAAGAACACTTAACATGTGTTGCTACAGTTAGAGATAACATAAAATGTCAATCTAAACATGGCTTTTAGAGAATCCAGGTCATCACATCATAATTATGGGAAATACAGGAAAGACTGTGGCAAATGTTATTAGCTTCATTATCTAATGAACTTCAAACTACTTTTCATTTTAAAAAATTATCTATGCACAAAGCAATTATTTCTACATTTAAATTGTTTCAGAACGAATGCAATTCAGATCTATATTTTGATTCCTGGTTAATCTCTACAGTACCTTGAGTTCTCATTTAAGAGCTCATGACTGGGAAGAAGAATTTTCTTTTTCATATGAACATTCCCAGATATTTTGGTGCTGCATTTGTGTAAGTTTAGACAAAATAGGCAGAATGATTTTAAAATGCTATACCAGAGGGTTTCATTGCAGAAATCATTACTGTTTAATTATACAGTGATGGATTCCTATATTCAGAGAGCTTGATTTAATTTAAAGGTTTGTAACTTTGATGTTTTTCATACTGTTAAGAAATGCCATATTATTACATTAAAATTTTACTGATTCTTAATCCATTCATTTGAAATATCTAAGAATTTACACATAGATTGAGTATAAATTTGTCTTTGCTATCCTTTTTGAAATGAACTTCCTAAAACTTTGTCGAAGCAAAATTTAATAGAGAACCCTGCCTAAAGGAGGTAGTCAATAAATAATTGCTGTATTTAATAAACATGCTCCTGGGTGAGAGAAGCATTTGATAAGCAGATTTGTCATACATTTAGGCAAGTGACAATAAATTACAGATTTCTGAATATTTAGAGTCAAGGAAAGTTCTTCAGAACCTTGTCTGACCATATCTTCTTAATATCAATTTGTGTCTGATAGTTGGAAATAGCCCTATTATTTATGTGATTTTTATATGGTGCATCAATAAACCCTTGCAGATTCTGAAAGGTCCCTTAGTGATGGAAAGTGGTGGCATAGAAAGGTGTTAACTGTAAAGAATTTCAGGGACTCGCCCTGCTTTAACGATTGAACTTTTATTTTTGTTACATATGGACTTCTACATAATGTTTGAATGTTTTCATTCAAAGAAAAGGTCTTGTGGTCGTTAATGTGTCACTTTTTCTAGGTCTCAGTACCCGTATTTGGTCAAACATCCACCTGGATATTGCTGTGAAAGTATTTTTTTAGGTGAGATTAACACCTAAACAGTAGATTATTACTGTCAATAATGTGAGTGTGCCTTATCCAATCAGTTGAAGGCCTTAAAAGCAGATTGAGAGCTCTGAGGATGAATTTTGCCTTCAGTCTGCCTTTAGACTTGAGCTGCAACATCATCTCTTCTTTGGGTCTCCTGTCTGCTGGCCTGTTCATCAGATTGTGGACTTGCTGGTCTCCACAGTCATGTGAACCGATTCTGTAAAATAAATTTCTCAATATCTATTTCCGTTTCTATCCACATACACACACGGATACAGGTATCTCTGCGTGTGCACGCATGTAAATACACACACAAACACATACACATACCTTATTGGTTCTGTTTCTCTACAGAACCCTTGTTGATATAAATCCATTGTTAAATATGTTGATTTGGTTCAATCCCCTGCTTTTCCAATAAGTAAACTAAGGTGCATAGAGTAACAGTCTCAAGATCATACTACCATTTTGTAGATGATTCAGGACAGAAGCTGTGATTTCTCCTATCAATAGAAAATCTTTCTCTAAGCTGTTGCTGATTTTAGCATGCATCAGTATCACCTGGAGCTCTTGTTATAACACAGATTACTAGGGTTCACTTCTTCCCTGCTAGAATTTCTGATTCACTATGTTCAAGGTAAGACACTGAAATTTGCATTTAATATCCAGTGAGTTTCCATGTGATGCTGACCCTGCTAGTTTAAAGACCACACTTGAGAACCGCTACTCTAGATTGCCATGTAAAATGTGGGGAAGCAGTGAAGGAGCTTCAATGCACTAAAAAGAAAGAAATCATTAAATAAATTATTTGATGTTGCCTCTTTCTTAGTTTTTTTTACTGGTACCTACTGAAATTCTCATCCATATTCTTGGGCCTCAGTTGTCTTATTAATAAAATAAGGACTTTGGAGCAAATGATAGTTATAATAACTTACAGGATATTTAAAATACCAGTACTTTCTTGTGAGCATTAAAGAAAATACTTAAGAAAAAATTCTGGAGGAATGGTCAAGATGGTAGAGCAGTAAGGAAGTTATCTGTTTCCCTCATCCCTGAAATGCAGCTGCATCACCACCAAACAATTTTGCACGCATAGAAAACTGATCTGAGGACTAACACAACAATCTGCATAACTTGAGCCACAGAACTTGGCAGGTATGTGGGGCAGAGAGGTGAACCGGGGGAGACAGAAGCCATGGATGGTAGGGAGTTGTTTATGTTTGCAGACAGAGGACAGAGACAGGGTGGCGGGGGAAGTACAGGAAAAGCATTCCCCCTGAAAGCAGCTGTAGAGAAAGAGAAAGAGTGGAAATACCCACAGGGGACTGAGTAATAAAGGGAGAAAGGAGAAAGGAGAGGGTTAACTACTATTTGGACTCTATAAACAGGGGAGTGCAGAGTGGGAAACTCCGCAGCTTGATACTTGGAGGTGCTCCAGTGGGAAGGGCAAATCTCCAGGAGCAGACAGGGAGATCCAAGTGGTCCTCAGGCCACACTGGGAAAGGAGGTTCCCCTGCTGGGAGGACATTTGGTAGAGGCTGTGTGACCTCTCAACAGGCAAAGGTCTCAGCAGACCCCAGAGAACAGCCACATTTGCTGGTGTTGGAACAAGGGTGCTAGGGTGCAGTAAAGCATGGCACAAGATGCGTGTTGTGATTTGCCGTAGTCCCTGAACCACTGCTGCTACAGGATCGTGCGAACTTTTTCAGGGATAGGCTGACATCTGGCTACAGTGTCTGGGCCTCTTCGGTGGCAAGGTCATAAACATGTCCTCCGGGGGGAAGGTCAGCATCCATCCATTGCTTGGTGAGACCCTCCCCCAGAGACTCAGAGCAAGTCCAAACCGCAGGGCCCTCAGAAGTGAGGGGTTTGGAAACAGAGCCCCAACTGAGATAAAATTCAGGAGGGAGGTGCCACTTGGCAGACTGACAGCTTAGACATATACAGAGTAGAAGTGGGGAGTGAATGGAAGCCAGAGACAAAGGAAAGGTGTTTGATTGCCAGTCAGCGAGAGCACAGAGTTCTGATACTAAAGACTGGGAAGCTGAGTCATGCCATTTTCACCCCTCCTATGCATGTATACATGCATATGCAGGTCATACCCATCCACCCCAGTAAGCTAAGTAGTGTCACCTAGTGGAGAACAGACCATTACACCAAGCCTCATCCAACTGCACCAACCAAGCCCTAGAGGATGACAATAGGTCTCTCCCCCTACTTAGTGCTTCATAGTTTGACTTCGAGGGGAAACTGGATGTAATTTCATCCAGTTTCATTCTGTTTACTGGCCCATATATTGATTTTTCTTTCTTATTCTTGGATACAGAAAGAGGAAAATTTTAATTTTCAGTTTTATAAAATATTTTTCTTTAATTTTTTCGCTACTATAGTTTTATATCTTTGTAAATTTTTAAATCTATTTCATGTTCTTCATTTTATTCTATTTCATTATATACATTTTTAAATTTTTTAAACTTTTTTTTACTTTTTTTTTCTTTTTTTTACTTTTCTTTCCCTATTTTCTCTTTTTTATCAAGCTTCTTTAAACAACCAGACCAACACAACTAGAATCTAACTTCCTTTATTCAATTTTTTTGTGTTGTTTTAATTTTTTAATTTATTTTTTTTTTATTTTTTAATGTTCTTTCTTCCTCCAAAATGATGAAACAAAGAAATTCACCCCAAAAGAAAGAAAAGGAAATAATGACAGCCAGGGACTTAACACAGATATAAGCAAGATGTCTGAACCAGAATTTGAAATCACAATTATAAGCATACTAGCTGGGGCTGAAAAAGGCATAGAATCCCTTTCTGTCGGATAAAAGAAGTAAAATCTAATCAGGACAAAATTAAAAATGCAATAACTGAGCTGCAATCTCAAATGAATGCCACAGTGGCAAGGATGGATGAAGCAGAGCAACAAATTAGCGATATAGAAGACAAACTTATGCAGAATAATGAAGCAAAATAAATGAGGGAAACTAAGGTAAAAAAAAAAAAAACAACACAATATAAGAATTAGAGAACTCAGTGACTCATTAAAAAGGAACAACATCCAAATCATAGGGATCCCAGAAGATGAAGAGAGAGAAAAAAAGAGGTAGAAGATTTATGTGAGCAAATTATATGAGAAAGCTTTCCTAACCTGGGGGAAAACACAGTCATCAAATTCCAGGAAACACAGAGAACTCCCATTAGATTCAACAAACCGACCATCAGCAAGGTATATCATAGTCAAATTCAAAAAATACACAGAGAAGGAAAGGATGATGAAAGCAGCAAGGGGGGAAAAGTCCTTAACCTATAAGGGAATACAGATCAGGTTTGCAGAAGACCTAACAGAAATTTGCCAGGCCAGAAAAGAGTGACAGGATATATTCAATGTGATGAATCAGAAAAATATGCAGCCAAGAATTCTTTATCAAGCAAGGCTGTCATTCAAAATAGAAAGAGAGATAGAGTTTTCAAAATAAAAACTAAAGGAGTTTATGACCATTAAAAGAGCCCTGAAAGAAATTTTAAGGGGGACCCTTTGAGTGGAGAAAAGACAAAACAAAACAAAAAGGACCAAAAGCAACAAAGACTAGAAAGGACCAGAAAACACCACCAGAAACTTTAACTCTACAGGCAACACAATGACAATGAATTCATACCTTTAGTACTCACTCTAAATGTCAATGGACTAAACACTCCACTCAAAAGATTTAGGGTAACAGAATGGATAAGAAAATAAAGTCCATCTATATGCTGTTTACAAGAGACCCATTTTAGACCTAAAGACACCTTAAGATTGTAAGTAAGGGGATGAAGAACCATCTATCATGGTATCTGGCTGCCAAAAGAAAGCTAGAGTAGCCATACTTATATCAGACAATCTAGATTTTAAAATAAAGACTGCAACAAATTAAGAAGGGCATTATATCATAATTAAGGGGTCTACCCACCAGGAAGATCTAACAATTATAAACATTATGCCCCCTACATATATAAATGGCACCCAAATATGTAAATTTGTTAATCACAAACATAAAGAATCTCATTGAAAATAAAACCTTAATAGTAGAGGATACCCCTAGTAGTAGAGGGTATTAAGTAGTTCAATACCCCACTTAAGAGCAATGGACAGATCATTTAAGCAGAAACTCAAGAAGGAAACAATGACATACTGGACCAGATGGACTTCACAGATACATTCAGAACATTTCATCCTAAAGGAGCAGAATGCACATTCTTCTCAAGTGCACATAGAACATTCTCCAGACTAGATCACATACTGGCACACAAATCAGCCCGCAACAAGTACAAAAAGATCCAGATCATCCCATGCATATCTTCAGACCACAACACTATGAAACTCGAAATCAACCACAAGAAAAAAATTGAAAAGACCATGAATACTTGGTGACTAAAGAACATCCTACTAAAGAATGAGTAGGTTAACCAAAAAGTTAGAGGAAATTAAAATGTACATGGAAGGGACACCTGGGTGGCTCATTCAGTTAAACATCTGACTTCAGCTTAAGTCAGGATCTCACAGTTCATGGGTTCAAGCCCCGCATCAAACTCTGTGCTGACAGCTCAGCACATGGAGCCTGCCTCAGATTCTGTGTTTCCCTCTCCCTCTGCCCCTTCCCTGCTTGCTCTCTGTTTGTCTCTCTCTCAAAAATAAACATTAAAAATAAACAAATAAATAAAATTTACATAGAAGCCAATGAAAATGATAACACCATACCACAAAACTTCTGGGATGCAGCAAAGACAGTCATATGAGGGAAGTATATAGCAATCCAGGCCTTCCTAAAGAATGAAGAAGGTCTCAGATATACAACCTAACCTTACACTTTGAAGAGCTGGAAAAAGAACAACAAATAAAATCCAAAACCAGCAGAAGGTGGGAAACAATAAATAGAGCAGAAAACAATGCTATCAAAAAACAAACAAACAAAAAAAAAAAAAAAACAGTAGAACAGATCAATGAAATCAAGAGCTGGGTCTTTGAAAGAATTAATAATATTGATAAATCCCCTAGCAGTATGATCAAAAAGTGAAAAAAAAAAAGACCCAAATAAATAAAATCAAGAGTTAAAGAGGAGAGATCAAAACCAACACTGCAGAAATACAAACAATAGTAAGAAAATATTATGAGCAATTATATGCCAGTAAATTGGGCAATCTGGAAGAAATACAAAATTCCTAGAAACACGTAAACTATGAAAACTGAAACAGGAAGAAAGAGAAAATTAGAACAGACCTATAATCAGTAAAGAAATTCAATTAGTAATCAAAAATCTCCCAGAAAACAAGAGTCCGGGTCCAGATGGCTTTCAGGGGAGTTGTACTGAACATTTAAAGAAGAGTTAACACCTATTCTTTTGAAGCTGTTCCAAAAAATAGAAATGGAAGAAAAACCTTCAGTCTCACTCTACAAGGCCAGCAGTACCTTGATTCCAAAATCAGGCAAAGACCCCTCTAAAAAGTAGAACTACAGACCAATTTTCCTAATGAACATGAATGCAAAAATTCTCAACAAGATACTAGCCAACAATACATTAAAAGAATTACTCACCATGATCACGTGGGATTTATAGCCAGGATGCTCAATATCTGTAAATCAATCAATGTGATACATCATATTAATAAAAGAAAGGACAAGAACTGCATGATCCTCTCAATAGATGCAGAGAAAGCATTTGACAAAATACAGCATCCTTTCTTGATAAAAACCCTCAAGAAAGTAGGGGTAGAAGGACCATACCTCAAGATTATAAAAGCCATTTATGAAAGACCCACTGCTAATATCATCCTGAATGGGGAAAAATTGAGTTTACCCCTAAGGTCAGGAACATGGTAGGGATGTCCACTCTCACCACTGTTATTCAACGTAGTCTTGCAAGTTCTAGCCTCAGCAGTCAGACAACAGAAAGAAATAAAAGGCATCCAAATCAGCAAGGAGGAAGTCAAACTTTCACTCTTTGCAGATGACATGATACTCTATAGGGAAAACCCAAAAGATTCCACCAAAACACTGCTAGAACTCATACATGAATTTGGCAGAGTTGCAGGATATAAAATCAATGCACAGAAATTGGTTGCATTTCTATGCCCAATAATGAAGCAGCCAGAAAAAGTAATCAAGGAATCGATCCCATTTGCAATTGCACTAAAACCCATAAAATACCCGGGAATAAACCTAACCAAAGAGGTGAACAATCTATACACTGAAAACGATAGATATCTTATGAAATAAATTGAAGACACACACACACACACACACACACACACACACACACACACACACACACAAAATAGAAAAATATTCCAAGCTCATGGATTGGAAGAATATTGTTAAAATGTCAATACCACCCAAAGCAATCTACATATTCAATGGAATCCCTATCAAAATAACACCATAATTCTTCACAGAGCTAGAACAATCAATCTTAAAATTTGTATGGAACCAGAAAAGACCCTAAATAGCCAAAGAAATCCTGAAAACAAAACAAAACAAAACAAAACAAAACAAAGCTAGAACGTCACAATCCCAGACTTCAAGATGTATTACAAAGCTGTAATCATCAACACAGTATGCTACTGGCAAATAAACAGACACTTCGATCAATGGGAGAGAATAAAGAACCCAGAAATGGACCCACAGATATATGGCCAACTAATCTTTGACAAAGCAGGAAAGAATATCCATTGGAATAAAGACAATCTCTTTAGCAAATGGTGTTGGGAAAACCAGACAGCGACATTCAAAAGAATGAACTTGGACCACTTTCTTACACCATACACAAAAATAAACTCCAAATAGATGAAAGACTTAAACGTAAGACAGGAAGTCATCAAAATCCTAGAGGAGAAATTAGGCAAAAACCTCTTTGACCTTGGCTGCAGCAACTTCTTACTCAACACGTCTCTGGATGCAAGGGAAACAAAAGCAAAAATGAACTATTGGGACCTTATCAAGATAAAAAGCTTCTGCACAGCAAAGGAAACAATCAGCAAAACTAACAGGCAACCATGGAATGGGAGAAACTATTTGCAAATGATATATCAGATAAAGAGTTGGTATCCAAAATCTATAAAGAACTTATCACACTCAACACCCAAATAACAAATAATAACAGTGAAGAAATGGGCAAAAGATATGAATAGATACTTCTCCAAGGAAGACATCCAGATGGCCAACAGACACATGAAAAAATGCTCAACATCACTCATAATCAAGGAAATACAAATCAAAACCATAATGAGATACCACCTCACACCAGTCAGAATTGCTAAAATTAACAAGTCAGGCAACAATAGATGTTGGTGAGGATGCGGAGAAAGAGGAACCCTTTTGCTCTGTTGGTGGGAATGCATACTGGTGTAGCCAGTCTGGAAATCAGTATGGAGATTCCTCAAAAAACGAAAAATAGAACTACCCTATGACCCAGCAATTGCACGATTAGGTATTAATCCAGAGGGTACAGTGTGCTATTTTGAAGGGACGCATGCACCCTAATGTTCATAGCAATGCTTTTGACAATAGCCAAAGTATGGAAAAAGTCCAAATGTCCATCGATGGATGAATGGATAAAGAAGATGTGGCACGCATACACTCACACACACACACACACACACACACACACATACACACACACACGATGGAGTATTACTTGGCAATCAAAAAGAATGAAATCTTGTCATTTGTAACAACGTGGATGGAACTAGAGAGTATTATGCTAAGTGAAATTAGTCAGAGAAAGACAAATATATGATTGCACTCATATGTGGAATTTATTATACAAAGCAGATGAACATAAGGGAAAGGAAGAAAAAAATATATAAAAACAGAGAGGGGGGTAAAACTTAAGAGACTCTTAAATATAGAGAACAAACTGAAGGCTGATGGAGGGATTGTGGGTAGGGGGATGGGCCAAATGGGCAAGGGACATTGGGAAGACACTTGTGATAATCCCTGGGTGTTATATGTAGAGGATGAATCACTGAATTCTACTTCTGAAATCATTATTGCACTATATGCTAACTAACTTGGATGTAAATTAAAAAAGAAAAAAAAAGAAATTAGAAAATTAAAAAAAAAAACAGGAAAAAAAATTCTGCAATGATCTCCCTGTAACAGCTGGAAATGATTTCACAGCAGGTAACTGAACTTTGCTGTAGTAACTGTAGTTTAAATAAGTTTTGTTTTTTTCACATGCAAAATATCTGAAAGTAGATAACTATCATTTTTGTTTTTATTATTGCTGGTTGGGTTTTCTGAAAGAGAGGCCAAGATATTGTTTGGGGTGTCAGGTATTTTGTAGGGATCAACACCTACTTTGAGTGAGAGGAAGCAGGACTGGGCAAATAAAAACTGTAATGCACACGCAACAGAACCCCAGACATTCTGTCAGGGAGCCCTAGAGTCAACACCGTATCAGGGGGTCTTGTGTTGGCCTGAAATGTCTGGGTTTGCCTCAGGGTATAAACCATCTCATTCTGTCATTGGAAGAGTGTGGCCATGGCCAGGTGGCCCTCAGCAGCCGAGTTAGACCCTGAAAAGCTGATGTTTGCAAGCTGTCTGCTGAAACCTCTTAACAGCTAGCAGCCAGTTCTTCCTTAAGGCGGGTTGTGGGCGGTACATTTTATGTTTATCACACATATCAAAACAAATCCTCTGTGATTCTCTTAGCCTTTTTCCTGTTCAGAAAATGGCTCTTGCAGTTGAAAGTACTACATGCTGTTCAACGTACCAAGGAAGAAAAGAAGCAGTAGTATCTATCTCCTTCATCAAGAAATCAAAAGCTTTCCTAGAAACAATTGAGTAGATTTTGCTTCACTTATTGGAAAGTTATCCATGACTAGATCTAGCTAGAAGTTGGAAAGGTGAGTAGTTAGTATATCCTGTCTCTGCACTGGAAAAATAAAAGGGAAAGGTGGTTGGGAGTGGATGTGACCTTTGTCGTTCACTTTACTAATCATCTAAAATGCCTCCCAGTTACTCTGCCAGGGACTCTGTTAAATTCCATAAAGAGATGCAAAATCTGTAATATTGTTTCCAATTCTTAAGGAAAAGCCTAAAAGCTAAATCTTAACTTTTCCTTATGATTTTTTTTTCTTTTTTTTCCTTACATTTTTCTTGATCATTGTCATGACACCCAGAATCAGAAGTCTTTGGCATTATTCAGTATAGCAGTAGAAAAAGGTATGTATGGGGAAAAAAAGCATTTACTAAGCTTAGTATTTTAATTTTTCCTTTGGGGTTCAAATAAGTTTTCTTCCATATTCTGGGGAAAATGTATGCAGGCAACTCACAGATGTGGCATGAACTGAAGGATACAGGAATGCAATTTGCATCAAGGCCGTACCAACAGGACTTCTGTCATCTCCTTTTCAAAGCAGTATTATCCTAAAGGATGTGCTATTTCACTGTAAACCAAAGAATTTGTGCTCAAACATTCAGCTGCTAGCTCACAATTTAACAATAAGAAAGAAATTAGTGGAAAGAAACCCTACCAATCTCAGGAATCGCCCTTGCTCTTTTTTTTTTAAATTTTTAATGTTTATTTATTTTTGAGAGAGAGAGAGACAGAGCATGAGTGGGGGAGAGGCAGAGAGAGAGGGAGACACAGAATCCGAAGCAGGCTCCAGGCTCCGAGCTGTCAGTAAAGAGCACAATGCGGGGCTTGAACTCATGGGCCGTGAGATCATGACCTGAGCCAAAGTCTGACACTCAACTGACTGAGCCACCCAGGCACACCAACAAAGTAGGTGTTGATCCCTACAAAACATCTGACACCCCTCCTTGCTCTTAAGTAGCAGACATTACCCCGGCTATCCCCCACCACTATCCCAGGCATTGTGCTAATATACAAATTAAGATGAGAAATGACCTAGTGAATTACAATAATATATATCATCAAGCAGATAAATTATAACTAAAAATAAGAGCTATGATTTCACAGTGGTTGAAGTGGATAGGAAGGAGGAGGAATATAATCTCCTTATCTCTGTAGCTTGTCTGATTGAAATTTAACTACTATTCAAACTCACTTTCCAGTAAATTTATTTCTGGAGATAGTAAATTTGACCTAGGACTTGAAACACTTTTCAAAATATTTAGAGATTATATTGAACAGAATAATATCAAAATTATAATTTAATATTAAAATTATTATTGTAATAAAATCATGATTTAACAGCAGTGTATAACTTTTCAAAATAATTCAGATAGTTGTTGTTTATGTTTTTTTCAGAAATTGTTAGAAAAATAAATATTTTGCTGTATTGAGCAAATTATACTGTTTGTAAAATGTAATTCTAAAATTTCAAAATTGAATTGAAATTCTCTTTTCTCAGTTAACAACCAGAATAAACCAACCAATGCACACTTTTCAGTGAACTGCAAATAAGCTAGGGCTTAAAAAGTTGTTATTTTAAGTAAAAACAGTAGAGGACTCTGAAAATGATGAGACCATCAACTGTAAAAGCTAATTCAATTGAGTATCAAATGTGACACATTTTACACACATTATCTCATGTATAAGAAAGGTAGGGAAACTATGAATAAAGGAAGCACAACAAGCAAGCTGTTTATAAATAACTTCCCACACAATATTATTTATTGTTTTAAGCCATTCTTTAAGCATTTTTAAAATTATTTTTTAGTTAAAATTCCAAACAGGCAATTTGATCATTTCCAGAAAGATCTCAAACATATATTCTCTTGGTGTTATTTCTTTAGGGATTAGTAGTATATATCTTGTTTCAATATTGATTGTTTGTGGGTTTTCTTTCTTTCTTTCTTTTTTTTTTTTTCTGTCATAGAACTTCAGGGGATATATTTTTCAAGAGGCTATATTTCAGATTATATTAAAGCAGAATCTATCTATTTTTGTCATTAAAATTCCAGGAGGTATTTTTCACAGGAATAGAAATATAATTTTTAATGTCCTCCTTAATGCCACTAAAAATAATTACATTATTTTCCTAATTAACTGCTATCTCCAAGGCTCCATGGCCATAGAAATATATTAGTTTTGACTCAGTATTAATTTTATATACATATTTCACCCAGGGTTAATTTTCTAAATAGAGGATACATATACTCAAAATGGAAAATATGTTTTGAATATGATTTTTAAGGTACAATTATAAATTTGGTAATTATTAAGATGGAATCAATTGATTATATCAGTTTACTATAATCAGTATACAGCATTCCCCTACTCTAGGTGATTAGGGAGCAACAAGATGGTTGAACATCCAAACTGCTTATTTTTTCTCTCTTCTAAGTTCCCAAAGGTATATTTTAGATACAGGCATGACATTAGAATCACAAACACATGCAGAACCCAAGATAAGGCTTTATGAAAGGAATTGATGGCAATATAACCAAAGATTTGTAATGAATGTGAAATATTTCTGCAATATGACAGGCAGAATAGTGTTCTAATGAGGGGTACAGACTCAGAATAAGACTCCCTGAGACAAAGCTGGGATCCACTCACCATTTGTGTGTCTGTAGGCAAGTAAGTACCTCCCTATAAACGTGGAACATTACCATATTGAACTTAATTACTATTACTATACCACTGACTTACAGCTTTAATATAACTATCAAAGGGGCCCATTTTATTAATAAGAGCCCAATTTAAACCCAAGGGGAATTGAGTTCAACTGATAAAGGATAGCTAAATGTTTCAAAATATGTACAAATAATTTCCAGTTTTTAGACTATTAGTATTAGTCTGCAGTAATTTATGTATTCAACATTTCTTATTTCTATTCTCCAAAATTCGTCCTTTTCTTTTACAATTTTTTCCTCTCTCTTTTACCTTTAATGTGACACAGATGCAGGACAGAATGAAACTACATACTCCTAGAACATTTCCTAGAAATAATCTAAGTCCTGTGAACGTTATAAATTAGAAGATTAAGAAAAATACCTCAACTATAGAAACCAAAGGCTATTCTGTTTTTCTTTCCTTCATATAATAAAAGTCAGAAATATTAGAATTATATACAAAATGAATGTACAATAAAAGACTGAATGCATCCTTTTTATTTTCCTCTACTCTTTCTATTTGCATCTCTCTTACACATAGTACTTCTATTAAACTAAAAAGATGTTTTGTCAGTTTTTATTTTTCACCAAGCACTCTCAATTAGCATGTGACACAACTAACAGTGCTGTCAGATGATATTAAAGATAAGCAAGACTCTAAATGGACACAAATTGAGCAATTTAATTATCTGCCACCAGTACAATCAGTGTGCCTCTGTTGTGCTTCTCGTCATAGGAAACAGCTGCCTGACCAATTATTCTTCCCCATTTGTGGAAACTCAAGACCTCATTTTATCACAACATGGTTACTGGACAACTTGAGATAGACTCTTTTTCTAGTTTACTTTATGAGGCAAACCCTAAAAGGATTATTTAATTAATCATGGAAGAATTTAAGTAAAATCAGTTTATTTTAGAAAATGATTTAATGTTGCAGGGTATAGACAGGTACTCAGGTTAGCTGTATAGAAGTATACTTATCTACTTGCCTTCTTTTACAGCAATGAGAGAAACAAAGATAAATAGGTGTATTAATTGTAAATATCTATGGCTTCAGGAAGGAATGTTATTTTTTTTCTACAGAGAGAAAACAATTATTGCATTGAATAAAAATTGGACATGTGTGTGGGTGTAAACATGTACACGTATATTTATAAATATTTATAAAATCACAATATTAAATAATTACAACTTCACTGTGGGACTTAGTTGTAAAAAATGTGGGTCTTTAAGTCCTCTGACTGGCATTGAAATAAATAACATGTTAAAGGAGAAACAATGAGAAAATACTTTTTGATTCTACACTGTAGAAAAACCATGATGTGAGGGTAGAAGAAACTGTACATGATTTTAGATGTTTTATGTTTATTTTAACATATTTTTACCCTCATGGCTGCCATACATAGTTATATAATAAATCTTATTTAGTCTCAATATTTCTGCTGTAAAAGGTAAGTGAACATGAGGGAGGAAGAGAAAAACTTCAAATACCTTAGCCGTACTGTCACCCATAGTAACCTTTCTATTCTGTTACTCAGAGTCTTTTGCATTTAGCAAGAGGTCACTTGACAGAAGTGGGTAAACACTTTCTCTGAGACCCAATTAATTGTTTTGCACAGTGATGAGCTTTGATTATATCTCCTCTTAGTCCCTTTTATCTCTAAACTTTATCATTAAAATATAGAATAAAAAATTACCACAGATCCAGAATAGAGACACATGCAGATATTAATACACTTACCTGGAAAGAATAAAAAAGGAGAGAAAGACTGAAATCTGTGTGGATGAGAGACTTTAAGGTATGAATGAAAAAGTTCTTGTTGAATTCTTCTTTTCTTATGTCCAAATACATTTCAGGGGATTTCAAAATTAACTGGAACCTAAATAATATTCATATGCAATCATTTATGTTATAGATGAAAAAAAAACTCTGACATAGGGAGGATAAATGGATTAAAGTTTTTTCACAGACCTTTTTATTAGTTCACTTATTCACTCATTTAAATAAAAATTTACTGAACACTATTGCACAGGACACTATGGAAAGCATTAGAGAACAAATACAAATATGTCACTGTCCCTGCCCTCAGGAATATTATCTGTTCCTAGAAGAAAAAGAGCAAATTCATGTCTCTTTTGAGACATGTCTCTATGGGAAATACTGTTGTGACTTTAAATCATAAAAAAGGAGGGGTGTTCATAGTTACAATAAAGTAAAAATGTTCTTTGCTTTAAAATATATATTAACATGAAAGAGAGAACATTATAAGTGTATCATTTTTAGAAAATATAAAAGTAGTTTAAAATCCTCCAACAAAGAACCGTCCAGTCCAAAATGGCTTCCCTAGTGAATTCTCCCTAACATTTAAGGAAAAAAATACCGATTCTGTACAAACTCTTTCAGAAAATAGATAGTCATTTGATGAAGTCACTGTTAACCTGATACCAAAACTAGAAATACATTAGAGGAAATAAACACTACAGATAAATATCTTTCATGAATCTGTCCACAAAAATCCACAACAAAATATTAGCAAATCAAAGTCATCAATATGTAACAAAGCCAAAATATCATAACCAAGCTGGACTTATCTCAGTAATGCAAGATTGGTTTAACATTCAAAATTCAATGTAATTCCCAATATTCACAAGATGAAGAAAGAAAACATGATCATTTCAATAGACGTGAACTGCATTTAACAAAATTCAGCACTAAGTATTTTTTTAATGTTTATGTATTTATTTTGAGAGAGAGAAAGTATGAGTGAAGGAGGGGCAGGGAGAGAAAATCCCAAGCAAGCTCCGTGTCATCAGGGCAGAGTCCACCATGGGGCTAGATCTCACAAACAAACCACGAGATCATGACCTGAACCAAAACCAAGAGTTGAACACTTAACCAATTGAGCCACCCAGGCACTCCCAGCACTAAGTAATTTTTAAAATTCAGACACAATAGAAAAGAAGTTCTGCAAACTGATAAGGACCATTTATGAGAAACGTACAGCTGCTCTCATACTTAAAGAAGACTATCTGAAACTTTCTAGGATTAGGAATGAAGCAAAGATGTCTACCCTCACTATTCTCATTCAACCTTGTATTGGTATTGCAAAAGGAAATGAATGATATAAAATGTATAATGATTGAAAAAATAAGTAAAAATATTTGTATAATATATGATGTTTATATAGCAAATTTTTAAGGATGCCACCAAACAACTACACTTGACCCTTGAAAAATACAGGGATTTGGGCACTGACACCTACCATATAGTCCAAGATCCACATATAACTTTTGACTCCCCAAAACAGCTCATTAAAGCCTAGTATTGACCAAAAGTCTTAGTTATAACATAAACATTTTATTAACATATATTATATATGTTATATTATATACTGTATTCTTACAATAAAATAGAGAAAAGAGAGTATTATTATAAAAATCATAAAATATATTTACCATACTGTAGCAAAAAAATAATAATCATATATAAGTGGACCCACAGAGTTCAAACTCATGTTGTTCCAAGGTCAAATGTACTAAAAATAATAGTTTAATTTCTCAGAGTTACAGGATACAAGTTAATACATAAAACTCTTTGCATTTATATATTAACAAAAATAATTAGAAAATAAAATAAAGAATATTTCATTTATAATAGGTCCAAAATATAAAATAACTAGTAATCAGTTTAACAAAAGATAAGCAAGGCTATACATTGAAAACTATAGCACATTATTGATAAAATGTAAAATCTAAATAAATGGAGATATTTGCAATGTTCATGGATTGGAAGAATAAACCTTGTTAACATGTTTATTTTTTTCTTAAACTGATGTATGGACAATCTCAATCAAAATCCTAGCAGCTTTATCTGTAAAAATCAGTAAATTGATTCTAAAAGTTATGTGAAAATACAAACAACTCAGAAAACGCAAAGTGATTTATTAAAAAGAACGAAGTTATAGGACATACGTTACCTGATTTTAAGACCTGCTATAGGGATGCCTGGGTGGCTCAGTCGGTTAAGCGTCCAACTTGTGACTTCTGCTCAGGTCATGATCTCACAGTTTTTGGGTTCAAGCCCCATGTCAGGCTTGGTGCTGACAGCATGGAGTGGGATTCTCTCTGTCCTTCCGTCTCTCCCCCTCCTCTGCTCATGTGCCTGTGCTCTCTCTCTCAAAATAAAACAATAAGCTTTTTTAAATAAGAAAAAAAAAAAAGACTTGCTATGAAACTACAGTAATCAAGACAGCATGGCACTGGTAAAAATAAATAAATAAATAGATATATCAAATGGTCAACAGAACAGAATAGTGAATCCAGAGAAAAACCTGTACAGACATGGTCAGTTGATATTTGTCACAGGTACCAAAGCAATTCATTGGGGGAGAGAAAGTCTTTAAGAAATACAGTCGCAACAACTGGATAATCATGTGGAAAAGGTAAACATGAAGCCTTAATGTATAGAATACACAAAAATTAACTCAAAATGCATTATATACTTAATTGTATGTGGTAAAAATATAAAACTTAGAGCAGGAAAAATCTTTGAAAACTTGGAATAGGCAATATTATCTTGGATAGAACACAAAAGGCATAAATCACAAAAGAAAAAAATGAAAAATTAGACTTCTTGAAAGTTAAGATATTTAGTTTTTCAAGACACCATTAAGAAAACTAAAAGGCAAGCCTTATAATATGAATATAGATATACGTAGCAGCAAGTAATTAGGAAATGATTTACAATAGCACAAATTGTAATATACTTAGGATAACTATGTATTATTAAGAATAATAAAGAGAATTTATAATTCATTAATAACAAATAAGCCAATTAAAATGAGCATAAAGATTTGAACATACACTTCACAAAAGAAAATAATTGAATGACCACTAAGCTCATGAAAAGATACTGAACATAAGTTCATAAGGGAAATATAAATCATAATGAGTTACCACTGTACATTCATTAGAATGGATAAAATAAAATGACAGTACCAAGTATTAGAGTGAATGAGAAACAATAGGAAATCTCTTTTACTACTCTTCAAAATATAAATGTGGAAAAACCACTTTGCAAAACTTTTTGGCAGTTTTTTAAAATGTGAAATATATATCTTCAATACACCACAGTTATTGTACTTCCAAGAATTTACCTAAGAGAAATAAAAGCATACTTCCACCCAGATTTGTACACCAATGTTCATATTAGCTTTATTCACAATAGATGAAAATCCTACACATCACCATGGTATAGATTAAAATAGCATAACAGAGAGGGAAAAAGGCCTTTCTTTGTCTTGTTCTCCATCAGATTGCTGAGCTGTCCTTACCCCTGGGTGTTTGAGAACATTTATTCATGGGGCATGTTTGGAGTCTTGAGTCCTGTCATATGGGTAGCAGGGGAAGGTGATTTTGCTAGTTCAGAGGAGTAGGGTGGCCATATCTCTAGTGGAAAACATCTCCTGGAACCATAGTGAAACAGTGTCAAATCATGGCCTGAGTGGCATGTTGTAAATAAGGTACAGTGAATAAATACCTGGAGTTGATAAACATGAGCTGAGGTGGGAGAAGCAAAGAACAGAGGTAAGCCCAAGTTGCATCTCATATAGCATGAAAGCATGTGCAATAGACCTGCAGAGAGATTGAGGTCCTCCTCATCAGAGTGGGTAATGATAGAATTAGATTTGGACACTAACGGTAACACAGTCAAATTTTTATGCTCTAGTAGAGTGAGCAGGGAGAGGGAGAGAGGGAGAGTAAAGGAAAATCCCAGGCAGGCTCCATGCTGAGCTCAATTCCATGACCCTAAGATCCATGACCCTAAGATCATGACCTGAGCCAAAATCAAGAGTCAGATGCTCAACTGATTAAGCCACCCAGGCACCCCCCCATGCATATTTTCTGACCATAGTGCTATGAAACTAAAAGTCAACCACAAGAAAAAAATCTGGAAAGACCACAAATACATGGAGGTTAAATAATAAACTACTAAACAATGAATGGGTCAACCAGAAAATCAAAGAAGAAATAAAAGAGTATATGAAAATGAAAACACAACAGTCCAAAACCTTTGCAATGCAGCAAAAGAGGTTCTAAGAAGGCAGATTATAACAATAGAGGTCTACCTCAAGAAGCAAAAAAAAAAAAAACTCAAATAAATAGCCTAACTTTCCACCTAAAGAACTTAGAAAAAGAACAACACACAGACACTAAAACCAACATAAGGAAGGAAATAATAAAGATTACAGCAGAAATAAATGATATAGAAACTAAAAAAAAAAAAAATCAATGAAACCAGGAACAGGTTCTTTGAAAAACTTAATAAAATTGATAAATCTCTAACTAACTTATCAAGGAAAAAAAGAGAGAATTCAAATAAAATCACAAATAGGAGAATATTATGAAAAACTACATGCCAACAAATTGAACAACCTAGAAGAAATGGATAAATCCTTAGAAACATATAAACTACCAAAACTGAAACAGGAGGACATAGAAAATTTTACCAGACCAATAACCAGCAAAGAAATTGAGTCAGTAATGAAAGAACTCCCAACAAACAAAAGTCCAGGACGACATGACTTCACAGGCAAATTCTACCAAACATTTAAAGAAGACTTAATACCTATTTTTCTTAAACTATTCCAAAAAATAAAAAAGGAACACTTCCAAATTTATTCTGTGAGGCCAGCATTACCCTGATACAAACCAGATAAAGATACCACTTAAAAAGAGGCCTACAGGCCAATATCCCTGATGAGATGTAATATCCCTGATGAAATACAAAAATTCTCAGTAAGATACTGGCAAACCAAATTAAACAATACATTAAAATCATTCACCACGATCAAGTGAGGTTTATTCCTGGGTTGCAAGGATGATTAAATATTCATAAATCAATGCGATGCATAACATCAATAAGAGAAAGAACAAGACCATATGATCATTTCAATACACACAGAAAAAGTATTTGACAAAGTTCAGCATCCATTCATGATAAAAACCCTCTACAAAATAGATAAAGAGAACATATGTCAATATAATAAAGGCAAACTATGAAAAATCCACAGCTAACATCATTCTCAATGAGGAAAAACGGAGAGCTTTTCCCTAAAGTCAGGAACAAGACAAGGATGTCCACTCTCACCCCTTGTTTTCAACATAGTACTGCAATGAAACAACAAAAAGCAATAAAAAGTATCCCAATTGGCAAGGACGAAGTAAAGCTTTCACTATTTGCAGATGACATGATATTTTATATAGAAAATCTGAAAGACTCCACCAAAAAAAACGGCTAGAACTGATAAACAAATTTAGTAAAGTCTCAGGATACCAAATCGATGTGCAGAAATCTCCTGCATTTTTATACACCAATCATGAAGCAGCAGAAAGTGAAATTAGGGAATCAACCCTGTTTACAATTGTACCCAAAACAATAAGATACCTAGGAATAAACCTAACCAAAGAGATAAAAGAACTCTACTCTGAAAACTATAAAACACTGGTGAAAGAAATTGAAAATGATACAAAAAAATGGGAAGACATTCTATTCTATGCTCATGGATTGGGAGAACAAATATTGTTAAAATGTCTATACTACACAATCTATACATTTAATGCAATCCTCATCAAAATATTAACAGCATATTTTACAGAGCTAGAACAATCTTAAAATTTGTATGGAAACACAAGACTCCAAATAGCCAAATCAACCTTGAAAAAGAGAGGTAGACCTGGAGACAGGAAAATACTGGACTAAAGTTATATGACAAAACTGTAGTAATCAAAACAGTAGAGTATTGGCACAAAAATAGACACATCAACTAATTAAAGAGAATAGAAAATTCGGAAATAGACCCACAGTTATATGATCAATTAATCTTTTTTTTCTTAAATTTTTTTAATGTTTATTTATTTTTGAGAGAGACAGAGACAGCATGCGAGTGGGTTAGGGGCAGAGAGAAAGAGGCACAGAATCTGAAGCAGGCTCCAGGCTCCGAGCTGTCAGCACAGAGCCCGACACAGGGCTTGAACTCACGAACTGTGAGATCATGACCTGAGCCGAAGTCAGACGCTCAACTGACTGAGCCACCCAGGCGCCTCTGGGCAATTAATTTTTGACAAAGCAAGAAAGAATATCCAATGGGAAAAGACAATCTCTTCAACAAATGGTGTTGGGAAAACTGGACCATTTTCTTATACCAAACACAAAAATAAATTCAAAATGGATTAAAGCCATAAATGAGAGACCTGAAACCATAAAAATCCTAGAAGAGAACATAGGCAGTAACCTCTTTGAAATGGGCTATAGCAGCTTCTTTCAGATATATCTCCTGAGACAAAGGAAATATAAGCAAAATAAACTATTCAGACTTCATCAAAATAAAAAATCTCCTGGACAAGGAAGGAAACAACAAAAACTAAACAAAAACTAAAAAGCAACATAATGGGAGAAGATATTTGCAAATGACATGTCTGATAAAGGGCCAGTATCCAAAATATTTTGGACTAAAAAACTTGTAACAGTCAACAACCCAAAATCAAATAAGCCATTAAAAATGGGCAGAATACATGAGCAGACATTTCTTTAAAGAAAACATAGATGACAAACAGACACATGAAAAGATGTTCAACATAACTCATCATCAGGAAAATACAAATTAAAACTACAATGAGGTATCACCTCACACCTGTCAGAATGGCTAAAATCAACAAGACAAGGAACAAGTGTTGGCAAGGGTGTGAAGAAAGCAGAACCCTCTTAGGGTTGAGGAACAGCTCACTGTTGGTGAGCATGCAAACTGGTGGAGCCTTTATGGAAAACAGTATGGAGGTTCCTCAGAAAGTTTAAAATAGAACTATCTTATCATCTAACAATTGCACTGCTGGATATTTATCCAAAGAATACAAGAACACTAATTCAAAAGGATACATGCATCCCTGTATTTATAGCAGCATTGTTAATGATAGCCAAGATATGAAAGCAGCCTATGTCCATCAATCCATCAATTGATGAATACATAAAGAAGCAATACCATGAAATATTATTCAACCATAAAAAGAATGAATACATTAAACCATAAAAAAGAATGTTGTTTGCAACAACATGAAGTGGAGCTGGAGAATATAATATTAAGCAAAGTAAGTCAGCCAGAGAAAGACAAATAGCATATGATTTCACTCATATGTGGAACTTAAGAAACAAAACAAACATGTAAAGGAAAAAAAATACGAGAGAGAGAGAGGGAGAGAAAGCAGGAAACAGACTCTTAATTACAGAGAACAGTCTAATGGTTGCCAGAGGGGACGTGGGTAGAGGAATGCTTTAAATAGGAGTTCACTTGTCATGATGGGCACAGGATGATTGACAGAAGTGTTGAATTACTGTATTATACACCTAAAACCACTATAACATTGTATGTTAACTAACTGGAATTAAAATAAAAAACTAAAACAAAGAAAAATCACGTTAAAATCTCTTATATAAAATAGTGCTAGAAATAAAGAAAAATGAAAAGAAAAAAATAGGGGAGCCTGGGCAGCTCCTGGGGCGCCTGGGTGGCTCAGTCGGTTAAGTGTCCGACTTCGGCCCAAGTCATGATCTCACGGTTTGTGAGTTCAAGCCTTGCATCGGGCTCTGTACTGACACCTCAGAGCCTGGAGCCTGCTTCGGATTCTGTGTCTCGCTCTCTCTCTGCCCCTTCCCTGCTTATGCTCTGTCTCTCTCTGTCTCAAAAATAAATAAAGCATTAAAAATAAATAAATAAATAAATAAATAAATAAATAAATAAATAAATAATGGAAGCCACAGGGAGGGAGAAGATACAATATTCTACAAGTAGCTTTTAATGAGAATATATAAAGAACTACATAAAATTAGGGAAAGATAAGAAAACCAATATTAAAGAATAGGTAAGGGACTTGAAGGGACACTTCACAAAGATGCATATCTAAATGGCTGATAAATTTATGTAAAGATTGTTCTTTTTATTAGTGACTAAGAAACTACAAACTAAAATAACAGTATAATACCACTGCACAGCCATCAGAAAGGCTATAATGTAGAAGAAGGAAAAATATCAAGTTTAGGCAAAGATGTATAGCAATGGGAACTCTTACACATTGCAATGAAATTGATGAAGTCACTTTGGGAAAATATTTGTCAGTATTAATAAAACTTTAGCAAATTCATGCTCTATATCCCAACGTTCCACTCTTAGGTATAGGTATATATTGGCTGAAAGATATATAAGAAAATATTAATAGTACCAATATTTGTAATAGACAAAAGCTGAAAACCACACTCTACAAATGATAAAATGAATACATAAATTATACCAGTTGCACAATGGAATACTGTCTGTATAGAATGAAAATGAACAAACTATAACCCCAGCCAAAGATAGGGATTCATCTCACAAAGGTGGGCGCCTGGGTGACTCATTTGGTTAAGCGGCCAACTTCAGCTCATGTTATGATCTCACAATTCAAGCCCCACGTCAGGCATGTTTACAACTCAGAGCCTGGGCCTGTTTCTGATTCTGTCTCTCTTTGCCCCTCCCCTGCTCATACTCTGTGTCTCTCTGTCTCAAAAATAAATAAAAGCATTAAAAAAAATCTCGTAAACATAATGTTGAAGAAGATAGACCAGAGTTTCTATTTATAAAAATTTCAAAATCAGTCAAAATTAATGTATAGTGTTACATGGAGCTGTTGTAACGGGGGGTGAATAATGATTGGGAAGGGACTTGATAGGACTCATGGGGGTACAACTCCTAGTTGTAATCTTCTGTTTCTTGCTCTGGGTACTGATTATAAGGGTGTGTTCAGTTCGTGAAAGTTGGTCAATTTGTATGCTTCTGATTTGTGTCTATATGTATCTTGTACTTTAATAAAAAGCTTAAAAATTTCCAAATCTTTGAATACAATGTTTTTTTCTGTATATTTCTCTATTATGTGAGTTCAAATGCTTTCATTAATATATATTAAAAAAACTTTTTTTAAGTAGCATGTGAGAAGTGTGGCTTAAGTATTATAAAGGATAAAGTATTATAGCAGCTAGATTCACAAAGCAAAGTTGAAATAAATTATTTTGTTCTTGTCGTAATTGGGAGAGGAGGTTGGCAGGATATAGTCCACTTTAGCTCAGTAAAGGCTAGCCAATGGAGATGAAACCTAAAAGGTATTCATGAATGAACCCCATGAGCATGGCTGAAGGATCAGCCTGTACAAAGACCCTGAGGTAGAAGAAATCTTGGTAGATTTGTCAAGCTAAAAACTACATCTGGCATGTAGTATGAAAAAAGGAGAGTGATATGCAGTGAGATTGACATTCCAGGCAAGAACCAGATCATGGAAAACCTTGTAGTCATGGTAAGGAGTTTGGGTTTTGTGCTTATGATGAGCAATCATTGGAGAATTTATACAATAAAAACAAAAAGAGCTGGTACATGTTTTTTAAAGGTGATGGTAGATAGCCATGAGAACAGACTGGAAAGGGGCAAAAGTGGAAGAAGTTGATCTGTTAGAAGGCCACTACAAAAGTGTGTGTGAAAGATGATGATGTAGGATTAATGAACAACAAATATCTTAGAATGGAAGACATAAGGTTATGCCTACTTCTGTAATACCTATATTTTCATTATAAGCATTCTGACAATTATAATTAATTATCTGACTCATTTATGATCTGAACAATTATAAAATACAAAGATCCTAAAATGAAAATATTTATCAAGATTGCTCTACTTTAGCAGTGAACACTGAACACATATTTACAAATATTTCTCAAAAAGATAGGCTAGTTCAGTTTTATAACTGTGGGGAGTGTAGAGGAATGCAATAAGCCAGGAGATTTCCACTAGGGCATCCTTCAACATCAATGCCAGTCAGTATATGATCTGTGCTAAGGGCCCCAAGGTTTGAGTCTACTATTCAATCTCTCAAATCTGTGACAAAATAGAAATACCTTTAAAATGGTGACATATCTTTCTAAACTCAAAGGGGTTTCGATATTGTTGGAATAACCTGCAGCTATGTTAAGAAGATCTATTACTTGGCTCACTAGTGTTTTAGTATACAACCTTGTGGGTTCGGTTTTCTATTTAGAAGACATTTAGCCTTAGATCCCTGCTATGAGAGCAGCAATAGTTGAAATGCTAAACAAATAGTTCTTTACCGAGGCAAGTATATAGTGTAGGCTGATCTCATTTTGTGTACCTGAGAACTATAAAAAGAGTGGATTGCCAGATAGCATAATAGGTATACCATAAATATGTGTTGAATTGAATGACCCTCAATTTGTTTGCACTATAATTTCTGAGAGATATTTACAGAATAAAACATCTAACCCAATGCCCAATAAAAAGAACAATGAAATCATAACTTATTAGTGGCAGTGTGGTGACACAGAAAGAGATGTGAAGCCAATGGTTTGATTCCTGCCTCTTTCACTTTCTAGCTGTGTGACCAGAGCAACCATAACAAACTCTCTGAGACTAAATTTTCTCATGCACACAAGAAAAAACACCAATAGCATCCTAAACTCTCAATGCTGTTAGAATGATCAGTTAAGACAATTCATACAAGGGGAACCTGTGGGGCTCAGTCGGTTAAGCAGTTGACTTCACCTCAAGGCATGATCTCACTGTGACTTCAAGTTCCGCATCACTCTATGCTAACAGCTCAGAGCCTGGAGCCTCCTTCAGATTCTATGTCTCCCTCTCTCTGCCCTTCCCCTACTAGTGCTCTGTCTCTCAAAACTGTATAAATATTAAAAAAATTTTAATAAGACAATTCTTACAAAAAAAATCTGAACTCAGCCACTGCTGTTAATTTTTACTACCAAAAGAAGAATTCTGCTTTGCCTATAGGAAACCTATTTGAACTTGACTTTCCCCTGTAAATCCTAGAGGAAGTGATTGAAATACTTGTCAATTCAATCCACTTAATCTTTTATGAATTTTAAAAAGCATACATTTTAAAATAACATGTAGCCGGCGTGCCTGTGTTGCTCAGTCAATTAATCATCTGACTCTTGATGTTGGGTCAGGCCATCATGATCTCACTATCCATGAGATAGAGCCCTGTGTCAGGCTCGGTGCAGAGCCTGCTTGGGATTTTCTCTCTCCGTCTCTCTCTGCTCCTCCCCTGCTCACGCTCGCTAGCTCTCTCTCAAAATAAATAAAACTTAAAAAAATATATAAAAATAACACATAGCTGTGTAGCACTTCATCAGGGTTCCTCACTGAGTTCATGGATTTTAATACCTCATATGAAGGGTTGATTTTTTTGTTTGTTTTGTTTTGTTTTGTTTTTCAGCAAAGAATGAAATAGCCAGACAGGAGCAGTTCCTTTTTAGACTCTGATCTGCTTTCTGTGAAGTGTACACTTACCCATTCTACCCTGGACAGAGAGATAAATAAGACAAATGCACGTTTCAGGGTGCTATATTTCACAATACTGAAGAGATGCTTTTACTGTGGAACTTCAGAAAGCTAATGAAATGATTATTTGAGGCCGGAGGGCAGCATTGTCCCTCATTCCTCCTCTTACAATAGAGGGCAGGGGTTCCGCTTTACTCTAGGGAAAAGACAATAGGGAGTGAACACGTGTAGCTTCTCTCTTCACAACTTACTTAATCTTTAGCATTGTATCTAAGGTTATTAATATATGTTGATACAAGTACTGTATCTGAGGCCTCAAAACAGAGGAACTTGTTCCATCCCCACACTTCTCATGTGTAGGTAGGAAGGCAATGACTTTACTTCTTAGGGTTTATACCTATGTTAACTCATTTAATTTTTCCAACAGCCCTATGGAATAGGTCTTTAATCATCTCCATTTTATAGAGGAGGAAACTGAGAGATAGAGATGTTAAGTGACTTTCACACAGTCTCATAGCTAGTAGATACTGAAGGCAGAAACTACACCTGCATCAGGGACCCCATCTTTCTTCACTCATCAAGTGACCTGTTTTGTGAAATGCTTGGATCCTTCAGAAAACTTGCTGATAGACGTACTTGTAAACTACTTTGCAGCCCCAGCTGTACCAAGAGATTTGAGGAGGAAGGAAATGTCTCTATTTTTGTCTTACTCTGTAGTCACCTTCTACAATACAGCATTACTAGGAGTTACCTCCCCACCAGGAATAAAACCAATATTGAAATCCTTTTTGGTACCTTGTGTCTCTCCCTTTGTTTGAAAGACCCTGGAGAGGAGTGTTTGACAGGGCCCTCCAGTTACCAACAAATTAGATGAGAAGAATGAACTTAATGAGGTAGAAACAGTTTATTTAGACTTATCTTAAATACACATACATACACACACACACACACACACACACACACACACACACACATACATAGATCTACATACATATCATAACATGCAGAGAAAATTACAAATAATGTACATTTGTGCATTGATTATAAAGTGACTATTAATTTCATAGTAGTGTGTAGGTTTCCATCTGACCTAGGTCTTATTTTTCTTTGTTGTTTTTTGGGGGGATTTTTTGTTTATTTTTATTTAGGTAGTGTTTATTTAATTTATGATAAACTCTAAATTTCTATATACCATCCAGAATGGTCAGAGGAGATTAGTATCTTGAGTTTAAGTTTTGCATACTAAAGAGAATTTGTAGTGTGTGTGTGTGTGTGTGTGTGTGTGTGTGCATGTGCGTGTAAAATCTAATATATTATATATAAAAGGCATATATGTTTAAATTCAAACCTTAAATGGAAGCAAGCTAATATTAATCATGTCCATATCATGTCCATATTCTCTACATAACCATAATAGCCAAATGTTTACATTGTTATAGCCAGTTTTGTAGATTATGCATTGGAAATTAGGTGTTAAAAATTGCGGGTAGAACGATTACTTTTTTCCTAAGGAGCATACAGTAATAAATGATGGAGTCCATATTCCAAGCTTTGTGGACAAAGACTCTGCAACATTACCTTAATGCCCTTAATACCTAATGCCATTTTATCTATTATTATTTTTTAATACTTTACAGTGACGTTAATTGCCAAAGCCTCAAAATGCAAATCTCATCTGGAACATCATATATAGAGTGTATTTAGTGTTGATAACTATCTGGAAGGCTTTCATTCACAGCTGAAAAATAATTGTCTTTACAATGGTTTACTGCCTTTTAAGTTTAACCTCCATTTGTTGGGCTGGAATAAATAACCATTTACTTTTAAGAAATACTATTGCCCCAGAGTTTAGTAAAGTAAACACCATATTGCTATTGTGTGTACGTGTTACATAAAGTACCGGACTTCCTGTAGTATAATTGCCCATTCATGTGGCTACCAGTCAATCTCTTTCAAGTCTGATACTTTTCTGGATGAATTGAATGTTGAGCCAGGCATAGAGGGAATCTAGATGTTTAGAAAAATGTTTTTGGACATATTTCTAAAATTATTCAGAAACCGAAGCCATTCTTTTTTTATAGAATTGTGGGGGCTAGGGGAGAGGAAAGAAAAGAAAAAAAAAAAAGATGCCCCTTACTTAATGCAAATATCAACTTCAAACTGACAGAGAGCCATTTTTTTAAGTAAAAAGTTTAGGAAGCTAGTAGTTGCCATACAGAACAGAGTCACCAATTAATCCCCCAAATCCATGGGGAGAAAGACTGTCACTCAATTTTTGAGGGGTCCCTTTTGACAATGCTAAAATTTTGGTAAAAGATAGCAGAACAGAATCTAATTGTAAGAAATATCTAGTCTATTTATAATAATTGCAAACCAATTAAAAATGTTAAAAGGCTATGAATGATACTGTGATATATTTATTGCTGCAATGGACATGTCTTCCCTGAACTAAGACCATCACACAATTTCAAATAGGCCACTAAGCACACATTACATGATCACAGTTTTCAGCTTCTTTTGATTTAGGCTGAATTGGAACCAGTGACCTAGAAGCAAAGAGTGTCGTATTCCATTACTAAATGTCTTCGCTAGTCTGTTACCCTCAGTTTTTTTTTTCCTTAATCATTTTTATTAGCAGCATTCTCATTTTTATCATCAGACAATTTGAAAGATCTCAAGAATGTGCCCTGACACAAATTATAGCTATTGTTTACACTACCTTCTTGTAAAGACAGACTATCCCCAAGTGTGCGATTCACCTTGAATTATGCCAGCCGCCGTCCTATTTCAGTGTTTGTTCTTCTTTTATTCTCTGTTATAGTCTCTAAATGGCATTAGATGTGGTTGGAATGACAAGTGCCATTTCAGCTCCATAAGCGAAGGTGAATTCAAGAAGGAGCCACCAGACACCTGTCCATCATAACCTGGGCAAGCTAGCCCCAGGAGTAGAGCTATGTAAATTGCTCCAAAAATGTGCTCACTGCTTTTATTTGATATATATATTCTTTTCATTTTCACCTCACAGCCTCACAGAGCTTTGTAGCATGCAATGTAAAAAAAAAATCACCCTTGTTCCTTCATATTTTTTTCAACAGGTTAATGCAAAAATATAATAGAAATTGGAGTTCTTTTTTCTTTGGGTCGTATGTATTTTTCTGTAGACTTACATTTCTTGGAATGCCTGGCATGTCTACAGTGATCTGTGAAATAGAATGCCTAGATAGAAAGGGAAGTAGATCAATATCGCTTTAACAGAGAAAGTGCTTCATGAAGACACATTGGTACATAATTAAACATAACAAACATTTCCCAAGGACAGATTTCTCTAACTCAACAAAATCAAACCCCCATTCCCTTGTGCTTTACCCTGATGAGAACTTCATAACTTTGGAGTGCTGGAAAGGGATTTGGAGGACAAGTATGCTAGCTATTTATAGAAAATGATAGGCTCCCAGCTTAGAGAGAAACCTTAAGCTAAAACAAATATGTTTAGAGGAAATGGTATGGACAGTATAAACGCTAAAGAATAGTATATGGAGGCACATGGCTTGCACTAAATCTTAGTTTTTGAGCTTACTTGTTTTCACAGTTCCTATAGTTGCCATTATTTGCAATTTCCTTATGAAGTTTTATTAAAAAAAATCTCATAATCAAATCTATAAAGATGGAGATACAAAAACAGTGTTTTAGGGAAATTTTTATCAACACATATTTCTTTTTTTAATGTAATTTATTGCCAAATTGGCTCACATACAACCTCCAGTGCTCATCCTAACAAGTGCCCTCCTCAATGCCCATCACCCACTTTCCCCTCTCCCCCACCTCCATCATATTTCTTACAACTAAAATTATTTGGGAGTATCATTTATGGGTTTATCAACCCTTATTGTACATTTATTAGGTTGGGGCTTTCAAAAGGAGACGCCAAAGCAAATTTTTGGAAACAAGTAGAGTATTTGGAAGGTGACCGTAGGGAACACAGTGAAGGAGTGAAAGAGTAAGAAATAAAAGGGGAACCAATAAAGTTTTATTAGTGAGTGGATTACTGCTGTGGGAAACTGGAGTTCAATCCTGCCGTGGACGCTCTAAGAGATTTTGTAGAATTATTTCACCTAGGGAGGAAAACAACAAGCTGTGTACCCACTACTATTCATTGATTGAGAAGCACTCCTGGTGGCATTAACTCCATGCCAAGCACAGTTCAGGTGCAAAGACTGGACCCAGGGAAAGGGGAGCAGAGAGCTATCGGTATGAATAGAATATGGCACAGTGGAATCTGACTTCAGAAGTGAGCTGAGGGATATAAGAGGAGTTCCCACAGGGTCAGTTATAATGCATATGAAAAACCTTAAAGCAAGGGAGAGCAGTACAAAGGAGACCACTATCTAGATAGATTGTATTTTACAAAATTGAGAGTACTCAGCAGTTGCTATAAAAGAGGGTTACAAGCTCTCATTTCCCCAATGTAATTATCTCTATCTATTTACAGTTTTTATGGGTAAGAACTCCTCCCTAAAGAGAAAATTCTCTTTAACACTTTCTTCTTTACTACATATATTAGAGGCACGATGTTTGTTGTTCACTAAATACCATTGCCAAGCTGTCAAGCTCTATTTTCAAAGTCAGTTCATTTTGTAAAGATATATGACTTGAGGCTCAGGGGAGGTTTGAAGTGATTTACAACAGCGTACACAAGTACAGATATCCAGGGCTTCCATTCCCTCTCTTTGGAGTTTAAGAGGATCCTCGGACCATTGAATAGGTAGGGATGTTTGTTCTGGAAGTACAGTTCAGATATGGTCAAATAGAGTTTCAGGGCTCATGCTATGTCAGTGCTACTGTGTGAACAATTGGAGATATTCTGAATGCTGTGAAAGGGAAGTCTTTTTTTTTAATAATATTGAAAATAACTGCTAATGTGCTTCCTTAGCACTGGTGATGTGATTTAGATGCTCCCTGGAAGCCAGCGAATGGGTGGTTGTGTTGTGGGTGAAGTATGGATGCCCGCCACTGCAGACTTCAGTCATGTCCACATGACCATCCCTCTTCTGTCTCCTGCAGAAGCCCACTTCTCTCTCCTGCAGAATAGCCCAAATCCCTTGCTATTATTCTCTTCGTTTTGGGCTTTTTATTTCTTGTGGGCCAGAGAAAGGAGGGAGTCTGGCACCAGTGCTCCTCTTTCCACTCTTTTCTTGTGGTTCAAATTTCATCCCTAGAGATTTTAGGGGTCACACCTTTGGGCCTCACCCAGTACAAATCCAAGACTTGCAAATTCAAGACTTTAACTTCATACCAGTATTTGGAAAATAAAAGCACCAAGAAACATTCTCCTGGGGCTCAGATTCTGCTGTGATCTCCATTATCTGAGACGGGCCATTGGAGTGGCCCAGCTAGCTGAGTGGCAGGTGGGCGCACTAGACACCAAAAGGGAAAAATTCAAAATAATATTTCAGAGTTTTAACTTCCCATAAAAATCACCTAAAACCTGGAATCGTAAGCAATCTCTATGTACCTTATAGACACTATATAATAATGATAACAGTGCCTAAATAGGCATACATTGAAATGGTTTGGTTGGAAGTTTTAATTACTCTGTGGTTTAGCTAATAATATGATTTAGATGCCAATTTTATTTTAATGAACCAATAATTTTTAAATGTACTTGAAGGTGTTGACAAAAGTCAACACCTGATAAAAAATGGTGATCCATATTTCACAAGTATATTTTCATTCTTGTGAGTTGAAAATAATATACAGATTTATAAATTTGTTTTCACTATACTAAGTTATGTACAAAATATATAACTTATTTTCTATTAAATTATCTGATCTTCTCAGAATCTCCTCTCCCCGATCCCACACACAGTATGGTAGTACACATGAGCAAAACAAAACTAAGCTTAGGATAATGTATGTTGCTTATCCAAAAATTTAAATGGTATCTTTAGTTGACTCATTCTCTTTTAGATGAACTGTAAAACTTTACAAATTCTCCACTCTCCCCCTACCTCCAAGTTCTTTTTGTTTCTTTCTAGGATGTAGTCTGGATGTCAAGGACATGTGGCACCATATGTGACAGGTAGGTCTCTGGAAGTCCTTCAACCAAGGCAGGTTCTCAGGTTCCTCACTGGTGTCCACTTAAGTGTGATTGGTCGATACTGAAAACCAGACTAGTGACAAATGAAGGGCACTGCTGCCCTTCAGCATTCTGCAAGGGTTTGTTGGTATAACATCCAGGATGTATATCTCAGAGACTGATTGTAGTCTCTGTCAGTAGGGTATGTCCAGACTGTGATCCCCCTGGGCTGTGGACCCCTGATATTGATCTATGATCTCCACATGTGTCTGACCCAGGCTGTCTGCTGTACGGCCCACAGCTTCAGTTCACATTGCGTCTTCTCTAGCAAACTCCTTAGTCAAGACCTCCACTCAGACTATTCACTAACTCTCTTAATGCACTATGAGGCATCTACTTAACTGTGTCTACTCCGAAGAGAACTTGATAACTGCAAGTCCTTTATCCACCCCAAAAGATGTACCACTGAATTTATTGCTTATATGATTTGTATGAGAAGTTTCTATGACATAGTTTATTTCCAGTGTTTGAAAAGGAAGGGAGAAAGTGCTTCTGCTACCAGGAACATCCAGATGTTGGATACAAACAGTTCTGTTCCAACAAAAGGAGTAATGAGCTACCAGAATTTGTTATTCTAGAATTTAAATGCAACAGATTCAAGGAATGGATCTGTCTGGTTTGTTGCTTTACATATCAAGAGCAACATATAAGTGCTTGATAAGTATTTGTTGAATGAATGAATGAATGAATGAATGGGTGAATGACAGTAACGTATGATTTGCTCAAATCGCACCTGAATGATATAAGGCTTTTTTTAGAGGTGAAGGAGTTCCCTTGTGTCACAGTGTTCTTTGCTTGAGCCTGGGATGTGCTCCACATGGGTCATTTCACTAAAACTTTTTTTAAGATGCTGAAGAAGAACCAGAAGTCTTGTTGTGATAGAGTCTTCAACAGAAACTAAAAATGGCACAGACAGTGGTGTTTGTATTGGTCACTGGCATTGGCATCTTCACAGCATTTTGACCTTGACAGATGTTTACTTCTTGGGCATATTCAGCTACCATGAGATTATCTATAGAATGACTATGGACACTGGCATTTCCATAGGGCATCAGCAATGTGGGTGCAACTATATTGATATGGTTTCCATATCACAGCAGCACTCTCAGTAACCACTGCCAGTGAAGTTGCTGTTTTCATTAGCAGTGTCCCACAGTATGTGCCTGCAAGTCAAGTTAGAATAGGAAGAGAGAAAACTGAGAAGTAATGTAAAGACCAGAATAATGGTATGTGGATATTATCAGAGGTTTTAAGAGGAATCTGAGGTTTTTTTTTTTCAGAGAAGACGACAGAAGAGCTAGAAAACAGTTTTATGTTTTGTGCTTATAATTGTGATCAAATTTTGTATTTTAAAAATAAGGGATGAAATGACCTAGAAATCTTGGTGTGTGTGTGTGTGTGTGTGTGTGTGTGTGTGTGTGTGTGTGTGTTCAGATATAATTCAGTGACAAAACTGACAGCAAATTCAAGGTTCCAGTCCTATTTTTACTCCTATAAGTTTTGGGAGTCTGTATAATTACTACAGCTTTCAGAAATTCCATTTTCTCATTTTAATTGAAGATATCAATTCCTGTCCTGCTTACCTCACATGCTTACTATAAGGATAAAAAAAGATAATGCTTATGAAAATCTTGATGAATTAGAAAATGCTTTACAAGTGCAAGAATTATTGTTTTCCATATTAATTTGGTGAATAACGTATTGAATAAATTGGTTAACAAGTAACAAAGATTCAATCAAACTAACTTCAGAAAAATGGAATGACATTTTCTGAATACAGCAAGTTCATGGATCTCAAGGGCAAGGCAATAATCAGAGCCAGGCCTCATGTGAATAGGAACTAGAAATGGAAACATGAAGGATTAAAGCTCTTCTCCCACTTCTCTGGGGTCACAGGATTTCTCTTAGTGCTCCACTTTCCATGAGTGTATCTCATTCATCTCTCTCTTAACTGTTTTCCTCTGAGGTTTTTCTCCCTCATAACCTCTCATGCACAATGACTCATATTTGCCACTGCAGTTCTTACTCTACCTTATCCCTCCCTTTTTTTTTTCTTTAACTCAACCATATACCTTTCACTGTAACTGTATTATTGCTTCAAATTTCTTAGATAGGGACCTGACTGAACCTGCTCTTTGTGATAAAGAAGGCTACATAAATCATGAGTTACCAGTAACTCTGTGTCCATTAGGTCTGATTAAATCAAAGTTCCTCAGTGGTCCCATTGTCTAAGGCTGGAGCAATGTGGTCAAGATGTTCCCTGCCTACTCGTGGTGGCTAAAGGAGAATCAAGTTATTTGAGAAGAGGTTGGGGTAGAGCAAGCTGTTTACAATGCTGTAAAAAATCCTGTGCTAGTTCAATTTGTGAAGGGTATCTTAGTCTGTCTGGGCGGCTATAATAAAAGTACCATAGACCAGTTGGCTTAAACAATAAGTATTTCTCAAAGCTCTAGAGACTGGGAGGTACAAGGTGCAGGCAGATTTGGAGTTTGGTGAGGACCAGCTTCCTCATAAATGGTTGTGTGGGTTCTCTTTTGTAAGGGTACTAATCCCATTCATGAGGGCTCCACCTTCATGACCTGATCACCTCCAAAGGCCCCACCCCCTAATATCATCACATTGGAGGTAAGGACTTCAGCAAGTGAATTTTGGGATGACACAAATAATCAGTCCATAACAAGAGGGCAACAATGGAATTACATGAGACCACTCATTAGTGGGCATAGTTGTTGGATCTGTGGAATAAAAACACAGACCTTGAAAGGTTAGAAAGAAGAAAGAATGGTTTCATCCACTCCAGAATTTTGCTTGGGTCTGCCTCTGAATATTATAAATTTCTACTCAGTATTTCATTATTTGTTTTTTGCTGACAGTAATGAATGGGTACACAGATATATGTAAGTGAAACAAGATTCTATTTAAGTTTTTGTATATTAATAAAGTATTATAGGACTTTGATGTGGCAGCAAATTTCCTTCCTAATTATGTTCTGTTAAAGTGGATCCATATTCCTTGAATACACATATTAATAACCTTTGGAAATTATTAAGGAACCCACACCTTTTCTTAGTGGATAGAGCAAACATTGACACACAAATGACTAAGCATTTACAATGCCACTAAAGTGGCATTTGACAAAAGATGCCGTAAAACTTAAACGTGATACTTTCTAACAAATATTTAACATTAGGATTTTTTTCTTATTTTTGTTTTTTTCTCTTCTGCAACATCCTTACCTTTCTTGTCCTTGAGGCACTTTGATTGAAGAGACTTTGCTCCTTGATGCTTTGCACTTCTAAGTAGAGACCAGGTGCCATTGATTACTTTGGGTTGACAGATGACACCAATGTTAGTTATCCTTTCTGTCTCTGTGCATGAAGCCCAGATGCATTATGTCATTGTAAAAAAAAAACTGCATATGAAATCAATAAACTCAAGGAAAATGGCCATAAAGCAACAATTCTTTAAGTTGAAGGAGAGTAAATTGCTTGTGCTACCCAGATAGTTTGGAATTTGTTGCTGTTTCCATAAGAGAGGTTTTCTTTCCAATACCTTCAGGGTTAGAAATTATAGTTAGACACTCTAAGCCTAAAAATCTGGTGCATTAATCTTTATATATGTTATTTTCCATTGCATCTTGCTTTATTTATGGAAATCATTTTGCTAGAGTAATACCATAGGCTATACAATTTGTTTTCACGAGGAATTAGAGTTTTAAAAAAATAGATCAAAATAAAACTAGTGATGAAATACCATTTGAAAAGTACCCTGAAGAAATTACTATTTATTTGTTTTGATAAATGTTTCCCAGATTTTCTTAGAGGGTGGAAGTTTGGCTGCATTTATAAATCATCATTTAACACTCTAGTGACTTTTGAAGTTAACATTTTGGACCATCAGTTCTTTTGTTCTAGTACTTATCTAATGGCTTGTATCCTATATCATTTTTTCCTTATTAAATAACACCCATGAGAGCTTATCATAAAATGGAGCATGTGAAAGCGATAGGAAAGCTTTTCAAAACTGTATTTCATCCCAAAATCTTCAAAAGAGAAAAAAAAGAAAGCAATAGCCAATTGAAATTGTGATTATAGAAACACTGTCCATACTAATGTGAATTCATTTTATTAAAAATTCAAATGTAAAAATTTTCAGTACAATAAATGCTTTAGGTCAGTTTCTTGGTAGTGTTTCTAGTACATCTCCAGTTCCCATATATGTATTCTCTAATATGTGGATTGCTCCAATCAACTCAGCTTATGGACTCAGCAATAAGAGTTTTAATTAAACACACTGAGTAATTCTCATGAGTGGAAGAATCTCATCTATATTGACCTAGGACCCAAGTCATAAGCTTTTCTATAAACTGACAATCAATGTTCCTGATACTCTATCTTATTAGTCATAGATAATTATAATCGTAATCATAGTATTATTCAATTAATAATAGGTTAAAACTAATTTTGTCTTTAAATTGCTGTTAACTGTACTATCAATTATTTATTAATTTTTAAAAATGAAGTCAGCTTTTGAAAGAACGTTATCAGTAGATGCAGGAGTCCAGAGACCCATACACTCAGGAAAAATCCTGGTCATTAAATGAGGAAAAAAAAGTAGTAATAATTAAGATTACCAACTCTAATAACTTTCACTGAAAAAAAAAGCTCATAGATTTATAGTTTACTAAATTCTGAATATATTCTAAAGTTTTTACAGTTATCCTTTTGTTTAATCTTTATAATAATTCTATACAGTAGGTATAGATATCTCCATTTCAATTTCTCTTTTTTAACATTTATTTATTTTTGAGAGATAGTGAGAGACAGAGCATGAGTGGCAAAGGGGCAGAGAGAAAGGGAGACACAATCTGAAGCAGGCTCTAGGCTCTGAGCTGTCAGCACAGAGCCTGATCCCGGGCTGAAACCCACGAACCATGAGATAATGACCTGAGCCTAAGTTGGACCCTTAACTAACTGAGCCACCCAGGCACCCCTAGATATAGCCATTTATAGGTAAAGAAACAAAGAAACAGAAATTTAAGTTTTTTCTCCAGGTGATGTGTCTAAGAAGTGATGAATCCAAGATTTAAAGCAAATCCGACTGACATTCAGAGCCCATGCTTTATCCCCACACTTTTCTCTGGTTAAGGAAAAGCAAGTCTAGCAAGGGTTTTATTTTGATGTATTTATTGTGTGTGTACAATAAAGTTAACTTCCCTGCTGACACTTCATATTTGGTACACAGAATGGACATCTTGTTCTTCAGTAGCACTTGAGTGCCCCTGTTCCCTGTTTCCCCATATCCATTCCATCCTTACCTGCTCTGCTTTATGTTCCAGTCCAAGGCTGCTTTTCCCTCTGTCTTCTAGTTGGATTTGGAAAACCGAAGGAATCAGTTGGAGGTGAGAATTCTGGAGGAAGGAGTATCTGGGATATTTATTAAAACTCGTTCCTTCTTTGTGAAAGACTACTGTTTTGGCAGTAGCTCACTTTCTATGACTGGAGCTCTTGTCCAGTTATATAAGGCCACACCCTCCACCAGTCACTTCAGACCAGGGATGGCAATAGCTTTATATTATCCCCAGCTCTGAAAAGCATCTTTTAGTAAATTCTTTTCAATTATTCCTTTGGGTGTCTATCTCCTTTTGGGATCCTAATTAATATATAATCCTTGAGAGTAAATCAGAGAGCTTCTTCCTAGGGAGTGGTTATTTGATTTAGCTGCTATTGTCATGCTGCAAAGAAAGAACAAATAGAAATTTTGTCTGTATATACAAAAGAGTTCTGGGAAAGATCTAGCAATATAAATCATCAATTTAAGAATATGATTGTAGTCATCATCCCTAGCTAAGATATGTGATTCATGGAGACTTAGATTTGGCTTAGTAGAGGGTTATCTGGGAGATAGAACTTTTATTAGAGTAAAAGGTACCCATGTTGTAGATCAAGAGGTCCATCCAAGATAATTTGAAGACCGCTAAAAAGGATTAGGTAAGGTGTTTGTATAAATATCCATATTGATGTGAGGCTGTGTTTACCCAAGGCACAATAGTTAAAGAACAATACCTTTATATCATATCTGAGCAGTGTGCCCCACAAGAACTATTCTGGATGGAGACAGAGCAGGGGTGGCCAAGAACTCTTGTCAGAAACGCAGCTGCTGAAGAGAGAGGACCAAGGTGTATTCTTCTGTGTTTGATCCTGTACTCAATGAGATGTCACATTTTAAACAATAAAGTTGATGACAGAATGCCAATGATACTGAACTAAGAAGTGTAAGTAGCACATCCAAAGAAGACAAGACTGTCCCAAATGACCCTAAAACACATTCTGCAAAAATAACATGAAAACCATTAAGTAGAGCTCAGGACGATATATTTAGCCAGAAGAAAATCAAACTGCACAAATTCAATATGAATAAAACTTTCTTGTAGAAAAAGAAACCAGAAAAAGAGTTAGTAATGAGAACCATCCAGAAAATGATTTTAGAATGATATCCAACACATGATATTAGCTGATGCAATATTTTT
This sequence comes from Panthera tigris, assembly GCF_018350195.1. NCBI lineage: Eukaryota > Metazoa > Chordata > Mammalia > Carnivora > Felidae > Panthera > Panthera tigris. The sequence goes on along the minus strand of NC_056663.1, from coordinate 123,644,856 downwards.
AATGCATTGTAGAGTGTCATAAATATAGTTTATAAATTATGTAAAGAGTAGCAAGGATAATATCTTCCCTTCAAGCAATTATAAGCGATTCTATATATTAATTCCTTGGTAAAATGCTGTTGTCTCAGTAATCTATTGTTACAAAACAAACCATCCCAGAATGCAGTAGCTTAAAGTGACAACTCTTTATTTGTTCATGATTCTGTGAATTGGCAGTTGGGTTGGGTTAAGTTGGTGGTACTTCTGTTAGTCTCACCTGAGTCATATACTTAGCTGCAGTTATCTGGTGCCTCTAGTAAGGCAGGCCAGATGGTCCATCCAAAACCCTACACACACACTGGGCATCTGGTGCCTTCTTGGTTGGGTGTCTCTTTCCAGTGGTCTCTTGCCCTCATGGAACCTATCTCAAGCTTCTTTACAGGGTTACAGGATGTTCTAAAAGGGATAGAGAAGGTTCTGAAAGTAATCTTGAGGCCTGGACCCAGTAGTTGCACAGTATCAATTCCACCACATTTTGTTGGCCAAAGAATATCTCAGGGTGAGCTCAGATTCAAAAGGAGTGGAAATAGACTCTACCATTTGATGGAAAAGTACTAGTCACATTGCAAGGAAACATGTACAGATATAGGAATGAGCTGTGGCCATCTTTTGCAATGGACCACAGATATATATAAATCAGATATTTTCCTTATTTTATGCATAATTAAATAGGATTTTTAAGTCAATAAAGTATGAATGATCCTGAATAATACCCAGTTATAGGACTGAATTTTTGGTCTTTTATGTATACAGGTGGACATATATTCAAAACTTTTCTGTTCTCACATATACAAAGTAAAACAAATCCAATATTGGTGTTCATTATTTTACATTTATGACCCTACTTACCAGTCTTTCTGCTTTCCAGTTACATGGAAAAAATCCCAACCAAAGACTTTAAATAAAACTATAAATTTAGGTTAAATTATATCAGTTAAGATTATCACATTTTTGGGGCGCCTGGGTGGCTCAGTCGATTAAGCATCCGACTTCGGCTCAGGTCATGATCTCACGGTCCGTGAGTTTGAGCCCCGCGTCGGACTCTGTGCTGACAGTGCAGAGCCTGGAGCCTGTTTCAGATTCTGTGTCTCCCTCCCTTTCTCTGACCCTCCCCCGCTCATGCTCTGTCTCTCTCTGTCTCAAAAATAAATAAACGTTAAAAAAAAAATTAAAAAAAAAAAAGATTATCACATTTTGAAAAATGTGAAAAAAATTTTAAAAATTTCCTAAATATTTGAAGTAATTTCATGATGAGAAATGATGTTTATAAAAGGTAATCTGTAATTGAGACACCCTGAAAAGATAGATTATGTGTCACACTTACAGGCACTTATAATTTAATGACTTCCAACTGGCTGTCGTGTTCTGTGCCCCTAGCAAACGGCATCTCTTGCTCTCCAAATTGTTTCTTCCTCTGCATTCTTTGGATGGCAGTCACTGGAGCCAGAGGCTAACAATGGAAGATGTTCTTCTAACAACAACATCTGCTTGCATTGTAAAATTAGCCATGCATTAGTAGCTTTTGCTTTTAGTTAAACTTTAATTGTGAAGAAATAAGATGCATGCACAGTACTTGTTGACGGATACATTTTCTTCATAGAGGAAAATTGTCAAGATGCTTATATGCATGAGGTTAAATAAAATCAGAGTCATTAAAATTTTCATTTCCATGAATAATATATATTGGAAAGAATTAAAATAGGAATTATAAAATGTTCTCCTTTTTTTCCACAAAGAGAATTTTTATGAAGAAAATGTGAAATATAAATATTGTTGTTGCTACATGTATCACAGTGGCCCAACAACCAATATGTCTAGCAGGTTCTTGAAACCTAGCACCTTCCCAAGGGATTTCTGTTCTAGCTTCACCATAGAACAGGATACATCTGTGGCTACTCTTGGCATGAGAAAGACGGACTTGTCTGCAAACTTTGATGGTCAAGCTTATTTCTACTTCACCCAGAAAGAAAAAAGTTGAGGGTCTGTGGAGTAGGTTATAGTATCACTAAGACAAAGGAAAACATTGCTCTCAATAACTGATGTCAACCTTTTATACTGCAGAAAGGGATCTAAGAAGGAACAGAGACTAGGCTAGACCTGTGGGGTGACTCTTAACCTAGTGATTCTTTTCAGGATGTCTCTGGAGTTGATAGATGTTTTGAGCAGATTTAGTGCCCATTTTATACATAGTGTATAATTTAATTCACTTACCTGGATAGTCCATTTAAAATATTTTTCTTACCATAAATGATCCAGATTATCCTCTTGTATATGTTTAGATTCAAATATATTTCTAAATATAATAATAATTTGTTATGGCAGTTGATCTAGAAAACACAAACTTGATTATTTTTCCTTGCTCTCCATATTTCAGAAGTTGGAAAGTGATTAGTTCAAGTATGTAAAGTTAGAAAATCATTACTAAATTTTTAAATCAAATTTCTCATATTAACTTTTTTATTTAATATATGAAATACAAAAGTTTTGTACAAATTTGTTTTTCTAGAAACTAATTGTATGGCTACTGTTCACTTTATTCTCTAAGAATAAAATATTCTTAGGAAAAATCCCCCAAACTTCCTCTACCCAAATTAGAAAACATGCCAGACTTGCATCTCTGTTTTATAACACTTGCAAAACTAAATCTTGGAGAGCTATGTGCTCAGATATGATTCCACCCCAAACTTCAGTACCTACAGTTTAAACCTCTATTCAATACTAACTTGGTTTATATTTCTAATTTCAAAAGTAAGAATAATTTTTCTTGGTAAAAGTTGCTGTTTCATATTAATTGAGTTTTAGATAGAACTATATGTCAACTCATTTACACATTAGGTTTCTGAATTTATTTTTTCTTTCTGTTGGTATAAAATACTAAAAATAAGTTATGAGGAGTAATTAGGGAAAATACCTTATTCACTTGACTTCTGGAGAGAAACATCCACTTTATGGAATAGGAAGTAGATAAGAAAGGACTGAAAATAAAACATAAAATTATAAAGTAAGGCACCAGCATCAACCTTCTTACTTCTATTAGTTAGACCTTTAGTTTCTGAAGTTTCTTCTGAGAGAAAATTGTGTCTCATGGAAGCTTCAGAAACAACAAAGAAAGACCAAAAGAACATTAAAAAAAATACTATGGTTGAATCAATTTTAGAAAACAGTGCACATTTTATTTCTCATTAGAGATTCAAGCACAAGCTACCACATTAGAGACTCTGAAAAGTTTCTCAGAAAAGAAACCTATCTTACTTTAACTCATCATTTTCTAAATATTTTATCATCACAGAACACCTTTTTCTCATAACGACTATTAATATCCTGAGGCCAAATGTTTCTGCGGACACTTGGGAAATGTTCAAAGGCAATGAAAATGTCTTAGCCTTGATGCTTTAAATCTGCTCTTTTACAATAGTTTTGTAGATTCTGATTATTTAGAAGCAAATTTATTTTAAAGTTGTCAAAATTTCATCTCTGAAGTGTAAAAGTATTGACTGAACTTATTATTCATGCAGAATAACCCAAGAGAATAATTTTAACAAGTGCAATTAAGTCAGATGCATGAATTAATTTCAAATAACAAACTATTTTTGGAAAAGGAGCATTTTGAAAAAAAAATGTCAAGGATATCATGATGGTTTAACTAATAATTATCCTGGCTTGATTCTGGAAAAATAATATATGTACAAGGAAATTTAGACTTATAATCATCAAAATATATGTGTGGTTTAGCTATCCTTAGAGTATCTGTGGCTTTTCCTTAGAAATTCTGAAGAAGCTATAGGTAGAATTAAGAATCATAGGTGAACTAACATAATATTGACCTTCATATCCATTTCAGTAGCCTGTTTAATTCATATCAGTATTTATTGTGTGCCTATTATATGCAATTCCCTATGTAGGCTTTATGTCAGCTGTTTCCTATTCTTGACTCTACATCACCTTATTACATGTTGACATTAGCACTCAGAAGTTATTCTAAGTACAGATGAGAAAGATCTACAGAAATCTACAGAAATCTACAGAAATTAACTGACTTGTCAAAAGCTTCATAGTTGGTAAGTGGCACAGTCAAAATGTAGAGCCAGATGTTCTGCCATCACCTCCAGGGATCTGTCCACATGATTGCATATTCCCTTCATAAGTTTTTTATCATGTGTGAGATCTTGGGGCATTGCTGTTAAAAACGCATGCTCCAGAGGGGCACCTGGGTGGCTCCATCAGTTAAGCTCTGACTTCCACTCTCAGGTCATGACATCGAGGTTCATGAGCTGGAGCCCCGCATAGGGCTCTGTGCTGACATCTCAGCCTGGAGCCTGCTTCAGATTCTGTGTCTCCCTCTCTCTCTGCTCCTTCCCCACTCATGCTCTGTCTCTCAAAAAATAAATAAATAAATAAATAAATAAATAAATAAATAAATAAATAAATAAACATTAAAACAAAACAAATAAAAACAATGCTCCAGAGACTAACTGACTGGACTCAGACTCTGTCACTGCCATTTCATTACATATAACTTTGGGAACATAGCTTAATTTCTTTGAACATAGTGTCACATTCATAAAATGGGAATAATCTTTAAGAGGATTGAGCTAATAAATGTGAAACACTTAGAATAGCACCTAGCACATAATAAGTGCTCTCTTACTATTAACCAAAATAATTTTAGTAGCTTTGGAATTTTGGGGGGAGGGGAATCAATTATTTCTTCTTTGTCTCTATTTTATATTTTTTAATATTTATGAATATTATTCATAAACATTGTTTAAAGATTCATGAAACTCTACAAATGTATTGTCTTATTATTATACCTTAGAGACTGCTCATTTTGACTTCTAGAATTTATTCTTTTGGTATTTTCTTTCATATTTTTATATAACTCACAATTTATTTTTATTTCTATATTTTAACATTGTAGAAATTGTCATTGGACTGTCATAATGGAAAATTAGGATTTAGCTTTCTGTCATACAGCTATATCTACATCACGTATTCATGCTTCTAATTTCCCAATATATACAGAGTAATTTTTGGTCTATTCAATATTCAACTTTATATAAACCACTGCTATTCACAGCTGAGTCAAACAGTAAGCTATGAAGAACTCTTCCTTTACTGCAAAACTTTTGTTTTCTTCGGAGTTAATGATTACCTCTATTTTTCTGCTTGATTTTCCATATACTTGTCACTAATTTATCCTCCTATTCTTTTCCAGTTGGACAATTCTTTTATTCATATACTAAATGCATTCAGTATTCTATGAATTTTCATATTCCAAAGCCTCCTTTTTTGAGGGTAGGAAAGGAATACACTTTTTCATCCGCAGTTTTTCTTTGCTGCTGCTTTGTGCTTACACCCATGACTTCCACTTCCAGGTTTACTCCCTTGATTTGAAAATCTGTATCCTCTCATGGCTTTCTAAACAAGTGCACTGGAGGTACATATTTGAGACATTACCTATATAAAAATATCTGTACTTTGCCTTCACATTTGAATGATAGTTTAGCTTGTTTAGATTCTAATTTGAAACATACTTTACGCTAAAAAATATTATTATCTTTCAATGCTGCTAAAAAATAGTTCACTAAGAATAAAAAGTTCTTATATCTTTGACTTTTATAATAAGATCCTTTTTTCTCTCTCTCTCTGAAAACCTTTTATTGTCTTTGTTCTGAAATTTCACACAAATGTATCCTTTTAAATCTATTTTCATCTAAACAGTAGCATTAGATAATTCAAAAAATAAAATAAATATCTATGAAACCATACTGATATAAACAAATAAAGGTGTTTATGGGTCTTTCAATTAGGAAGTGTACTCAAATTATTTTGTTAATAATTTCTTACTCTGTCTTCCCTCTTGTATGCCTGATATTTTGAAGTCCTCTTCCAATTTTCTTATCCTCTCTCTATTTTTTTTTTTGATTAACTTTTTATCATATAGGAGAATACTTCAACTTAATCTATAAACACATTTACTGAGTCTTTCTATTCTCATCATTTTAATTTGCAACAGGTATTTTTTTTTGTTCCATAAGTGCTATTCTTATAGCATTATGCCCTTGTTTCATGGATCAATGTATTTTCTTATCTAAGAATATCATTAGCATTCCTTTTCTTTTTTAAGTTTTTTTTTCGTGTAAATTTACAAAAAGGTTACAATAATAGTCATGTTCTCATATACCCACACTTACTCGCCTCAAATGCTAACATCTTGCATAACCGTTGCACAATAATCAAACCAAAAACAAAAAAATTAACCTTGATAAAATATTATAAACAAACTATAGACTTCACATTTTACCAGTTTTTTTTTTCTCTAATGCCTTTATCTCTTCCAGGATTTGCAATTGATCATCATGTCTGCTTAGTTTCTTTCAGTCTGTGACAGCTACTTAGTCTTCCCTTGTCTTTCATGACCTTACTTTCTTTTTTTTTTTTTTTTAATTTTTTTTTAACGTTTATTTATTTTTGAGACAGAGAGAGACAGAGCATGAACGGGGGAGGGGCAGAGAGAGAGGAAGACACAGAATCAGAAGCAGGCTCCAGGCTCTGAGCCATCAGCCCAGAGCCTGACGCTGGGCTCGAACCCACGGACCGCGAGATCGTGACCTGAGCCAAAATCGGACGCCCAACCGACTGAGCCACCCAGGCGCCCCTCATGACTTTACTTTCAAAAAGTATTTATTGACCGATGGGGCATCTGGGTAGCTCAGTTGGTTGAGTGGCTGACTTCGGCTCAGGTCATGATCTCATGGTTCATGAGTTTGAGCCCTGCATCAGGCTCTGTCCTGGCAGCTCAGAGCCTGGATTCTGCTTTGGATTCTGTGTCTCCCTCTCTCTCTGCTCCTCCCCTGCTTGTGCTCTATCTCTCTCTGTCTCTCAAAAATAAATCAATGTTAAAAAAATTTTTTTTAAATACTGATCAATTGTTTTGTAATATTTCATTCAATATGGGTTTGTGTGGTGTTTTCCCATGATTGGATTGAGGTTGTGGATTTTGAAGAAAACTGTCAAGGTAATTTGTGCTTCTCAGTTTACTGTATCAGAGATACATGATGTGGGTATATATCTTACTACTGATGATGTTTACCTTGATCACTTAGATAGTGTGATGTCTGTGTTTTATCCACTGTAAAAGTACTGTTTTCCTTTTTAACCTTTGTAATTAATAATTATTTTAGAGGAGGTTCTTGAGACGGCAATATCCTGTTTCATCTCCTTTGCACCTTCATTTTAGCATCCATTGCCATTGGTGCATATTGCTCACAATAATTCTTATTGTTGTGTCTACTTCTGATTTCAATTTTTCACATGCCTTCTACATCTGTTAATTGAAGTTATTTTTAAGGAAGAGTTGTGTCTTCTACTTCTTATTTATTTAATTATTTATTTATGTAAGCATAGACTCAAGGATATTTATTTTTTTTCTTTCAGTTTAATCCAGTACTATCATTATTTAACTTCTTGCTTTAATAGTTCTAGCTTTGGTCTTGGCCATTTTTTCATATTGGTTTTGGTGACCTTTCAATGCACATCTATTTTTGAATACTTTCTTAGTTCAAAAATTACACAAAACGCACAAAAAGTACAAGATGCTCTAGCCTCATCTTGTGGTTATCTTCTCTCAGACTTGGAATCTCCCACTTTTCTGAGGAGGCCTGGTTTTATTTATTGAATAATATCATTTAGAAACTATATCTTGTCTCTAAGTTTACCATTTTTTCTAGGACCTCTCAGTGGGTAGACCTTGAATATATATGTATAAACAGTAAAGCATGCACATACATGCACACACAAACATACATTTATATTCTCATGTCCAATTGCATGTGAATATACACACATATATGGAGGTATTATATATAAATATATATGCATTAATGTACATTGATAGCTCCCAATTCTAACCTAACACCACCAAGTTCATCTAGCCTTTCTTCTTTCTATATCTGTGACATCATTGTCCAAAACAGAAATCTCTGTACATTATTTACAATATATTCATTTATTTGTTCAGCCCTACTATACATGTAAAATAGTTCAAAAATTCAAACCCATACTCCTGTGATATTCAAATTTGTTAATTAGAATGCATTTGTGCACTATTGTTTTGTTTTGTTTTGTTTTGTTATTAGCTTTATAGAGTCCAGTCAAAATGCTATTTTGCAAAGTAATTTATGGTATTAGGTCTCTAGGGCTACCATAACAAAGTGCCAAAAATTGGATGGCTTAAAACAAAAATTCCCACAGAGAATTCCCACAGTTCTCGAGGTTAGAAGTCTGAAGTCAAGGTGGCTGAGGTGCCGTGCTCCCTGTGATGGTGCTAGGGGGGATTTCTTTCTGCCTCATCTAGTTTTTGGTATTTGCAAGCAATCTTTGGTGTTCCTTGACTGGTAGATGCATCATTCTGATTATATGGCCACCTCACAGTGTATCTTCAAATTGTTTTCTGTGTGTGTGTGTGTCTGTGTGTCCAAATCCTCCCCTTTAATGAGAACACTAGTCGCTGGATTAGGCCTTACCCTAATGAGCTCATTGTAACCTGATTATTTCTGTAAAGACCCCATTTTCAAATAAAGTCACATTCATAGGCTAGAGGCTACGACTTCAACATATCTTTTTTAGGAGACACAATTCAAGTCCTTTACTATGGTGATATTATTCATATGTAATACATTTAGATTTATTTGTTACAGTTTATATTTTCTTATGGATTCTAATTACCTTCTGGTGATTTTTTTAAGTATTTGTACAATAAACTTTATTGCTTGTGATGTGCAGTTATGTGGGTTTTGCAAATGCATATACCACCATAGTTGTGGTACAGAACAATTCTACTGATGGCCAATTTGCCCCCTAGTACCCTTTTGTAGTTCCCCTCAACTCCTGCCACTAACAACTTTTTGAAGTTTTATTTCCCCTATATGTTCTCTTTCTTCCAAGGTTTTATTTTTAATTTTTTTTTTTTGGTTTGGGTTTCTTTTTATTTGTTTTATCTGCTGTCTTTGATATTAAAGGATTTCCCAAAGTGCAGTGACCATTGGCTATCTGTTCACATTTAAGAGTTGGGAAACCAAATGCTGATTAGAACCTCAGTCTTTGTAATATTGAGTGATGCCAGTAAACTGGGTGGCTTCAGAGTAGGGTGATTCTTTGGGCCATTTACTTAAGAGAACCCGTGGTGTTAGTATATTTTCTCGCAAATTCATGATGAGAAGGCCTAATCCTATCTGTAACCATAAAATTTCTGGAATCTGGTGGAGATGAATGTGTAAGGAGTCATGGACATATAAGATAGCACTTAAATTATTCCAAAATTTCAGAATGAAAATCCCAATCTCAACTGTACCTGTGATGCCCCCACACCAGAGACTTTCAGTGTAATCTTCAGACAATGCACTTTGTTATGGGTTGAATTCTGTCACCTCAAAATTCATATGTTGAAGTCCTACAGTGTTGGTTCAGCTTATTATATTGGGGTCACCAATTGTGGTTTCAGCTTATCACATTGGGGTCACCAATTGTAAGTTTGGCTTTCAGTTTTGTCCGGCAAAGCCAAGAGTGGCAGAAAGGATTACTCAGGACTCCAAAAGTTAACACGTGTGAGAGGGAGGCTAAGAGAAGTCTCCCAAGCTGCTCTCAAGCTCCAGTATTTACTAGGCATACATTACAGGAGAAACATTGCAGAATATGTCAGTGGTTATGTGCCAATAAGAACTCACAGAAAACGTGCAAAAAAAAAAAAAAGAAAAAAAAAGAAAGAAAACCAAAGCATTCCCAAAACTACAAAAGAGCAGATGCCTTAAGCAGGGTGGAGAACAAGATAAGATATTCCATAGATAATATGGTCTAAGACATTCCTGAACACAGGCAGGACCCAACCCTATATACATATTAACTAGATACTGGTCCACTATTTTCAGCAGGGCCAGAAAGCAGTGTAATGTGTTCCTTATTATCTCCTTAACCAAGACATAGCTATTTTATTTCCTACACTATAGAATGTGACCTTATTTGGAGATATATGATCTTTACAGAGGTCATCAAGAAAACATGAGGTCATTAGGTTGGGCCCTAATCTTGGTGTAACTGATCTCATAAAAGGAAAATTGGGGGACGCCTGGGTGGCTCAGTTGGTTAAGCATCTGACTTCAGCTCAAATCATGATTTCATGGCTCCTGAGTTCAAGCCCCACCTCGAGCTCTATACTGACAGCTCAGAGCCTGGACCCTGCTTCAGATTCTGTGTCTCCCTCTCTCTCTGCCCCTCCCCCACTCGCACTCTGTTTCTTTCTCTCTCTCAAAAATAAATATAAAAACATTTTTTAAAAAAGGGAAATTTGGACACAGAGAAAAGCACAAAGACAGTGTGAAGGCACAGGGAGAATGTCATAAGAAAATGAAAACAGAGATTGAGGTAATACATCTATAAGCCAAGGAATACCAAAGATTGCTGGCAAACCATGACAAGCTAGGAGAGATCCTTCCCTCTTAGCTATCAGAAGGAACCAATCCTGCAACACCTTGATCTTAGACTTCTAGCCTCCAAAACCATGAGACAATATATTTCTGTTGTTTAATCCTCCTTCTTTGTAGTATTTTGTCACTGCAGACCTAGCAAACAAATACAGTTCCTAAGAGTGACTAGCACATGATGGGGATTCAACTAATGCCAGTGCCTCAATTACATCCTCATGTATACACAAGAAATAAATGGAAGGATGCAGTAGTATATTAAGTGTTGTTGTAAAAGTTTAATAGCAGTTTTGAAGGCTAAAATTCCAAATCTCTCTTCTAGTTTCCCAGAGAAGAAAGGAGAGCAGGACAAGTGTCTGAGACCCTGGGGACCTGGGATATTTAGAACAGGAACCCTAGCCCAGCACTCCTCAATAAAGGCATTTAGCTGCTCATCTGATTGACAAGAAAGACTTCTGGTCACAAGGAAGAATGAAATAAAATTTGTATTGGAATTAGTGTCAAATTAGTCATTCACCATTTATAGAGTACCATATGTTTAATCATTTTGGTAGGTGCAGAGGGCACAAGAATAAATGATTCCTGGCTTTCCTGTTGAAGAGCTTACAGTCTATCTGGGAGGAAGTCATAAAAATGTCATTAAAAAATCTTCCATAGTGACATAAAATAGAAATGATTAATAATAAGTAAAATAATTCCAGATACACTGAGGAATTAGATGTGGCAAGACATTGTATATGTGTATTGTTTCCAATTGTCAGCAATGAAGTTGTACTGAACCATTAGAACACTTTCTGGAACTCCTTACATCTTCTTTGGCTAGAACAACTTCATTGTTTGGGCTAAATTGTGATCATTGGAATTGAATGAAGTTAGTGAATGTCTGCATCAGAAAATCATTACAATATCCCTTCTCCAGAGTTTTCCTTGGCACAAGTGTTTTTGGTGGCTGATTTATTTGTTTCTGCTATCTACAAGCCAGGATCTTTATTATGGGTGCAAATATTATTTACAAAAGTCTACTTAAAATTTAAATATTGGTTGCTTAGTGACATTTCATAAAAATTCTACAAAGAGAGATACGCTTTAAGACTGAACTCAAAAATCCTCTTCCTGTGGTCCCTAACATACAGATTGATTGCGTTTAATTACTAAGTATATAATAGAATTTGTCACATTATATTATGGTTAGTTATTTCTACTGTTTTTGAATATTGTGCATGGTAAGGGGAAATAATTTATTTTTGCATTTCTAAATTTATTGTTTCTTTAAGAGTCAAATATATTGCTTTTCATTGAGGACCCACACCAAGAAATACATCCTTTGTTGTTGGGAAAACTAATACAAACATCTAGCATTTCCTGAGGGACAATTCCTGCATGGGCGGGGGGGGGGGGGGGTGCGTACAGAACGAATGAAAAGATCATTTAACTCTTTCCCAAGTAGACGTTCCCAAAATTCTCTAGATTATGGTTCCATCTTTACCCTTACTTCCAGAAGTACCTGGTGCTGATTATCCTAATCATTTGGGGGATTCTGTGTGTATTTTTGCTTCTCAAATTTTGCTGCCATGGGATTCTATATTCTCAGTTCTATTTAATCAGCTATTATTTTCCAACTTCCAGATATATATATATATATATTTGAATTTTTTTTGGACTTTTAAGTTTATGTCCAAAAGATAAGTATCTATTATATTATTTTTGTGGGTTTTGGGGAAGGAATGAAAGCTAATGCCTGAATTCAACCCACCATCTTTAACAAGAAGATAGTGATTTTTATCTTTTTCTAAACAGAAGCTTAAAGCTTCCCCCAAATTCCTTATCATAGGGAAAAAAATTATAATGTAAAGATCTCAGGCTTTGGAATCAGAAATAAATATGGGCTTAAATATGACTGCATGTGACTCCAACTTTAATGTGGATGACAGATATGGAAACAGACCAAATGATGGGAGATGATTTCAGAGGTTATTGCATGACCTCATGTCACCAATTGTGACATGATTGAGAACCTTGATCAGTGTTGTAAGAGTGAGTTCAAAAGAAATAAAAAATACAAGAAATACATGGGAAGTAATATTTTTAGAATGAGTGATCCAGTAACATTTATGGAATGAGTCAAGCATGGCTTCAGTATTTCTGCTTTGGGAAATTGTAGGAGAGCAATGTCACTCTCTAAGGAAACAAAAAGAGAAGAGGATTTAGAGAAGCTTCTGAGTTTAGTTGAAATTGTTTTCATCTTGTATTGAGTCATAAGTATATCCATATATACAGATGTCTGTATACTAGAACAAGAAAAACTAGAGAGCTCTGTTCTAAAGATAGATATTTGAGTTTTTAGCATGTAAATTGGCATTTGAAAACATGAATATAGATTTGATCATCCAGTAAGAGTAAGAAGGTTGGGAAGAAAACTGGGGGAAGAATCCTGAGGTCCATCATCAATCAAGGTACATAGTTTCCTCTCTTATTAATGTCCAATTTCCTAACTGAGAAACATGGATCAGGCCATGAAAAGTAATTAATTTCATTATAAGAGTCACTAAGAAGAGCATAGCATTCCCTTTTGGCAAGGACCACGCATAGAGTAATGCTCAAATTCTTTCTTCAGGGTGAAAAGAAAGCAAAATAGCAACACTATTTAACATGTTAATGTTGCCACTAACCTGTTTTCACATTTTCTTAACATTTAATAGTCTCAAGAAAATTCTTTATAAGGCATGTGCATTACAGTTAGGGAAAACAGAAAAAATTAAAATAAAGCTATAACTTGTAATCCCATCACGGAGAGTAAAAGATTTGAATATTTTGCCATATTTCTTTAGGCTCGTGTTACATATTTAATAAAAATGTGATTATATTCCACATTCAGCTTTATGTCTTTACTATCACTTAACATTACATATTGTGAAATGTCTCAGAATTACGTTTAAGTAATACATTTTTTCCCCAGAAGAAAATTGGCAAAAGATTCAATACCATTCTGATTTTAATTTGAGAAAAAAAATCACTTTTGAATGAAGGTCTAGTTTTCCATACTTTGTCTCACCTTTGAAATCCAAGCCATTTGGATAATATCTATATATTTACAATATTTTTTCTGGGCCAATGTTTATAGCACCTCATATTTTCAGTTTTAAAACTAAGAAGATTCCCATCTGCCTGTTGTTCCTAAGGTACTCACTGAATACCAACAAATATATTGACTGAAGGTTATAGTAATAAATAATAGAGTTATGGACTACCAGCTGCTTTTAACCAACATTCTCACAATTCTTTATAAGCTTGGTACTGATCCTTGCATACATTTGAGAGCACATTGCTCACCTTGTGAGAGGTACATTAACTCTTTCAAGTCCCAAGGGCACCATTTAGTAAATGACTTCTTTAGTGCTCTAAATGTACCTTAGTGCCCTGAAAGAGACACATTAATCTTCAGAACATCCCATGAGTCCATAGGTCAGGAAATGGAATTTTCTTGGTTTTCTCAGCTCAGAACATTATGAAGCTTATATTATTACACAGGCAATTCTCATTGGATTCTATTTTCCTAAGTTCCTAAGCATCACCCAGATGCAAGGCCTTTAAAAGAAAAAAGAATTATTCACACAGAAGACTGTTTCAATTGAATTCCTAGAGTAACTAGAAAGAGAAATCCTGATTCTAATTGCATCATCAGAGTCTTTCTAACCGACTTACTACAGAAATAGCACACTTTAGTCATTCAAGGAAAGTGCAGATACAAAAATGATATGAAAATTTGGAGTCAGCCTTCAATTTTGTACTTAAAACAATTTGCTGATTACTGGACAAAAGAAGGATACTTTATGATTTACAACCGAAGAAGAAGAAAATTCTGATTAATTTTGTCAATTCAGTACAAGTCCCTAAGTTAAAATGGAAGATAATCAGTATGAAAAATGTATAGACTGCTATATTTACAACTGTGGGGTATTTTTCCTTTAGTTTCTCTTTTTATCTGTGGCCAGATTTCTGTGACCACAATGTCAAGATATTATAACTCTTAGATTTAGGTCACTACTTTTTATTCCTCTTCTGATTTTGTCCACCTACAAAGTAAAGAGCAATATAAAAATGCCATACTTTTTCATATTAATATTGTCCACTTTTTAATTTAGTAAAATTCTATATTGGAGGAGTCTCACCTTCCCAAACGTAATTCTAGAAGAAATGAAAACAGGGGTCCTCAAGGTATATACCTTCTTTGGAATAAGAAAAAGAGTATAAAGTTCTTAGCCTAATCACTGGAATATATTTAAGGGTCAATGTTAGCCAAAATTGTTGAAAGCAAAATAAAAACAATCAAATAAAATTATTGGAATGTATTCCAATATGTTTAAGATTTTGAAGCTTTCTGAAAACATTCATATTTATTTAACTTTTTTTCTGAATCTGAAAAAACTCAAACATGAAGTTCACCAAGTTCTCTCAATAGAATGCCTAAGGGAAAAGAGATATGAAGAATAGTAGTACTTGGCCTTGAAAATCTGTGCCGTGAGCATAGGTCCTGCGGAAGGGTTGGGAAAGTGGTCTCCAGTTTCTTTTGTAATGTGCAAAGGATGATGTCAAATTCAAGTTTAGTCCAGGCTGGTAGCCAGAGTCTGATGGGAGAGAAGTTGCCTAGATTCTGCAGAAGTCTCCAGGTCTCCAGACTCCAGGAGTCTCCAGATTCTGCAGGGAGGCAATAGGGTCATCACAGACTCTCTATTCACTTTGTAGAAGAACGACAGCTCTAGCTAAGAGTTTAGAGGGCCAGATCCAACACCTGGTAACTAGGGATAGTTAAAAGTTAGTATGTCAAGAAAAAATTTAGGCTGAAGAAGTCTTAATTTCTTTTGCAAAAAAACCTACAATATAATGAGCACAATGAGATACATGCTATACAGAGAAACTAGTGAAATGAATTGTGATGGAAGGCAGGAAGAAGGTTTCATTCAGAGGGCACAGAAATTACCATTTGAAAATTATAAAAACTAGTTCCAGTGCCAATGGGTATACAACCAAAGTGTCTTCTGCTTATCTGCAGAGATTTGCTTCTTACTTTAAATGAGTTGAGACTTCAAAAAATCACCTAAAAAGTATTTCACTGAGGCAATTGTGTCCAAAATTCTCTTATTTGATGTTACATTTTTAATTGTACATTGTGACAGTAAATTTACTGCTGTGTAGCAGTTATTCCACAAAGGTTATTTTAATTTTTGTAACTGCAATATAGCATAATTATCCCCATTTTATGCAAGAAAACTGAGATTCAAACATGTTTAAGGATCAGTATCTCATTAAGCTGGGATTACTCATTGGTGTGTTTAGCTTCAAGTGGTTTCTATTACACTGCTTTTTGTTTCTTTTTTTTAAGTTTTTATTTAAATTCCAGTTAGTTAACATATACAGCAATATTAGTTTTAGGGGTACTGATTCAGCACTTGCATACAACATCTGGTACTCATCACGAGTGCACTTCTTAATCCCCATCATTTATTTAATCCATCCCCTACTCACTTCCCCTCTGTTAACTATCAGTTTGTTCTCTATAGTTAAGAGTCTGATTCTTGGTTTGCCTCTCTCATTTTTTCCTTTTGCTCATTTGTTTTGTTTCTTAAATTTCACATATGGGTTAAATCATATGATATTTGTCTTTATCTGACTTATTTTACTTAGCATAATGCTCTCTGGCTCCATCCATTTCTTTGCAACTGGCAAAATTTCACTTTTTTGTGGCTGAGTAATATTCCATTGTGGAAATGTTTATATTTATATCTACATGTGCATCTTATATATGTGTGTGTGTATTTGTATGTATACCTTGTGTATATATAAAATATTGGCAAATGACATGTCCGATAAAGCATTAGTATCCAAAATATATAAAGAACTTATAAAACTTAACACCCAAAAACAAGTAATCCAATTAAAAAATCAGCAGAGGATATGAATAGACATTTTTCCAAAGAAGGCAACGGAAACATGAAAAGATGCTCAACATCACTCATTATCAGGGAAACAAATCAAAACTACAATAATATATCACTTCACACCTGTCAGAATGACTAAAATCAACAACACAAGAAACATGAGGTGTTGGTGAGGATGTGGAGAAAGGAATACTTGTGCACTGTTGGTAGAAATCAAACTCGTGCCACCACTCTGGAAAATGGTATGGAGTTCCTCAAAAACTTATAAATAGTACTACCCTATGATCAAGCATTTGTACTACTAGGTATTTAGAGAAAGAGTACAAGATACTAATTCAAAGGGATACATGCACCCCTATGTTTTTAACAGCATTATCTACAATAGCCAAATTATGGAAACAGCTCCAGTGTCCATGGACAGATGAACAAATGGATAAAGAAGTGAGATGTGTGTGTGTGTGTGTGTGTGTGTGTGTGTGTACACATACATGTAGAATAGGTATTAACTCTTCTTTAAATGTTTGGTAGAATTCGCCTGTGAAGCCATATGGTCCTGGAATTTTGTTTTTTGTGAGTTTTATGATTACTGACTCAATTTCTTTTCTGGTTATTAGTCTGGTCAAATTTCTATTTCCTCCTGCTTCTGTTTTAGTAGCTTATATTTTTGTACGAATTTGTCCATATCTTCCAGGTTGTTTAATTTATTGGCATGTAATTCATAATATTCTCTTATAATCATTTGTATTTTTGTGGTGTTGGTTGTTATTTCTCCTCTCTCATTTGTGATTTTATTTATTTTAGTCCTTTCTCTTTTCTTTTTGGTGAGTCTGGCTAAACGTTTCTCAATTTTAATATTTTTTTTCAAAGATCCAGCTCCTGGTTTCATTAATCTGTTCTATTGATTTTTTAAGTTTCTGTATCATTTATTTCTTCTCTAATCTTTATTATTTTCTTCCTTCTGCTGGCTTTACATTTGTTTCTTGTTCTTGTTCTAGCTCCTTTAGGTGGAAGGTTAGGTTGTTTATTTGAGATTTTTCTTGCTCCTTGAGTAGGCCTGCATTGCTGTATACTTCCATCTCAGAACAGCTTTTGCTGCATCCCAAAGATTTTGTACA
Source organism: Panthera tigris (assembly GCF_018350195.1). Taxonomy (NCBI): domain Eukaryota; kingdom Metazoa; phylum Chordata; class Mammalia; order Carnivora; family Felidae; genus Panthera; species Panthera tigris. Next base: position 123,627,288 of record NC_056663.1, on the reverse strand, counting down.
TTGCATTTTCATTTTCATTTGTTTCCATGTATTTTTTAATTTCTTCTTTAATTTCTGCTTGACCCATTTAATATTTAGTAGCATATTGTTTAACTTCCATGTTTTTGTGGTCTTTCCAAAATTTTTCTTGTGCTTGGCTTCTGGTTTCACAGCATTGTGATCAGAAAATGTACATGGTATGGGGTGCCTGGGTGGCTCAGTCAGTTAAGCGTCTGACTTTGGCTTATGACTCGTGGGTCATGATCTCTCCATCTGTGAGTTTGAGGCCCGCGTTGGGTTCTGTGCTGACAGCTCTGAGCCTAAAGCATGCTTCGGATTCTGTCTCTGTCTCTGTCTCTGTCTGTCTCTCTCTCTCTCTCTGCCCCTCCCCCACTCACACTCTGTCTCTCTCTCTCCCTCTTAAATAAATAAATAAACATTTTTAAAAAGTACATGGTATGATTTCAATCTTTTTGTATTTGCTAACCTAATATATGGTCTATTCTGGAGAATGTTCCATGTGCACTTGAAAAAAATATGTATTCTGCTGTCTTGGGATAGAATGTTTAAGTATGTTTGTTAAATCCATCTGGTCTAGTGTGTCATTCAAAGCCATTGCGTCCTTGTTGATATTCTGTTTAGATGACCTGTTTTTTGATGTCAGCGGGGTGTTAAAGTCCCCTGCTGTTACTTGTGTTATTATCAATTAGTTCCTTTATGTTTGTTATTAATTGTGTTAGATATTTAGGTGCTTTCATGTTGGGTGCATAAATATTTACAATTGTTCTATATGAATATAGAATGTCCTTCTTTGTCTCTTTTTAAAGTCTTTGTTTTAAAGTCTAGTTTGTCCAATATAAATATTGCTACTCTGGCTTTCTTTTAACAGCTATTTGCATGATAAGTGTTTCTCCACCCCTCACTTTCAATCTGTAGGTGTCTTTAGGTCTAAAATAAGTCTCTTGGAGGCAGTAGATATATGGATCTTTTGGTTTTAACCATTTGGCACCCTGTCTTTTTAAAACAAGTTTTTGTTTTAGAGAGAGAGAGAGTGCAAGCAGGGGAGAGGGGCAGAGGTAGACAGAGAATCTTAAGCAGGCTCCAGAATCAGCATGGTGCCCCACATGAGGCTCAATCTCATGACCTTGGGATCATGACCTGATTCGAAATCAAGAGTCAGATGCTTAACCAACTGAGCCCCCCTGATGCCCTGACCATATGCCTTTTTTTTTTAAGTTTATTTATTCTTGAGAGATAGAGAGAGACAGAGCATGAGCAAGGGAAGGGGGGAAGGGCAGAGAGAGAGGAGGAGACCCAGAATCTGAAGCAGGCTGCAGGCTCTGAGCTGTCACCACAGAGCCTGACATGGGGCTTGAACTCACGAACCGCGAGATCATGACCTGAGCCGAAGCCAGATGCCCAACTGACTGAGCCACCCAGGCACCCCGCAACCATATGCCTTTTGATTGGAATTTATATTTACATTTGAAGTAATTATTAATAGATATATATATATTGCCATTTTATTACTTGTTTTGTCATTGCTTCTAGAGATTTTCTCTGATCCTTTCTTGTCTTCATCATGTTTGTCTCTCCTTTGTACTCTAAGAGTCCCCTTTAATATTTCTTGCAGGGCTGGGTTAGTGGTCACAAACTTCCTTAGGTTTTATTTTCTGGGAAATTCTTTATCTCTCCTTCTGTTCTGAGACACTCCCTGAAGTACCAGGCTCTGGGCACTACATGACTCTTTTTCATAAGGTCATTGCTTTCAGAAGCAGGAGACATAACTGGCTTTTCTAACACAGAGAAGGAGGCAGAGACTTAGACAAATGCCAGGAGGGAGGAAATTTATTCTTTTTTTCTTCTTTTATTTTATTAATGTTTATTTATTTTTGAGAGAGAGAGACAGAGCACGAGCTGAGAAGGGGCAGAGAGAGACAGAGACACAGAATTTGAAGCAGACTCTAGGTTCTGAGCTGTCAGCACAGAGCCCGATGCAGGGTCTGAACCCACAAACCATGAGATCATGACCTGAGCCAAAGTCGGACACTTAACAAACTGAGCCACCCAGGCATTCCTGAAGGAATTAATTTCATATGCAAGAAAAAGATAAGGCCACAGCCATAGATGTAAGCAAAATAGATGTAAGTAACATGCCTGATGGAGAATTTAAAGCAACAATCATAAGGATACTCACTGGGCTTCAGAAAAGAATGAAGATATCAGTGAGATCCTTACCACAGAGATAAAAGAGTTAAAAAAGAATCATAGATGGACAACACAATAAACAAGATTGGAAACAGGCTTGATGCAAAGAATAATAGGCTGAAAGAAGCATACATACAAACTAGTGACCTGGAAGACAAATTAATGGAAAGTAATGAAGCTGAACAAAGAAGGGAAAGATGAATTATGCCACACGAGAATAGACTTAGGGAACTCAGTGACTCCATCAGATGTAATAACATTCATATTATAGGAGTCCCAGAAGAAGAAGAGAGAGAAAAAGGAGCAGAAAATATATTTCTCAAAATAATTGCAGAATATTTCCCTTATCTGCAGAAGGAAACAGACATCTAGATCCAGGAGGGAGAGAACTTTCATCAAAATCAACAAAAGTAGGCCAACACCAAGACATATTGCAATTACATTTGCAAAATATAGTGATAAATAAAAAATCATAAAAGCAGCAAGACAAAAGAAGTCCTTCACTTACAAGGAAAAACCCATAAGGCTAGCTGGATATTTCTCAACAGAAACTTGGCAAACCAGAAAGGAGCGGCATGATGTGTTCAAAGTGCTCAGTGGGAAAAATCTGCAGCCAAGAGTACTCTATCCAGCCAGGCTACCATGCTCCTTTTCATACCTGGGTTTTGTAATAATTAGGAATATGTCATGCAAAATGTAAAGGGTTTTTTTATTGGCTCATATGCTTCAAATGACCAGAGATAAGGCAGGCTTGGCTTACTGCAGTGGAGGGTTGAACTCTGTTCTATGGGGCAGCTCTGCCTGTCGTCTTCCCACACTTCCGTGCTCCACCAGGCTACAAAGTGTCAAGTGTCACATCCAGGCACCATACCATCAGGTAAAAAAGTCACCCAGTGAATAAAAGCCCTGCATTTCATTCTGGTTGGACCAACTCATTTCAAGTGCACTGGACAGTCACTGAGGTGGGGAAGTGTGAGTTATTCTAAATGGCTAAAGCCATCTAGTGTTTCTTTCCTGCTGCCAGAGGTAGAAACTAAATAACTGCTTCCTAGTGGCAAAGGAAAGGAATGGATGCTTTGCACAGAAGGAAACCACTAATTTCCACTACAAGTTTTAGTAAATGTGGAGTGAATTAAATAGAAAAAAATGATTTGTTTTTAAAACTTTCTGTCAGATAACTATTTTTATTTTGGTAAATACTTTTATTTTTAAGTTGCTAACTCTGTTCCCATTATTATTTAGTATTCTTGTGCCATAAACAAACAAATAAATCAGCATAATTGCAAAGTTTAAATTATTGCAGTTTAATTTCTTAAAATTTTCCAAATTCTTGAAGTAAAACAAATATGAAGGTTGAAAAATTATAAATATAGGAAAAGTTTTGGGAAATATTCCTGGAAAAGCAGTTTGAAAATTACCCGATAAGTTAAAAATAAATGAATATTATTTTCATGAGTTTGCGGAATGAACTTTGTGGTTAGTACCCTGGTTACTATTCTTGCACAGAGACAATCATCTTAATATAATCATTACTGATGATTCTAAATTGGGACCGAGCTATTCACAGCAGGCAGCACTAACAAATGAGCAGCCTGACACTCTTTAAAGCATAGGAGAAAGAACCAAATGCTATCATTATGGATCCTTTCTCCATTCCCAAAATACAGACAACATGCCCAGGAAAGTATAAGGAAACCTAGAAGCAGTCACACAAATAGCAAATGGAACACTGTGACAATGAAATATTGCTCAGTACTAGAAAAGAATGGGGTGAATAAACAATTTTCCTTGGCCTATTGCTACCTGACAGAACAGAAGTGAAAGCTGAAGAGCCATCTCTTTTCCTTGTCCTGTAAAACCTACCCGGGCTTAATATAGTTCCAGGAACAGATATTGAGCTCAATAAATATTTGTGGGACTCATAAAAGTACCAATGAGAGCAGTATTAAAAATAGCCACCATTCTCAGATATTTCTTAGTGACTAGAGTATTTATCCTTAAGCAGGTGCTTTCTGTGTTCAAAGTGCCTGGTATTTCAGTTCTGGTATTCTCTCTCCTCAAATTCCCTAAAGGATTTCTTTTTTGTCTCTCCATCAGCATATCTCTTATTACTTCATAAATAAAATAGAATCCATCAATGGGAAAAGTGCCTAGCCATCTACTTCTCTAGTTCTTGTCTGTCCTTGAGAGCACCCATGCTTCCAACTCCCAAAGATCTCACTTTCACTTGGACACTTTGCCCCTTCTGAATTGCTTTATCAATTTTCTCTCTTTTCCAGATATTCTAACTCCACCTCTCTCTTACCTTTCACCATAGAAATATACTCAGTTTTCCTCCTTCCATATTTGTTTTTAAAAATGAACTTTTTCTGATCTCTCAAATTTTTCAAGTTGAGACTGTCTCCCTCCTTCTCTTAGTCACCAAATTGTGTAAAATAAATTGTCCACCCTTGCTTTCCCCATCTCCTCAATCCCGTCTCACCTAAATCAATTACAATTTGATCTCTATCTTCACCATTCTAATAAAGTGACACAAACCTCACAAGAAATCCTGATTTCCAAATTCAGCTGGACCATTTCCACATGGAGGTACACATACCCTAAGTGGACAGGAAACAGTGCACATGGCTATATGAACAGAACATCAGATGTTTGTCCTTCTACACGCTTAGCACAAAGCTGTGCAGAGAAAACGTCTGTTAAATAGAAGCATGCAAGAATTCCCATATGAAAGTGTGTAGACAAAATGTGCAGTGCTCATAATACATTCTTATTTTTTTTACATATTCTCCAAGCTTTTACTGCAAATATATGTTGCAAAAAGTACAGCATTTAAATTACAATCTGTTGTGTACTTTCCGTTATACTGCTCTGAATAAATATCTGAAATGCCTTGAGTGCTGAATGCCAAAGATGATTGAAATCCCTCTGAGCCATAAATTTAAAATGTGTTCTCTGTGGTGGTGAAGATTTTGCATTATGTAAAAGATATAATTGGATACTCTATCCTGAAAGAAAGACAGGATAAATATTACAGAACTCTGCATATCTGATTTCCCTCCTTTTAAAAGTAGAAATAAATTGTATCAGCTTACATGAAAGTGGAATATAAAATATAAAATGATACAAGTCAACATCCATTTTGTTTTTTCTCTGATTCAAGTAGCCCCTAATTTAAACATTCAGACCAGCATCTGATTTTTTGTTGTTGCTATTGTTAAATTCAGTCTAGCATCTCACTGAATGAATAAGAATTTCAGTCTGTTGAGTGAGGAATTAGATCTTGAAATTTCAGTCTGCTAAGTCTCTGAGACTCTCACCTGCTACCAATGCCAGATCATAGCAGAGTTATTTTTCAGTAGTTTTCCAAACGGGGTTAGCCAAAGAGATGCGGCTTAAAACCTGTAATTTTCAAGGCTAACAATTTCCCAAACATTTCCCAAGCAGACTAAAGAGAAACAAGCATTTAGAAAAATTATGCTTACTCTATAAAGGCCTTTAGAGAGGGAAAAGTCATATTTTATAAAGGCAAATAATTTCTAAACTAGGAATTTTACATTGCTGGGTAGTTAGCCATCAGGAATTTGTTTACATGGTTTAATTACTACATATCATCACCTATAAGCAGAGTCCTAAGAAGCATATGTTGGATAACAGGAGATAAATCAGTGCAAGAATTAACTTGTCCTGGTCACTGCTACAGCAGCATGCAAGAGTTAACCGGTTAATAATGGGTACTAGGATGGGCTCGTGGAGTTTAAAGTGGTAATGGAGGAGCAGGTAATACAAGAGCAATGGGTGTCATCCTTGCATAGGGGCATTGCTAATCTTCTCTGTAGCATCCCAATTTTACTATATGTGCTGCCAAAGTGAGCATAATACAAGAGGAATGGGAAGTAGATAGAGACATTTTTATACTCATAGTTTTGTCTAGAATCCAGCCTAACTGCCAGGTAAATGAAATTGTGTGTGTGCACGTGTGTGTTTTTAGGATAAGAAATAATGTTTAAAATCATCCATTTCAAGGAATACTGCCAATCAAATGGAAAGATGACTGACGTGTTTGTTCTATTGGCAGATGGTTTAGATGTTGATTTTGTTCGTGTATAAGCTGTTTGGCTTGGGTGTCTGCATACTGCTTTTTGAAGGTGACTAAAAATCTCTGCACCTGCCAAATCTCATATTTAACATTCAACAGTTGGTGCTGGCAGGAATATCATTCAGAGATAAAAATCTCCATTAGTCATGCTATTTTAGGTGGACTATTATCAAAACCTAAGCAAATAGCAACGTGGATTAACTCAAACTTAAATTCAAGTTCTAATTTTGTCCTTTAAGCCTGCTAAGACATTTAGTCTAATACTCAGCACTTAATCAGCTTTACGAAAGCATCATGGTAACATGAGAAAACAGTGGCGTTTGCTACATTTTAATTACCTTAATGACCTGCAAATGTAGAAACATCAGTCCCCAAAATTTGGGGAGCTGCTTATGTTTCATCATATTAAGTAAGCTTTGAAATATATTGCAATAAACTTTTCTGTATTTTTTTTTTAGTTTCTATGTTACATCATAATTGGGTTATTTATTTTGCTCATACCTTATAGTTAGAGATATCTCATTTGAAAAAGCAAGAAAATGTGCCTTGTAAAAATGTCATGTTGGTAATATCATGCCTCTACCTACTATCATAGACCATTGATTAAAATGTGATAGCCTCTTTTTTAATTGAAGAAGGAATCAGGCATTACTCATTAAAAGTAGATACTATATTAACACAAATATATATTGTGTTTTTAAATGTATAACATTTACACAAAAACTATAATATCTCTTAAAGATTTTTACCTGTTTTGTCATACCAGAAAACAATGTTTAGTGTAATAACAGCAGCTATTTCAGATATTAATAGCTACTATGTACCAAGCATGGTGCTGAGGGTCAGGGATAAAATAATCAAAAACAAAGTATTTTCTGCTTTGGCAAAGTTTAAGGTCTAACCATTAGTTTAAGAAAACTGTAGGGGCACTAAGTGGCTCAGTCAGTTGAGCATCCAACTCTTGATTTCAGCTCAGGTCATGATCCCAGAGTCGTGGGATTGAACCCCGCATTGAGCTCTGCGCTACGCATGGAACTTGATTAAGATTTTCTCTTTCTCTCTTTCTCCCTCTGCCCCTCTCCCCAGCTCATGCTCTCTCTGTCTAAGGTAGAAAGAAAGAAAGAAAGAAAGAAAGAAAGAAAGAAAGAAAGAAAGAAAGAAAGAAAGAAAGAAAGAAAGAAAAAAGAAAGAAAGAAAGAAAGAAAGAAAGAAAGAAAGAAAAGAAAAGAAGAAAAGAAAAAGAAAAAAGTAAAAAATAAAAAATATGTATACAATGATGGACGGAAACCTTTCTTTACCACAGCTGGTCTTCAATGTTAACTCTATTGCTGTGCTAGAGAAACAAAATGTCTTAGCATATTGAATTCCATTTTTTAATGATTATATTTTGAAAATAGCAAAACAAAATGTATTGGTTAAAAATACATTTCACTTTTATAATTCTAAAATTCCAGGTTGGTCTACTACTTAATCACTGCCCAAAAAGAAGTGCTAATCAACTTCACTAAAAACAACCTCATTGCTTTTGTTAGATACAAAGCAACACTTGTTTGACTTGTAGCCTAATTTTAAACACATTTTTGACTCATTTATTTACTTCTATATATGATTTGCAACCAATTTATCCTGCAGGCCATGCCTGGAAATTACCATGCTCAAGGTTAAATGGTGTATAGAGGCCATGCTGGGTTTTGTAATTGCTCTGAGTTTTTAAATTATGCACGATATACTTTCTTTTTTTCCAGGCTGAAATTGCTGTGGCCAGAATCAAGAGGCCTTTTTAATCTCTGAGTTAAAGCAGACTTCAAACTGCCTGATGAGGAAATTTGGGACCAACTTTTCCCAGTGGATATTTCTGAGTAGAAATGGCATAGCTATCCCCGCCCCCCCCCCCCCACATCCTTCTAAGGTCCCTCCTCCTGCCTTAGAAATGCTGATCTGCTCCCAGGCCCCATAACAATAAAATGTATGGCTCTGTTCTTCATCAATAACACAAAGTAGTTGGGCTCCCAGCACTTGTTAGGGAACCCAACTACAAATTATTGCCATTCAGTACCCATCAAAACTTTAGTTAAGAGAATAAAGTAGATTCTCTTCTACCTCTTTTTTTAGAAGTTGTCCTTTCTGACGTCAATAATCATACAGTGTAGTATGGGGGCGCTTTGGTGGCTCAGTCAGTTAAGCGTCTGACTTTGGCTCAGGTCATGACCTCACAGTTCATGGGTTTGAGCCCTGTGTTGGGCTCTGTGCTGACAGCTCAGACCTGAAGGCTGCTTTGGATTCTGTGTCTCCCTCTCTCTCTGCCCCTCCCCTGCTCACACTCTGTCTCTCTCTGTCTCTCAACAGTGAATAAATGTTAAAAAATTTGAAAACATACATATAGTGTAATATAGAGATACCTAAATTACCATTTCCATTTTGTGTTCTTAGGTTCTGAGGAGCAATTCATGAACACCAGACTTCTTTTGGTTCATATGGCACAGCCTTCTCATAATTCTCCTCCTACCAGTCTGGCTGTCCCTTTCCTGTATGTCATAAATTTGTGTGTATGCCATTCAACTTTAAATGTATACTTTATTCAAGCCTTTCTCCTTCTCCTTTGGATTCATTCTCTCAGGCAAAATGAGATACAAATCCTTATTTCCAACCCTATCTCTTTCAAACTCCTGTTCCAAACTCTAAATTGCTACCCGGATATTTCTAGCCACATGTCCCATTTATAGCCTCAAACACAACATCCTGAATCAAATTATCCATTTTCCCTAAAGCCAAATTCCATTGCCATGCCTCTGACTGCTATCAAGTTACTACCATTCCTTCAAGCTCCTGAAAAAAATAGAAGCATTGTCTGTTTTTCTCTCACCTACCATGTAAAACAAGTCAAAGACTTTCTTGTGTTTTGGCTTTATGTACAAGTCTCTTCACTCCATTCCCACTGTCATTTCTCCAGTACACATAAGCCTCCGGTTCCTCCATTTATTTGTTCCCATTTGCATACCTGGCTGTGGTACAAAGAACATAGATTTTGGTGTTCATATGAACCTGGGTTGGACAACCTTGTCAAATTTTAAACAGATTACTCAAAACTCAGTCATATCATCTGTAAAATGGAGATTGAAAATAGCTGCCTTACAAGTTTGGTGTGAGGATAACCTGAAATCGTTTATCTGAAGACTTTATCTGAAGACTTATCTGAAGATAGGCCTGCTATAGCCACTGAGGAAAAATGTACCATCTCAGTGTTGAGAATTACTAAAGAAAATCATTCAGTTCTGTAAATTTGGAGCCACAAGGGGTGGCTAGATTCCCAATAATAATTCATTATTTTTTTTAACCAGCTTCTTCTTGCCCTTCTACTTTCAGAACAATTCTGAACCTTCACCATTCTCCATCAGCCATAGTACCTGTTTTCATTCCGTTTAATCTCAAACATGACTTTTGCCTTCAACCTTTCATACACAAGTGAGACTGCCAGCTATCTCATCTCCCTGCTTTCACACCAGTAACTTTATCTAACTACGCCCCTTTCTCATTCCCTTGCTTCCAGTTTTAGAAACAAGAGTTTTCCCTCCCTTTGTTCAATGTCAGCCCTTCCCTCTTTTGATCACTTCCCACACTATCAAATTCAGGAATTTGTTCTATTAATAATACCCCTTCTCTGCTATATCCTAAATATCCATATCTACTTACTCTTTTCCTTAATCATTAAACACATTTGAATCTTCTCATGCTTAAATGTCCCTCTCTGATCCTTAAGATATAAACTTGAGTCACCATCCTGATCCTCTTTTGCTATTCCAGGAAAAATGTTTTTGAAGGAGATTCTTTCTTCACTCTATATACTTATTCAATTCTGTATTTCTTAGCTTACTGGAATCAGACTTGCTTCTCTACCCATCCTTTAACTTAAATTTAGGTGTTCAATCACCTGCCTGTTTTAAAATAGACCCCTCTACTGAATTTACATTTGCCACTCATCCCTTCTTGAATCCTCTCTTCTTTTCGCTTCCGTGACTCTCTCCTACTTCTAGAACTGTCTCTTTATAGGATTTCTTCTTTCTTTCTTTCTTTTTCTTTCTTTCTTTTCCTTCCTTCCTTCCTTCCTTCCTTCCTTCCTTCCTTCCTTCCTTCCTTTCTAGAGCATTTGTAGGGAAGGGGCAGAGGAAGAAAGAAAGAAAGAATCTTAAGCATGCTTCACACCCATCACAGAGCCCAACATAGGGCTCATTCTCACCAAAGGTGAGACCATGACCTGAGCTGAAATCAAGAGTCGGATGCATAACCAACTGAGCTACCCACGTGCCCCAGTTAATAGTCTTTCATGTGAACTCAGTCTCCTCTGCTTGGTGCTTAGGTGTTGACCTAAGCTACTGTGGAGTGAAATCTCTTGTGTGTTCGTACTTTGAACAATCTCTTGTATGCAAGTGATTACCAATTACAGATTACCAATTACCAATTACAGATTTATGTTTTCAGTCTTGAGCTACTCTCTGAGCTCCAGCCCTACACATACAATTCTTGACTCAATTACTCAGCTGTACGTCTTTATTTGACTCTTCCATAGGCACATCAACTTCAACATACTCAAAAGAGAACTTAGCATCTTTTCTCAAGGCCTGTTCCTCCTCTTTCATTCCAAAGTTCAGTTACTGATACTGTCATTGCAATAGTCAGTTGCCCTTGCCAGAAACGAGTTTTTCTCTTTTCACCCCTACATCAAATCAGTGAACTAAGTTACTAAATGATTCTTCATTTCATAGTGTCTTCTCCATTACTAGCATCAGTGATATTAGTTGGGCCTTTAACATTTCTCATTTGACCTATGGAAATGCATTCTAAATAGTAGGCATAAGAAAAACTAATATGCATAGTGGCATAGAGTGAACACTAAGAACGATATTGCTTGTGTTCACATACTAGCTCCAATAACTTACTAGCTCTGCTAGTAAGGAATGTATACACTCTTGCTGTGCTTCATTCTCTCTCTGTCAGGGAGAATGCAACATCTTTACCCAGTCAGCGGTTACTTGTTTATTCCTCAAAATTCGGTTAAGATGTCACTTGTTTAAGGATCCCTTCCCAGGGATAAACAATCCCTTCTCTGTGATATCTTGATATCCTTTGTAACCTCTACTTAAAATTTATTATTATTTCAATGTATTCTGCTCCAATATGTGCTTATTTAATGAAAATTAGCTTATTTATGATTAAGTAGGGGAATGGTATAATATAATGCAGGAGTCAATATAATGTTTGTTCATTCATAACTTTTCCAAGCCTGTTTTTATTTTGAAAGATCATGAGCAAACATTCTCACAATTACAAACAATGTATTAGTAATACATCAAAACCTTAAGGAAAAAGCTGAAAATCTTACTTTAGGCAAAAGGTTAGTTGGTTCAAAAATTGCTGCCGGGCGCCTGGATGGCTCATTCGGTTAAGTGTCCAACTTCGGCTCAGGTCATGATCTCACAGTTTGTGGGTTCAAGCCCCATGGCAGGCTCTGTGATGACAGCTCAGAGCCTGGAGACTGCTTTGGATTCTGTGTCTCCCTCCCTCTCTGTCCCTCCCCTGTTCGCACTCTGTCTCTTGACTCTCTCTCTCTCTCTCTCTCTCTCTCAAAAATAAATGAACATCGCGGTACCTGGGTGGCTCAGTTGGTTGGGCAACTGACTTCAGCTCGGGTCATGATCTCACAGTTTGTGGGTTCAGGCCCCGCGTCAGGCTCTGTGCTGACAGCTCAGAGCCTGGAGCCTGCTTTGGATTCTGTGTCCCCTCCCTCTCTCTACCCCTCCCCTGCTCATGCTCTGTGTCTCTCTGTCTCTCAATAATAAATAAATGTTAAAAAAATTTAAAATAAACAAACATTTAAAAATTTTAATTAATAAATGAATAAATAAATATTGTTGCACTTTCCACAATAATCATTAATGTAGGGAATTTGAAAGTAGAGATGACATATCTATGAAGGTATTTCTCATGTGTTAAATACTTTGGGTTAGATTTTTAAATTTTGATGCATCTGGTCTGTAATAGGTGAATATTTTCAAAGTCTTTAGAAGGAAGCATAAGTGCAAGAGTTAAACATCAGCAAAATCAACTGGCTTTGCTAATGGATGCAAATGTTAGTGGAGATAAAGCTGTGCTTCTGTTTTTGTTAAGATTGTTATTGCTTTTACTTAGTACCCTGTTTTCAAAGTTACATAGGCTTTGAGTAGTCGGCCCAATCCTATTTTTTTTTCCTTTAAGCTCTGTTACTTTTAATGTACAGTTTTTGAACACATAAGTATTTTTCAGGAACATATATATGATTGTAAAAGAAATGCCTATACATTAACATGATGCATCTGTTGGCCCATTAATCTGTAATTTCCTGGAGAGAAAGGACCATCAGAAATTAATGTTTGTACTGTCATTCCATAACTTGGTACCTTTCAGTGAACTGAATGAAACCACAGAAGATGCTGAATAGATGCTACTTCTTTTTTTTCCCATCTACCGTCCCTTCTTCCGTCTCTGCTCCCTTAAATTCAACCAAACACAAGCCTCTGTATATGTAACTTCCCTAACAAAAATACTTCAACTGCTTATACAGTAAAGTCTGGATCTCCTGACTTTAGTATCTAAGGCTGTACTTGCTTTGGTGCCAGCCAGTCACTCCGAATTTACTGTGCCAGTCAGTGAAGTCAGCTCACTGTGCTCTTGCTACACAGTGTGTATTTATCTGCTCCCTTATTTTGCTCATGCCCTTTTCTTACCATCTTCCCCAGAATGGGCTCCCAACTCCACTCTAATTATCAAAGTCCCCAGGTTTACTGTAGTGCCAGCTCAACTCACTCTCCTCTCCTTGAGGCAGCTATTATAATAATAAGTAGTATCCATTTGTCATTAAGTCTCACATACTGGTATTGATCTTTTTATCACATATGGTATAAACAGTATGAAGTCGACCTGAATCTTATATTTCTTATGGTTCCAAATAGAAACTCATATTTAATATAAATCTATTGATTATTTTTTTTAAAAAAGTAAAACTAAAAGAGCCAGAATAAGTCACATTGGACTGAAGTGAAAACTAGCAAATCAGTGAAGCATACTACTAAGAGATTGTTGCAATAAATGTACATTTGAGGTTTTGTGGAGCTGAACTCTCCTTGTGTCAGTGGGAATGAGAAGGAAGAGAAAGGAATAAAAGGAAAGAAGGGAAATAGAATTAGATTAGGGAATTAAAGAATAAGGATGGGGGTGACTGGATGGCTCAGTCGGTTAAGCATCAGACTTTGGCTCAGATCATGATCTCCCCATTCGTGGATTTGAGCCCCACGTCGGTCTCTGTGCTGACAGCTCAGAGCCCATAGCCTGCTTCGGATTCTGTGCCTCCTTCTTCTCTCTGCCCTTCCCTGTTCTCACTCTGTGTCTCTCTCTCTCTCAGAAAAATAAACATTAAACAAAATTTTAAGAATAAGGATAAATTAAAAAAATGAGTCTAAGTTACAAAGTCCATTTAAGAAGAAAAAATGATCGCATCACTGAAACAGAGGATGTTAAGATTTATTATAGGAGAAAAAACTGAATACTTTGGCTTTCTTTTTCTATATTCAGGGTGATGTGCAAGATGATGCAATATGAAAACTGTACCTTGATTAAAATTCGGTGATATCCCTTATCCCTTAATCCTTTGTCTATCTTGCCTCATTATCTGTGAACTCTTATTAATCCTGGTAACTGATGCTCACCATCCCAAACTAACAGTTGATAAAAACAAATAAGATACCCTGAAATATTCCATACACATACTGCCCATATAAACATTCCTAGTGGGAGAATCATTTGAATCCAAAATATGCTAAGGGTGCCCATGGGTAATTTAAAATACATTTTAAAATTCCAATATATTAATAGCCTAAACAACAAGTTAGAATGAAACTTTCTAAAAATTTAACTAATGTATGACCACTTGACTCTGAATTATATAATATAAGGTAAGGAATTATTTTAGTTCACAGCCCCCAGTTATTTGGTTTAAAGATTTTCTCTTTTCTAAAAAACTAGAAGTGAAAGGATAATAGTGTGTGTTATAGTCACAAAATAATAAATGTGGAACATCTTCATTTCTTTTAGACTATAAATATATATTACACTAATTTAGAAAATGACTATTTTACAGAAGCCACTGAAATATTTGCTTATCTTGTTTTATATGTGATCCCCCCAAATGTGCTCATTGTACAACAGAATACCTTAATTTTAATTGAAAATGAAGAAATTAGAATTATTTCAAATCATTACAAAAATCTGGAATGAATGAAACCATCAGATCTGACTGCTCCCAGAGCCTCAATTGGTGAGAGTTGTGATATATGCATTTCTTATTTATGTTTACAGTGGAAGCTAGAAGATTGGCCCAATATTCCTAGGAATGCATGGAATTCTAAAGTATTTAATTTTTTTTTTGTTTTTAAGTGGAGTGATTGTGCCCTCCTTTAATATTGTGCAATTATCTTAATCACTGTTTTATCCTTACATCTTTATGAACTTTGATCTTAATTTGTTTCTTAGGCTATCTGCTAAGACTTTATTATGGAAGTCTTTCTTAAGGAAAATATTTTTTCAATAAGTCTTTCAAACCCACAGTTCAAATATAAAGCAATTGAGATTATTCCTCTCAATCAATCCTTGGAAATATTCAAAGAAACAATTATATTTTGTTTTGTTTTGTTTTGTTTTGTTTTGTTTTAGGCATACTTTGAATTTCATTATGATAACAATGCAAACTGATATTTATTGAGTGGTTAGAGTTGTCAGCCATTGTGCCTGAAGCTTTATAGATATTAGCTCATCAAATCCTTCCGGATTCTATGAAATAGATAATAACATCATCCCTATTTCATAAAGGAACAAACCAAGAGTTCAAAGAGTTATATAACTTGCCAAACATAGATATTTAAGTGGTACTTAAATCCATGTGTGTCTTAAACTATAAACCTTATCCTATCTTGTGCAAAAGAAGATAATTATCTTCCCCATCAGTTTTTCAAATGAAGTTTACTTGACTTTATAGTGTACCTTTCATATATGTCTTTTCTAATTATAAGCTACTCATCTTCATGATGGCGTCTGAAAATACAACCTAAATATAATTTAAAATGTTATTAAGAAAATGCTATTAATCCTAAATATCTTTACGATTACTTAGTAACATACGTTGTTCTGCTTCTCTCAGATCCACAATTTTAATGTCATTAGTCAGAAATATTTGACATCCACAGTCTTGTTGTAACGTGTAGGATACTGTTGAAATAAAGGGAGATTTTTCATTGCTGAGAAAGAGGCCTGAGCGAGAGTCAAGCTGGTCATTTCTCAGCTTACAGGCTGATTAGTTACAAGAGTTCAACTAGAAAGTCATTGCCCAGGGCAGTGTTCAAAGTGGTGGATTCTATGATATAAACTGGCAGAGGGACATTAAAGCAAGTAGCAGAAGAGGGTCCTTTTGGGGAAGAATGTAGTAGAAAACATGAAAAATAAAATTTACTTTGAGAGTCTCTAGGACTTGATGGGGAGGCCACCCATGCAAGTCACCTCCTATTGTAACTGCACAGAAGAGAGCACCCTCCTTGTACATTTGCATCCATTTCATGTTCTTTTTTGTAGAGTAGTGTGATTTAGCACTGGTGCCTGCTGGATAGAAAGAGTCTGATTAATGTGTGGCACTTCATGTTATAGCATATACTCCCATGTAAGTGATGGAAGACCCTCACATAATTGGATCTGAAATGGAATAAAATGATGAAAAATTTAGCATAGCCTTTGTCTTTATATGCTATAGTGGGGACAGCTGAGAGGTCAGGATACTTGGAAACGATGAGGGGCATTTTAGAGTCTCTGCTGGTAAAAATTTGTTTAACACAGTCTCATGATTAAAAGGAATGTGTATCCTGCTGTGGCACCAAGGTACAAGAGAGAGAATAATAAATTGGTGCCATTGACAAGATGTCATTTGTTATCTGCTTTAAAATGTCAGGTCATGTCATTGTGGTGAAATATTTTCTCTCTTGATGTATGTCTTACAAAGCAGGTTCAATGTTTGCCACTATTCTATTTCAATAAAAGAAAACAGCTTTTAATCTGGAAAGCACTGTCACCAGGAGGAAAATAAGGTCATCCGAGACTCTTATTTGGCCATTTCTCCACAATCCTCCATTAGCACTGTATTTCAATAGCCCTGTTGGTCCAAATTCTTTCTTTAATTTATCTTTTGAGGAGTGTAATTATCCATCTGCTCTCTTGGCCAAAGGCAGGGAGAAAAAGAGATTTTAGATATTGCAAGGTTACAAAAAGGCCAAAACCTGGCAACTGCACATCCTTATGTGATATACTTACGAGATTGTTAGATTCTTCACAACTTTTCTCATTCAGGGTTTCAGAGTACAAACATAGAAAGCACAGCTCTCTCACATTATATCAGTTAAAAATAAGTGAAGAGAATTTTAAAAGACAAAAATGAAAAAAAAATATGAAAGTCATGTGTTTGTGGGCTATAATATTGTTACACTGATATATACTTTCAATCTATGAAACATGAAGTAAAACACAGGGCATTAAAAGACTCAGTAAGTTGTCTTCCATTTTTCAGGTATCTAGATTTTCAGTGTAAACTCATTATAGTGACCTTAGACCGATGTGTTTGTCTCGCACATACCAGACCAAGCTGGTATTTTGAATTGTGGAGCCCTGTTCCACATGAGCTGGATTACACATGAGCTCAATTCCATTGAGCTGGAAGAGCAAAATCCACTTTGGATCGTAGGAAATAAATAACCCAACAAAGGAATAAAAATCTCTGTGCATATATATGCATATGTATATATACAAGTAAAGAGACAACCCCATGAACATATACAACCTCTAGTCATATTCTGGAACCCAAAAAGTGAAAGGAAATTATTAACCTCAGAAATACCACAAACTTAGCCATTGATGGGAAGGGTATCATAAGCAAATAAACAAAAGGATAAAAACATTCATGAGAGATGACTGATCTTTAAAGACTTTTGTACACACAAGAAAAACTTCCATATGATAATGAGTATATCTAACTCCCTCAGATATTGCATTTAAATGAATTTCCTATGGTGGTGGCAGCTGCTCCTTCCGTTATAGTTAAAAATATCAAGTGCCTATGTTCTTTTTATTTGAAATATCTATATAGTTAACTAATTTAGGTAAAGATAAAACTGATGAATCCATGCATTAATTCTTTAAACTTATTAGTTTAGTGCATAAGAACTATGCATATCTAATTTTAAGAGGAGAAAATGAGATATTTCAGAAAATAAAACAATTTACTACAGAAATGTAAACCTTAAAGGGATTGGATTTTGAAAATATAAGGTTGAATGGTCAAATGATCTTTAATGTATCTTTAATGTAGTTTAATGGAAATAATAAATTGTCTCCGAATTCCACAGAAAAAACAAAAGTCCAGCAATGTAAACTATAGAGAAAGATGAAATTTTCACAAACAATACCTGATGCAGCAGGATGATTTATTGAAACATTAACTTGGATTTTGCTCAGATTGCTATATACATTTTCCCTTTCTGATTCCAAGAAGGTGGTCCTGTTATGTTTCCTTCACTTGAGGGCTGAAGAGTAGTCAGTTCCAAAGGAGGTTATTTCTAAGCACAAGGATTTAAGTGCTCTCCTAGGTTTTGTTTGTAACAGTTATAGAATTCCATGGAATTGTCTCAAAAGGGAGAGATGTAGAAAGCAAAGGTTACTAAATGAAGAAAGGTTGGGAGAAACTCCTTTCCAAAACTGTAAAAGGAATAGAGTTTTTATGAGGCCCATAGCATCTTGTAAATGGCAGGATCTCAGTGGAGAATGGCTTTGTGATACACTTACAGAAGCTGGACATGGGAAATCAAACATCACCACTTTACAAGTCAACAGTGCTTGAGCTTGGCATCTGCATTGTTTAGACTAAGTTGGTTTAGACCCAGAGTACATCAACTATGACCAGAGTAGACTGAAAACCAGAGGACTCTTCCCTGAATGTTCTGCAACCTGTAGGAACCTAAGAAACATTGTTCATTTGTCTATACTTTTTATCAGTATATTCTTGCCTCCCAAACAATCCTCAACAAACTGCAGCTGGGCTCCTGACTTCATCCTCTCATTACCACTGCTTTAGCTAAGATGGACAACAAACTCTCTGTTGCTAAAACTAAAAGATATTAAAGGATTCTTTGAATTGGTACTTTTTGGCATGGTCTGTAGATCCTTTTTCTCGAAATGTTCTCTTTCCTTGCATTCTATGAGTGTGTGTATGAGTCTTTTTCCTTCTGTTCTGTGGATAATCCTTCATACTCTTCTTTTGGGGCTTTCCTTCCTCTACCCATTTTGTAAAAAGCTATTCGTCCTTCCTCTAACTCTCCTTGGTGTTGTTTCCTTTTCACTTCACATTTTCTCTTTGGTGATCCTATGTTTTCAATAATGATTTGTTTTCTACTCATTAATTATTTCAATTTATTATTTATTTATTTATTTATTTTTACTTTTTTTATGTTTATTTATACTTGAGAGAGAGACAGAGTGTGAGCAAGGGAGGGGCAGCTCCAGGCTCTGAGCTGTCAGCACAGAACCCGACGTTGGGCTCAAAGTCACAAACTGTGACATCATAACTTGCATTGAAGTCAGACGCTTAACCAACTGAGCCACCCAGGGGCCCCTAATCATCTCAGTTTAAATGTTACTTTCTCCAGGAAATTTTTCTCAACTCTTTTTTTTTTTTTTTTTTTTTTTAATTTTTTTTTTCAACGTTTATTGATTTTTGGGACAGAGAGAGACAGAGCATGAACGGGGGAGGGACAGAGAGAGAGGGAGACACAGAATCGGAAACAGGCTCCAGGCTCTGAGCCATCAGCCCAGAGCCTGACGCGGGGCTCGAACTCACGGACCGTGAGATCGTGACCTGGCTGAAGTCGGACGCTTAACCGACTGCGCCACCCAGGCGCCCCGTCAACTCTTTAAGTCTAGATTATCTGCCCTTTTGTGTGATGTTTTAGAACTCAACCTTGTAATATCATTTATCAGACTCTAGTGTAGTTACTGTCTTCCATACTAAATGATGAACATCCCAGTATAAAAACTAATTATGTTCACTTTTGCATCTCCAAGAATAGCAGTGTTAGGCATGTATTGGCTACTCAATAAACATATACTGATTTTTTTAAAAAAATTAATTGAAATAGTGGGACACCTTCAATATCTCTCTATCCTTATACCATAGGTTGTAGAGAGATAATATCTTTTTCTTTTAATTTTTTTAATGTTTATTTATTTTTGAGAGAGAAAGAGAGACAGAGCACAAGCAGGAGAAGAGCAGAGAGAGAGCGAGACACAGAATCTGAAGCAGGCTCCAGGCTCCAAGCTGTCAGCACAGAGCCAGATGGAGGGCTCAAACTCGTGAACTGTGAAATCATTACCTGAGCCGAGTCGGTTGCTCAACAGACTGAGCCACTCATGTGCCCCAAAAGATAATATCCTTTAACTTTTTTCCATTCTTCTTAGATCCCAGGAGATTCAAAATCCTTGTACTCCTCTTCCTATAGCTGAAGACATTTAATTCAGTCTTTCCTTCACTGTCTAAGATCAGTCCTCAGCTTAAACTGGTCAGAGATGGAGCTTATGGTGATTGTAGAAAGGCAGAAGTGCAAGGACAAAGGAATCTAAATTGTACTAATTGTTCTCTGGTTTGTCATCAAATTATCCTTCCAACTGTAGTAACTTTTCCTTTCTGCTTCTATTTTTAAAAACTTGGCTCCTGCCTACGCCATTTTTGAATCTGTGCATTAGCAATGATTCAGTGTTTTAATCCCTATGGAATTGTCCCTGCTTTACTTTTGACAGCCTCTTTCCTAACTGATCAGAGCTGTTTAAATATCATCTCAGAGAACCTTCTACAATTCTATTGACTGGGTTATATTTTTGCCATATGGTCCTATAGCACAGAATGGCATTTATTCAAAATATTCTTACACCAATAATATTTATATAATCATGTATGTATAATTACTATTTGTTTATCTCCCTCACTTAACTCTTGGCTCCGTTAAGGAAAATATGTCTACCTTGTTCACGACTCTTATTTTGAGTCAGTAGCATAAGGTCTGACAACATTGCAGATATTCAGTAGTATGCAAGTAGTGAATTCATGAACAAGTAGTGATTCATGGCTGGAGGCGTATTTCTCTCTGACACATTTCCTAACAGACCAGCTGCCTACTCTTCCTCCAGGTCTTCACCTTTGGATGCTCCACCTACCTATTGCTGCCTTGGCCTAATGCAGTGGCTGGTACTCACTGTTTGTCTGAAACATAGCCTTTTGGTGCACTTCTGGGTATGGCTTTTCTCTAACAGAGAAAAACTTTAATCTTTAAACTAAACTTTAATCTTTCTCTACAATAGTCATCTAATTCCAGATTTCAGATCCTCTCAGACTGCTTTATTCATTTATTTATTTATTTATTTATTTATTTATTTATTTATATTTAAGTTCTGTCTAGTTTTGCCCTAAACTGAGTTGAATCATCTTTATAGCTCAAGAGATATTGGATATGGTTTGATGAAAAGTGCTAGTACTACTTGGTCATATTTGACATTCCTACACATCAGGAAATGGAATTATGAGGCAAACTAGGTGACTCTGTTTCATGCAGGATTTCCAAGTAGAAAGCCAGTCCAAAATGTCTCCCTCTATCAACACAAAGTAATAATAAACATGCTAATGTCTGCAGAGAGAATGAATTGACAAAAAAACAAAAAACAAAAAACACAGATACAGATTCCAGAAAGACAGAGGGCTTCTGCATTCTGTGTAGAAGTAAATTTAGCCTTCAAAAGCAATTGTTAAAATGCTGATATTTAAGGAGATAAGCTTTGAAAGAGTAAGCAAAGACTAAGTATGAATGAAGGTACAGTCAATAATTTACTCAGTTCATTTTAGGCTTACAGTCTTGTTTTTGCAGTTAAGACTGGGATTAACTAGAAACTAGTTCTTTTGAACTAAGAAGCTGCAAACTCACCACCTCTTTTCATTATTTGCATTTTGCATCAAGACTATTATTCTGTCCTATCTCTGGTAGAAATTTACTATATGGGATATAAAGCCATGCAAGTATCAATTTTAAATTTATGTCTTTGAAGTATAGATTACATAAAATGTACTTTTTGATTTTTCAAGCTTAAGTTTCATACAAGTATCAGGTTTTCTAGAACTTAAACCATCAGTCTGGGCACTTAGTGGTATAAAGACTTACATTGAACCTTCTCTTGACAAAAGGGATATTCACTTTTAAAGAGAAGATTGCTTCTGTAGCCTTTTGAAATCACGCCCTTGAAGAGATTTTTGACATTTAAAATAGCTTAAATAAAAACAAATAAAGCAACCATATAGATTTTATCATTATCTCAGAAAGATTCACCAAGTCTGCTTCTTTCTTAAGTACCTAGACAGTTCATTATTTATTTTATCTTCCTCAGAAGTAGGTCGACATTTGCATTCTAATTTTTCAAAGGGTTTCCACACACACAAGCGTTTCTAGACGAAAGCATCTTTTTATAAATATGTTATTATGTCACTGAGACTTGCCTCAACACACCTCATTTTATCAATATAGATGATTACAAGAGAGTATTTCTGACTGAATCAAAGGTGATATAAAAAAAATATGTGATCACGACAAAAGTATACATGTCATGATGAGCTCACTGCTTAAAGGACTCTTATATTGAATGCATTTGTTAAGAATGAAACAGCTAAATGAGTGGCAACTTTGGTAATAAGCACAGCCTGTATTTCCATCTATTGTTGTCTGAACAAGTTTAAGTAGATAGAATAAAAATATATACTAACTATATATCTGCATGGATTCCTTGTTCACCAAAAATATAAATATAAATTATTTATTTATTTGTTCATTCATTTCTTTCTTTCTTTCTTTCTTTCTTTCTTCCTTTCTTTGCTAAGTGTACCTGTTTAATATTTGGTGCAGGTGTTATGGAGATTCTAATGATGATGTGATATATGGTCACCATTAAGAAGGTTAAGTTGCAGTGTGACAAGTAACCATTCACACAATATATTCTATAATTTAATGTAGTCATTTTAAATAAAAATTGGAAGTAGATTAGAGAGGATATTAATTTCAACTGCAGACTACATCATAAAGAACAACCTTGGATATGTAATGAAAAGAAGGGTATTTTATAATAATGCCATTTATTTTACACATACTATTTCTAAGTACTCTGTAAATATTATTACACTTGTTTCTGAAAAAAAATTGACAAGTTAAATATCACTTTTCTCATATTACAGATGAGAAATATTATATTAAAGAGTTAAGGTCCTTGACCAAAGCCCATATTATCTTAATGCCAACAAAATCAAAGGTCGAACCCAGGAATATCTGATTCCAAAGCCAGAGTTCTAAATTTGCTATCTTTGACCTCCTCTAAGGAGAGATAATGAGAGCAAAATTAATAAGGTAGAAAGGTATAACAAATGCTTGAAAATTAAAAAAAAGTGAACGAAGTTTGGATGATAGTGACTGAGATTCATGTATCCATATGCATCTGTGTAGACACATAAATGAAAACATCCAAGAGCAACAGCACTCAGAATGAAGTCCAAGCACCTTACCATGGTTCCCATTCCCTTGGTGATCCCAGACTCATTTTTCTGATTCCATTTCATACTATCTTCTTTCTCATCAATCAAAAGTTAAGCATCTTCCACATTTGACTTTTAATATTAATTCATTTCTCTCCATTCTTCCAATCTAAGCGGCTTCCTTCTTAGGACCTCCTCAAAGACACTTTGTATTTAGTTACTCAATATTAAGATCTCTCCCTGTTATAAAACACTGTTCCTACCCATCCCCCTAGTTATGATATTCTAGTCTTAGTTTACTACAGTGCTCATTCATCCCAACCTGAAATCATTGTGACATGGTTTTAATGTTTATTGTCTTCTCTTGCCTAGTAGAATGTAAATTCCATGAACAAGGATCTTTTCTATCTTGCCCACTGCTTTATTTCAGTACCTAAATGCATAGTAGGTATTCAGTAATTATTTGATAAGAAAATACATTAATTAAATCCTAAATCTAGCATTCTCATTAATCTTCTTGAAATCAAAGCCTCATCTGAGCAGCTCATAGACTGTCTTTATTCTTCTAGTAGGGCACTGATTACTCTCAGTCACAGTCTTCTTATGTGATGTGTAAATTATTAGATTACAGTTGCCTTCAAAGGAAGGACATTTCTTCTTTATCCCCAAAGCCCTGGGCATGTGACCCGTACACACTCATCGGGTTGAATTTCAAGCAATAGACATCAGTGAGTGTACAGAATCTAGCAAGAAGCACAGAAAGTCATTTGAAATGTTGAGTTATAGCCACTAATCTATAAGAGTTCTTGGATGTGTTGCTGGAAGGACCATTTTAAGATAGAATATTTTGCAGATCTATAAAAATAATTTAGAGTTATGAATACAAACAGATTGGTGATAATAAAGTTTCAAAGATTAATGTCTCGCAAGGAATCTAAGAAGCAGTTCTCCTTAACAGTGTCCTGGTATAAAGAAAAAAAAATACTCCCAAACTCATGAACTTTAGCATAATATGTCATTCTAAAATATGTTATACTGGCGTAAGGATTATTTTGAACCAAAGGCAAATGAGCAGGGGGAAATACAATAAAAGCAATCTATATTCCCCTTAATTAAAAATAATAATAATAATAATAATAATAATAATAATAATAATAATAATAAGTAAACCCTGTGCCTTACATGGGGCTTAAACACACAACCCTGAGATCAAGAGTTGCATGCTCTACTGACTGAGCCAGCTAGACACCTCTGTTTTCCCTAATTTTCTAATGGCAGGACACAAATTTATAATGACATCTTCCTTTCTCTCCACCAGGAAGGAGAGAAGTTAGTCATTGGAGAAGACTCTTTACCCTTATTAGTCAAGAGAAGTCACCAGAGGTATCTATAGAACAAATCTTGCTAAAACTAGGCTTTATTTCCCATTTATTTCCCCCATATATTTGCCTCCCCACAATTCACTGCCCCTAGAAACTCAAAGTCCTTTTTTCCTTGTCTTATTCCTTTGTTAAAATGCTATATAAACCCAAGCCCTAACCACTGCTTTAAGTTACTCATTAATAACTTCTCCCATGTATATATGTGATGGATGTGTTAATAAACTTCTATGTTTCTTATTTATCTGTCTTTTATTAGTCTAATTTACAGGACCTCCATGAAAGTACCTAAGATAAAAAGAGGTAAAATATTATTTTTCCTCTTCTATATCACCTCAATTTATGTACTGAATAAATATATTTGAATTGGGTAGGTTTGAGCTATCTGAACAATTTATCTCCCTGTATACACCTCTGCTATCAGTCCAAGATCTGTCTCTGTATCTACCTATGCTAAATAATGAGTGTTTATAATTTCAACATTTTAAAGCATATATTAACATATATTTTTGGATTTAAAAACTAAATGGTTATTTCTATAATTATTATTTGTAAATCTTGTGAGTAATGTGTTAAAATTCCAGTGTTGTAAAACCTTAACTGCCTTCTAGAGAAATATTTAGAAAATACTAAATGGCTCATGACAGATAGTAAACTATGACTAAGGCAGTTATTGCCTGTTATTTTGGTCCTTTTTTATGTTAAAATCCAATTCACTGTTTATTTTTTTTCCTTGTTTCCTTTCTAATTTGTATTTTCATAATATTCATCTTCATTTGAATAGAATTTTCAAATAATCAAATAATATTTGCTATATCACATGCTTTTGGAGTCTTTGGTTTTTTTTTGTTTGTTTGTTTTGTTTTTAATGTTTATTTATTTGGAGTCTTTGAATCCAAAGATCTAAAACAAAAATAAAAGAAAAATAGCATAACTTGCTATGTTGTTTTCAGACTGTAACTCAAAACAAATTTCTTAATCTTCAGATCCTTGTTTTCTTTGTTTGTATAAAATAAAATAGTAAGTACATTCAAAATTCATTGCAAGATTATATTAAATTGACTAAGTGATAATATACAAAAATGCCTATCCCAGCACTTGAACATATAGTACACCTAAAAAATCATCAGTTTTCTCAGAAAACTCACCAATAGGGCTATGATTTTGGCAGATGTCAGTCACATTCAAACTCACCTAATTATAGTAAATAATCTAAGCTTTAGTTTATAAAGACATGCAGAAATTTGTAAAATCATCTGTCCTTTACTAAAAGAGATTGTGGGGGTACTTGGGTGGCTCAGTCAGTTAAGCATCTGACTTCGGCTTAGGTCATGATCTTGTGATTTGAGGGTTGAGCCCCTTATCAGGCTCTGTGCTGACAGCTTGGAGGCTGGAGCCTGCTTCAGGTTCTGTCTCTGGCTCTCTGCCCCTTCTCCGCTCATACTCTGTCTCTCTCTAAAGAATAAATAAACATTTAAAAAGTTTAAAGAGATTGTGTCCTTCTCTAATTTTCTTCTATAAAATTAACAGTTTGCCCATATAAAGTAAGAATATGTTAAAGATAAGGGAGGTAGAAAGTTAATTCAACTACTGTAAAAAATCCAAGATTTGACACAATATCCACTAAGGTACAATAACATGTACTTTAAAATAAAACTAAAGATCCCACTTCTAGGATGGAACAAACATAATCAACCCTCTATAACCCATTGAATGCAGCTATTGAACCTGGAAAGAATGCAAGAGACAGCTGTTTGAATACTCTAAAAAATAAATAATGATTGGAGGATTGAGGAAGAAGACCAGTATTCCAAGTACTATTGACCATCAGTGGGTCTACCATTATTTTTCCTGCTGATGTCCCCAGCATGAATTCAATGCAGCCTGAAATCTGGAAGAGTTATTATCTAGAGAAAGCAAGGAAAAATCCACCAGTCTAGCTTGAAGAGCAAGAAACAGATGCCCTAATGCTCAGACAGTAAGGAAAGTCACGATTTTTTTCTCATTCTTTCCCTTGTAACTGTTCTTTGTGTTCTAGTGCCCAAGTAGGCCAGGAAGCAGTAATTATATGGACTACAATGATGAGCAAGAGCATACATCTCTGGAAAGGGGGTCTTCCTCACTGTTCATGGAATTGGACTCATGGGAATAAGGAAAATGCTGATTTGCTCCCTCCCCCCCTTTTCATTTCCCACTTCTTAGTCTCAAATCTGGGTAATGTTGCAGGAAGTGTTCAGCAGAATGGCACAAATTGAGACTCAACTTTTGTCTCAAAGACAAGAAAAAGTGAGACCCAGAAAACTGGAATATGCCTGGGCAGTGGTGCAAAGGGTCCAACTCAGAAGACTGATCTTCTAAAGTTGTTTATAAACTCAGCTCTGAGCTTAACGTGAATGGATCTGCCTCTAAGCAGCATACATAGTTTTCAAAATCCAGTAGAAGATAAGAATAAGACATCACTCAAGTCTCAGACTTGGTGGTGAATATGTGGGACAGATCAGAATAGCACTACAAGTGTTTGAAAACTAAACTGATACTAGAATTGCAACTTGTGGGATGCTAG
This sequence comes from Panthera tigris, assembly GCF_018350195.1. Taxonomy (NCBI): domain Eukaryota; kingdom Metazoa; phylum Chordata; class Mammalia; order Carnivora; family Felidae; genus Panthera; species Panthera tigris. The sequence goes on along the minus strand of NC_056663.1, from coordinate 123,600,385 downwards.
TTGGAAATCACAGCCTGAATCCAATTGAATCAATTGTTTGTAAAATAAAAATCCCGTTTTATTTCTGTTTTTTATTGGTTGCTTACAAAACAAAAATATGAACATTCTCTATCGATGATAAACAAGACTTAAGAGTCTTATAGCAAAGTACAGACCATAATCCAAATTATTCAGTATATGAATAACTGAAAAAATTTCACCTTGAATGGGGAAAGACAGTTACCAACACTGAGATGACACATGTTGAAATTATTAGACAAAGACTTCAGACTTCATTAAAATTATAAACTTCTCTGCAAAGCACACTTTTAAGAATGAAATGAGAAGCCATAGACTGGGAGAATATGTTCACAAAATACACATCTTATAAAGAACTGATAGCCAGAATACACAAAGAAACTCTTAAAACTCAATAATAAGAAAATAAACAACAATTAAAGTGTGGATAAAAGATCTGAATAGATATCTCACCAGAAAAGATACACAGATGGCAAATAAGCATATGAAAAGATGTTCAACATTTTATGTCATTAGCCAATTGCAAATTAAAATAGCAATAAAAGGATCGTGGGAGGGGACATCCTTTATTTGGCAGGGCTGTCTGTGGTGACATCTGTCTCAGATACAGTTAGCAGGAAAAAAAGGATACAGAAGTGATATTACTTTAAAATATTCAAAAACAGGAGTAGCATGGAGACCCTGAGCTTGTCTCCTCCCCGAAACGCAGCCATATCAGCACCAAACCATTTTGAACATAACTTGAGCTACAGAACTAGGCAGGTGTGCAGTGTGGAGAGGTGAACTGGGGGAAAGAAAAGCTGTGGAAGGTATGGAGTTGTTTTTTGTGGAGAGAGGACAGAGAAAGGGAAAGAAGAGGGGGACAGCACATTGATATCATGCAAGAAAAGCACTCCCCTGAAAGTAGCTGGAGAGAAAGAGAAATAATGAAAATACTCACAGGGAACTGAACAAGAAGTCTGTTCCCCCAAACCATTGGTAGGAAGAAAGGGGAAAGTTTCCAATAAACAGTTGAGCACAGAGTCTGAAGGAGCTCAGTGCCTGGTGGTGATCTGGTGAGGAAAAAGGGTGAATCCCCAGGAGCAGACAGTGGGGTCTCAGGGGTCCTTGTGCCACACAGGGAGGAGTGGTTCACCTCATTGGAGTGCATTTGATAGAGGCCATAGGGCCTCCCCACAGGCACAGGTCCCAGCGGATCTCAGAGAGCAGCCACATTTGCTGGTGTTGGGGCAAAGACACCAGAGTGTGGTAAAACCTGATGCTGGCTATGTGTTCTGATTTCCCATTATCTCTGAACCTCTACCACTGCATGATTGCACAAACATTTTCTGAGGCAAGCCAGCACCTGGCCATTGCTCAGCAAGACCCTCTCCAGAGAGTTGGCGCAAGTCTAAGCCTCAGGCATCTCTAAAGCATGGGGTTTTGAAACATAACCCCATCTGAGATAAAACTCTGGAGGGAGGTGCTTCCTGGCAAGCAGGCAGCTTGGACACGAACAGGGTAAAGGCAAGAAGCAGACAGAGGCCTGAGACAAAGGAGGGGTGCTTGATTGCAGGTCAGGGCAATTGCAAAGTTCATGTGCCAGACTAGGGAGCTAGATGAAGCCATTTCCTCTTCTGCACATGCACTTTCATGCCCTTCTGATCCACCCCAGTAAACTAAGCAGTGCCACCTAGTGGAGAACGGAGCCATTACACCAAGCCCTGCCCAAATGTGTCTCCAAGCACATCCCCTAGAAGAACTGCACTAGTCACTCCACCTGCTTAGTGTAGAGACTATAGAAACCTTCATAGTTTCAGTTCTGGGAGAAACTGGATGTTACTTGATTTGAATTTCATTCTGTTTGATGGTTCACTTATTCTTTTCTTTGCTTCTGTTTTTGCTTAAATTGTTTTCTATTTTTTTTTCTTTTCCTTTTCCTTTCTTTTTTCTTTTCTTCTTTTTTTAATTTTAATTACTTTTGTTTTCTGAGAGAGACACAGAGACAGAGTGTGAGGAGAAGAGGAGCAGAGAGAGAGGGAGACACAGAATCCAAAGCAGGCTCCAGGTTCTGTCAGCACAGTCTGACACAGGGCTCGAACCACAAACAGCAAGATTATGACCTGAGCCAAAGTTGGACACTTACCCGCCTAAGCCACCCAAGTGCCCCTCTTTTCTTTTTTTCTTCATTCTTGGATACAGAAAGAGAAAAATTTGCTTTTTATTTATTTTTAACTTTATTTTTACTTTTTGAAAATTTTTATTCTATTTTATTTTCATTTCATTTTATTCTAATTTATTATACATTTTTTTAATTTTTAAATTTTTGCTTATATATATTTTTTCTTTTCTTTCCTTTTCTTTTTTTTCTCTATTCTATCAACTTTTTTCCACAAGCAGACCAAACCCACCTAGGACCTGGCTTCCTTTACTTGATTTTTTGTTTTGTTTTTAATTTTTGTTCTTTTACTTTATTATTTTCTTGCTCCCAAACGACAAAACAAAGGAATTGACCCCAAAAGAAAGAAGAGGAAAGGACACCAGGGACTTAATCAACACAGTTATAACCAATATATCTGAACTAGAATTTAGAACCATGGTAATGAGAATACTAGCTGGGTGTTAAAAAAAAAAGCATAGAGGGGGATCCTGGGAAGATGAGGATGTAGGAGGACGCTGGGCTCGCCACGAGTCCTGCTGCTCACTTAGATTCCACCTACACCTGCCTAAATAACCCAGAAAACCGCCAGAAGACTAGCAGAATGGAGTCTCCGGAGCCAAGCGCAGACGAGAGGCCCAAGGAAGGGGGTAGGAAGGGCAGAGAGGTGGTGCGCGCTACACGGACCTGCGGGAGGGAGTCGGGGCAGAGGAGCGGCCCTCCCGCCAAGCAGAGCCCCCAAGTCTGGCTTGCAAAAGCGGAGGGGCCGGACGGAGCTCTGCTCAGAGAACGGGAGGGCTGGAGGACAACGGGAGGGAGAGTTGTTGAGCCACGGTCGACAGAACGCAGCTTGGCGGGGAACAAAGGCCTCGCCAGCACCATCTCCTCGCCCATCCCCCAGCCAAAATCCCAAAGGGAACCAGTTCCTGCCAGGGAACTTGCTTGCACCGGGCAAACACCCAAAGCTGTGCTTCTGCGGATCCATCCCTCCGGTGACAGGTCTGACTCCCACCTGGTGCCACAGGGTCCCTCCTGAAGCCGATCTCCGAAAGAAAAGCGAGCTGAGCCTGCCCCTCCCGCCCCTGTGCACCTTGCCGATCCACCCCAGCTAATACGCCAGAACCCCAGCAACACAAGCCTGGCAGTGTGCAAGTAGCCCAGACGGGCCACGCCACCCCACAGTGAATCCCACCCCTAGGAGAGGGGAAGAGAAGGCACACACCAGTCTGACTGTGGCCCCAGCGGTGGGCTGGGGGCAGACATCAGGTCTGACTGCCGCCCCGCCCACCAATGCAGGTTATTCAAGACAGCACAGGGGAAGTGCCCCGCAGTCCCGCACCAATCCAGGGACTATCCAAAATGACAAAACGGAAGAATTCCCCTCAGAAAAACGTCCAGGAAATAACAACAGCTAACGAACTGAGCAAAAATGATTTAAACAATATAACAGAAAGTGAATTTAGAATAATAGTCATAAAATTAATCGCTGGGCTTGAAAACAGTATAAAGGACAGCAGAGAATCTCTTGCTACAGAGAACAAGGGACTAAGGAACAGCCAGGAGGAGCTAAAACATGCTATCAACGAGTTGCAGAAGAAAATGGAGACAACTACGGGTCGGACTGAAGAGGCAGAGGAGAGAATAGGTGAACTAGAAGAGAAAATTATGGAAAAAGAAGAAGCTGAGAAAAAGATAAAAAAAATCCAGGAGTATCAGGGGAAAATTAGAGAACTAAGTGATGCACTAAAGAGAAATAATCTATGCATAATTGGTATTCCTGAGGAGGAAGAGAGGGAAAAGTGCTGAAGGTGTACTTGAAGAAATCATAGCTGAGAACTTCCCTGATCTGGGGAAGGAAAAAGGCATTGAAATCCAAGAGGCACAGAGAACTCCCTTCAGATGTAACTTGAATCGATCTTCTGCACGACATATCATAGTGAAACTGGCAAAATACAAGGATAAAGAGAAAATTCTGAAAGCAGCTAGAGATAAACGTGCTCTAAGATGTAAAGGGAGACCTATAAGACTCGTGACCGATCTCTCTACTGAAACTTGGCAGGCCAGAAAGGAATGGCAGGAGATCTTCAATGTGATGAACAGAAAAAAATATGCAGCCGAGAATCCTTTATCCAGCAAGTCTGTCATTTAGAATAGGAGAGATAAAGGTCTTCCCAAACAAACAAAAACTGAAGGAATTCGTCACCACTAAACCAGCCCTGCAAGAGATCCTAAGGGGGATCCTGTGAGACACAGTACCAGAGACACCGCTACAAGCATGAAACCTACAGACATCACAATGACTCTAAACCCATATCTTTCTATAATAACACGGAATGTAAATGGACTAAATGCGCCAACCAAAAGACATAGGGTATCAGAATGGATAAAAAAAAACCAAGACCCATCAATTTGCTGTCTACAAGAGACTCATTTTAGACCTGAGGACACCTTCAGATTGAGAGTGAGGGGATGGAGAACTATTTATCATGCCACTGGAAGTCAAAAGAAAGCTGGAGTAGCCATACTTATATTAGACAAACTAGACTTTAAATTAAAGGCTGTAACAAGAGATGAAGAAGGGCATTATATAATAATCACAGGGTCTGTCCATCAGGAAGAGCTAACGATTATAAATGTCTATGCACCGAATACAGGAGCCCCAAATATATAAAACAATTACTCACAAATATAAGCAACCTTATTGATAAGAAAGTGGTAATTGCAGGGGACTTTAACACCCCACTTACAGAAATGGATAGATCATCTAGACACACGGTCAATAAAGAAACAAGGGCCCTGAATGATACATTGGATCAGATGGACTTGACAGATATATTTAGAACTCTGCATCCCAAAGCAACAGAATATACTTTCTTCTCGAGTGCACATGGAACATTCTCCAAGATAGATCACATACTGGGTCACAAAACAGCCCTTCATAAGTATACAAGAATTGAAATCATACCATGCATACTTTCAGACCACAATGCTATGAAGCTTGAAATCAACCACAGGAAAAAGTCTGGAAAACCTCCAAAAGCATGGAGGTTAAAGAACACCCTACTAAAGAATGAGTGGGTCAACCAGACAATTAGAGAACAAATTAAAAAATATATGGAAACAAACGAAAATGAAAATACAACAATCCAGACGCTTTGGGATGCAGCGAAGGCAGTCCTGAGAGGAAAATACATTGCAATCCATGACTATCTCAAGAAAGAAGAAAAATCCCAAATACAAAATCTAACAGCACACCTAAAGGAAATAGAAGCAGAATAGCAAAGACAGCCTAAACCCAGCAGAAAAAGAGAAATAATAAAGATCAGAGCAGAAATAAACAATATGGAGTCTAATAAAACTGTAGAGCAGATCTACAAAACCAAGAGTTGGTTTTTTGAAAAAATAAACAAAATTGATAAACCTCTAGCCAGGCTTCTCAAAAAGAAAAGGGAGATGATGCAAATAGATGAAATCATGAATGAAAATGGAATTATTACAACCAGTCCTTCAGAGATACAAGCAATTATCAGGGAGTACTCTGAAAAATTATATGCCAACAAACTGGACAGCCTGGAAGGAATGGACAAATTCCTAAACACCCACACACTTCCAAAACTCAATCAGGAGGAAACAGAAAGCTTGAACAGACCCATAACCAGCGAAGAAATTGAATCAGTCATCAAAAATCTCCCAACAAATAAGAGTCCAGGCCCAGATGGCTTCCCAGGGGAGTTCTACCAGACTCTGTTTAAGCAGAGATAATACCTATCCTTCTCAAGCTATTCCAAAAAATAGAAAGGGAAGGAAAACTTCCAGGCTCATTCTATGAAGCCAGTATTACTTTGATTCCTAAACCAGACAGAGACCCAGTAAAAAAAGAGAACTACAGGCCAATATCCCTGATGAATATGGATGCAAACATTCTCAATAAGATACTAGCAAATCGAATTCAACAGCATATAAAAAGAATTATTCGCCATGATCAAGTGGGATTCATTCCTGGGATGCAGGGCTGGTTCAACATTCGCAGATCAATCAATGTGATACATCACATTAGTAAAAGAAAAGAGAAGAACCATATGATCCTGTCAATCGATGCAGAAAAGGCCTTTGACAAAATTCAGCAACTTTCTTAATAAAAACCCTCGAGAAAGTCGGGATAGAAGGAACGTACTTAAAGATCATAAAAGCCATCTATGAAAAGCCCACAGCTAACATCATCCTCAATGGGGAAAAACTGAGAGCTTTTTCCCTGAGATCAGGAACACGACAGGGATGTCCACTCTCACCGCTGTGGTTTGACATAGTGTTGGAAGTTCTAGCATCAGCAATCAGACAACAAAAGGAAATCAAAGGCATCAAAATTGGCAAAGATGAAGTTAAGCTTTCGCTTTTTGCAGATGACATGATATTATACATGGAAAATCCGATAGACTCCACCAAAAGTCTGCTAGAACTGATACACGAATTTCGCAAAGTCGCAGGACACAAAATCAATGTACAGAAATCAGTTGCGTTCTTATACACTAATAATGAAGCAACAGAAAGACAAATAAAGAAACTGATCCCATTCACAACTGCACCAAGAAGCATAAAATACCTAGGAATAAATCTAACCAAAGATGTAAAAGATCCGTATGCTGAAAACTATAGAAAGCTTATGAAGGAAATTGAAGAAGATATAAAGAAATGGAAAAACATTCCGTGCTCATGGATTGGAAGAATAAATATTGTCAAAATGTCAATACTACCCAAAGCTATCTACACATTCAATGCAATCCCAATCAAAATTGCACCAGCATTCTTCTCGAAGCTAGAACAAGCAATCCTAAAATTCATATGGAACCACAAAAGGCCCCGAATAGCCAAAGTAATTTTGAAGAAGAAGACCAAAGCAGGAAGCATCACAATCCCAGACTTTAGCCTCTACTACAAAGCTGTCATCATCAAGACAGCATGGTATTGGCACAAAAACAGACACATAGACCAGTGGAATAGAATAGAAACCCCAGAACTAGACCCACAAACATATGGCCAACTAATCTTTGACAAAGCAGGAAAGAACATCCAATGGAAAAAAGACAGTCTCTTTAACAAATGGTGCTGGGACAAGTGGACAGCAACATGCGGAAGATTGAAACTAAACCACTTTCTCACACCATTCACAAAAATAAACTCAAAATGGATAAAGGACCTGAATGTGAGACAGGAAACCATCAAAACCCTAGAGGAGAAAGCAGGAAAAGCCCTCTCTGACCTCAGCCGCAGCAATTTCTTACTTGACACATCCCCAAAGGCAAGGGAATTAAAAGCAAAATGAACCCTACTGGGACCTTATGAAGATAAAAAGCTTCTGCACAGCAAAGGAAACAACCAACAAAACTAAAAGGCAACCAACAGAATGGGAAAAGATATTTGCAAATGACTATCGGACAAAGGGCTAGTATCCAAAATCTATAAAGAGCTCACCAAACTCCACACCCGAAAAACAAATAACCCAGTGAAGAAATGGGCAGAAAACATGAACAGACACTTCTCTAAAGAAGACATCTGGATGGCCAACAGGCACATGAAAAGATGCTCAACGTCGCTCCTCATCAGGGAAATACAAATCAAAACCACACTCAGATATCACCTCACGCCAGTCAGAGTGGCCAAAATGAACAAATCAGGAGACTATAGATGCTGGAGAGGATGTGGAGAAACGGGAACCCTCTTGCACTGTTGGTGGGAATGCAAATTCGTGCAGCCGCTCTGGAAAACAGTGTGGAGGTTCCTCAAAAAATTAAAAATAGACCTACCCTATGACCCAGCAATAGCACTGCTAGGAATTTACCCAAGGCATACAGGAGTACTGATGCATAGGGCACTTGTACCCCAATGTTTATAGCAGCACTCTCAACAATAGCCAAATTATGGAAAGAGCCTAAATGTCCATCAACTGATGAATGGATAAAGAAATTGTGGTTTATATACACAATGGAGTACTATGTGGCAATGAGAAAGAATGAAATATGGCCCTTTGTAGCAACATGGATGGAACTGGAGAGTGTTAAGCTAAGTGAAATAAGCCATACAGAGAAAGACAGGTACCATATGGTTTCACTCTTATGTGGATCCTGAGAAACTTAACAGAAACCCATAGGGGAGGGGAAGGAAAAAAAAAAAGAGGTTAGAGTGGAAGAGAGCCAAAGCATAAGAGACTCTTAAAAACTGAGAACAAACTGAGGGTTGATGGGGGGTGGGAGGGACGGGAGGGTGGGTGATGGGTACTGAGGAGGGCACCTTTTGGGATGAGCACTGGGTGTTGTATGGAAACCAATTTGACAATAAACTTCATATATTGAAAAAATAAATAAAATTAAAAAAAACTATTTTCATTATTTTATTTTGTTTGCCTTTCATTCACTTGTAGAGTGAGCTTGTATATAACCAAAAATAAGTTATATACATGCAACACAACATACATATCATGTATAATTGTAAGTGATTTATATATAGCATGTTATAAATACTATATAAGTACTGTATACACACATAGGTGGATGTATATATATATATATATATATATATATATATATGTTAATATATATATGTGGGTGTGTGTGTATATAGATTTACTAGCTATAGCTAGTATTATAGCTAGTATTTTTTATTTAAAAAATAAATACTTAAATATAAATGCAAGAAAACATGTATGAAATCTTTGTGAAGAAAACTACAAACCACTGATGACAAAATCAAAGAAGACTTAAATAAACACAAAGATACACCATGTACATGGACTGGATAATTCAATATAGCAAAGGTATCAATTATCCCCAAATTGAGTTATAACACAATTCCAATCCAAATCTAAATCTAAGCAGGATTGTTTGTTTTCTTATTTTTTTCTTTTTTAGATATACACAAGCTAATCCTAAAAGTGAATTAAAAAGCAAGATATTCAAAATTATTTTGGAAAAGAAGAATAAAGCTGAAGGAATTGTACTACCCAATTTTAAACTTTACTCTGATAATATCACAATAGCTGCAATACATTTTCATTACCAGTGTATCCTATAAGGGGTTAATATCCACCATATACAAAGAACTTATACCATGGGACACCAAAAATCTAGTAATCCAATTAAAAATGGGTAAAGAACTTGAGTAAGCATTTTTCTAAAGAAGACATACAAATAGATGGCCAATAAACACATGAAAAGATGCTGAGTTCACAAATCATCAGGGAAATGCAAATCAAAACTACAAGGACATATCATCTTATACCTATCAGAAAGGTTAGAGTCAAAAACACAAGAAATAACCAGTATTGGTGGGATGTGAAGAAAAAGTAACCCTCCTGTACTGTTGGTGGAAATGTAAACTGGTACAGCCGTTATGGAAAACCATATGAAGGTTCATCAAAAAATTAAAAACAGAAATACTGTATAATCCAGTAATTCTATTACTGAGTATTTACACCAAGAAAGTGAAAACATTAATTCAAACAGATATACATACCCCTATCTTTATTGCAGCATTATTTATAATAGCCAGTATATGGAAGCAACCCAAGTGCCCTCCATAGATGAATGGATAAATAAGGTGTGATATAGATGTGTTTGTCTGTCTTTCTTTCCTTTTTTTTTCTTTTTTTCTTTCTTTCTTTCTTTCTTTCTTTCTTTCTTTCTTTCTTTCTTTCTATCTCTTTATATATGGGAATACTACTCAGTTATAAAAAAGAATAAAATCTTGCCATTTGTGACAACATTGGGGGACCTAGAGGGTATTATGCTAAATGAAATAAATAAAATAAGTCAGACAGAAAAAGACGAATGCTATTACATTTCATTTATATGTGGAATTTAAAAAACAAACAAAACAACAAAAAACCCCATATGAACCCAAATGAACAAACAAAAGCAGAAACAGATCTATAAATACAGAGAACAAACTAATGGCTGTCATAAGAGAGGTGGGGGTGGGGGGAAGGGGTGGATAGGCAAAACTGGTGAAGGAGAGTAGAAGATGGAAGGTACAAGCTTCCAGTTATGGAATGAAAAAATCATGGGGATGAAAAGTACAGCATGGAGAATATAGTCAATGGCACTCTAATAGCATTGTATGGTGATCAATGGTAGATACACTGTCGTGAACATAGCATAATGTACAGAGTTGCTGAATCACCATACTGTATACTTGAAACTGCTGTAACATTAAGTGTCAACTCTACTTCAAATTTTTTTAATGTTTATTTTTGAGAGAGAGAGAAAGAGAGAGAGAGCGCACACAAGTGGAAGAGCGTTAGAGAGAGAGGGAGACACAGAATCCCAAACATGTTCCAGGCTCTGAGCTGTCAGGAAAGAGCACAACACAGGGCACAAACTCACAAACCATGAGATCATGACCTGAGCTGAAGTTGGACGCTTAACTGCCACCCAGGTGCCCCACATCATATGGCAACCCTGCTTCAATTAAAAAAAAGAAAAGAAAGAAAGAAAAATATATTTACTCTAAATACTACTTTAATTCTTAATAGCCCTGGGATTTTTGGAATGGTAAATTAGCATTGGTTTCAAATTAGTCTCAGCTGTATTAATCCCTAAAAGAGAATAAGCCTATCCTTTAAAGCTTTGAAGCAAGGCATTGACTTTTCCTCTCTAGCTATGAAAGTCCCATATAGATGGCATCTTCCACGAAAAGGCTGTTTCATCCACATTGAAAATCTGTTGTTTAAAGTAGCCACCTTCATGAATGGTCTTAGCTAGATCTTCTGGATAATTTGCTCCAGCTTCTAAATCAGTATTTGCTGCCTCACCTTGCACTTTGATATTACAGAGATGGCTTCTTTCCTTAAACGTCAAGAACCAATCTCTGATGGCTTCAATTTTTTCTTCTGCAGGTTCCTCACCTCTCTCATCCTTCACAGAATTGAAGAGATTTAGGGCCTTGCTGTTTTAGATTTTGCCTTATGGGAATTTTGGGTTTGGTTTGATCTTTTTTTTTAATTTTTTTTCAATATATGAAATTTATTGTCAAACTGGTTTCCATACAACACCCAGTGCTCATCCCAAAAGGTGCCCTCCTCAATACCCATCACCCACCCTCCCCTCCCTCCCACCCCCCATCAACCCTGTTTGTTCTCAGTTTTTAAGAGTCTCTTATGCTTTGGCTCTCTCCCACTCTAACCTGGTTTGATCTTCTATCCAGACCACTCAAACTTTCTCTGTATTAGCACTAAGGCTGTTTCACTTTCTTTTCATTCATGTGTTCAGTGGAGTAGCACTTTTAATTTCCTTCAAGAACTTGTCTTTTGCATTCACAACTTGGCTAACTATTTGGTGCAAGAGACCTAGCTTTCAGCCTATCTCAACTTTTGACATACCTTCTTCATTAAGCTTAATCATTTCTAGCTTTTGATTCAAAATGGGAGATAGGTGTTTCTTCCTTTCACTTGAACACTTAGAGGCCATTATAGGGTTATTAACTGGCCTAATTTCAATATTCCTTTATCTCAGGGAATAGGGAAGACTTGAGGAGAGGGAGAGAGATGGCAGAATGGTTGGTTGGTGGAGAAGTCACAACACACAAAACATATATGGATTAAGTTTACTGTGTTATAGGGACACTGTTTGTGGGGCTCCAAAACAATTATAATAGTAACACCAAAGACATTGATCATAGATCACCATAACAAATATAATAATAATGAAAACATTTGAAATATTGCAAGAATTACCAAAATGTGACATAGATACAAAGTGAGTACATGCTGTTGGTGCCAATAGATTTGCTTAACATAAGGTTGACACAAACCTTACATTTGCAAAGATTACAGTATCTGTGAAGTACAATAAAGTGAAGCACAGTAAAAAAAAAAGGCACAATAAAATGAAGTATACCTGTACATTATATGGGTTTTGATAGATATATGACATGTATCCTCCATTATAGTATCACACAGAATAGTTTCACTGCCCTAAAAATATCCTCTATTCTATGTATTCATCTTTCCCTCCCTACCCTCAAATATCTGATAAACACTGATCTTTTCATGATCTCCATAATTTTGTATTTTCCGGATTGTCATGTAGTTGTAATCATAGAGTAGGTAGCCTTTTAATATTGATTTATTCCAGTTGGTAATATACATGTAAGTTTCCACCATGTCTTTGTGTGGTTTGATAGCTTATTTATTTCATCATTGAATAATATTCCTTTGAATGGATACACTACAATATATCTATTCACCCTTTGAAGGACATCATGGTTGCTTATCAGTTTTAGTAATTATGAATAAAGCTGCTATAAACATTCGTATATATATGCAGATTTTTGTATGGATGTAAGTTTTCAACTCATTTCTGTAAAGCCAAGGAGTCTGATTTCTGGATCACAAAATAGCAATATGTTCAGTTTTGTAAGAATAGCCATACTATCTTCCAAAGTGGCTGTACCATTTTGCATTCCTACTAGCAGTTAATGAAAGTTCCTGTTGCTCTACAACCCTAAAAGTATAAGGTGATGTCAGGGTTTTAGATTTTCATCATTTGAATAGTGGTTATTTTATCGAAATTTTATTTATTTATTTATTTATTTATTTATTTATTTATTTATTTATTCATTTATCTATTTATAATTCAAATACAAGTTAGTTAACATATAGCATAATAAAAATTTCAGGGATAGAATTTAGTGATTCATCACTTATATATAACACCAAGTAATCATCCCAGTAAGTGCTCTTCTTAATACCCCTCACCCCTTTATCCCTTCCCCAACCCAACATCCCACCAGCAACCCTCAGCATTCTCTATATTTAAGTCTCTTATGGTTTGTCTCCCTCTCTTTTTATATTTTTTTCTTCCCTTCCCTTGAGCTGTTCTGTTTTGTATCTCAAGTCTCACATATGAGTGAAATCATATGATATTTGTCTTTCTCTAACTTATTTCGCTTAGCATAATACACTCTAATTCCAGCCATGTAGTTGCAAATGGCAAGATTTCATTCTTTTTGATTGGCAAGTATTATTCCACTGTGTGAGTGTTTGTGTGTGTGTCTGTGTGTGTGTCTGTGTGTGTATCACATCTTCTTTATTCATTCATCAGTCGATGGACATTTGGGCTCTTTCCATACTTTGGCTATTGTTGATAGAGCTGCTATAAACATTGGGGTGTATGTGTCCCTTCGAATCAGCACTTCTGTACCCTTTGGATAAATACCTAGTAGTGCAGTTCCTGGGTCATAGGGTAGTTCTATTTTTAATTTTTGAGGAACCTCCATACTGTTTGCAGAGTTGCTGCATCAGTTTGCATTCCCACCAGCAGTGCAAAAGGGTTTCTCTTTCTCTGCATCCTCACCAACATCTGTTGTTGCCTGAGTTGTTGATTTTAGCCATTCTAACAGGTGTGAGTTGGTATCTCATTGTGGTGTTGAGAATTTCTTTTTTCATTTGTCTGATAGCCATCTGGATGTCCTCTTTGGAAAAGTGTCTATTCATGTCTTTTGTCCATTGCTTCACTGGATTATTTGTTTTTTGGGTGTTGAATTTGGTTCTTTATAGATTTTGGATACTCACCCTTTATCTGATATGTCATTTGCAAATGTCTTCTCCCATTCCATGGTTGTCTTTTAGTTTTGCTGATTGTTTGCTTTGCAGAAGTTTTTATCTTAATGAGGTCTCAGTGGTTCACTTTCACTTTTGTTTCCCTTGCCTCTGGAGATATGTCGAATAAGGAGTTGCTACAGCCAAGGTCAAAGAGGTTTTTTCCTGTTTTCTGTTCTAGGGTTTTGATGGTTTCCTGTCTTACATTTAAGTCTTTCATCATTTTGAGTGTATTTTTGTGTATGGTGTAAGAAAGTGGTTCAGGTTCAACTTCTGCATGTCACTGTCCAATTATCTTAATACCATTTGCTAAAGAGACTGTCTTTTTTCCATTGGATATTCTTTCCTGCTTTGTCAAAGATTAGTTGGCCATACATTTGTGGGTTCATTTCTGGGTTTTTTATTCTGTTCCATTGATCTCTGTGTCTATTTTTGTACCAGTACCATACTGTCTTGATCACTACAAATTTATGATCTTGAAGTATGATCTATCTATTCCTAATTTCTTGAGAGTTTTTGTTAAGAAAGGATGCTGTATTTTGTCAAATGTTTTTCTGCATCTATTGAGAGGATTGTGTGGTTATTATCCTTTCTTTTATTATGTGATGTATCACATTGATTGATTTGCAGGTATGGAACTAGCCCTGCGTCCCAGGTATAAATCTCACTTGATCATGGTGAATAATTCTTTTAATGTATTGTTGGATCCTGTTGGCTGGTATCTTGTCGAGAATTTTTGCATCCATGTTCATTAGGAAAACTGGTCTGTAGTTATCCTTTTTAGTGGGGCCTTTGGTTTTGAATCAAGGTAGTTTTGGCCTCATAGAATGAGTTTTGAAGTTTTCCTTCCATTTCTATTTTGTGGAATAGCTTCAAAACAGTAGATATTAACTCTCCTCTAAATGTTTGGTAGAATCCCCCTAGAAAGCAATCCAACCCTGGACTCTTGTTCATAGGGAAATTTTTGATTACTGATTCAATTTCTTTACTGTTTATGGGTTCATAAAAATATTCTATTTCTTCCTGTTTCAGTTTCGGTAGTTTATATGTTTAGAAAAATTTGTCCATTTCTTATGATTACCCATTTTACTGGAGAATAATTGCTCATGATATTCTCATATTATTGTTTGTATTTCTGCAGTGTTGGTTGTGATCTCTCCTCTTTCATTCATAATTTTATTTATTTGGGTCCTTTCCTTTTTCTTTTGACCAGGCTGGCTAGGGGCTTATCAATTTTGTTAATTCTTTCAAAGAGCCAGGTCCTGGTTTCATTGATCTATTCTACCGGGTTTTTTTTGTTTGTTTGGTTGGGTTTTTTGCTTTTGATGTCATTGATTTCTGCTTTAATCCTTATTATTTACCTTCTTCTGTAGATTTTGGACTTTATTTGCTGTCCTTTTTCCAGATCTTTTAGGTGTAAGGTTAGGTTGTGTATCTGAGACCTTTCGTCCTTCTTTAGGAAGGCCTGGATTGCTATATACTTCACTTTTATGACTGCCTTTGCTGAATCCCAGAGGTTTTGGGTTGTTGTGTTCTCATTTTCATTGATTTCCATGTACTTTTTAATTTCCTCCGTAATTTCTTGGTTAACCCATTCATCCTTTTGTGGGATGTTCTTTAATCTCCAAGTATTCCTGTCTTTCCGACTTTTTTCTTGCAGTTGATTTCAAGTTTCATAGCGTTGTGATCTGAAAATATGCAAGGCATGATTTTGATATTTTTGTACTTGTTGAGGGCTGATTTGTGATCCAGTATGTGATCTGTTCTGGGGAACATTCCATTACACTCAAGAACAATGTGTATTCTTCTGCTTTTGGAAGAAATGTTCTGAATATATCTGTCAACTCCATCTGGTCCAGGGTGTCATTCAAAGCCATTGTTTCCATGTTGATTTTCTGCTTAGATGATCTGTCCATGACTATAAGTTGGTGTTGAAGTTTCATACTATTATGGTGTTATTATCAATGAGTTTATTTATGTTTGTGATTTACTGATTTATATATTTGTTGGGGGCATAAATATTTACAACTGTTAGATCTTCTTGGTGGATAGATCTCTCAATTATGATAAATGCTCTTCTTCATATTTTATTCCTTTTTAGCAGGTCACTGATTTCCCTAAGTCTTGTATATTGATCTTTTGCCTTTTTTCCACTCTTTTTTTCTGCTTCATCATTCTCCACAATGTTATCTTCTAAATTGCAGATTCGCTGATCTGCGTCGTCATACTTGTCGCCATGGCATCTATTCGATACTGCATCTCAGTTATAGCATTTTTAATTTTGTCCTGATTACATTTTATTTCTTTTCTCTGCACAGGTAGGGATTCTATGCTTTTTTTTTCAATATATGAAGTTTATTGTCAAATTGGTTTCCATACAACACCCAGTGCTCATCCCAAAAGGTGCCCTCCTCAGTACCCATCACCCACCCTCCCGTCCCTCCCACCCCCCATCAACCCTCAGTTTGTTCTCAGTTTTTAAGAGTCTCTTATGCTTTGGCTCTCTTCCACTCTAACCTCTTTTTTTTTTTCCTTCCCCTCCCCTATGGGTTTCTGTTAAGTTTCTCAGGATCCACATAAGAGTGAAACCATATGGTACCTGTCTTTCTCTGTATGGCTTATTTCACTTAGCTTAACACTCTCCAGTTCCATCCATGTTGCTACAAAGGGCCATATTTCATTCTTTCTCATTGCCACATAGTACTCCATTGTGTATATAAACCACAATTTCTTTATCCATTCATCAGTTGATGGACATTTAGGCTCTTTCCATAATTTGGCTATTGTTGAGAGTGCTGCTATAAACATTGGGGTACAAGTGCCCTATGCATCAGTACTCCTGTATGCCTTGGGTAAATTCCTAGCAGTGCTATTGCTGGGTCATAGGGTAGGTCTATTTTTAATTTTTTGAGGAACCTCCACACTGTTTTCCAGAGCGGCTGCACGAATTTGCATTCCCACCAACAGTGCAAGAGGGTTCCCGTTTCTCCACATCCTCTCCAGCATCTATAGTCTCCTGATTTGTTCATTTTGGCCACTCTGACTGGCGTGAGGTGATATCTGAGTGTGGTTTTGATTTGTATTTCCCTGATGAGGAGCGACGTTGAGCATCTTTTCATGTGCCTGTTGGCCATCCAGATGTCTTCTTTAGAGAAGTGTCTGTTCATGTTTTCTGCCCATTTCTTCACTGGGTTATTTGTTTTTCGGGTGTGGAGTTTGGTGAGCTCTTTATAGATTTTGGATACTAGCCCTTTGTCCGATAGTCATTTGCAAATATCTTTTCCCATTCTGTTGGTTGCCTTTTAGTTTTGTTGGTTGTTTCCTTTGCTGTGCAGAAGCTTTTTATCTTCATAAGGTCCCAGTAGGGTTCATTTTGCTTTTAATTCCCTTGCCTTTGGGGATGTGTCAAGTAAGAAATTGCTGCGGCTGAGGTCAGAGAGGGCTTTTCCTGCTTTCTCCTCTAGGGTTTTGATGGTTTCCTGTCTCACATTCAGGTCCTTTATCCATTTTGAGTTTATTTTTGTGAATGGTGTGAGAAAGTGGTTTAGTTTCAATCTTCCGCATGTTGCTGTCCACTTGTCCCAGCACCATTTGTTAAAGAGACTGTCTTTTTTCCATTGGATGTTCTTTCCTGCTTTGTCAAAGATTAGTTGGCCATATGTTTGTGGGTCTAGTTCTGGGGTTTCTATTCTATTCCACTGGTCTATGTGTCTGTTTTTGTGCCAATACCATGCTGTCTTGATGATGACAGCTTTGTAGTAGAGGCTAAAGTCTGGGATTGTGATGCTTCCTGCTTTGGTCTTCTTCTTCAAAATTACTTTGGCTATTCGGGGCCTTTTGTGGTTCCATATGAATTTTAGGATTGCTTGTTCTAGCTTCGAGAAGAATGCTGGTGCAATTTTGATTGGGATTGCATTGAATGTGTAGATAGCTTTGGGTAGTATTGACATTTTGACAATATTTATTCTTCCAATCCATGAGCATGGAATGTTTTTCCATTTCTTTATATCTTCTTCAATTTCCTTCATAAGCTTTCTATAGTTTTCAGCATACGGATCTTTTACATCTTTGGTTAGATTTATTCCTAGGTATTTTATGCTTCTTGGTGCAGTTGTGAATGGGATCAGTTTCTTTATTTGTCTTTCTGTTGCTTCATTATTAGTGTATAAGAACGCAACTGATTTCTGTACATTGATTTTGTGTCCTGCGACTTTGCGAAATTCGTGTATCAGTTCTAGCAGACTTTTGGTGGAGTCTATCGGATTTTCCATGTATAATATCATGTCATCTGCAAAAAGCGAAAGCTTAACTTCATCTTTGCCAATTTTGATGCCTTTGATTTCCTTTTGTTGTCTGATTGCTGATGCTAGAACTTCCAACACTATGTCAAACCACAGCGGTGAGAGTGGACATCCCTGTCGTGTTCCTGATCTCAGGGAAAAAGCTCTCAGTTTTTCCCCATTGAGGATGATGTTAGCTGTGGGCTTTTCATAGATGGCTTTTATGATCTTTAAGTACGTTCCTTCTATCCCGACTTTCTCGAGGGTTTTTATTAAGAAAGTTGCTGAATTTTGTCAAAGGCCTTTTCTGCATCGATTGACAGGATCATATGGTTCTTCTCTTTTCTTTTACTAATGTGATGTATCACATTGATTGATCTGCGAATGTTGAACCAGCCCTGCATCCCAGGAATGAATCCCACTTGATCATGGCGAATAATTCTTTTTATATGCTGTTGAATTCGATTTGCTAGTATCTTATTGAGAATGTTTGCATCCATATTCATCAGGGATATTGGCCTGTAGTTCTCTTTTTTTACTGGGTCTCTGTCTGGTTTAGGAATCAAAGTAATACTGGCTTCATAGAATGAGCCTGGAAGTTTTCCTTCCCTTTCTATTTTTTGGAATAGCTTGAGAAGGATAGGTATTATCTCTGCTTAAACAGAGTCTGGTAGAACTCCCCTGGGAAGCCATCTGGGCCTGGACTCTTATTTGTTGGGAGATTTTTGATGACTGATTCAATTTCTTCGCTGGTTATGGGTCTGTTCAAGCTTTCTGTTTCCTCCTGATTGAGTTTTGGAAGTGTGTGGGTGTTTAGGAATTTGTCCATTCCTTCCAGGCTGTCCAGTTTGTTGGCATATAATTTTTCAGAGTACTCCCTGATAATTGCTTGTATCTCTGAAGGACTGGTTGTAATAATTCCATTTTCATTCATGATTTCATCTATTTGCATCATCTCCCTTTTCTTTTTGAGAAGCCTGGCTAGAGGTTTATCAATTTTGTTTATTTTTTCAAAAAACCAACTCTTGGTTTTGTAGATCTGCTCTACAGTTTTATTAGACTCCATATTGTTTATTTCTGCTCTGATCTTTATTATTTCTCTTTTTCTGCTGGGTTTAGGCTGTCTTTGCTATTCTGCTTCTATTTCCTTTAGGTGTGCTGTTAGATTTTGTATTTGGGATTTTTCTTCTTTCTTGAGATAGTCATGGATTGCAATGTATTTTCCTCTCAGGACTGCCTTCGCTGCGTCCCAAAGCGTCTGGATTGTTGTATTTTCATTTTCGTTTGTTTCCATATATTTTTTAATTTGTTCTCTAATTGTCTGGTTGACCCACTCATTCTTTAGTAGGGTGTTCTTTAACCTCCATGCTTTTGGAGGTTTTCCAGACTTTTTCCTGTGGTTGATTTCAAGCTTCATAGCATTGTGGTCTGAAAGTATGCATGGTATGATTTCAATTCTTGTATACTTATGAAGGGCTGTTTTGTGACCCAGTATGTGATCTATCTTGGAGAATGTTCCATGTGCACTCGAGAAGAAAGTATATTCTGTTGCTTTGGGATGCAGAGTTCTAAATATATCTGTCAAGTCCATCTGATCCAATGTATCATTCAGGGCCCTTGTTTCTTTATTGACCGTGTGTCTAGATGATCTATCCATTTCTGTAAGTGGGGTGTTAAAGTCCCCTGCAATTACCACTTTCTTATCAATAAGGTTGCTTATATTTGTGAGTAATTGTTTTATATATTTGGGGCTCCTGTATTCGGTGCATAGACATTTATAATCGTTAGCTCTTCCTGATGGACAGACCCTGTGATTATTATATAATGCCCTTCTTCATCTCTTGTTACAGCCTTTAATTTAAAGTCTAGTTTGTCTAATATAAGTATGGCTACTCCAGCTTTCTTTTGACTTCCAGTGGCATGATAAATAGTTCTCCATCCCCTCACTCTCAATCTGAAGGTGTCCTCAGGTCTAAAATGAGTCTCTTGTAGACAGCAAATTGATGGGTCTTGGTTTTTTTTTTATCCATTCTGATACCCTATGTCTTTTGGTTGGCGCATTTAGTCCATTTACATTCCGTGTTATTATAGAAAGATATGGGTTTAGAGTCATTGTGATGTCTGTAGGTTTCATGCTTGTAGCGGTGTCTCTGGTACTGTGTCTCACAGGATCCCTCTTAGGATCTCTTGCAGGGCTGGTTTAGTGGTGACGAATTCCTTCAGTTTTTGTTTGTTTGGGAAGACCTTTATCTCTCCTATTCTAAATGACAGACTTGCTGGATAAAGGATTCTCGGCTGCATATTTTTTTCTGTTCATCACATTGAAGATCTCCTGCCATTCCTTTCTGGCCTGCCAAGTTTCAGTAGAGAGATCGGTCACGAGTCTTATAGGTCTCCCTTTACATCTTAGAGCACGTTTATCTCTAGCTGCTTTCAGAATTTTCTCTTTATCCTTGTATTTTGCCAGTTTCACTATGATATGTCGTGCAGAAGATCGATTCAAGTTACATCTGAAGGGAGTTCTCTGTGCCTCTTGGATTTCAATGCCTTTTTCCTTCCCCAGATCAGGGAAGTTCTCAGCTATGATTTCTTCAAGTACACCTTCAGCACTTTTCCCTCTCTTCCTCCTCAGGAATACCAATTATGCATAGATTATTTCTCTTTAGTGCATCACTTAGTTCTCTAATTTTCCCCTGATACTCCTGGATTTTTTTTATCTTTTTCTCAGCTTCTTCTTTTTCCATAATTTTCTCTTCTAGTTCACCTATTCTCTCCTCTGCCTCTTCAGTCCGACCCGTAGTTGTCTCCATTTTCTTCTGCAACTCGTTGATAGCATGTTTTAGCTCCTCCTGGCTGTTCCTTAGTCCCTTGTTCTCTGTAGCAAGAGATTCTCTGCTGTCCTTTATACTGTTTTCAAGCCCAGCGATTAATTTTATGACTATTATTCTAAATTCACTTTCTGTTATATTGTTTAAATCATTTTTGCTCAGTTCGTTAGCTGTTGTTATTTCCTGGACGTTTTTCTGAGGGGAATTCTTCCGTTTTGTCATTTTGGATAGTCCCTGGATTGGTGCGGGACTGCGGGGCACTTCCCCTGTGCTGTCTTGAATAACCTGCGTTGGTGGGCGGGGCGGCAGTCAGACCTGATGTCTGCCCCCAGCCCACCGCTGGGGCCACAGTCAGACTGGTGTGTGCCTTCTCTTCCCCTCTCCTAGGGGTGGGATTCACTGTGGGGTGGCGTGGCCCGTCTGGGCTACTTGCACACTGCCAGGCTTGTGTTGCTGGGGATCTGGCGTATTAGCTGGGGTGGATCGGCAAGGTGCACAGGGGCGGGAGGGGCAGGCTCAGCTCGATTTTCTTTCGGAGATCCGCTTCAGGAGGGGCCCTGTGGCACCAGGTGGGAGTCAGACCTGTCACCGGAGGGATGGATCCGCAGAAGCACAGCTTTGGGTGTTTGCCCGGTGCAAGCAAGTTCCCTGGCAGGAACTGGTTCCCTTTGGGATTTTGGCTGGGGGATGGTCGAGGGAGATGGTGCCGGCGAGGCCTTTGTTCCCCGCCAAGCTGCGTTCTGTCGACCGGGGCTCAACAACTCTCCCTCCTGTTGTCCTCCAGCCCTCCCGTTCTCTGAGCAGAGCTGTTAGCTTATAACCTTCCAGATGTCAATTCCAGCTTGCTGTTGGAACACACTCCATCTGGCCCCTCCTCTTTTGCAAGCCAGACTTGGGGGCTCTGCTTGGCCGGCGGGCTGCTCCTCTGCCCCGACCCCCTCCGCCAGTCTGTGTAGCGCGCACCGCCTCTCCGCCCTTCCTACCCTCTTCTGTGGGCCTCTCATCTGCGCTTGGCTCTGGAGACTCCATTCTGCTAGTCATCTGGCGGTTTTCTGGGTTATTTAGGCAGGTGTAGGTGGAATCTAAGTGAGCAGCAGGACGCGGGGTGAGCCCAGCATCCTCCTACGCCGCCATCTTCCCAAGATCCTGAAAATAGTTTTGAAAAAGAATATAACTGAAGGATTCTCACTACCCAATTTTTAAACATACTATATACCCAGTGTTATTGGCAATGTGTTATTGTAGAGAGACATATAGTTCTATTGAATAGAGCAGAATTAAGTAATAGATCCACAGGAATATAACCAATTGATTTTTGAGACCCATGTAAAGGTAATAAAGTAAAGAAAGCATAGTCTTTTGACAAATGGAATAATTCAATGTCTAAATGCCAAAAGTGGACCCCAACCTCACATCTTATATAAATATTAATTCAAAATGGATCATAGCTCCAAATGTAAAATTATTTAAAAAATTAGAAAAAATAGGGGAAAATATTTGTGGCCTAAGGTTATTTATGAAAAGATCTTTAAGTGCCTTGTAAAACTGTCAAATGGCACCCGTATCATTTCAGAGGAAGACTTTTCTAGATCAGTGGTTTTCAACTTGGGCAATTTTACCCCCATCGGAGACATTTGGCAATGTCTGGAGTCATTTGCATTTGCCACAATTTGGGAGTGTGTGTGTCTTGAGGTTCAGAGGTTGTAGTGCTACTGACGTTACCAAACCAGGCTGAAACGCTGGCTGAAAAACCAAGTGGCACTCGGGTATCTTAGTGGATCAGAGATTTATTTAACACTGGCGGACTCAGAGGAGACCATTTCTCCAAAGATCTGAGCGAGGAATGCAAGCGGGAAGGGTAATTTATAGTTGTCAGCCTCCATATTTGGGGGGGGGGGGTGGCGGCGTTTTGGGTGCATGGCAAACGGGGCAAGAAGAACCCGGAAGAAGAGGGGTTTCTAAACCCAGAGACCAGAGCTTGTTTTAGTCCTGTCGACCATTTTGTGGTGTAAAACTTTTATTCATTTTCCCAACACTGACATTACTAGGTAGAGGCCACAGATACTGGTGAACATCTTACAATTCACAGGACAGCTTCGCCCACAACACTTATGTAGTCCAAATTGTCAATAGTGCTGAGGATGAGATACCTTGTTCAGATATTTTTTTTTCCTCCATATGTCAGACAGTTTAAAAATTATTTAAATTTATCTAATTAATCAGAAAGAAAAAAATCCTTATTAATATTGTTTGATAGGGGCAACTTAAATAACAAAGATAGTTTTTATAGTAATGGGCATTTTCAGTCAGGATTCTAACAGAAAAACAAAACAAAACAAAAACAAAACAGGCAAAAAAAACCCTGCTTAACTGACAGATATTTTCAAACAAAAGCATTTATTTCACTGGTTTCAGGAAAACAAATGATAGCTTTCAGGCCAGTTATAACTGCAACAGTTAAACAGTTCAGTGGTGTTTTTTTTTTGTTGTTTGTTTGGTTTTTTTGTTGTTTTATTTTTTGTTTTTTGTTTAAAGACTTTTGTTATTGGAAAAAAGCAGCAGCCTTAGCAAGGGATGACAGAAACTCAGGGAAATCAGGCATGCCTAATGACTCTATTCCAATTTAGCACTGGTCTCTGGTGATTTCTTTTTAAGAATTCCAGAGCTCAAGCTTTTGATCTTGAGCAGAAAATCCAAATGTGGGTGGCAAGACACTTTCTTTGCATCGCCCTAGCACATGTAACATTCCCAGTGTGGCCAGAGTTCTCCCAAGCAGGAGGGTTCCTTCACACAGAATGGCTTTAAAACCTTCCTGTACAGGGTTCTTTGCATTTGTGTTCTTTGGGAAATCTCTTGAGGGCTTAAGACAATGAAGGGGCTAATCAGTTATTCTTTGCCTATAGAGTGTTCAATTAGTTTCTTCATAGCAAAGTCACTGTTAACCACATTTTTCATTTCAGTCTCTAAATCTACCCTCAAGCTAGAACAAGGCTGAAAAGCTGCAAGCTCTGAGAGCAGCATGCTCTAATTTGACCAGGAAAGAGCTAATAAAGTGTGTAAGTGTAATGGCACTGAGACACCAGATGTACTCTATATGGCAGTGATTCTCAACCATGGTTGATTTTGCTCCCTAGCGGACATTTGTCAACATCTGGAGACATTTTTAATTGTTGCCATTGGGGGCTGGGGGAAAAGTAATACTGGCATTTACTGGGGAAAGACCAGACACACAACTACTAAATATCTTGTAATGCATAAGACAGCCTCCCACAACAAAGAAGTATCTGGCCCAAAATATCAACATTGCCAAGGTTGCAAATTGCTGCTCCATGGGCTCATTCATCTTTACTTTAGATAGATTTTTCCAATTTATGCATCTTCTAATAGTAAGTTATACAGGCCTTACCTTGGATGAAAGATCTTTAGAGATGATATCTTCAAAAATGTGTTTGTTTTGCAATATGTGTCAAAACTTAAAATCTTTGGAAGCATTTACGGTATTTTGTTAATTAACTGAACAGACTTAGTAGAAACCTTTTGTAGTCTGGTTGAACTCTCCAAGTCCAAGGGCCTTTGTTAGATTGTGTTTAAGACCTATCTTTTTCATCTTCCACTTTCAGTGCACAAATGTTGAAGATGAAATATATACCTGTTAGTTGTGACATAATACTTGAAATTGAAACATATTAAGTGATTCTTTTGGAATAGTTTTATAGTTTATTCTTATACATATCTGGAGAGATCACATGCTATTATATTCCATTTACCACTAAAAAAACAATGTCAAAAGATAAAAGGCAACGTTTTCATTGTGTAGAAAGATAAAATTAATTATTAAATTGATACCACTTTAATTGAATAAAAATGCTAGAGTCAAATTGTCACTTGAAGCACACAGAGCTACATCTTAAATGATTTTGTCAAGCATTATAAGACTCATGAAACTATCCAGAGTTTGTAGTCATTCAAATGCAGCTGCTCAGCTTGCATGTGCCTTGTGCTTTAGTAGAGACTAAATTGGAAATTTATTTTTAAAAAACTTACTTTAAGAATGGTATAGGGGCACCTGGGTGGCTCAGTCGGTTGAGCGTCTGACTTCAGCTCAGGTCATGATCTCACAGTTCGTGAGTTCGAGCCCCACGTCAGGCTCTGTGCTGATGGCTCGGAGCCTGGAGCCTGCTTCAGATTCTGTGCCTCCCTCTCTCTCTGCCCCAACCCACTCGCATTCTATCTCTGTCTCTCTCAAAAATAAATAAACATTAAAAAGATGGTATAAACATTTGAGAATAATATAATTTTTAAACCGTAAGAGCATAGTGAGTTTAAAAATTGGTATGATCTATAACGAATATGGAAATGCCAATAATGCACCAAGGTTCTGTTTCAGCCTGCAAACAAAGAATCAATAACAGAGTCTTTTCAAGCTTAGAAAAATGGAGACTTGAATAATTGTCCAGCTAATTTAATAAATGTAGACAGCTGACCTAGATAAATCAAATTATAAAGAACTCTTTTACCTCATTAGCATTTTGGGCCTAAATTATCCAGATAATTATTCCAATTTTCCACATCACTTTGCCCATATTGACAGAGTGTCTTTCAATTTTTCATGTAAATGCATTTCTTCAGCCCTACTCAAAGCCCAGCAAGGTGTGTCCTTTATGATGCAAATCTAGCATTTCCTCATTTGTTGATATTTTTTGAAATGCTATCATTTCTGTTTGTATAACCTTTAACTCACTATTGATAATTTGACCATGATGGTGCCAAGAGACTATTTGTATATTATACAATTCCAAATAGAAAACATCTCTTGGCTATTCTACTCTGTTTTTTCATCATTTACATGTGGTTTATTTGAATTCTATAAAACATGTCTTTACCCTTCCTTCATTCCTAGTATATTTCCACTCAGTTGATAAAACTAGTTCATTTGCTCACCAAGTTTATACCTATTTATGTATTAATGTTATATTCAAGATGTTTCAAGCTTCTATTTCACACTGTATAAACCATTGATCCAGTTTATGTCTATCTAATCAGAAAATTATTACCTTGAATTAATTTGAGATGAAAATATATTATGGAGAATAAATACTGTAAGTGCAGCCATCATTTATATTACTGTTACTCCTTGAAGACCAGTTAGGGTGGGGCAAGAAGGATATGAGAAGTTTATAGGTTAAAACAAAAACATTGCTTATTTATTTTTGTAGCTTCAGTCATAACAATCTGTTATTCTGCTATAGATATTGAAGTTACTTTGCACAAGTGAAATAAATAATAGAACTGAGAAACTATAGAGTCCTGATTCATATTTGCTGGGCATCACTCACCATTTGACTAGTGAATCCCACTCTTGTTTATCACTATTCTTTGAAGTATTTTGCTCCTATTTTCAGTACTAGAATTCATCTACATAACTTTGTTATTTATTCCAAATTTTCAGATTCTCCACTATTGTGATTTTTTAATTGTAAATTCCCTTCAACCACATTAGTTAACTGTTGTATGGCATACATTCCCTAGATACCTAGATATAGTGGCAACAAACAAACAAACAACGATTTCATTATCACTCATGAGTATGGAGATAAACTTGGTTGTTCTAATCTGGGTTACTTAGTTTGCTTGTGCATGTAAGGTCTGCAGTAGGTTGCCTGGGGGCTGGCTGGTGTTTGATTGCCTCATGAGTCTGAAGATTAGCTCTCAGTGGTTGGAAATAAGATAAAGTAGGCCATATGACTCTCCTTCTTCTGCACATTAGCTAATCTTGTTCACATGGCAGTCTCAGGGTTACATAAGCAGGAGAACAGAAGCAAGTAAGGCTTAGAATTCATACAATATGATTTGTGTTGCATTCTGTTGGTCAACATGTATTACAAGTACAGCCTAGATTCAAGGGGCAAGAAATAAATGCTACTGCTTGATGTATGACCTGCAATGTTATATCACAAAGAGGGTATGGTTGTAGAAAAAAAAAGATGCATTGCAACTATTTTTGTAAATCATATTTCACAGTTTATTTCCTGACCACAGTTGTTTACATCTATCCCATTTCAAGAGCCTCAAAATTCTGATCAAGTTATGGCATTTCGTTCCAAGTACAAGATCTCACAATCCACCTCAAGTTTTGATGTCACTCTTATAATAATAAAATTTATATGATATATAGCTCTTTACATGGAAAGCCAAGAAATAAAAACTAAACTATCAGACCCCATACATACATGTAATTTACAAAGGAGGGACAGAGACAGATTAACTCTTAAGAGTCAGTGACACCCAAGGTGAGAAAGAATGAGGTGTGCTATAGTCACTGGCCCATGGCAATTCTAAAATCTTCCTGGGTAAATGTCATAACATCTATGTTTGGAAAAGGAGTTGTATATATTCTGTGAATGCATTTATGTGTTGATATGTATGTAGGCAATCGTATGATTTAAAAAATTCACAGCAATACAACTATTCTGAAAGTGTACTGTGTTATTGTCAGTAATTTAATGTTAGACTGAGAGATTTAGGAAGCATGGATGAACAAAAACTACACAAAAAAACACCCATGTTTATGTCCTCCTTCAGAGATAACCACAGTGACATTGTACATGTTTTTAAGCCTTTTAAAAGTGCATTCAGGGCAACTGGATGGCTCAGCCAGTTAAGTATCCAACTCTTGATTTCAGCTCATGATCTCATGGTTTGTGAGATCGAGCCCTGCATCAGGCTTGCACTTACAGTGCAAAGCCTCTTGGGATTCTCTCTCTCCTCTCTCTGCCCCTCCTTCTACTCGTATGCTTTCTCTCTCAAAATAAATAAACTTTTTTTTAAAAAGTGCATTCAGTTTTAATTAAAAATAAAAATATCAAAGTATAATACAGTGTATATGTAGAAAACATTGCATATAGACAAGATATATAATTTTATGTAAATTTATTTTCCTATTTTAATATAGGAGTTTGCTCCTATTAATTATATTTCTTAGGAATGATTATGTTTGTCTAAACAGAATGGATATTCTGCATCATCTATATGTAGTCATTGATTTCTATCAATTAACTCTTCGATTGTATATTGAGAAGATTGGTAGCTTTTCCACTCTTTTCTGTAAATTATTTAAATTGTGTGGGTTTGTTTTAATATTTATTCTTAGTTTAAAACATATCTTGCATTTTCAAAAACAAGTAGAGAGATTAGTCTGGTGGGATTTATATGAAGGAGTGGAAGAATATTTGGGGGTATTAAATTTTTACAAAGTAACCATTATTAAAATATGTAAGACCTTATAGATCATATATGGTCTTTAGGTAAGTATAAACAGTTATGTTTACAAGGAAAAATGGTATATGATGGGGGAGCAAGGAGACAAGCTAGAGAGGGTCATTTAAATAGTCCATTGGTGAGATAGTGGTAAATTATTTAAATATTTTCCTTTAAAATTTTATTTATTAAAATGTAACTTCCACTTAAAAGTGCACATACACATACCATCCAATGGATGCTCATTAATTCCATACACTATCCAGATCAAGAAATGGAACCTTACCAGCAGCCTAGAAGATCCCCTCTTTTCAGATACTACTACACCCACTGGTTAACAATATCCTTACTTCTAGCATTATAGATTAGTTTTATATGTAGTGAAACCTTATTATATAAGGATTCCCTCTCCCACTTTCTTGCTAGCTTTTTTCCTCAACTTTGTGAAATTCATCCATGCTTTTGTACATAGATGAGTTGATTCATTTTTGTTATTTAATATATTTTACTGTATTATATACTGTTATCATGCATTACAACATTCATGAACAATATGGTAGTTTTCAGTGTTTAGTTGTTACAAATAATTTTCTCAACATTCAAGTATATGTGTTTTGGTGAACTTTTGCACAAATTTATTTTGAATATACACATAAAAATAGAATTACTGAGCCATAAAGTATATGCTTGTGCTCTAATTTAACAGATATTTCCAAACAGCTTTCCAAAATGTTTGTACAAGCTTACAAGGTAACTACCCATGTATTAGAGTTATATAGAG
Organism: Panthera tigris; assembly: GCF_018350195.1. Taxonomy (NCBI): domain Eukaryota; kingdom Metazoa; phylum Chordata; class Mammalia; order Carnivora; family Felidae; genus Panthera; species Panthera tigris. The sequence continues at coordinate 123,571,494 of NC_056663.1, read as the reverse complement.
TCCAGAAAAAGATCCATATATAGTGTCTTGATATTTGACAGAAGTGAATCAGAAATGCTGTAGAGAAGGATGATGTTTTCTTTTTTTAAAAAAAATTTTAACGTATTATTTACTTTTGAGAGAGACAGAGACAGAGTGCGAGCAGGGGATGGGGCAGAGAGAGAGGGAGACACAGAATCTGAAGTAGGCTCCGGGCTCCAAGCTGTGAGCCCAGAGCCTGATGTGGAGCTGGAACTCATGAACCAAACTCACGAACCATGAGATCATGACCTGAGCTGAAATCGGACTCAACCAACGGAGCCACCAAGGCACCCCTTTTTAAATTTTTTTAATGTTTTAAGGATGATGTTTTCAATAAAAAAAATGCTAGATCAATCAGATATTCATAAGGAAAAAATATATACTTAGTGCCACCCCTACCAATATCATACCCTTCCTAAAAATCTCACATCTTTCCTAAAAATCTGTTCTATACAGATTGCAAATCTAGATGTAATGGTGAAAAGTGAGGGTTTTAAGGGAAAAAAAGCATAGGAAAACATAATCTGACATTAGAGTAAGCAAAGCATTCTTACATGGGGATCAAAAGCACTAGGTCTTAAAAATGATAAATTATATGATAATGGTATTAACAACTTGTTCGTCAAGGATACATTAAACTATGAAGAACAATCTAAAGAAATGAAGAAGATATCTGCCATAAATATATCAGAGAAAAAAGACACCTACACCCAAAAAATCATAAAACATCTTACCGAGGTGCCGGGGTGGCTTAGTTGGTTAAGCATCTAACTCTTCATCACAGCTCAGGTCATGATCTCAGGTCATGAGTTCAGGCCCTGCATTGGGCTCTGTGCTGGGTACAAAGCCTAGTTAAGAAGAAGAAGAAGAAGAAGAAGAAGAAGAAGAAGAAGCAGCAGCAGCGGGAGGGGGGAGGGGAGGGAGAGGAGGTAGAGGAGAGGGAGGAGGAGGAGGAGAAGAAGAAGAAGACATCCTATAATTTATTTTTATTTATTTATTTATTGGTGCATCCTAAATTTAATAAAAAAGAAGAGAATTATCTCTCTGAACAAATAATTTAAACAAATATTTTACCAAAAAAAGGATATAAAATTGAAATTAATCATATGAAACCTGCTTAAATCTTTAGTCATAAGGAAAATACTCTGTAGAGCTAGAATATGATACTATTACATGTGAAAATGGCTGAAATGGAAAGTATAGAATATACCCAGTGCTGGGTAATACCCAATATATGAAAGACCAGAAGTATGTTCCCTAATTCCTCACCCCTCCTCCAAAATTCTACTTTTGTCTGTTGTTTCCACTTCATAGTGCTAGGATTTTTACCACAGTCTGATAAACTGACTTGAAGTCTCAGTTGATATATTTACCTGGCTGCTCAGTGTGTTGTTCTTGGCATAGACATTGTCTTAATTTCCATTACCATAACAATTTGGAATTACAGAAAGAGCCTGAAATCCTTTTAATGAATGTAAACTTTCTTTGCTCTCTAACAAAAAGAAAATGTTCTTTTTTTTCTAGAGTCAAAGTTTAAACAAACTTATATACTCTAGTTATTTCTTGAAGTTTGAAGTTCTCTCATCATTTGTTAATTGGTTCACTGATTTATGTATTCTCCCTTATTTTTTTGTACTCACCTAGAATATATAAATTAACTTGTAGGGAATTGTGCTATGAAATGTTGTAATACATAGCTTCTATGGTCAAGTAGTCCAGAATATATTTAGGAGAAACACTACCAAGGTGTTCTGTTAAAGTTAAAAATCATACTTTAATACTTATATATATTATATTTTTATAATTTTTTATGAAGGATTTGGGCATTATATCTTATTTTTACATGTCTTTTACTCCTAATCTTACAATGTGAAAGTAAATTTTTCACTTCATGAGGAAATGAGGGTTTTGTTTTTGGTTTATTTATTTTAGAGAGAGAGTGCACTTGAGAGCAGGGGAGAGGGGCAGAGAGAGAGAGAGGGAAAGAGAGAGAATCCCAAGTAAGCTCCCCACTCAGGGTGGAGCCTGATATGGGGCTTGATCCTATGATCCTGGGATCATGACCTGAGTGGAAATCAAGAGTCAGATGCTCAACCAACAGAGCCACCCAGGCACCCTAAAGAAATGAGTTTTTAACTGTCTCTTAGAATTTATTTATAAAATAGTCCTGGTAGTCTGAAAAACCTGATAATGTACTGCATTATCATAGTGAACACATTAATTACTTCTCCAATATTGATTTATTTTATTGCTTTTGATCTCTTTTTCCATTTAAATAAATTATCTATTCATTTATCAATATATTCAAGAGATGCTTTCAAAGATAAGCCTGGATATTCTGATTAGAAATAAAGAAACAGACCGTTTTCATACACTGTAAGATTGTTTAGGAATATAAAAATGTGTACACATAACCTCAAGGCGGAGTAGAAAGTAGTAAGTGAGAAGAAATCTATGAGTGGTTTAAGCTAAGTGCTAGATAATTATAAGGGCATGAAAAGGGGAAGGAAGAATCCACTTTGGTTGGTAGGACCGGGGCGGGGGGGGAATATCAGAGACATTAACTTTTCACCTGGCTATTTAAAAATGACAGGCATTTAGGCTGCCTGTTTGGCTCAGTCAGTTGGGTGTCCAACTCTTGGTTTCAGGTCAGGTCATGATCTTATGGTTTATTGAGTTCAAGCCCTGTGTCAGGCTCTGTGCTGTCAGCATGGAGCATGCTTGTGAATCTGTCTCTCTGTCTCTCTGTCTCTCTCTCTCTCGTTCTCTCTCCCTCTCCCACTCATGTTCTGTCTTTCTCAAAATAAATAAATAAACTTAAAAGAATTAAAAAAAAAGAAAGGCATTAGGACAAAGGAAGGAGAGCATAAACAACCACAAGAACAGGAATACATGGTATAGATTTGAGGGTCAAATTGGCTATGAAGTTGAATGTATATATCAGAATAATAGGAAATGATTTGAGAAAGGGTTCCTCCTATCAGATGATAAGAGCCATGAATGCCACTCTGAGGAAAAAAGATAGTAAATGGTTAAGAACATAAATTCTGAGGCCAGACCACATGTTTGGAGCTCAGGTTATTAACTCTCACTCTGACCTTAGGCAAGGCACTGATCTTCAGTGCTGTGTGCCTCAATTTCTTCCTCCTAGATAAGTATCTTGTGGCTTTGTGGTAAAAATTAAAAGACTTAGTAAGTGCCAGCTGCTTAGAACTATGCCTCGAATGTGATAAGTGCTTGAGTTCAATAAATGTTACTTAATATTTTATTAAAATTACGCAGGTAATGTAGACCTTGAAATTTGTGAGCAAGTAAATCATACATATTTTGGGGTGCATCATTTTGGGTTCATTCTTTTTGAATTTAATGAGTGGAATGCTTCTCTCAAATAATATTTTTTCCAGTCCTATATAAGATAAACAGATTCAAGCACACATATCTTATGTGAAATTTACATACATAATTTATATTAGTAATAAAATCTCATGAAATACTATATTATTTTCTACTGCAAATCTTCACAAGAAATAGTAACAAGATTTTCCTAGATTTAGTATAGAAATACAGTAAATCCTTGGTTTGCCAGCATAATTTGTTCCAGAAACATGCTTGTAATCCAAAGCACTTGTATATCAAAATGAATGTCTCCATAAGAAATAATGGAAACACAGGATTTGTTCCACAACCCAAAGATATCCATATAAAAATGATTACAATACTGTAATATAACACAAAATAATAAAGAAAATACAAAATACAAAGAAAAGCAAATCTACCTGCACTTATCTATGAAAACATTCATGGCTGGTGTGAGGGAGACAAGAGAGAAGAGGGCTATTGGCAGGACGACTCTCACTATCACTAATGGAATCAGTGCTGTCGGCGCAATGAAATCTTCTTTTTGTGTAGCTTTAACACAGAACCTATCCAATGACACTTGCTTTTGCCTCCTTTGAGGGTTTCTTGGAAATATGACATTGCACGGTCGTTAAACAGACTCATTGCTCACGCTACAGCCTTATTTGGGTGGTGCTTTCCTACAAAATTTTGCACTGTTTCCCACATTTTGCACATCTCCCTCATCTCCTTTGAAGTGAGCCATTCCTCCGCCTTTTTCTCCTCCTCCTCTGGAAATGAGATCTCCATAACCTCTTGCTGTTGCTCACCCACCAGCTCTTGAATGTCTTCCTCATTCACCTCCAGTTCCATGGTCTTCCCCAATGACACAATTTCATTGACAATTGGGAGCTCCTGTTCGTGAGCAAGACCCTCTCAATCATATCCAAAAACGCAATTGGGCCACAGTTTTCTCCAAGCAGAATTAAGGGTTCTCTTGCTGACCCGTCCCAGGCCTTATCGATGATCTTGAGGCAGTTCACAATGTGGAAATTATATTTCCAAAACTCTCAGAGGGTAAGGTTTGTTCCTTCAATCACCTTGAAGCATCCCTGAAATAGTGCTTTGGTGTAAAGTTTTTTAAAGTTTGAAATGACTTGCTGATCCATGGACTGGAGGATTGGAGTGGTACTGGGAGGAAGGAACTTAACCTTCATCAACTCAAATTCCTCCAATAAGTCATCCTCAAAGCCTGGAGGATGAGCAGGAGCATTTTTCCGTAACCAGCAAGGCTTGGAGTGGCAGCTTCTTTTCTAAAAGGTATTTCTTCACTGCAGGACCAAAACCTCATTGATTTACTCAATAAACAAGATACAAGTGACCCAAGTCTTGCTGTTGGACCTCCACATAACATTTAACTGGCTCTTCTGTGCCCTGAATTTCTTGAAGGCTTGTGAATTCTCTGAATGATACATGAGCAGGGGGCTTGACTTTGAAATCCCTCCTTGCATTAGTACCAAACAAGGGTGTGAGATGGTCTTTCCTGGGCTGGTGACCGGGCATTGCATTTTCTTCTGTAATCTAGGTCCTCTTCAATATCTTTTTCCAAAATGCCCCCTCTCATTGCAGTTAAAAACTTGCTCTGGCAGGTAACACTCAAAAATCATGAGCTTCTGGAACTCAGTAGCCAGTGCCTCAGCTGCCTTAGTGTTTGAACTCACAGGCTCTCCCTGCCTCACAACACTATGGATGCCACTTCTCCTCTTAATGTTATCAAACCATCCCCTGCTTGCCTTGTAAACTTCTTTATTTTCTGTTGACTTACCCAGCAGTTTACTTATGAGGTCAGGGTACAAGGCCTTTTCCTTCTCACAGATAAAGTTTTCAGTCACAGTATCACCTGCCAGTTGCTTCTCATTTATCCAAACCAGAGGCAACTTTTCTACATCTTCCAGAGCATATGGCCATTGATTTGATATTCTCATGACTCCTTTTTCTGCACCTACCCCCCTTCTTTCTTCTTTAATACTGTGCAAATGGTGGATGTAGACATAAAATCTTGCAGATTTGGCCACTTGCATACCTCATTTGACTTTCTTGATGATTTCCTTCTTAACTTCCAAATCATCTCCTTCTTCTTACTACCTTTCTTTTCAACCTTTTTCTGCATGGAGGCCATTGTATACACTCACACGGATGTTGACTACAGTACAATATTAATAAACTCTTGTTATTACTCTATTTAATGTAACTGACAATAAGACAGCAGAGGAAAGGGTCTATCTCTGTAGGCAGCTTGACCTAGAATAAAACAAAGCATTCCCAAGTTTACTCTTGTATGGAAAAGCAAAGGACTGTACACGGGTACTTTGAAGTGACAAAAAATACACTAATGCCAGTGGCTGGCACCTTCCAACATTCTGAAAAATCACTGATTTCTGCCACCCACTGTGGCCTGAGACTAACATCCATGCATGGGAGATTATCACCCACAATCCTACAGTGAGAGAGAGAGAGAGAATAACCATTGGCTCAGTTGTGACCATGTGACATTCAGTATCACATAATACTCATATTGCAAGACATTGCTCATTGACCAAGTTAAAATTTATTAGAAATGTTTGTTCATCTTGCAGAACACTCGCAGAACAAGTTACTTGCAATCCAAAGTTTTACTGTAATATATATATATATATATATATATATATATATATACACATACACATATGTGTGTGTGTGTATATATATACACACACACACATATATATATATATTTAATTTCTACCTTGCCTTATTTTTTTAAAGAAATATAGAATTTGTAGCATTTACAAAATATATTTGAAACAAATTCTCTTTCCAGAACCCAATAAAAAGTTTTAAAAATACAATAAAACAGTATCTCTTTTGATCAGAAAAAAAGTAAAATTAGCCTTTATTTTTGTTCTAATGCTATTAAAGTATTATGCCATATGGAAATAGTATTCTCTATTGACATACTATGGTTTAGTATTGCGGTAAATAATTTGAAATGGATAATTTGAAGGATGTATACACTCAACGCATATTTCCAGTGAGGTTAGAGTATCATCTGTTTTCAAATGAAACTTTCAAATATGAAATCACAATTTAATCTAATTTAATCTATTTGATCTTATTAATGTAATATTTATACAGATCAAAAGAAATACCAATGTTCAATTTAATTTTATTTTTATCCATTTCTCCTCCAAGTTTTTCTTATATTTCAGAGATTTTTATCTTTAAGAAAAATCTTCCTTTACCTCTTATTATTCACAGTTTTTCTTCAGCTGCCCAAGAATTTATTTATTTTTCACACACACACACACACACACACACACACACACACACAAAACACACCCCATGTATCCTCTTTATACTGTTAAGGATGGGGTAAATCAATCATTGCTTTTTAGATATGGCAAGAATTTCATAAGTATATATAGTGATTAACACAAGATAGGAATCTGATAGCCATAGTTCAGATTTCTGCATTCCAGCCTTTGGTGACAACAAAATCTGTCCAATAAACCCAGTTCTTTTTTTTTTTTTTTAATTTTTGTATCCTATATATGGGAAACTCTTCTTGATCTCCCCTGTATTCTCCAAGCCTTTATGGCCTATCTCTCAACCAGCCCCATTCAATAACTAATGTGGATATGTTTTTCCTAAATGTTACGAACAGGCTTACCAAAAGAATATATGCTCTGCACATCATTGGAGGGTGAGGGCACCTAGGAGTTGAGGGTTGAGTAAATCAAAATCTTAACTCATGGTACAACATCATCCCTTGTCTTTAGAAGACTTCCCTTTTGTCCAGTTTATTTATTTTTATTTTTTGTGCCCATTTACCACTCCTTAGATATGCATTCTAATTAGATAACCATTCTAATGCATTTGATATATATTCTTTTCACTATATGTGTTTTTATAAATTACACATTGTTTTGCATGCATATTTTTTTCCATAATGGTTTGTGGTATAAATCATATTGTTCCTTATTTTTTTCATTATTATCTTTAAAAGTCTGTCCTTCTTGTTAAGTATACAAGTGGTCCGTTGCTTCTAATTGCTGTTGCTATGTGTTCTCCATTCTCCATGGTGTATGTGTGTGTGTGTGTGTGTGTGTGTGTGTATACAGATAATTATGTAAATATGCAAATATATGTAAATATATATGTGTGTGACTTTAAGTGTGGGTGTATGTATATATAGGATATATATATGTATATATATGATGTACATTCAGTATTATACACATGCACAAACATAACTATATATAATGTATATGTATACATATAAAAATTATGTATAATTCTTAACTACCCATTTTACTTTCAACCTTTGCTTTAAATGCCATATTAAATGGAACCTCTATAAAATAAATAAATGGCACCTTTATAAAATTCGTCCTACTCCACAGAGATAGAATTCATGATTTCTTCCTTTGTGCTATATTAAAACTTTGTATATGTTAGCTTACAGTCATTATTTGTCTAATTGTGTCACATTTATACATAATGCTAAGATCTACATAAGTCTATTTTGAACAAAGAGTAATTTCCAAGTATAGGCCAGATTTTTATTGTTAAAGAGCCATTTATAATTAAAATGTTCCAGTATCAAGGTGAGAGTGAGGGAAGAAGGATGATATTGCTCAGAGGGTGTTAACTACCAGCTATATGATTAACAAGTTTGGGGATGTAATGTTCAGAATGTTGATTATAGCTACTAATACTGTATCATATTATTGAATGTGCTAAGACAGTGGATCTCCAATGTTCTGACCATAAAAAGGTAATAGTAGCTATGTGGCAGGACGGAGGTGGTTGCTAATACTAAGAGAATAATCATTTCCCAATTCATAATTGTTATCAAATCAACACATTGTACACATTACAATTATACAATGTTATGTGTCAATTATATGTCAATAAAGCAGGGGAAAAGTTCAATTATCTTATTCTGAATCCACCTGAGAAGACATAAATTTATAGTGTGTGGAGAGGGAGGCCAGCAGGGGATGGAATCAATGAAAACAGAGAATTCCCTAAATAGAATTCAGTTCTTTCCCCTTTGGAGATGAAATTGGCATTGAAAATTATGGAAGAGTTTCACCACGAACTTCTGAGTTAAGATTCCACTCTGAGTATTAATATCTATCCTCAGGAGATGCTTTAGCCAAAATGGACTATGATGTGTCTTACTGACAAACAACTCCAAATGATTAGTGACTCAACTACACATAAAAAGTATTTATTTGTCATATTCAGTACTCTCTGCATCTGAATACAACTTCAGTCCAACTTTTCTCCATATGTTGGCTCAGAATTCTAGGCTGCTTTGACTTAAGAGCATTTTCACATCAATTTGTGCTATTATCATTGGTCCTGGAAGAAAGATGGCTAAAGATCTGAATTCTGGCAGTTAAATGATTTCATTTGGGAAGGACACATTATGCCTGCTCTCACTTTATTGCTCAGAACATGTCACTTGGCCGTGTCTAATGTCAAGAGAGACCAGGAAGTGCAGTCTTCTTATGTGCCCCAAACTAAAGGAGTAGCTTGAAGGAGGTGGTGTGTTTGTGTGTGTATTTAGAGAGACAGAAAGGGAGAGGAAAAGACAGGGCAACCGAACAGAAGCAGAAACATAGGAAGTATAGTCAACATTCATCCAGAGATTTTTAACGAGGATCTATGTTATGCATTAAAGGTCTCTTTGCTTATAGTTCCCTATTTGTGTATATCTCCCTTGTTATCTTGGGAATTTCCTACTTCTGACAGCCCCCCTATTTATGATGGATTGACTTACAATTTTTCGACTTTACAGTGGTCCAAAAGTGATATGCTTTCAGGCACCTGGGTGGCTGAGTTGATTAAGCATCTGACTCTTGATTTAGGGTCAGATCATGATCTCATGTTTCTTGAGATAGACCCCCTCAGGCTCTGTGCTGACAGCATGGAGCTTACCTGAGATTCTCTCCCTCCCTCTTTGTCTCTGCCCCTCACCCACTCTCACTCTCTCTCTCTCTCAAAATAAATAAATAAACTTAAAATAAAAAGTGATATGCACTTTTGATCTTTTCCTGAGCTAGCAACATATGGTATGATACTCTCATGATGCTGGGCAGTGGTATCAGTCACATGGTCACAAGGGTAAATAACCAATACTCTAACAACCATTTGGTTTTTCACATTCAGTACAGTATTCAATACATTGTATAAGATACTCAACACTTCATTATAAAATAGACTTTGTGTTGGGTGATTTTGCCCAACTGTAAGCTAATGCAAGTGTTCGGAGTGCGGTTAAGATAGGCCAGTCTAAGCTATGATGTTCGGTAGGTTAGGTGTATTAAATGCATTTTCAACTTATAGTGTTTTCAATTTACAGCGGGTTTATTGAATTGTAACCTTATCATAAGTGAAGGAAGATCTGTACTGAGGAACTTGGTTTTCTTTGTTTCCTCAGGAGCTAACACAACCCTGCTGTGTCTCATGTTTACTTCCAAAACTCAGTGAGGCTTACTGCTTAAAACTTGAAACTGGTATTAAAGAATAAGCATCAGAAGAGGATTTAAAAAACAGGTTCTCATCCTGAATATGACTCTTCACTCTTTTGATCCAAGTTTAGTCTTTTATAAGATAAAAAATAAGGACTCTTTCACAGACTACCACATTATGATGTTAGTCTTAATACCTGAGTGCCTTACTGTTTAATTCACACTTGGTTTGTTGCAGATCATAGGAAGCGGGATGATTTTATCTACTTGGTTATGCAAAGGCATTTCTGGTGGTTTCTGGGAAACCTGGCTGTCACATTCAGAGCCAAACAGATAAACAAAATTAAACAAGCAAAATTCCCATATTTCTCATAAGTTAGAATACATTTTTAGTAAAAGTTTGTGTAGCCTTTATGTCATATAAACCCTAATGCAGAAATTTCCAATTCTGTTTAAAGTTGTGGCACACAGAGCAAGTAGCAATAAGCACAGTGAGGTAAGGACAATGTCATGTATGTCATGTCTAGCAGTAATCAATTTGGGTGCTCTAGTCCCCCTAGGACCTGTCAGGCAACATGGGGAAGGCTCTATATTGATATACCTGTAACTCAGGTTAGAGGATTTGTCCTTTTTTTAAAAAAGATTATTTATTTATTTTTGAGAGGAGGGAAGAGGCAGAGAGAGAGAGAGAGAGAGAGAGAGAGAGAGAGAATCCTAAGCAGGCTCCACACTGTCAATGCAGAGCCTGACACATGGCTCTATCCCAGGAACCTTGTGATCATGACCTGAGTTGAAATCAAGAGTCAGACGCTGAACTGAGTCACCCAGGTGCCCCAAGAAGTTCTGTCTTAAAGGGTCAAGTCTTGGAAAAAGCTGATACGCTTTTGCCTTCTTTATACTTTAGTCAATCATTGGAAACCATTCATTGAACACTCTATGTGTATTGAGCACCTTGTTAGCCACTGGGCACATGCAGTGGAGAGTAACATTATAGATATAGTTCTTATTTGTCAAACATTTTAAAATGAGCTTTCATTTTCAATTAAATGAAATTTATGTGGCCATCTCTGAAAATTAAAGAGACTTCTTGAATCACTTGGTAATCAACAGTTTTCAATGTGGGTCCAGGTTATCTGGGGTTTGCAAATATTTCACATATATTTTTTTTTATGACTCCCATTTTGCTTAGCTGTTATTAAGAGCTCTTCATAGTTGTAATGCAATTTAAAATAGATACTTTGAGACCTTTCAAATAAGAGAGTTACTCATGTTAAAAATGAGAAAGTTATTTTTAAAAATTTTTTTAACATTTATTTATTTTTGAGAGACAGAGACAGAGCATAGGCAGGGGAGGGGCAAAGAGAGAGGGAGACACAGAATACAAAGTAGGCTCCAGACTCTGAGCTGTCAGCACAGAGCCCAATGCAAGGCTCAAACCCACGAACCATGAGATCATGACCTGAGCCAAAGTTGGGCACTTAACCGAGTAAGCCACCCAGGTGCCCCAAAATGAGAAAAGTTCTTAAAGCTGTCAAGATTTGCTCACAGATTCTTAATTTATGAAGAATCTCACATATACCATGTTTTTTTTTCCATTTTATTTTGAGCCATAAAATAAATATATACTGTGTTTATTTTTGCATGATAATGCAACTGAAGATATACAAACTAAGTTGAAAAGACAGGATTCTTTCCCTACCATCAGTTGATAGTTTTGTCATAATAAAAACCTTGGAAATATCAACTATCCAAAAACAATCCTTTCTCAAAGGATAAAAGGATGTTCTGATCTAAATTCATTACAGGTAATTGAAATAAATAACTCCAGCTTATAAAAGCAACAAGGTATAATGAAACATTTGCAGTATTAAAATGTACAAGCATCACTTCAGGAGTTCATAAAAAATGCAAATCCTCAGGTTTATCCCAGATGTACTGTTTCAGTAGGATGGTGTGGAATCTCAAAACAATATTTTTAGAAGACCTCCATATGATTATTATGAAAGGGATACTGGGACCCACATTTTCAGAACACTAGTTTTATAGAAAAAAAAAGAATTAGTTTAAGTGTCAGGCAGGCATACCTGGATTTAAATTCTACCTCTATCTTGGGGCGCGTGGGTGGCTCAGTCGGTCTGGCGTCCGACTTCAGCTCAGGTCATGATCTCACAGTCTGTGAGTTTGAGCTCCGTGTTCGGCTTTGTGCTGACAGCTCGGAGCCTGGAGCCTGCTTCAGATTCTGTGTCTCGCTCTCTCTGCCCCTCCCCTGCTCATGCTCTGTCTCTCTCTGTCTCAAAAATAAATAAAAACATTTTTAAAAATTCAAAATAAATAAATAAATAAATAAATAAATAAATAAATTCTGCCTCTATCTCAAGTACTATGTGTGTTAGTTATATATTGCTATATATGATATAAATAAAACTCAATGACTTTAAGCAATGCACCTCTATTACATCATAAATTCTGTGTGTTAGGAGTTGGAACCTTCCTATCTGGATCCTCTACTTATGGTTTCATAAGGTTGGAACTAAGGTGCTGACCAGAGTGAAATTCACCTTTAGAAGCTCAACTATGGAACAATCCACTTCCAGGCTCCCTCAGTTTGTTGACAGAAATCATTTCCTTTTGGTTATAGGACTCAGAAGTTTGGTGAGTGTTAGCCAGAGGGCACTCCTAGAGGCTGCCCATTGTTCCTTGACACATGAGCTTTTCCAACATTGCTGCTTACTTCAGGAACTATGCAAAGTGAATCTCTAGCAGAAATCCGTGGGCAAGATGGAGTCTTACATAATGTAACATAAGCTCAGATAGGACATTTTACCACTTTTTCGTATTCTACTAGAATATGGAATATGCACCTCAACTAGAAAGGTCACATGTGCTGCTCTTTCTCAAGATGAAGGGATTATGCAAAAGGTGTGAACTCTAAAAGGTGCTGATCATGGGAAACTATCTGAGAATCCGTCAGCCGCAGTGTGACCTGAAGCAAATTGTTTAGCACTATGCATTCTTAACTTCCTTACCTCAAAACAGACTTAACACATGCCTTGAAGAGGTAACACAAATGAAGGTCTGGCATGTAGTAACTATTCTATTAGTTCTGTTAATGAATTATAGCTTTAAAAGGCAAAGAACCACAAGGCTTTAATGGCATGTCTAAAAAGTCCCTTCCAATCCTGTGGTTTAATGTCCAAAAATTATGTTCACACTTTTATTGAATATAATCTATCTGAAGAGCTTAACATAGGCTCTGTCTTATGGTAGACATTCAATAAATGTTTTTTCCTTGATAGGAGTATTTTAGTAAATGTTCTTTTCTTTTATTTCCTTAAACATGACTTTATTCAAGGATGTCCTTTCTATAGACAGCTGAGAGGATGACCCCTCTTAGCTGTGTTTTACTGAAAAATAATTTCAATTTGGGAGTGAAAACTGTGAATGCATCCAATGGAAATAAAAGCAAAGACTCCCGAAAGACCACAGGGAAGAGTTTCCATAGGGAATAGAGCACACAGAATGTTCTGTGCACTAAGGGCTGCAGCTGCTTCAGCTTGGGCCTCATCACATGGCTGTCTTGACAGCCTCTCACTGTAGAGTGCAAGCAATTAGTAGTGCTCTGAACATTTTCCTTTCTGCTCATATTCAAAGACTTAGCGTTTTCTCCCACTGGCTGTTTCCTCAGCACTTTTCCTCCACTTTTCTAACATATCAGAAGAAAAGCGTGTAGAGATCTGAAGATAATAATTTGAATGCTGATCTCAAAAATAGTAATAATAATGAAGTGGGGAAACTGAAGAAAAAAACACTACAAATAACCCCCTTATTTCTGTGCATATGCATCCTGTTTCCATAATTATTCTATCATTTTTCTGTTTTGTTAGAGTGGCTTTTTTAAGAGAATTTGGTAGGTAGAGATATGAGAATTAGAATGTTTAATGTAGAAGTAAATACTATAGATGAAAAAATAAAATATTCTTCTCTTTTTATCCTATCAATGTACACACAATAAGTCTTCAGAAAAAAGATCACAAGAGAAAGCATAATAAGAGATTTACTTCTCAATCAGATAAACCCATAATCTCTGAAAAAAATAATTTGTTCTTAATGCGCCATCATTTCTTAAATTAATCTATTCAGTCTCTGACCCCTCTGTATATCCTGTGTAAATCCTTCCTCTTTGCTCCATGATAAGCTTATTAAATTTATAAACAGTTGTTCTACCCAGTAAGCATCAACTGGTTATACTTGATAACTGTCACAAGTTGGGACACTTTTTTCATTATGCAGTATATTACAATTTTGGAAATTCTTTTGCCAGCAGCAAAGAGCCTTTTTTAACCACACATTAGCCAGAATATTAGCCAGCATACCATTACATTTTGGAAATTAGTGCTGCTAAATAAATATAAAATAAATTCTATTTAGAAAGTATTTCCTGAAAACTGAGATACAAGATAGATAGATAGGTACTTATGTAGGCAGGTAGATGATATGCTGTGAAAAAAATTACAAAATGGAATAATAAAAGGTTAAACCTGAACCAAGATGAAAGTTCATTAGCTCAAACTCTGAGGTGCTAAGTGCTTATGTCAGAACTGGGTGTGGAATATCCAGCCCTGCTACTCCTGGTCAAAAGTTCCTTCCACCGAGCTCTGCTGACTCCATATAGGTTTGAAAAATGGAGCTCAGAGAAGTGGATAATAAAAACTCATAATCTTTTCCCATATAATGCATACTCTCCTTTTTATGCATAGCAATCAGGATTATTCATGCCTTCCTAAATGTTCTTATAAAGCCCTCAGAATCGTCCAAGCAGCTACCAAAAGGGCAGATTGTATAGCTAGAAACATCTATGTATTCACGCCTCACAGTCTGGGGGGAATAACAACAGAAATAATTTCAAAGTAGATACAAAGCTCTTGGGGATTAAGTCAGATAATTTGTCTAAATTTATGAAAGAAGTAACATTATTACTACTGCCTAACTTCCTATTTCTTTTAGTCACACATACAAATGGCTTCAAAACAGTATAGTTTTCTAAAGGTAAAAAATTAATGTAGCCCTTCAGAGTTTCCAATCCTTTGATTTATAGGAAAGGATATCCATACTAAGTATGTTCTCTCAATATATGCTCTACTGTGTGTGCTGCATATATTTTTTTACAGTGTCTCAGTTGTTCTGCCTGAAGCTCTGTGCTTTCCCCTAATGAAAATGAACCACATTACATTCAATGCAGGACATAAAAGAAAGATCTTTCAGGAATCAAGACAAGTAATTTATCAGTTTCATCCTCAAAGTAAACCACAAAGACCTATGGGTCAAATTTGGGATCAGTCACAGTACATCTGCACATTCACTTTAAAAGACCTGACTTCCAGGGGTCGTTAGGAGTCTGTTCAAGGTTTCTGGTACATAAACTCTCAAAATTTAATTACAGGCATGAATAAAGCAGTAATAGTTTCAAACTCCATAGTATTTATTTAGCTAGCCAACCCTGTAGTGATGCATTTTCATTCATTCAGGGTGAGATGAGCACAGTCAGCTATGCAACTGATATATGGCTTCTAATATAATGCCAGTTGGTTGAGACTTTATTGGTTAGACCCTCAGTTGAATCTGTCATATATTGAAATAGATACACAGTGGGCTTGGCTGTAGGAAATTTTAAACTCTGGCTCTTTTGGGAAATATTATCCATAAAAAGCCAATTGCACCAGGATTTGCTGAGTGGTGGTGACTGTTGGCAGAGAGAGAGTGCTCCGCATCCTGTTGTCTGCTATTCAGGAGTGCTGTGGGCTATAATGTAATTGGTAGACTATATCCTCTGGGGAGCCTTCAAAATCTGGCAGTCCATCTCCTGTTACCCCCTCTATAGGTTGTAAATTTAAAGATAATTTAGAAGGTGATCACTTTTTTTTAAACGTAAATGTACAGTAATGCAACCTGCAAGATTAGCATTAGTCAGACTAAGGTGTCACAGACAAGAGATTTAACTTCCTTTAATTTGATACTCCGGGCACTGGTTGGAAATACTTTCTATACACATAAATCTTCCTGAAATGGTACTGTGCATTGTATATTACATGGCATGTGTTTCATGAGAAGCTAAAAATAGTAAAAAATGAAAATAAAATTAAAAAATCCTAACTTTGGGTACTATAATTGTCCAAGGTTCATTTTATCAGAATAAAGCCGATTAGGTATTTTTAATCTTAGCTATTCCTAATCAAATGTATATAATTTACACAAAAAGGTATATGATATTATAAAAATTTATGAAAGCATTTTTTTCTACCAGTAGGAATTTGAAAGATATGTAAGTGAGATTGTGAGTCACAGGCTTTTGTGAGTTTTAAACACCTTAATTTACATAAGAAAGCTTATGTCTTAAGTAACAGCAACTCTTTTTCCCATGTTGCTACTGAGTACTACATTAGTTTGGCAGTCAAATGGGGATAATAAGAGTTTGATTTATCAGTGTTACACAGATTGCTCTACAGAATTGCTTATCATCTTCAGAGTAGGTAGTCTGTAGTATAGCTTATGTAGCCTTGCAGTTAAATGTGATAAATTTGCAAAGAAGCCAATGGAGTTTAGCATTTGATAAAAGCTTTGGATCAGACAGACCAGAGTGCAAATCCTGCATCTGTGTGACCTTGGAAAAACATTTAACTATGTCAGCATGTATGGCAGTAAAAGGGATAATAATTCTATTAAACTCAGAAGTGATTGGGGAAGTCAGAAGAAACTATACCTATGCTGGGTTAAGTAATGTATTCGGTAAATGGTAGCTGATTATTATGTTATTTATAAAAGTAAAAATGGCAGTAGTAGTAGTACTAAGTAGTAATTAATTAAGACAGATGTTAAGAAGAGAATCTATTCACTTCTCCTGCTACTTTAGGACATACTGTAAGAGTTTTACAGGCAGAAGAAAAAGTTGGACAAGCATTCCAGTGGTGTAGAGTTACATATCTAGATAGTACTGAGAAGTGTGGTATAGGTAGGTATGAGATGGAGACGAAAAATGTACATTCTGTGAAAGATTTGGAACACATTTCCTTGCTAAGCTAAGCTAGAATTTCTCTGAAAATACTGGGGACTAACAAAGATTTTTCAACAGTAGGCACTATGACACAACTAAACCTGTACATCTTCTAACGTGTTCTCAGGAGAGTGGAAATTGGTCACTGTCCCCACAATTTTATCTGCAAACCCCTATGTAAAACCTAGTTCAGTTCAGTTTTTCCAGTTACTTTTTGATTGAGAAAACGTGCCAAACACCTTTCTTGGATTTTGTGAATGGGGAGCAAGACACAGGTATATTGTGCTGTTGGACTTAATTATTTTACGGAAATGGGAAATTAGATCATCTACTGAGAAATGGTAAGGCTGAGAATGAGGTGAAGAGTAAAAAGTGTTCCTCTTGTTTTTATTTTGCTTTGTTTTAATAGATACTGACACTAAAAAAGGAAAAGTATGATTAGACTTCCCTCATTGCAGACTGAGTTAGATCGGAGACCATTTTTTGTGTGGTCTTCTACCCTGCAGAAGCAGCAGAGTATGGGAGAGGAAGGGTGGGGGTCTAATCCAGTCTAGGCTTCAGATGAACAACCTTATGACAGTAAAGTAAGGGAACTGAAGAATCAGGGGAAAGAGTGGCTCAGAAGATCAAATTGCAGTCAGGATAGAATAATGACAGAAGCAAATCCAGAAAATAAATTAAAAAATATCCAACACTGGATATTGCTTGGAGTTCAATAAGCAGATTTAATAGGAAAGAGAAAATGGAAGATTAGAGAGTGGTATACTGGAATATAAGAGATCTGCTGTGTACGGGGTGGTAAGAAGAGTAAAGGCCTTAAAGATGCCACATCATCATCCCCACAATCTGTGGATAAATTATATGGCAAGAGGGACTTTATGAATATGATGAAGTTAAGGATCTTAATGCTTATTTATTAAAGTTTGTATAAGACTTCCCAAGACATGATCTTGGCAAGATTATCCTGTATTATTCAAGTGAACCAATGTAATCACAATAGTCCTTATAAAAGGAAAACAAAGATCCAAGCAGTAGTAAGAGATGTACCAATGGAAGCAAGTGGAATAATACAAGGAAGAGACCAGGAACCAAGAAATGCTAGCAGCCTCTAGAAACTAAAAGAGAGATGTAACAAATTCCCCTTCTGGAGCCTTCAGAAGTATCAAGCTCTGCCAACACCTCAATTTTAGTCCTTTAAGACTCATTTTGGACTTGTGTTCCACCCCCCCCCCCCAACTATAAGAAAATAAATTTGTGTTGTTTTAAGCCACTAAGTTTGTGGCACCATAGAGAACTAATACAGAGGACTCCTGGTTGCAAGGTTTAAAGTTAAAGTGTGAGTGACAAAAATAAATTGGCAGTGAATTGCAAGACTTGAAGTTGAGAGATTTACTAACTGATCCATGGAAATAGAGAAGAATGTGATCTTACTGTGAAAATCTTATACAAACTTTAATCAGTAAGTCAGAGATGCTACCTCCGCTATAAAGCTACAGCAAAACAGTTTTTTTTTTTCTTTTCTGTGATCCTACAATACTTTGATTATGACTGTATGTATTAGGTAGGGATGCCATAACAAAGTACTACAGATCAAGTAGCTTAAACAACAGAAATTTATTTCTTTACCCTTCTAAGGGTTAGGCTCAACCCATGAATTGAGTTGGGGGGTAGGGAGACAAATTGAGCCCATAATACTGTACTGTAGCATTTATAATAGCAGTCTGAGTCTATTTTGAGTTTATTTTCTCTATCATGGGATCCTAACCTCCTTGAGGGCAGAGATGCTGCTTATTCAAATTGGTATCCTAGAAATGTCTATCACTGTCTTGCTTATAATAAATTCTTAACACATAAATAATTAAATGATCATTTTGACAATCCATTTTTTAAATGTCACTATCTAATTTCTAAAAAAAAAAAGTAATTACCCATCTGGTATTAAATGCTAATAATTTTTCTACATTTCCACACATCATTAATACATTCTATCTGGGATCATTCTACCTTTGTCTGTGATGGTGTATAGAGATTAGATGATGATGAAGTATACTCTAAGTGGTGTACTCATAGTTCTATCTCAAAGAACAGCAACAAGCTACTTAAAATAAAATTTACAGACACTCTTCATTTTCCTATAATCTGTATCATTCAACCCATTTCAATAAAAATTTTATTGATGAAAATTGATGATTTTCAATTTCAGTGATGAAAATTGTTATGCAAAGTGTAGTGGTAGCCATTCATTCATTTATCAAATGTGTATGAAGGATTTCTTATGTGCTGCTAGTGAACAAAGTAGACTGATGGAGAGGGTTTTTTGTTTTTGTTTTTTTTTTTTTGATTAATTTATTTATTTTGAGAGAGAGAGAGAGAGAGCATGAGCAGGGGAGGGGCAGAGAGAGAGGGAAAGAGATAATCCTAAGCAGGCTTTAAGCTATTTGCATGGAGACCAACATGGGGCTCAATCTCATGAACTATGAGATCATGACCTGAGCCAAAATCAAGAATCTGATACTTAACCAATTGAGCCACCCAGGCACCCCCAGACTGATGGAGTTTAAGTAAAGAAGTAATAAAGAAAGATCTTAATGAAATTCTTTCACAAATGTTTGGTTGCAATTGCCATAAATGAGATATATAAGGTACTATGGAGCCTTATAATGGGAGCTTTACCTAACTACAGAGGAGGGAATGTTTTATCTAGGAAGTTTGCTTTGTCATGGAAGATCTCTAATGAGACGGGGAGTCACTAAACGAAGAGAGGAAGGAAGACCATTTCAGTAAGAGGATAGTATGTGCAAATATCCTGTGACAAGACAGACCTTGAACTCAACTAGGGGTTGAAAGAAGAATGAGAACACTAGGAATGGGGACAGCTAGGAGGAATGTGGGAGATCAGCTGTGAAGGGCTCAAGAAGACATGTTAAAGTCTTTGGTATTTTTCTTAAGAACAATGGGAAGTCACAGCTGGGTTTTAAGGGAGAAGGTGCCATGATTGGATTAGTTTCAGCAGCACCATTTTACTTGAAGATTGTAGAATAACTTTGAGAAAGACCAGAATGGACATAGTAGGTCAGTTGCAAGGCAGTTGCAATGATCCACAAAAGTAAAGATGGCAATTGAATTAAATGGTAAGCTGTAGAAATGTAGAAGAATTTTCAAAATACTTCACATAATTTCAGAAAGATGAAAGGTAATATTAATATGTCATATTTTAATGTCATTTTATGCATATTTAAACACATTTATATTGCTTATTTTTCAAGTCAAGTCCCCTTAACAGTAAAGAATAATACATTAAAGTTTGATAAGTGATTGAGACAAAAAGAGAAGAGTGACAGAAGGGAATTTCAGTGCCAGCAGAGGCACTCCTTACTATTACTTTTGAATAGTTATACTAAACATTCATGTAGGTTTTGAATTCTATGTCATAATATATTTGTGGTGGTTTTAATATAAAATCATTTCACTTCTCTCCCTAAAATTTTCTAGTGAAATTCTTTCTATTGGATGATGTACCATCTTTATTCTAAGAATCTTGTACCTCCTGATTACTTCCTGGGAGTAATCCTGGGAATCCCTGTCCCCAATTTTACAAGCCATCTGACCCTCTCAGCTATCACCCAAAGAGCCATGCCAGGGAGGGCCACTACCATGATAGAGAAGAGAGACCCGGGACGTAGCAAGACCAGGAGATCCCTAAGTTTGTTCCTGGAGATGAACAGACCTGGACCTATGGGACCATCATAAATACAGTAAAGTTTTTGTTTGTCAGATCTCAATGGCAAAGCTGTAATATGGCAAATGTTAGGTGATTTATACATCACAGTATTGGGAAAATAAAATGTAATGAAATTCAGTTGGCTTCAAGTATTAAATCCATATAGACTAAAATATAAATAGGCATTGCCAAGAGAAAGCTGAGAAGGCCTATTTCAAAATGTAGTTATTATACAGAATCAATTGCAATTTTAATAGAAATAATACTTTATCACAAGCAACATAAGAATTACATGCTGCTGCATCAAGGTAAAATGGAAATAGTAGCATCGTAACACATAAAATAGCACATCCCTGGGAATGTTGAGACTTTGATAATTCTTGACACATTTTTAAAATTTTATTAGTTCCATGTAACTCCAAATAGGATAAATGGTGAGACATGAAAGTTTTCTCTATCAATTGGAAATTTAAAAATACAGTTTTTCAAAATACCTACATGAAAGAGATCACTGTGGAAAAATGGGTAGTAGGTTCTAAAATCTGGGGTTAAAAACTTGCTACCACTCTTTGACTATAAAGAAAAATGTAGTTTCTTGAGTCACAATTGTTTACACACAGCACATATTTGCATAAAAATAATCAGCTTTTTAAGATTGTGGGTTTTCTGACTCTGAAAGCATGTAATTTCAGTATGAATAATTGCCAGTTATATGTAGACATTTAGTGGCTGATGCTAGAAATGAAAAGTAACGACAAATTCTCTTGTATTTTTTCCCCAGTAAACTCTTTAATTCTTATTGTTGCACATGATACTTTAGCGGGGTCTTTCCCAACCAGAAGAAAGTAAAGCAAAATTGCTAACTCTGAAATGTGTACCACTGAAAAACAAAAGTAAAAACTATATTAAAGTTAGTGAATAAATTGCTTTTAATTATGTCTTGAAACAAAAGACTAAATAGAAACCATATTGTTTGGATCAAAATAAAATGTGAAAACAAAACAATAAAAATAAACAGAAAGATGAATCAAGAAAAGAGATATTTGCTACATGAAAACAAAACCTCTATATTTCATTGCCCAGAAAGAACCAAAAACAATTTCTGAAATCTGGTATCCATGTTGCAAATGCAAAATTAACAATACTCAGTTTATAGCATATCCCAGGGGAAAAGAAAACATTAGTGGAAGAAATGAACAGCCTTAGGAAAACTAAGACATTTTGTGTACTGACGGAATTTATAGAGCTTCCCCCCAGTTTTGCAATTTCAGTAGCAAATAATTACACCACTGTCTTACTTGGAAGTACCGACTTTTTTTTTTTTAAAGTAGGACAGGAGCAGGTCATTGCCAGAGATAGAAAGTCAGACGTTAGAAAAGATTATGGTTTTAGTATGAGTACGTTCTTCACACAACTTGATAAGTATCAGAGGCAGAAAATAATGAGGAGAGTCTTGATGACAGGATAGTTAAGAGCATGATCTTTGGAGCTGGACTGACTACATTCAGATCCCAGTCTTGCCTTTTGATAATTACATGATCTTGAGCAAATCATTTAATTTTTCAATGTCTCGATTCATCTGTAGAATGAGGACAATAATAGTAGCTGCATCCTTTAATCACTGTGAGGAATAACTGAGTAAAAGGGAACCCTTCAGATTATGTTGAATGAATTTGAAGTACAAAGCGTTTGCTATGATAACAGTACATAAACTCACAAAAAATTATAAATAAATGGGCACATACATTTTAATTACTTTGTACCAAGCCTTGTACTTGTTCTTTACTTACTGTTCAAAATACCTCCACAAACTCATATTAAATTATTTGCTTATTAAAGACGGAAAAAGCATAGATGTCACATTTTTGTGGAACTTTTGATGATTTTCTATAACGAGGCTTGTTGCCTCTCCTTTGAGTTTCTATAGTATACTCTGTTGATCCCCATCTTCTCAGTTGCCATGCAGCATATTAATTGCCTTTTTAATTGTCTGCCTTCCACATCATAATATAAGTTCTGTGAATGCAGTGTCTGTGTTTTGTTCACTCATAAATCTCAGGGGCCTGTCATGGTCTTTGTCATTAGTAGTGGGTCAATAAATACATGCTTGTTAAATATTCTATGAGATTCTCTGTGACAGACTGTAGATTGAGTGGCCCAAAACTTATTTTTAATTATTTTTTTCTTTGTCCCCTTTGCTATAAATCCTGAAAAATCCTGTCACTTGCCCAGCCTCTCTTGCCATGTGACACAGTTCTAGCCACTAAGCTATAAATGAATGAACTACGTGAAAGAAGTATGATGGTATGTGAAGCTTTTGTTTTTCTTTAAAAAAAAAAGGATAAATATAACAGATCCCATTTCTTTCTCTCCTTATAGCCTATATGTATTGTAGAGCAGTACAATCTTAAGACCACAATCTGGTAACCACAGTGGTTATGGGTATTGTGTCCTCTCACCCAAAGCTATATGTTGATTCCCTAAACTTAAGTACCTCAGAATGTGACTTTAATGGAGACAGAATCCTTACAGAGGTAATTAAGGTAAAATCAAACCATTGGTGTGGTCCCCAATCTAATATGACTGGTGTCTTATAAGAAGAGGGGATAGTGACAAACACAGGCATATAGGGAAGACCATATGAAGACACAGGAAAAAGAGGACCATCTACAAGCCAAGGAGAGAGACTTCACAATAAACCCAACTCTGTGTCAACACCTTGACCTCAGATTTTTAGCCTCCAGAATTATGAGAAAATAAATTTTTGTTATTTAAGCCACCTAGTTTGTGATTCTTTGTTATGGCAACTCCAGCAAACAAATGAATTCATGGACCCAAGCCAACATGTGAAGGTGATACAACAGGGCTTGGATAGGGAAACCAAAATCCAATAACTACCTAACTTTAGACTTATGTGAGATAAATAACTTCTACTTGTTTGAGCCATTGTAAGTCAGAATTTAACTTCAGTTGCTACCTCTAGCATTCTTCCTTTTTTTATACTCTCTTAGGTTTGGCATGAGAAGTATCCTATTCCTAAAACTTGTATCAGTTTGTTTACCTAACTGTCCAGAAATAGTAAACTAGCCAGACTGGGGTCAGAAAAGTCAAATGACAGCTGCAAAATCAGTATAAGGATAATAACTAATTTAAATTAAATTCAGTAGATTTTTTTTTAAATGAGTCTGCTAACAACTGACATTCTCTTTGAGAATGTGATTAAATGGGGCCTTATCTGTAAAATATCCCAACATTTCAATATTTTTAGAGCTTTTAATAAAGATTATATGCTGGTTATTAGAAGAGAAAAAAAGAAAAAAAAAACAATCCGAGCAAGGATTTTAATAGAGGTACACAAAAATGTAAGTGGCAGAGGGAAAAACAAAATTTTAACAGGTCATGAGTGTAATAAAGGTCAAAAGGAATTTAAAATTAGAATGATGAGCCAGAAAACAAAAACAAATATTCTTAAATTCTGTTAATTATGGCTAAAATTTTTAATGATGGTACTGCTATTACATTCTAGGGTTTTTTAATCATTCTATTTATTATTCCAAACAATTAGGTCTTTAATGCATTCAGACAGGAGAGTAACTCCAAATTTCCCCCTGAAGGTCTATTCTCTATGACCATCCTAGACTATTTTTCTAAGCCTAGATTCCTTAGCAAATATTTTCTAAGACAAATCTTATGTGTAAACACTGCATTGAGAGAGGCAGTACAATCACAGAGAAACAAGAGTGATGGTGAAGGGAAGTGAGGCAGTGAAGAAGGGCAAGCAAGTTTAAAGTTGTATACTATTGAACTGTGCCAACTTCACAGGAAATAGCTGCTTAGTCTTGTGGAATATCCTCAGAGCCTGTAAGATACCACCCTCTCAAAACTGCCAGGAGAGGAAGCAAAAGCAATCTTTTAGTATACTTTTCCCAGTCTTTTATCTTTCTTTGGTCAAAGATTATTTCATTTTGGGGGCACCTGGGTGACTCAGGTCATGATCTCATGGTTCATGAGTTCAAGCCCTGCATCAGTCTCTGTGCAGACAGCTCAGAGCCTGGAGCCTACTTCGGATTCTGTGTGTGTGTCTCTCTCTCTTCCCCTCCCCCTCTCACGCTCTCTCTCTCTCAAAAATCAATAAACATTTTTTTAAATTAAAAAAAAATTACTTCATTTTTTAATTTCCTCTCTCATTCTGGATCTTGCTAATTGTCCCCTTTGGGTAGCTCCTGGGGAATCCAGCACTTCCAGGAGTCCAGTTAGGTCATACTGAAGAACTGGGATTGCTTCATCTCATACTGTGAGGGTGCAATAGAATTCTTGCTGAGGCCCCGCTCTCACTCTTGGGGTGGTAAGATCATTTAAAATGTTAAAAGATGAAGCAAATGCAGTGGTAATAAAGTTTGGCTTGGAGGCCATGGGAACAGTGAAAGCCGTCACTCCCTGTGGGAAACACCCTAGGGCTAGAGTGGAGCTAAGCAGATCTGGAAGGCTCATAAACGGGCCTGAATACAATTCAATTTTCAGTTGTCTGTGAGCTTCACACTTTCTGTTTGACTAATAGTACGGCATCAATACTCTAATATATTTATTTGTTTGAGCACAAACAGAATTATATTCTAAACATGCACTGTCATCATTCTTGCTATGTACATGTATGAAGTTAACATGAGCTTCAATATTTGCTTTAATTTCATCATAACTTTATGCTTAAAAAACACTTTTGAACCATTTATAAAGGAATCATTAAATTCTTCCAGTTTTCCCCTTTTGGGTTGCATGTCAGGGTGGTACTTTTACTCCTTTGAAGTTAGAAATGTAAGCGAGGGTGGCAGGTGTCACATTCAGGCAGAAGTAGAAGGGCCCTTACATGAGTAGCTGTATAATCTTCCTATGGTCCCATTGATCACAGAAGCAGGAGCTA
Organism: Panthera tigris; assembly: GCF_018350195.1. Classification (NCBI taxonomy): domain Eukaryota; kingdom Metazoa; phylum Chordata; class Mammalia; order Carnivora; family Felidae; genus Panthera; species Panthera tigris. The sequence continues at coordinate 123,545,929 of NC_056663.1, read as the reverse complement.
AGCTGGAGCTTGTGAGGCTGAGTAAAGTAATCAGGGCTCCCTACCCATGCAAGTGGGATAGGTAGTCTCAGAAAGAAACTTTTATTATGTTAAGCCACAAAGATTCAGGGATTGTTTGCTACTGAACCACAACCTAACCAATCAGAATCCTAAAAGGAACTCCTTAAACCAAATGATTGAGGAGATTTAAATGAAAGGTGTATTTTATGAAGCTATAGTCATCAGAGGTCAGGGAAACTGACCAGGAATGATGTAGTATGTGAGGCTGGTAACATTGGAGAGATGCTATAATGGCTAGACCAGAAAGGGCAAGAAGAGGGAGAATTAGTTAATATCCAGGAATCTGGATAGTCTAGTTGTGTGGATAGGGCCTGACAATAGCTATAGCCTTCAGTAGAGGAATGTAGCCAACCCAGAGTGACCTGAAGGAGAATAAGTACCCTGACTCTGTTCTCCTTTTACTACCCAATTTTTCTCTTTCTCTTTCTCTTTTTAAGTTTATTTATTTTGAAAAAGAGAAAGAAAGAGTATTTGCAGGGGGAGGGGAAGGGGTTGCAGAGAGAGAGGAAGAGAGAGAATCCCAAGTAAGCTCTGTGCTGTCAGTTTGATGCAGGGCTCAAACGCATAAACTATCAAATCATGTCCCGAGCCGAAATCAAGCGTCGAATGCTTAACTGACTGAGCCACCCAGGCACCCCCCTCCATCTTTTTCCAGTAACTTCTACTGATGGACACTCTTAGAAGCTGGAAGAAAAGGAAGTATATCAATGCCAATAATAACATCAGATGCCCCAGAAAGGAGCACAAAGTAACGAAGTGTAAAGAGAGATCTAGAAGGCCAAATGGAAATGTCCACCAATGTAACCTATCCTAATTGACATAGAAACTGTTACTGGATACTACTGTGACAATAAGGCTAAAATATGTGGGATTGATATAAGGGCTAGGTAACAAGTAGGGAAGCATGACATAGGAGTCTGAAAGGATGATCCAAGTTATGCAGGGTCCAAACATTTGGTAACATTTCCACCTTTTCTCAGAAGGCAGCTCTGAAGGTAAATTTGTGGTCCTAGAAGTGACGGGAAAATACAACATTAATGGTGTATAGTGGTTATTATTGGCTGTATTTGGCAAGGTATCAGTAGAGCAAGATGCACTGAAGAAAACAGACTTTAAAGAAAATAGGAGGAGTCTGCAAATTCAAGGACATGTTGCTTTGAAAACAGAATTGCTTCTCAGTTCCAAATAGTAAAAAAATAAATAAATAAAGTGGAGAAATTCTTTGCATTAAAAAGGCCAATTAAAACTCAGACTCTTGGCAAGCATGGCCATTTAATGGCATGGCCATTAAACTCATTGTTAAAACTTCTGAATGGCTTACAGCAACACATGAAGAAAAATACGTTCATTTAATCAAAATCTCTCTGGGAAAATAGATTAAATGTTTAGATTTCCTACCCAAACCTGATCAGATTGTGGCACCTGCAATTATGCTAAGAGAGAGACTGATGGGGCTTTAGTCAATAAACTGTGAGCAGATGACACCCATTCATTCTGAGCATAGGTCTTAGGGCCAGTGCATGAGTTGTCAGGTTCTCTTCTCTGCTGTGGCAATCTAAGAGACAGGTGTCAAGATGAAGCCTCTGAAGGCCTTTGACCCTGGTAAGAGAAGAGAGCCCCCTACTGGTATTTTAAACATGAAGCAAGAGTAAGAGACCGCATTTGGTTCTATTAAGCCACTGAGTTGTGTGGTCATTTATCATTATCTAACATATCTTGAATATTACAAGCCAGTAATCAACTTCTAGAATTGAAGACATTATGCAATACAGTCGTAACTATGGAAATGTAATCTGAACAAGTGACACCATAACAGGCAAGTAATATACAATAAGAAAAACCATGAACTACAGTCAAGATGAAATGACTGGTACAAACCTTTATGCTCATTCAAGCCCTTTGGAGCATATGGTTAGTTAGGGAAAAAGAGAGAGAGAGAGAGAATTACTTTAAAGATTGTGAAGAATTTTACATTTCAACTTTGTAAAATATGTATGAATAAGTTTAGGGTTTTTAAATCAAAAAGTACAAAATCATCCATTCGCAATTTTAAATAATTTTCAGACACCATTTTGATCTGTCCAGAAAATTATAAAGATCCAAGAATAGAGGACAGGGGTTTATAAGGCTGATAGGAAAATTCTGTTTAGTCTACATGTCACCTCTGGAATTTCAGGGGAAAACTCTATGGTATAGTACAAATTATATACAGTTGATCCTTGAACAACATGGGTTTGAGTGAATTTTTTTCAATCAATAGAGTACAGGAGGGATTTTCATAATGACATTTTCTTTTCTCCAGCTTACTTTATTGTAAGAATACAGTTTATAATATATGTAACATACAAATGTGTTAATTGACTCTATGTTTTTGGTAAGGCTTCTGGTCAACACAGGCTATTAGTAATTAAGTTTGGGGTGGGGGGGAATCAAAAGTTATATTTGGTTTTTGACTGCATGGGGTCAGGGCCCTCAACCCCCTGGTTGTTCAAGGGTCAAATGTATTATATTTATTCCAGATTCCTGGCATGGAGGTCCTAAAACCCTTGGAATTTCCTCTGTAATAAGAGTTGTTTGTTATTCATAAGGAGCCCCTTTGGACCCTGCCGGAGTTATGAGTTGGCTACTCACAGGCCCCTATATAGCTTCAGGATGATGGCTGGTCAGCAGAGGCACCAACCACATGATCATAGGGTTGGAACTTTTAGCCCAGTCCCTGAATCTCCTGAGAGAGTGTCTGGACATTGAGCTCAATTTTCAATGGCTTATGACTTAATCAATTGTGCCTATGTAATGAAACCTCAATTAAAAACTCAATAACAAGGTTTCTGGGGGCTTCTGGAATGGTGAACACATTGAGGTCCTGAGAGGGTGATGTTCTTATATAGGGCATGGAAGCACGTGTCACCCCACCCCGTACTCCCCACCCCTGCATAACTTGCCCTATGCATCTTTTCTATTTGTTTTTTCCTGAGTTTTATCTTTTGTAATAAAACTAATCATTAGTATAGTGCACTCCTGAGTTCTGTGAGTTGTTCTAGTGAATTATCAACATTAAGTGGGAAGTTGAGGGAACACATGAATTTGTAACCAGGTTGGCTGGCAGAAGTGCAGATAACCTGAGGATCCCAATTTTTCTGGTTCCTGAAATCTGACTGGAAGTGATCTTGTGGGGCTGAATCCTTAACCACTGGGATCTGTGCTAACTCAGGGTAGTTAGCATCAGTATTGAAAAGAATTATTAGACAATCAATTGTTATTGAACTGTGGGAAAAAGACAGCTCTAGATCCAGAAAACAGCAAGAAAAGTTTAGTCTCAATTTTCCCTGAAGCCAAAGTACACTAGGCATTATCTGGATTAGGAGCTCCAAGTGGAGGCAAAGTAACTGTGAGGGAAGTCATCATGTGTCTGGTAGAAAAATCGCATGATGATTGGAATATAGAAAAAGGTCCTTCAGAGGCTAAAAAGTCTGTGTGAAGGAGAGCAAATTTCCATACATAGAAGAAGCAATGTATGAGTTTGCTTGTTTTATTTCTGTTCTGCTTGTTATATTTTGTCTAATATTAATTTCTAAATTTTCTTGGATTTCTGTATGCCTACAGATGTTCCATTAACTTTGGCCAGTTTGTTTTGTGGCTGTTCCTTCTAGATTCATTTATTTTCATGATTATTTCAACCTTTGTTTTTCTTTTCAGTCAAATTTCAGGGTACTAGGGTGCCTCCTCCAATAACTTGCTCTTAGTCTGTGTATTTTTCAGTTATGCATCTGGTTTTTCCTATATTCATACACTTCAGTCTTCAAACCCAGCTATGCCCAGAAATGTCCTCAAGCCAGTCTGTTAGTTGGGAAAAAATCAGCATATGCTCCAAAGAACAAGTCTCAGAATGATGGAAGTTAGGAAATCTTCAGGCAATTAGAGATACCACAAAGCTCCCTATGCCAAACAAAGCACAGCACTAAGGAATCTTACATAGATTATTGATTTGGAAACAAAGTGTGTCTGTATTCAACAAACCTCTATTTCCAACTCTCTGGGGATTGGAGATTGTAAAACGCAAGATGTAGCCCCAGAAAAGGATCAGGAGTTGGAATGAGCTAAGAGAGGATGCATATTTAGATCCTAAATGAGAATGTGAATGTTAATTAGAACATTATTCAGTACTACTGGGAAGGATCCATAAACACCAATAGGAACTGTTTCAACCTGGAGCTACCAGGCTAATTCCTCTGGGTGCCATATTCCATAGGGAAGGAAATGCATCTCCTTTTCCTTTCCAAGTTACAGAAAATTCTATTAAAACTGTCTTAAATACAAAGGGTAATTTTTTTGTGTTACATAACTAAAAAGTCCAGGAAAAACTCTAGTCAACATAGCTTGGTACAAAGGACTAAAGGGTATTTAGACCAGGTCTATTGCCACTTGTTGACTCTTCTGTCTGCCATTTTGGCTTAATTATAAACTCTTCTTACTAGCCAGATGGCTTCCATAAGTATCATGGCTTTATTCTTTCAGGGTTGGGTCCAGTATGAAAGAGTAAGGTCTTCTTTTTCAAAAGTCTAACTAACATCTCAACATCCTCATCTCTGAATTAATCAGTGTAGCCAGGGGGAAAATGGTATGCTTAGAGATGCTGAGGCATATGATAGGTAAAAGATTAAAGCTATTAACCCCATTTAGTGAGCATCACAATAGCATCCTATATCTTTGGACATCACTAGGAAGAGCAAGAAGACAAAATAGTAATGAAAACAATTTTTCCTCCAGCACTGGATAGGATATATAGTAAAGTTCATCAACATTCTATAATGACATATGAAGATTTAAGCATTTTAATCCACCAAAAAGGGGCTGATCAGTACACTAACATACGTGGATAGTAAGGGTGAAAAAAATAAAGATTAGAATTTGGAACCTCTTCAAGCCAAACATAGCTAAAAGATTTCATGATGCAGTCTTGCCTAGATCATGCTGTAAAGCCCAATACCTGGACCAGGTGCATCTTATCTATAATGCAATGCACAATATGATTGTTAAGGAATGGTACACAGAACAGATAGAGCTGAACAAAATTTTCATCTTTCACTCTCAATATCCCTAAGCTTATACAACTTGGGCCAGTACCTTCCTGAATGTATTGTTATAGAACTAAAATGAAGTTCAGTTACCCAGATGCCTCTGTGAGTAACGGTAACAAGTTCTTGCCTAGTTTTAGACTCCATCCTTCCCTCTCCATCTGACAGACATTTCTGAGGGATCTAACCACCTCAGAGATAATGTTGGGAAAGAAGAAATAACTAGTTTCTATTCAGTCCTTACCATGTGCAAGGCTTTTATTTTTATTATCCACTTTACATAAATTATCTTTTCTAACTCGTCCAACAGACTGAAAAAAATATTATATCTTTTTCTTTTTTTTCCTCAAGTGATCAAAACTAAGGCTTAGAGAACTCAAGTAATTTGCCTTCATTTACACAGCACACAGTACTGTTTCAGCTTAATTTCAGAGCATCTGATCTCCACATATTATGATTCCTGTCCTTCCTCTCTTCTTCCTTCTCTTCTTTCTATTTCCTTTCTATCTTTATTTTTCATGTGTATTCATCTTAGCATTTTAAAAATAAAAGCCTGAAACATTTCATATATATTTGGAATTATTTTTGGAATTTTCTTCAGTCCCATTTCCTACTTTTACAATGGAAACCACTATACTGAATTGATGTATAACCTTCCAACTTTTACTAAGTCTAAGGATCCACATAAAATACAGTGTTTCCAGTTTAATAAAAAATCATAAATCATATGAAAAATTTCTTATTGTATAAGTTGTTTTGATCATTTGACTTATTTTGAGGATTTAATACATTGATACATGCGTATTTGGCTTATTCTGTTTTAACTAATTTATGGCATTTGAAATATAAACATACTATAATTTATTTATCCATTTCCCTATGATGGGCATTTAAAATAATGCTATTATTATCACACATGTGTATGATGACTGCAGCATTATATGTGTATACCTGTTTCCTTTTGCATATTGCATTAGTTTTCTATTCCTGCCATAATAAATTATCATAAATACAGTGGATTAAAGCAACACAGATTTATTACCTTAAAATTTGTATGTGTTTTGGCATATCAATATATCTCAAACAGTTTTCTTTCATTCTATATATTCTTCTAAGAATGCATTTTACTCAGGGCATCTGGGTGGTTTTGTCAGTTAGGCATCTGACTTAGGCTCAGGTCATGATCTGGAGGTTCATAAGTTTGAGCCCTGCGTCAGGCTCTGTGCTGGCAGCTCAGAGCCTGAAGCCTGCTTCAGATTCTGTGTCTCCCTCTCTCTCTGCCACTCCCTCACTTTTGCTTTGTCTGTCTCTCTCTCTCAAAAATAAATAAATATTAAAAAGAAAAAAACTCTAATGATTAAAAAAAAAAGAGTGGATTTTACTCTTCTACTTCATGGATGTGTCTTATCTTTTAACTACTATTTTACTACTCTTGGCTGACATGTTTTAAGTTCTCTGCCCAGAATATAATAATTTGTTCATCGTTAGGGACATTTCTCCCTCCTAACTGTGTACTATTGTATCTTAGATGTGGTGTCCTGTCTCTGTAAAATAAGATATGCTCAAAATGTTTTATAAATGAATTCATAGGTAGTTGGGCTAGCGCCATGTAACTATGTTTTATTTCATGGCCTGGTCTTGCTGGCCATAGATTACTGGGCAGATGATAGGCATTTAGTCCAGTCTGAGCCAGTGAGAATCCCTTCCCTAGAGATTTGGAATTGAGGCCAGATGAATATAGTCTCAGATTTGGCTGGTTTCTTGAACAGCACTGTAAGGATATGGGCTTTGTGATGTGATCATCTTCTACCTGGTATACTATATACAGACAAAGTCTACAGAGAACCATGAAGTAGAGATACTGAATTAAAAAGGTAGAAATATATGGAGAAAATATGAAACATGAGTGCCCTGATGCTTTTTAAAAGTTTTCATTATACTTATAAAAATTTTTAAATGTGCTTTTCTTTTTAGCAGTGGTTCTCAATTTTTAATGTGCCTCAGAATCACTAAAAATGTCTGTTAAAAATTCAGATGCTTTTGTCCAACCCTGAAAGATTTTGACTCAATATATTTTGAGTAGGCCTGGGAATTTACATATTTATCAAGTATTCCAGTTAATCCTGCAAGTGTATGAGAACCGCTGTTTGGAAAGTGCTGCATTGTGTCGTGTTCCCTCTTTAGTACTTCCTCTGGACTCCTTTTTTTCCAGGCTTCTTTCCCAACATCATCATCGTCTACCTGCCTTGCAAGAAACAAATCTCCTTATTAAGTGCTATGTACATATACCACATAAAATATTATGTGAAGCAAGTACAAAATTATTTCTTTATTTCTCCTCTATCTAGTCACCTATCAACCATATACCTAAATTCCCAAAAGGCAAAATAGTACTGGAATACATTTTATTTAAAATTTTTTAACATTTACTTTTTAGAGACAGAGACATTTATTTATTTTTTAGAGAGCATGAGCAGGGGAGGGGCAGAGAGAGAGGGAGACACGGAATCTGAAGCAGGCTCCAGGCTCTGAGCTGTCAGCATAGAGCCCAATGCGGGGTTCAAACTCACAAACTGCGAGATCATGACCTGAGCCGAAGTTGGAGGCTTAACCTACTGAGCCACCCAGGCACCCCTGGAATATATTTTATTTAAATTGAAGTTACTCAAATAAGTGAAGGGTTATATATATCAGAGACTGTTGTTCTCTGAAAAGAAAAACAATAGAAGAAAATATTTTATCATCTTTATTATTAGATATTTCTCCTGAAGACAAAAGGAAACTTGTGAATATATCTTTAAAGAATCACATATTTAAACTGCTCATTATAAAAAGCAAATTCACAAAATAAGTACACACAAAATCCCTGGCACTGCAAATTATAAGGATTCATGACTTTGTACTTACTCTTAGAAGAAAATTCTGATGCCATTAGTAGGTATTAATTGCCTGGTACCATTAAGATATGATGGCAAGAGAATGGAATTAACCCAAATTTCAATCTAAAAGGAAGAATATCTTTATTTTATTAGCAGGTAAATCCTTGTAATGGAATATATTCAGTCTGCTAAATATGCCAGGATATTTAGTTTCATTTACAAGATTGCAATCAGAGTTAATGAGAAAGCATAATTATCTGATCTGTGTTTATATTCCCTTCTTTTCCTTTCATTTTTAACTTCTTCATGTATTATTCTTCAGGATAGATGCTAGTCCGTCTAAATGTTCTATTTTATTATAACCTAAATATGCCATAAATAAACATGTTATACAAGAAGGAGAATTGTTTATTCTTCTCTCTGAACCATTCAGGCTACAGAATCAAGCCAAATGAATGTTGGGAGGCACTATGAATTTATCAGACTAAACACACATTAAGGCCAGATATTATGTACTAGAACTGTATTAACACTTTGGTCATTAAAACTGCTTAATTAAATTTAATTGTATTTCCCCTACATTATAGAAGTTGCACACTAACCATATCGTCTTTCCTGTCCTAGAAAAGAAAGCTTTATTCCAGAGCAAGTCAACAGTTTAGACTTTCAAGAGTATCTTTGTGATTAATTATATCATCTTTCATTACCAAGGAAAGAAATAAGGAAGATCAATATGTTTATTTGATAGTGCCAGACTAAGGGTTGAAACATGATATTATAGAGCTTTGTATAGAGCACTATTAAGTATTTAATCACCATGTAAGTGCTGCTATCTGTCAGTTTTGTATTATTTTTCTATAAAGTGAATAATACACTAGTAATAGTCAAGTCAAACCAAACAAGAAATATAGATTCAATGATTGGACAACAAAGATTCGAAATTGTGAATTTAGGCCAGTTCTTTGCTTTTAATTAGGGTCTAGGTCAGGTGATTACATGTGTGTTTAATATAGTAGACTTTGTGCATTCGAGAAATGCAAAGATAATTCAGACATGCAATTAAATATAAAATGGGAACTGAAACATACAATAAACCACATTTTGCATTTTTAGAGGAGGGAAAGAACTGTCTTCTTGCTGAGGGTTAAAGAAAGCATCATGAAGACTAAAATATTACCTGGACTTTTGAGAATGGTTGCAATTTGTGCAGGAAGAGAAAAGGTTAGTTCAGATGGAGGGAACCTCATGAGCTGTGACAGAGATATAAGAAGGAGAAAAGAATCTGATTGAATTTGACTGAAATAAGAATTCATGATAGGAAGTACTGAGAAATAATTTTTTAGAAAAAGCAATTGGAGGGAAATCATTAAATGGGAGATGGAGGGACTAAAATTTTTGTAGAGAAAAAGAAGGCATTGAAGATTTGAATACTGAGCAGAAGGGACCATAGTGAGCCAATAAGCCAATACATTTACTTTACATGTTGTACACTTTAACTTCTTTTTAAGTTTATGGTGATCCTTTCTCATGATCATGGTCAGAGAAAAATAACAATCTGAATTTAAATCAGCCTTTCAGTAGTCTTTAGTCTAGATAATAAATGTAGGACAGGAATATGCTTGAAGGGCAACAAACACTGACAGCTGTGTCCTTAACCTATATTCCCTTGTCTGTGTGGGCCAAAGTGAAGTGCAAAGTTGTGCAGTCAAGACTAAGGGACTATATAGTTTATTTGATGAAGGAAATAGCTATGTGAGACTGTGTGTTTATGGTAACTCTGAGTATGATTATGCTTGGTTTTAGTGTGACAAGCTATTTCTTTAATGGAATATCAACTGTCACTCATTTCCTTAAAAAAATCAGTAATAATATTATTGTTCTGAATAAGGCAGACACACAATCATATCAGTAGTTTTTTCTTATCATTCAGGCTGTTTTTATGTACCAGAAATATATCAATTTGTGAACCATACAAATTATTCTGTTTCTCTGACAGGACAGGTCATGAATGAAACATACTGGCTATTCACAATGTGCACTGGTTGCTTATAGTTCCATTTGTGGGAAAATGTATACCTTCTTTGTGTGGCAATGCCACAGAATTTGTTTGAATGTGAAAAGTTACAGACACACCCACCAGGATTTTAGGATCTTCTTGCATTATATGTCAACCATCTCAGTGTAAGATATAAGTTGGCATAATGAGCCTTAGCCTGAGGGGGAGCATAGTCTACCAAATATAGAGAAAAATAAATTTGGCTGTTGAGGTATTACCATTGTGAGGTTAAAATTTTCTCTATCTCATTTGGATGTTTTGTTATCAGCTTCTAGTTTACCTATATATTTCAGAGTGGACATATGTCTAGAATTAATAAACTTAAAGTTTTTTAATGGAGATATGTTTCATATTTTCTTGCCAAAATATTTCTAAGAACAAAGATGTTGCTATCCTTAAAAAATAAATGAATTATCATTTATTTTAAAATAACATTCCCAAGAATAGATTTAAAAATAATTTTCCTTTTGGCAGTGGATATTAGAAGTAGTGTGTGGAACGAGATCTAAAATCTGTGTGGAATGAGATCTAACGGTACTGTAATTTGCTTTAGACCAGGGTTTCTCAACTCTTTGTTGTTGGAAGACTGCCTTGTGTATTGTAGAATGTTTAATAGTATTTTTGACCTCTACCTGCTAGATTCCAGTAGCAACTCTGAAGTTACAAAAACCGAAAATACTGCCAGACAGTGGCAAATGTCCCTGTTTGATAACTGAGTATATACCAATGCATTGGTTATTCATGGCTCTGTGTGACAAATTACACCCAAAATTATCTGCTTAAAACAACAGACATTCATTATCTCACTATTTCTGTGGATCAAGAATTTGGAGATGGCATAAATCGGTTCTCTCCTTAAGAATCTCTTGAAAGACTGGAATCAAGTTGTCAGCAAGAGGTGGGGGTCTCATCTGAAGGTTCAACTGGAGAAAGATCTTAGCTGATTTGGTTATTGGCAGCATTCAGTTCCTGTACACTGTTTCCTGGAGAGATGGAAGGCCTCAGTTCCCAGATGGCTATTGGCTGGAGGCCATCCCATGTGGATCTCTTCCACAAGGAAGCTTTGCTCATCAAACTGTGCAAGTTGAGAAGGCAATACTAAAAATCTGCAAGCAAGACAGAAGTCAAATCTTTTTTAATTTAATCATAGAAGTGACATCCCTCAATGTTGTTATATTTTATTAGTAAGAATCAAATTATAAAAGGGGATTGAATAACATAAGGCCATGAATACTAGAACGTGGAAAATATTTCGGGGCCATCTGAGAATCTGCTTACCACAATCAGGTGGGAAAAACCTGACAGCTCATAAACTCTGCCGATATTATTCAGTATTCTGCTTTCTAGAACAATCACAAATGCCCTCCATCCATCCTAAGTGACCAGGAAGGTATACACTATACAAGTAAGATATAAAGATAGTCTAAAAACTAACCACCACATAAAATAAGTTTCAGACATACAAGATAAATCTATATGATTGGAGTGGCAGTAGTCCTACTGGGTGATGAAAACTATTGACTTTAAAACAGGTTCAAAAATATTACTTTTATCTATAGCACAGTGAGGATGGAAGGAATTGACTAAGTCAAATGGATGTTTTTATGAAGAATTAGTATTTTAAGGCATCAAGTCTTCTACCCTTTTCCTTTCAACCAGGAGAGGGAGAAAATTAGCCACAGTAGTTTTAGTTACATAGGCAACAAGAAGTGCATTTCTTTCAGTTAGGTCTCTTTCACTTTATTTTTTCAAATTCAAACATTTTTTGACAATTTATAGTGAGAAGCACATTTTTATATTAAGACACAGAACCCATACACACAGAGACAAGCAGATATGCAACCAGAGTAAACATCAAGTATTACCCACCTCTTAATCTATTCTGATTTAATACTCTTCTCTCCTATTCTATTGTCTCTATTCTATTCTATTCTATTCTATTGTCTTATTCTGTTTAATTTCATTTTGATTTAATTTCAATAATGATTTAAAATCATTACATTTATTTTATCACTCACTAATTTATAATGTTTGGAAATGACTGACCTACTCAAAAGTGCTGGTCAGAGGTTGTTCAGGTTCTTGTATGTAATAATACATACAAGATAGACATAATTAGAATCATCTAAGTAACATAGTTTTAAAAACAAAAGTCAGAGAGAAGCTTTTTCTTCTGCCTGTACCAATGCTATCAGTGAGTTTTGCAGTGATGCATCAGCCACCAAGGTATTTTAAGTGAACAACAGCATCTGTTAACACGTCTAACTAACTTTAAAAAAAATCATCTGCAGACATGAGGGCAGTGATGCTAACAGGCCCATTATGGAAATATACCTGAGACCTTGGCCTTATTAACACCTTGAATGCTAACCAGGCATCTATGAAAAGACATGAAACAGGTCAGCATTTTTTGTCTTTGGATCATGTCAAAGGTTAGAATTATTTCTTAATGTTAAAGATTTTTACACAACTGCTTAAATATGAAAATAAAATTGCCTATCTGTGCATTTCTGGAAGGCTGAGGGGAAATAAGAAAAAATAAAAACTAAAGTGTATATTACATAGTTTTAGAATCCTTAGAAACTAGAAAATATAATGAAGAAATTTAGCCTTTAGAATTCAACTTTTAAGTACTAGTGTATAGTCCCAGGTTTGAAGACACCGTGTTCCAATGTAAATAGCATGACCAAAAGAAATCAGTGTAAATCAATTTTTTAATTCCCATTCGCTTACCCTTGTTTACACTGGGAATCTGCAAACTGTTTCCCAGAGTATTTTTCCAGTTAGCTACTCTTTGAGCATGATCAGTAGGAGGAAGTACTGGGGACTCAGAGACAAATCAGGAAGAGAGGAACATGGTCATCTTTCTCACCCTTCCACACTCTCACCCAAGCTCCCTTTCTTCTTATTCTGACATTACTCCTGGAGTGTTGGCCACTGTGGTGGAGGCCTTACCTCTGTGCTTCCATATTCTGGTCCTAACAGTTCTTTCTTTGTGTTCCCCCAGCCCTTCAGGTAGCAGCTGCTTCTCACAGTTTCTCATTTCTGGGTTAACACACATTCCAATTTTTGCGCTTTCCATTTCAAAAACCTGCATAAGCAATTCCCTGTGTTAAATCTTTTCTGTTTGAGATCCCTATTGTGGTTTCTGTTTTCCTGATTGTAGGCTGTCTGATACAAATGTAGGTTTGAATACTGCCTTTGGTCACTAGGTTTGTTATTTGGCTTGGGTTTGTTATTTAAATATTCTGAGGCTGATCTTTATCTCTGATAAAAAGATGGAAAAATTAGTATCTGCATTTCAGGACTGTTGTGAGCTTTAATAAGATGGTATACTTAATGAACATGGCATGGCACATAATAGATATTCAAAAACTATTATTAGTAGAAAGTATATTTATAATAGCTATTTCTATGGCTGTAGAGAAAGCACTTTTCTTTATAGCTAATAGATTGATAATGCATATAAAATAGTAAAGTTAACAAAGTTAATACTTTGCATGAAGTGAAGTGACAAAAAGAAAGTTCAGTTGATTAAATACTGGTGTGGAAATTATCAATCTCATTTAGAAATTTTACTTAATTATTGAATTTCATCCTGACATCTCATATAGATAAAGATCAGGTTGAATGATGATAAAAATATCCTGTAACATGTCTACATGCTGTGATTTCCAAAGATTCAGTGCTAGATTGGGAACAAGTTTGAATGTGAGCTGGAATGAGCAGTCCTGAACAGATATTTGTATATAATGTATGGAATATATTTATTCTTCAAAGAAAAGAATACATAGCAAATATATATACCTAAATTCATGTAGAGCCTTTGAGCCTTTTTTTAACTTTTTACCTATAGATTTGTAGTAAGTTGCAAAAATTGTACAGAAAGTTTCCATGTACCCTGCACCCAACTTTCCCAAATGGTTACATTTTATATAACTATAGCATAATATCAAAGCCAAGAAATTAAGATTGGTATTCATGTCAAGTTCATGTCGTTTTATCACTTGTGTAGATTCATGACATAACCACCAAACTCAAGATACAAAAGCTTCATCACCACAAAGAAATCTTCCCTTCTTTAAATCCTTTGCTCTTTTATGTTTTATAATATTTTATAATAGTCTTAAATGTTTCCTCTGTATAGAAAACCACATCACACAAATGTAATAATTTTTGCTTCATTATCAAACACAATTTAGAAACTCATGAGAAGGAACATTTACTGTATTTGCTCGTATTTTTACTTTTTCAGTTCTTTCTTTCCTCATGCTCTGAGATTTGTTGTTGTTTTTAATCATGCCCATTTTGTTTCAAGAGCTTTTTTAGTCATTCTTTTAGGGCAGATGTACTGATGACAAATTCTCATACTTTTGCTTCACTTGAGAAATTTTGATTTCCCTATGATTCCTACAGGATATTTCACTAGATATAGAAGTGTACAGAATTCTAATTGTTTTTCCACTATATGTAAGGTGTTTCTCTAGTGCTTCTTTCAAGATTTGTTCTTTGTCTTCGGTTTTCAGAAAGTTACTTATGATATATTTTAACATGACTTTCTTTGGGTCTATATTGTTTGTGGTTCACTCAGCTTCTTTTTTTTTTTTTTTTTTTATAAATTTTAATCTTTTTTTTTTTTTATTTTTTTTAACGTTTATTTATTTTTGAGACAGAGAGAGACACAGCATGAACGGGGGAGGGACAGAGAGAGAGGGAGACACAGAATCGGAAGCAGGCTCCAGGCTCTGAGCCATCAGCCCAGAGCCTGACGTGGGGCTCGAACCCGCGGACCGCGAGATCGTGACCTGAGCTGAAGTCGGATGCTCAACCGACTGAGCCACCCAGGCGCCCCTCACTCAGCTTCTTGAAGCTGTAGGTTTATACTTTTAATAGTTTTAGAAAATTTTTAGCCATTGTATCTTTGAATGATTCTTTAGCCACACTCTTTTCTCTACTCTTTTTCTGGGAATCCAATAACATGAATGTCAGTTATTTTCTTATAACCCCACACATCTCAGAGGCTCTGTTTATATTTTTTAGTTTATTCTTTCTCTCTTGTTCATACTAAGTAATTTCTATTGTTCTATCTTCATGTTTACTAATTCTTTCTTCTGTTCTTTACATTATGTTGTTGAGCTTATTCACTGAGGGTTTTTGTTATACATATTTTTTGTTCTGAACTTCCCATTTGCTTATTATTTGTATTTTCTGGTTTTTTTTGTTTCTACTTTCTATTTTTTAATGCATTTAAAACAAGTTTATTATTTCTCTTTGAAGCCTTTTTTTTTAATGACAGCTACTTTAAGATCTTTGTTAGATAATGCCAGCATGTGTCATTTCCACAATGGCATCTGTTAATGGCTTTTTCATTCAAGCTGATATTTTCCTGGTTCTTGTTATGAAAAGTGAGTTTCTGTTGTATCCTGGACATTTGGGGTATTATATTGATAGTGTTCGGAATTCATTTAAATCTTCTGATTTAGCAGGCTTCTTCTGATCCTGTCCCAGCAGGGGAAGGGGACCACAGCCTAGAATGAGTGTGGAAGTCTATGTTCCTCATGAAGCCTACACTGATACCATGAAGGAGGTGGTGTAATTAATATTAGGCATGAAAGTTCCAGCTTCCCACTCATTCTTCTTGGATCTCACTTTAGTGGGGAGGGTGAGGAGGAGGAAGAGAGGTGCTGCTCATTATAGACAGTAATAATGTGTGTCTGTATTCCTTACCCAGTGTTTGCTAACAGGGGTGAGTTGGAGCATGGTTTATTATCTATGGTATTTGGCTGGGATAGGGAAGATGTTGTCTAACAGATTTCTTCCTGCTAACCCTTTTATGGTCCTTTGGCTAGAACAAAGTGGTATTTATTGTATAATTATTTTTTTAACTTCTTTGCTGGCTATGCATCTTTTGTTGTTTTCAAGTTGGTTGCATTTTCATTTCTGAGTCCCAAATATATGAACCTGAGAAATTTCACCAAATCATCCCTTGGGCCCCAAAGTTCCTAGTTGGTCTGTCCTCTTCTCCATACCTATCAGAATTTTCATATATATATATATATATATATATATATATATCCTGAGCCTGATTGATTTTAAAAGTATAATGCATTTCTAATTAATACTGTGTTTATCATAATTTAAAAGGTGTTGTTTTAATATAAAACAGTAATTAGTGGTTAGAATTTCAACAATAAAAGTTGTTTAATTATGATACAAGCAAAAAATAAAATGTAAGCATCTCTGGGCAAATCTAGTACTTAAGGCATCTAATCCCTACTCAGGAGCAATGGCCTTGTTTCTATCACCATCAACAATGTCAGAGCCCAGAGTTTCTGGCACCTTCTTATCAACTTTGTCTCTTTTATCAGCTATTGGTATGATGAAATAGCATCCAAGAGCTAGCTCCCCAAGTTGCTAAGGTACAGAGTTAGTTCTAGATTACCTATAGTAAAAGGACAGTATGAATGTTGATCAATCAAATGACTTCCAACACATGTGCACACTATGTAAGAGAGGTGACTACAAACACTAAACATACACACATACTTGTAAATCACATACTCTTGCACACATGCATGCAAACTTACAAACATTTTTAAAAGACTTTGTTCTGATTCATATCTTTGTTCCATAAGTTTTATTATTGTACCTTATGATTCGAAACAATTGACAGTTTAGAATCAATCAAATATGGTATAACATACAACGTACAAGAGGTAAAGTTTACCCTTTCATTTGTATTCATTTATTCTATAAATATTTATTAAGCAGCAACTAAATGTGAGACATGGAGGAATTAATGTTAATAAAGCACTTTATCTGCCCTACAAGCTTCAGAAGTTTGAATTTCATTCGTGGAGACAAAGAAAATATTTATGAAAATATGTCAAAGGGTATATCCAGGAAGTTACAAGAATAGCAGTCCTAGTCATCCATAATCTCAGTTTGACATGTCCTCAAGCCTTTACCTAGAATCATTTATTTCTTTATTACCCCTGGCTTATTCTCTCTTTCAAATTCCTATTCACATGCCAAATGTCAAGTATGAAGGTAAGTTTTCAGAGAAAAAAAAAACTCTTAGAAAAGCAATTAAGAATTTTTGCCACAGAACTCTGATCATGTATTTTTTCTACTTAAAATATGCATTTAAAACTAGCTTTGAAAAAGAGTTACATTTCCCTTCAAATAATCTACTTTGTAAACTAATTGAAGATGTTGGGCATAGTTCATAGTCTATGACCAAACTAAATGGCGTATTGTCCTGATAGTTTTTGACCCACCCTAGATGGAACCAGAAATCATGGTAAACATGGTACTGGCCTTGGGAAAATATTAGTTTGGATATAAAAGCACATACTCACCAGGCATTCATGCTGGCAGCAGGATGATCCAGTAGGAGGAAAGGAGGTTTTGAAATCAGAAATTCCAGCCATATCACTGGTATTTGACTTTGGGCAAGGTACATAACCTCTCTAAGTTTTTTCTCTGATCTCTCCAAATGGAGTTATGATTAATATTAAATGCAATAGAATACATAAAATTGTGTGTTTCCTTGCCACTGCTACCATTGCCACACTGATCTCAACCAGACTCCAAGTGAGAATATGAGAGGGGACAGTCTCAGAAAGGGATGGGAATAATAACTAGAGAACAGGAGGTTCTCTCATCTTAGATCAAGGTGATGATGAAGGTAGTAGAGAAGAGGAAGCTAGTTTTGTAGTGACTATTGGAGCAACATGATCCAGTATGTGTGAATAAGCAGGGCCCGGCATGGGGTTTGAACCCAGGCAATAAACCAGGCCTAGCCTCCTGTAATGTTGTGAATGTAGAGTCTAATGAAGGAGTTAAGAGCATGGCCTTAAAAGAAGGACATTTACAATTTTATTAGGTAAGCCTAGACCACAATTGGGCTCAGGAATACTATTATCCTAGGCTTACTCTAAAGTTTATTTAAGTTATAATCTCTGCCTCTAGCTATTTTAAAATGGGCTGTGGACTATATTCCTTATTTTCCATTCTTTCTCTTCATTCTTTCCCACTGCATGGCAAGTTTAGTGATATGGATAAAGCTTAAATATTTGCGAAGCCTTTATTTTACAACATCAATTAGTACTTTAAAATAACCATTGATATTTTCTAATACAAATTCAATTTCCCCTAATTTATTCCAATTAAAACAAATTTCTACCTAAGTACCAATGACTTCGAAAAATATTAGTGATATATTTTTATAAACACTTACTTTAGTGTTAAAATTTATTTCATGGGGGTATTCTAGATAAAATTGAGATAAAATTTGTTAAAAGCTTTCAATGTTGAACAATTTCATAACATACAGTGGGGTACATGGCAATAGAAAAGAAGAAATTTTTCACCAATTCTGTTTTATACTATCTCAATTTCTGGTAGTAGAACAAGACTGTGCCAAAATACCTTTTTGAATATTTTAAAATGTGGCATAGTTTTATGATGCTTGATATAGATCTCTGAATTTGGACATCTAGTGTGCATATCTGTATTTGGAAATCCAAGATGAATACAAAGGTCAGAGAAGATGCCACAAATCCTAGAATCTTTAAATGATAAGACATGAGCCAATGGATTGGAGAGTCAGATGTCATTATGCTATGATCAAATATCTCAAAGCTGATTCAAATGACCAGTCATATTATGTGCAAATGGGTTAAACAGATTTAAGTGGTATTAATGCAGCAAATTCAGAATTAATTTTAAAATCACTCCTATACAAAGCTCCTTCTCAATCTGTCCTTCCTATGCTGTGTTTCTATGGGATATTTAGACCATAAAGTTCTTTTACTTTTCCCAAGACTCACATTTCATCTGATGCTTTTCAATAAATTCACTGTATTTCTTGAGAAATCTAAATTTGCTGTTAAACTTAGTCCATATTTAAATACGTAGACAAATAAAGTTACAAAAATGATTCATTTCATAATCTTGACATTTTTGACCAAACTCAGGAAGCTAAGGATAGATAGCACTGCAATGTTGAATGGCAATTAGCAATTAGGATCACTTTAACTGGAAGAAAATCACAGAGTATCCTATTTCTCTAAAATGGTTCCCCATTAAGGGGAGGGGAAAAGCAAAACAAAAGCTGGCATTGGCTAGTAAAAGTCATTAAAAGAAACATAATACAACTGAAAATGGAAAAGATACTGCCAGAAAGAAAATGGTGTGACTAAGAGCCCTGCAACTGTAGTTAGCAGTGAAGAACTACAGCATTTTGAATGGTAAATCACATTTACTGTAATAAGGAAATGTAAAATATTTTTTCTCAAATATATTCTAGCTCCTTTAATACCCATAATTGGTCATTGTGAATAACCAAGCCAACATTTGAGGCATTGATGGAAAAGGCATTTTTTAAATTATTTATATTATACATATCAAGTATTACCACATCATTTAGAAACTGTGTACTTTCTTGAACTTAATGAAGCTCATTAATTCTTCCCAACACAGTAAGTATTTACTAGCTAACACAATAGTGAAAGTTCCATTTCCAAGCCACTAGCTGAGCTATTGTAGAGGAGAGTATATTTTACGAATTGATTCAAAGCAATCTCTGTAGGCTCTCAGTAAGGAGGTACAGTAAAAAGTAGTGCTGTCTTGTGAGTCAGTTAGTCTCACTCTAGTTAAATATATACCCAGAGAAAGAAAACCATGCAGCATTTCAGAATCTGGGCTTAAAATCAATTTATGTTGAGAACCAAAATGTCTCCTTTATAAATATTTATAGGAAAGGATTTCAGATTATATGTTCACCATTGAATGGTGCATATTATTCTTATTAATGTTTCATAAACATTTGTACAAAAAACAATATGCTTTACTTTGCTTCTAAGTATTAAGTAGAATTATTGCAGCATCTGCTTCCAATGGTTGAGTGCACAAGCTATTCATGCCTTGTCGTAAATTCTGTGATGCATTAAGATGTCATTAAATGTACCTTCTGTGGTTGTCTCCTAATTTACATACCTTGTAAATCATCAGGTAAAAATCAAGTGAACTGGGGAATAGTCTCCTATGTTCTTCCCTTCTGCCACAGACTGAATGCAATTCATATTCTTCTCTATTCTAGACTCCAGCCACCTCTCATGCCTCATCTCTGAACCTGAGTCTCAGAACATGTGAAAACATAGTTAATGGACACAATTATTAATCATTTTTAAATTATGTCTATAATTGTATAGAAACAAACTTGGAAAATAGGCTAGGAGATTAAACATGAGGTTAGGCTTATATAGTTATATATTTAGTATGTCTGCTGTAAAGGAGAGGCTGCATTTCCAAGGGTGCAGCAAGTGGAGAGAACATGGAAGAACACTGAGGGATTAACTGTCTTTTTTCTCTCGGTCCTGTTTCAAATGCCCTCACCATATGGTTCCTAGAACCACGGAATCTCAGCATTAAAAGAGGCTTGTAGCTCACTTGGTGCAACCCCCATCCATTGCAGGATTCCCCTAGATTAGCATCCATCTGTTGTCTAAACACTTCCAGTTATGGGGAGGCCACAGTTTTGTAAAAAACTCCATTCAGTTTGTCATTTGGATAGACTTCTTTTCAGTGTTGGAATGATTTTCGTAATTTAACTTTTAACCCCTTGTCTTCTCCTTTTTCACAATTGTAACAGTGGCAATTTTTCTTCAGTTTCAGTGGCCAGATTGGAATCACCTCATGTTGAGTGCTACTGCTTTGTTAAGGGACTTTGTCACTACAATATTATTCCTCTGATTTCTGCTACCTAAGGCATTTAGTTCAGAACTACTGTTAAAACCAACACAGTTTCAGGCTACTAGGCCAAGTCACAACTTTAAGGATGCTAGAAAATTGAGAGAAATGAACACATTTGCATTTTTACTAAAGTGGACCTAGAACATTAATAATAATTTTCTATTACAGAGAAAGATAAGATGTCCTAGCAATTTTAATGTTGACCCTTGTATTTTGTACTGAAGTTTGGATGAGATTAATATCCCACAGAAGACAAACATAAAATTGTTTGAGAGCAGTGTCATTGAAAACAGATAAATATACATGGATTTTTATATCTAAGACACAGAAAAGGGAGAATGATAGTTTATGATCAGGGTTCTCCAGAGAAACAGAACCAATAGGATATATATGGATATTTATAAGAGGATACTTGTTATAGCAATGGCTCATGCAGTTGTGGACGCCAAAGTCACACAATCTACTCTCGGTGAGCTGGAGAACCAGGAAATCCAGTGGTATAAATCAGCCTAAGTCTGAAGACGTAAGAAATGCAAGAAAGAGGGGGTCACTGATGCAAGTTCCAGAGTTCAAAGACCTGAGAAACAGGGCAAGGGAAAATGGCAGTCCCAGCTCAAGAAGAGAGAGAGGGGATTCATCTTGCTTTGCCTTTCTCTTCTTTTCGAGCCTTTTAAGGATTAGATAGTACTCTCCCACACTGGTGAGGGTAGATCTTCTTGACTAAGTCTACTGATTCAAATACTAATTTCTTCTGGAAACATCCTCACAGACATACCAAGAAATAGCTTGCACCAGCTATACAGACATACCTTAGCTCTGTCAAGTTTTCACTTAAAAATTAACCATCACAATGGAGAACAAGAAAGGAGGCATGAAATCATTACTTACAAATACATGAATCCATGAGGAACCATAATTTTGCCAGATTAAATTAGCTTGTTTCATTAAAAAATTTTCTTCTAAACAAAAGTTGTCTAGCAAATAAAATGTGTGTGTGTGTGTGTGTGTGTGTGTGTGTGTGTGTGTGTGTTTGTTTTAATTTCAGGGTCAGATTTTCCCCTTATGCTATGTGATTTACAAGCTATAACAATTCCAACCACTAATTCCATGCTCACTTGTTATGGGCTTATACTAGAAGATGAACTTCTAATATTTTGCCTTAGAGAGGAAGACATGGTTACCAAGTGATGGGCAATTTTAAAAACACTGTAACATATAGAAAAGCATCTTGCTTTTCCTTGTTGTTTCTGCTCAAAATACATACATCAGTCTTTGCAACAGTGAATCCTTGAATTGCTATCAGACAGGGCACTGTGAGAAATGAGAATTCCCTGCAGTCTCTAAGCCTGTTAAAGCACCAAGAGATTCTTTTTGGTTTCATCCCCCAGAAAAACACTCCAGTGTCCCGAGGAATCAAGGGAAGGGACGAAGATGAATACAGGAGTGGAGAGGTCAGCAATAGGAGAGCAGAGAAAGTTGTTCCCTTTAAAAATGTATTAAAATAGTGTACAACACTCTAATATATCATTTTGCAGCATGTTTTCTCTTTGAGGCACTAGAGGCAATGCCAAGGAGCAGATATCAGGAGAAAAGTGTAGACAGCAAAAAGAAATCCAAGTGTATGAGCTTCTCTGACATTTTCCTCATCTTCCATTGGCAAGGTTTCAATGGGCACACCAGGTTTGGGAAACTAATTTTAAATGTCACTCTCATAAGAACACAGTCATGGTTTCTATCAAATGTAAAAGCAGATCCATTCTCAATAATAACACATATACAAGATTAAACCTGTGTTAAGTCAGTTTTTCGAAAGGAATTAAGATCTTATTAATGTCAAGGAAAACAAGCGTATACTTCCCACATGTTAGGATTTAGAAACTAAAATTCCCCTCTTAATGAGTGATAATTAAATAATTATCTGAAATGAGTTTATGCATACAGTGCAAATCTGGAAAGCTAATATTAAAAAGTTCATGTGAAAAAAAAAACACAGTTCTTCTGAGGGATGCCTGTCTGGCTCAGTTGGAGGAGCATGAAACTCTTGATCTTGGGGTTTTGAGTTTGAGTCCCATATTGGCATAGAGAACACTTAAATAAAATACTTGAAAAAAATTAGAAAACAAAACAAAAAAAACATATCTTCCCTTTTTTGGAAGTCATATAAGTTTATGCATGGAAGATTTCACAGGAAAAATTTAAGAAATACTTGTAGATTACACCAGGCCTTTGATTCAACCCCAGTTTTACATAAATTTAAATATGGAAGGTATCTTTGAAATCACTCATCTTCTCCTTTGTCATTAGAAAATTGAGGCATCTTGGGGCACCTGGGTGGCTCAGTCCATTCAGTGACCAACTTCCGCTCAGGTCATGATCTTGCAGTTTGTGAGTTGGAGCCCTGCATCAGGCTGTGTGCTGACATCTCGGAGTCTGGAGCCTGCTTTGGATTCTGTGTCTCTCCCTCTCTCTCCTCCTCCCCACTCACACTCTGTCTCTCTGTCTCAAAAATAAATAAACATAAAAAAAAAACTTTAAAAAAGCGAAAAGAAAATTGAGGCTTCTTTACATCCTTCTTAACCAAGGACAACTGGACATTTGGTAGAAGAAACAGAACTAAAACTCCCAGCTCTTAAATTCCACTCAGTGTTTTCCTTTACACAACACATTGAGAAGTGCAGCAGCTTTGCATGTTTGTTTTTATAACATCAACCATGTGGAATCCTGGGTACCGGGAATTACAGTATTTCAACCTAATAATGATATAGATCATGTTTTGCCTACCATGTACTACACACTCTACTAGGTAGTTTATATCCATTTATTCTGAATTAGTCAAGAAAAGTTTGATTGAATACAACTCAAACCCTTCACACAAGCTTAGAGAATGATTCATGAGTCTAAAGTTTTGAAGGAAATTTCACGGTCTAACTTCAGGAAATATACTTGTTAGAATGTTCTAAGCTACCAGTTCCATTTCTAAATTCTCTATTTTTGTTTCTCTTTCCATATGTAATCTATTTTACACAATGCTAACCATCATTCTTTTCAAAATTCTTAGCTTCTGCCTTCCAGGAGTTTGACAGGCCAGGAGACTTTGAACAACCATAGACGCATTAACCTCTGATCACTTCAAAGACCAAAAACCAAATTTCTGAACTTCTCTCTCTCTCTCTCTTTCACTCATTTGTTATTTGATAAGTAAGAGAATCTGATTGTATTCCTCCCTTTCATTAACTACAATAAAGTTTTTATTAAATTCTGCACAGGTCAATTGATAACTATCTTCTAAATACACACACACACACACACACACACACTGTCTACCTAATAAAATAGTCCATTTCTTAAGGTCAGGTACAATTTTTTAGGCTTCTTTTATATGTTCCGGAATCCTGGGCACATGGTTAATAATGAATAAATCATATTCTGATTGGTTGAACTGTCTATGGTTGCCTTAAATTTTGATACAATCGAAGACCATGTCCATGAATTATTCCCTCTTAGCCATTGTTAACTGTCTTCAGTTTCTGAAGGAATCCAAAACATGTGACAAATTCTATCCTCTCTGCAGTTTAATATATTCATATGGGAAATTATTCAAAAAACAGTTTGAAATGATATTAAGAATTATTCCCTTTATACCCAGACAATGTTGTATAATGAAAAATAAGCACCCCATAGACCAGTAGTCTAGATTCACTTCTCCCTCTGATAGTACAAGCATGGAGAAATTCCTGAAACTCTCTGATCTCAATTTGCTCATCCAGCACCCAAGTTGTACAAAGGTAGGAGATGGAAAGAAGGAAGTTAGACAAGAAGTTTTCTAACTATGTTCTGTCCATTCTGAGGGTCCTTTGGAACTCAGAACTTTCTTGGACAATCATAAGAGCTGTTTACAGGAGAGTGTGGAAGATCAAGTAGGGTGGGGCTTTGTTATTCCCTTTAAGCCTTAACCAGAGGAGCTCCATTTTTATTGGGGTTATCACTCTCAGATACTAGAATTCTATAATCTGCTTTCTTTTGGAAAGTTATGCTATTTTTTTAAACTACAGAACTAAATTATATTTCAATTCTTAAGTTATATGATATGAATGAGAGACAGTTATTTATGGTCTCTCATGGGTTAAAAGAATGGTCTGCCTCTCCAACTCTCACATTCTCCAAATTTTGTACAAAATCCTACCCCCCACATAGCAGCCAGGAGAAAGCCCCGTCTTAAAGCCCTTGCAGGTAACATAGCAAAGGCGTAATGCTCACACTTGAAGATGAAAGGGGAAGCTGCTGGCTCACCAGTCACAACTTTTGGTATCTCTGCCATCAAATGCAACTGGTATCACATAGGACCTGCTCTGTATTCATTTATTTTATAGGATAAACACCTAGAAGCTGGATAAAGAATAAAAGGGAAAGACCTAATGTATATCAGAGGTCAAAATGATAAATTTGAGAATTCTTGCTTAAAGAGGACACATGTGATTTGGCAGATTTTTTAAAAATCTGTTTTATTTATGATTAGTTTTCTTTGGAAGTGAGGTGGGGAGAAGTGAAGCTGAGTTTGGTAGTGGAAATTAGTATATTTATTAGCATTTTATCTTTGAGCATCAGCAAGGCATTCTTGCTGTGTCAAATATTGAATTAGATACAGTTGTTTTCCAATGACCTCACTTTTTTGTTAGAATATTTTCTATTACTATCCAAGTATAATCAATTCTCATGCCAAGAAGCAACAGAGAATCCATTAGAGACATTCGTGTCTATTGGACACTGTTCTGACAAGCATGGTGGGTGGTTTCCCAATGCTAAATTAATTTTTCTGTGTGATAATCCAGGATCATCTGTGTTATGGAGGTAGTCCATTCTTGCCATAATTTTCTTGGCACAAATATTTAAGAACTTGTTCACAAATATTCTAGAATCCCATCCTTGACCCAGTTGTTTTTAATCCAAGGTATGGTGGATATTTTACTTAAGGAAAAATAGTTATTAAATCACAAATTTCTATGTATATTTCTATGATGATTGATCTATTAAATCATACTAAGATAATAATACACATATGCCCTCCCCCAGTATTTTCTACATTATGACCTCATGCAAAATTAAATAAATCATTTTGCCACTCTTCTGGACATGAAAGTTGCATCCAATCACATTTTATGTCACTGAGTTTCTTTATTAGTTAGGAGTTGTGGGGGTTTTTTTGTTGCTGTTGTTGTTTTTTTTACTTATAACAAGACCAGACTCCAGCAGCTAAAATTAACTAGTGTTTATCTTCTCACAAAAGAACATCAGTAGGCATTACTAGATTGGTGGGTGAAAGGACTTCTTAATGTCATTAAGCAACTCAGACTCCTTCTATTTATCTGCTGCATGCTTTTCTTTCTATGTCTGTCCACAAAGTGAGAAGATGGTACCAGAACTCCAAATTCCATGTACATGTTGTAGCAGGAAGAAGGGAAAGGGGAAGGAAAGGGCAAAGGACTACAACTAATTTAGCTCTAATTAAGGAGCCTTTCCAGAAACACCATGAATAGTTTGTATCTATACCTTATCAATGAAAATTTACACACCTGACACCTAGTAAATTTACACACCTTTACAACTAGTAAAGAAAGAAGTTGTAAATGTAATCTTTTAGCTGTACCACAGGGCCACTTGAATAAAATGGAGGATGGAGGTGGGGGAGTATCTTTTCTTAAGAAAAGACAAGAAGGAGAGAAAGGATATCAACTAGTAACTAGCAATTTATGGCACAGTGGACTGAATGTGATCAAGTGTTTAATTATTTTGTTAATGGCTTCCTATTTTGATTGTGTGTAATCCCTGAATTTTACTGCTTCCTAACTATGCATGCTTTTGGACAGACAGCTTGGTTCATAGAATGCCATATATAGGTTCAATGATGGGTAGAAAAGTATTACTAAATGTGTATGTGTGTGTGTATATTTTAAGATGAGCTGAGGCAAGTTTAATTTATTTGACATTATGTTAAAGTAATTTAAAAGAAGAATTCTGTAAACTTTGAACATGTTGTTTAGCCAATTTGATATAGGCATAAAGCTAAAATCTTCTTGAGGAAATCCTAATTCATATCTTGAACAGACTGATAGTATAACATTAAAACTCTGACAATAATATTATGAATTATAGAAAGAATAGGCTCCAGTTAAGTAATTAAAAAAAATTAATGTTTATTTATTTTTGTGAGAGAGAGACACACACACAGAATCCAAAGCAGGCTCCAGGCTCTGAGCTGTCATCACAGAGTCCAATGCGGGGCTCAAGCTCATGAACCACAGATCATGACCCAAGCCGAAGTCAGACGCTTAACTGACTGAGCCACCCAGGTGCCCCTCCAGTTCAGTGATTTTATAAATAAATGAAATATCTGTTATGATATTTTATCCTTATAGGATTCTTCATTATATAAGAAAGTGTAGGGGTTCCTGGGTAGCTCAGTCGGTTAAGACTCCAACTCTTGGTTTTGGCTTGCATCATGATCTCGCAGTTAGAGAGTTTGAGCCCCACATCCAGCTCCACACGAATCCCAAGAATCTTCTTGGGATTTTCTCTCTCTCCCTCTCTGCCCCATCCCTGCTCATGCACTCTCTCTCAAAAATAAATAAATAAATAAATAAATAAATAAATAAATAAATAAACAAACAAACAAACAAACTAAAAGAACAAAAGAAAGTGTGACTTCATATTTGACTTTATTTCAATTCAGTAAATGTAAAGCATGGTATAAAGGTTGACTTCTCAAATGAAAAGCACAAAATAATACTTTTTAAATGAAATCCAAGGTCATTAAGAAACTAAATGGTATCTGTAGATTAATCTAAAATAATGTACAATACCAATTATTATATATTTGGTAAATTCTATGTAGTGATTAGAATATGATGTTGGTGGTTAGTTCACTACATTGCTAAACTACTAGGAAGTTTTGTTGTTATTGCTATATTTAGCAATTTTTCCTTTCAGCTATAGAGTATAACCGAAAGACTTGTTTAATAGGATAAGCACTAGTCTACTCAGTTGATTGCATTATAGCAATTTTTTTTGTGTGTTTTTTTTCTTTATTTGTAAACATTTTCATACAGAGCATGGTCTTAAAGCATTTTATATCTAAAAAAGCTGGTATATCTCAAAAACTTGTCTAAAATCTCTCAATGTAATTTCCATAACACATGAGGATTGCATATAGGATACTAGCACTTGGAATTCAAATCCCACTTATTTTCAGGATAAATTAGGAGACCATCATGAAAACTGAGAATGAGAAGTTTAGTTAGCTCAATTTACCACCTAATGAAGAAATTACTCCTATCACTTTTGACAGATCATCATCCAGTTTTGTGTAAATATTTCTAAGAACATTTCTTTCTTTATATTTTTTAAAAAGTTGGCATTTCTTGAAAAAGCAATTTTTTTTCCTTAGTGTGAGATTGTAGGGGAGTAAAACTTTTCCCTTCTCCCCTTCTAGATTCTTTGTCTGCTCTAATAACTGACAGATTAACAGGAGAAAAACAAATTTAATTTTGTATGTACAGAAGCCCCAAAGATATGAGGCTCAAAGCAATGACCAAAGCAGGCTGATTTTGTATACCTTTTATAGAAAAAAATAATAAATTTGTGAAGAATTGACAAGACAGATAAGTCTGAGCTTGGGGTAGCAAATTAGTGAGGAAGTAGTGATGTTTGTACAGCTTTCGCAGCCCTGAATTCCCTATCTCTGGCAATAAGGATGCTTCTATTCTCCTGGTATAGGGAGAGTACCTTCACATGGGACATCTGCTTCCTGCTTTCATCAGGATAAATGAGGGTCAGAGTGTCTTTCTTGTACTTGCTGTTACTTAGGTAACTTTAATTCAAAATAATCAGTATGCTAAAATGGCATGATTTGGAGTGGCATACTTTGCTCTCCTTCAGGCTGAATACACCCTATGTGCTCCCAGATACTGCCTTAACTTCATGATGTAGGATGACACTGAATCAGTCTAAGCATCCCTCCATATGACTGGCCTTTACACATTGGGAACCAATAAACATACCTTTCCTATTTCTCTCAAGCTGACAATTCCTATCTGTTTTCTTTCATGTAACAGAGCTTTCAGGCTGTTAACCAGCTCTTTCCAGTTTTCTGGCCTTATAATAAATTTTTCTTTTGCCACGTTCATATTAAAGTGTGCTTCTATAACAAACACAGAAATCAAGATATGGCTGAAAACTTTCACCTCCCTTGCTTCAGATACTGCATTTCCAACACAGCCTAAAGTCATTTATCTCTGTTTGCAGCTGCAGCTTGGTGTTGTCTCAGTATGAGCTTATAGTCAATTAAAATCACTAGGTCACTCTTGTTTAAAATTTAATTAAGTCAGTTCTCACAAAAACATAATGAGAGACATTTTCAGCAGCCTTGTTGAAATCTAGATGTCTGGGGCCCTATCTTATTCCAGTTAAATAATCCTATCAAAACAGGAGAAAATCAGGAAAAATAAAAGAACACTTCTTTTTTACTCAATAAACAGAGACAGAGTCATAACTACCAATACCTTCCATGATTTTGTTTAATTTTGTTGAGGTTGTTGCCAAGATTACTTGTCTATGTTTTTAGAGGTTAAGCTTCCATAAGAAAGAAGGAAGGAAAGGAGGGAGGGGGAAGGAGAGATTTGCATTTAATATTAGGTCAGGGTCTAAACCTGGTGTCTTCATATCTTCAGGATGCTATAACAGACTACCATAAACTTGGCAGCTTATTAAAAATAGAAACTTATTTCTTGTAGTTCTGGAGGTTAGGAAGTCCAAGATCAAGGCCTCTATAGATTCGGTGTCTGGTGAGAGCCCACTTTCGGGTTCTTAGATAGTTGTCTTCTTGCTGGATCCTTATATGGTAGAAGAGGCTAGAGAGCTCTCTGGGGTGTTTTATAAGGTCACTATTCACATTCATAACAGCTCCACCTTCATGACCTAATCACCTCTCAAAGACCCCACTTTCCAATACCTTCACTTTGAAGGTTAGGATTTTAGTATATCAATGGGGGTGGGGGGAGGCAAACATTCAGCCCATAGTACCTGGATATTTTAAATACGTTGTAGTACCTTAAAAGTTAAGTCCCGATTGTACTCACTTTCAAAATCATTTAGTTCAGATAAAAAATATGACTTCTCACTAAATTGTTCTTATATACTGTGTCTGAGCTTGCAATCATAATAACTACTATATTATGAACTGGGCATTATTCTTGAGAACTTTGCATGTATTGATGCATTGAATTCCAATCACAGCCCTCTTAAGCGGAAGCTAGCTACGTTCATCCCTCTTCCAGAAATGAGAAAGGTGAGACTCATAGAACGCAAGCTATTGCCCTGGGTCACACAACCAGCAATGGGAAGAGATACAGAAATACACACAAATGGGCTGTAGAGCCAGGGCTTCTAACTACCAAGCTATTTTGCTTCACAGTGATCATATATGGGGTTGTGCAAATGCAGGCCCTGAAATGAATTGTTTCTATTGAATTATTTTAATTCACAAATTTAGCAGATACTGTTGGGTTTTTGTGGTGATGGTGGGGTTCAGAGTGATGGCCAAGAAAGAATTCTTGAAGACATCTTTGGTGCAAAAAGGTGATTTTATTGAACCATGGGGACATGACCCGTGGTCAGAAAGAGCCAAGCCGCACCGGGGTTGTGAGGAGTGGTTCCTTATATACTATGAGGTTGCAGGAGGTAAAGTCAAAAGGAAGTTTCTTAAAGGGATTTTCCATATGCTAAAGACTCACAGATTACTCGAGGCCTAGCTATTGTCAAACTAAGGTTGCTTTTCCCTCTAGTAAAGCATTAACATTAAGACAGTAGGGAGTTCCTGGAGAACCATTTTGCTCTGCCTGCCTCAAGTATTTGTCAATGGGCTGCAGGTTGTAAGGAAATCCAATTTTATCTGCCATTTCCTTCTGCCTTTGTTCCTCAAATCACTGTCGAGGGGAGGGTGATGTTGGGGCTCCAGGGAAGAGTCTATGGGTTTCTAGAGATTAAGCTAATGATAATAGTGCCTTTTTCTTATAATTTACTAAGATATTGTAAACTGATGGAGACCCTATAAGTTTAACCATTTGTTTTCTGTCCTTTCTTTTGTTCTTGGGCAGCCAGGAGTGCCTGAGGAATATCACACATATCCTACCTGTGGGGGGCAGGTAATGCTAGCTTGTGTTTGACCCTCTGCTTGCCTTATGGTCCCTCATCAAGACCACTCCAAGTTTTGTTTACCTAACAACTATTTAGGAATGGTCTGAATAGTCATCATTTACAGTAATCAAATTTCAAGTATGTGTTAATTTAGGGAGGGATTGCTATTTATCTATACATTGAGTGCCAACTTCAAGAGAAATAATTTAAAAAAAAAAAGCAAGGATATATTATGAGTATTCTTCCATGACATTTAAGTTAGATGTTCACAAGAAAGGATTTGATTGAACAGACACAATAAGATGTTAATGACAAATAACCACTCACCACTTGTCTCCTTTCTTTATATCTGTTTGCATATTCAAAGAGAAACTTGTTAGACAAAGAAATGGATGTCACTTTTCTAACACTTGCCTTTCATTTGTAAAGGCAGTTTTACAATACCTCACGATACCTGCTTTTGACCCAGAGAAAAAGCATTTTTACTCATTTGAAATTGCCTTAGCATCTGAATTTAATATGGATTAATCCTCCAGTATAAATATAAATCACTGTTAATTTTATAAAGATCTCTACCATAGGGAAAAATGACTATTACAGGTGTTCATCTTCATAACAAAATACAAATTACAGCTCTAATCTCTTTAGAGATTCACTCTTCATATACCTCAAATACTTTATTATGCAACATTATTTTGTTATAAACATCTCATTGTTCTGTCTTGCAACCAGATGTGCTGAAGACAACTCTCTCACTCGATAAAATATATGAGAATGGAAAAGAAAGAAAATCATTTCCTCTTTTATTAAGCTAGAATGGAAGCTATGTCTTGACCTGTATAAAAATAGCAAAGGGCAACTTGAGAATCTTTAAGGTAAGCATAGGTTCCTGAAATATCACTGTTGCCTGTTTTAAGAGAAAGAGAGAGAAATGAATTCTCACTTAGAATGTATTAAGATTCAGAAAATACACATGGATAATTATATGCACGCTAGACAGGGTTCTACTGGCCTGAAGGAAGTGTTTTGTTTATTTAATGAAGGTTCATTAAACCCATGTTTACAATGTAGTACACAAACATTTGAGAAAATAAAGTAACAGTTTAATATGATAGGATGGGAGAATACAGTAACCATATATAACTGGTAACTATTCTAATAAACATTTTTTCAAAACTGGGATTTCTTTTGTTCGCTTTAAAATACACACACACACACACACATATATATATACACAAATACATATAAATATATATATATATATAGTAACTATGTATAGTTACTGTTACTATGTATATGAACATATGTATATGAACTATGTATATGAACATATCTGCATTTATTACAGTTTTAACCATGGCTGTAATAGGAGCTAGGATTTAAGTCTGGTGCCTAGAACTTAAAGGGAGGAGGAGGCTTTTCAAGGGCTATGGATACATACCCAGAGACAGGGAACCAGTCAAGCAAGGTCATTGGCTCAAAACATTGCACATATGGATGGATCACCTAATTCTTCAACAAGAGGAGCTATAGTAAGATGAATCTTGGAGGTACTTCTCATAGCCAGTCACTCAAGGTTTGAAGCTCCGTCCTGGGAAGCTATATTTTTCAAATACTTAAATGTTCCCAAATGACACATCTAAAGAGTATAGAGTAATTCACAATGTGGGTGATCACTGAGTGAATCTTGGATTTATATTCAAATGGAGGGGGCAGCTAGTGTGTGATAATCATGTTTAGGATTATGACTATAGTAGACAACTTTATCAAACCATAATTAAAAGTAATGATTTGACTTGATTTTCAGTATCAGTGACTTTTTTATTTAAAAAAATCACAACAAAAGCATTTCCTTTGTAAAACCAAACTTTTTATTTTAATTCAGTTATTGTTTGCCAATGTCCATTTTTTTAAATGTATATTTATTTATTTTTAAGAGAAAGAGAGAGAGAATGTGCACACACAAGCCTGGGAGGAGCAGATAGAGAGGGGGACACAGAATCTGAAGCAGGCTCCTGGCTCCAACCTGTCAGCACAGAGCCTGATGCAGAACTCGAACCCACAAACCATGAGACCATGACTTGAAACCACTAACCACGATATCATGACGAGCCAAAGTCAGACACTCAACTGACTGAGCCGCCCAGGCGCCCCACCAGTGTCCCTTCTAAATGATAGTTGTTAAAAAAAAAGTTATCACCTGCTAGTGAGAATTGAAGACATTACTATATAGAACATAGAATTAATGAATATATCCCTCATATATGGAATCTCAGTTTAACCCATAATTAGAATACATCATACAACCTAAAATACATTGGTAGGTATAACACAAACATATATTTATATCATGGGGTTTGAAAAATTACTGTACTATAGAAGTATACATTTTCTACAATCCAGAAATAACCAGAGGTTGATATTAAATCTGGTTCAAAACATATATCCAATTGTTCATATGTTCTGTTAACATAAGCCTAGATCTAAAAACTTAGTTTCATTTGTTCTATTAAAGTAGATTTCTATATCTGAAAAGAGTGTTTGTTTTAATGTGAGGCAAAGAGTCAGAAGGATAATGAAAATAATATTTAAAAATTTTTTAATGTTTATTTATTTTTGAAAGAGAGACAGAGTGCGAGAGGGGGAAGGGCAGAGAGCAAGGGAGACACAGAATCCCAAGCAGGCTCCAGGCTCTGAACTGTCGGCACAGAGCCCCATGTGGGGCTCGAACTCACAATTGTGAGTTCATGACCTGAGCTGAAGTCCAGCACTTAACAAACTGAGCCACCCAGGCACCCTGAAAATAATATTTAAATACAAGTTTAACATTCTGAAAGCATAATTAATTGGGCCCATCATCATTATTTTCAGCCTATATGGTCAATTAGGCCTGACACAAGAAAAAGGAAGCTAGCATTCTAACTGTGTAGCCATAATGTCTAGTAAGTTTTGTCACATAATTTTCTGTAATGCATTGACAAGGATTTATATCTAGAGATGCCTGGGGCCCAGTTGTTTAAGCATCCAATTCTTGATTTCGGCCCAGGTCATGATCTCACAGTTCGGTTCATGAAATCTAGCCCCCCACTGGGCTCTGCGCTGATAGTCCAGAGCCTGCTTGGTATTCTCTCTCCCTTTCCATGCTCCTTCCCTGATGGCTCATGCTTGCGCATGCTCTGTCTCTCTCAAAATAAATACATAAATTTAAAAAGCACAAACAAGTATTTATATCCAACTTTGAACTAAATACACTGAAACAGTTTGTTTTATTTGGGTTTCAAAGCTCTTTTTTAAACTATATGTATTTTTTCATATAACATTATTTTTGTGTGTAAACATTTTGCCTTTCTTAAACAAATTCTATTTTACTTTACTTTGATTTTAAATATGTATACTTAACATATTTATGCAAGATGGAAGAGAAATCTTGTTTTATTTCTCTAGAATTTGAGGACTATTTAGGTACAAGCAAAGTGAAGAAAAAAATTATACAATTATCATATAAACAAAGGTATGTAGATAAAAAATGATGAGATTCACAGCCAGAACTCTGACCTGAGTCCCTCCTCTAACCATTGTTTGACATTGCCCTGAGGGAACACCTACCAGGTGGCTGGTAGGGTGCATCTACAAGGTAGAACTGTAAAATCTTGCAAAAAGCATGATAGAAAAAAGCAGGTCAATCTCACAGTCAGGCCAGAGCCAGAACCACTTCTTTATGCAACTTAATGACCATTCACTCTCTTGAAGACAAGCCTACCCCATACTTATACATTACCAGGCTAACACTTGATTAATAGTGATAGTTAGGTCACTAACTGTCAAAAGAAACAAAATGCATTAACAATTACATTTACAAAAAAAATGCTTAACATAGCAAAATTTGCACAGAATAATGGCTATAATTTATTGAGCATTTATTTTATGCCAAGTCCTGCCTGTTAACTTTTAATTTATCCATAATATCCCTACAATGTAGGAATTATTATTCCTAGTATTATTTCTAACTTCTTACTAAGTAAATAGAGGTTCAGAGATGTTTAATGACTTGTTCAATTTCCAAAGTAAAAAAAAAAATGATTTAAGTATTCTTTCCTGCAGTTCTTATTTCTACAGTAAATTGCATCCCCAAAATACTTCATTGATAGCTGATAATTTCCATGTTTATGCATTATTATAATATGTATATAAATGCCCATTCTACTTTCTAGATTCATAATATAACTGCTCATATCTGTAGTCACACTAAATTGTGTCAGTTATCTATGTCCCAAAACTTCTTGTATATCGATATTATCATAGTATCTATATTATCTACATGTCATTAAAATATAAAAGAGACAATTGAAAACTTGAACTCTCAAAAAGTTTTTCTTTCTTCTGTATGAAACCAAAAATCCAGAGATTAGGAATTATAGCAGGTGAATACTTTTTCTCATGTGGAAAATCTGTGGCATGAGATAATGGCCCTAAATAAAATATAGCTCTGACAGTCATAGTGTACTTAGTAGTGTTATATTAGTATTTAGTGGTATTTTACTCCAATTTCATTCTTCCCTTTGGTGTTAATGGTAGGATCGATGATACTTTCTGTCTCTTCTTTGAAATCCCACAATGTTTTATATGGATTCTATAAGAATTTAGTGTATGATATGTAGTTAAAACAGCAACAGAAACCCTTAATTTCAGTGCCCACATGTTGTGCATTCAAACCTATACTTAGCATTTTAAGAATTCTGTAGCAATGATACTACTTTTCAGAAATGTCAGCGAATTACCCCTGAAAGATCTCCCCTTTCTCTTCCTAAAACTATAATAAAATACTAGTGTATGATGTTTAGTGAACTGAGTTAAATGATGAGCCATATCCGTTACAATAAAAAACACTTTCAGAAATAAATGATATCTTGACTTGTTACACTAATGGAGAAAAGCATATGCCTCCTTGATCATACATCTTTCTTGAAGTGTATCTTAAGGTCTCTTTGCCATTGGCATCAGCCAGCTAAAACATTAAGCTCATTTGGCTCCTTTAGTGGAAAGATCCAGTCTGACCTAAGTCAATGAAGGTAAAAAGTGCATATGATTTAGAGGCTCTAATGCAATAGCTAATAGCTTTTCTGGAGTAGCACGTTTTATGTCCCCAGTGCATGCTTCCTGTTTCATTCACTTTAATTATCCAACATTTTAGGTATGGTTCTTCCCATCCAACTTCCCTGTTGTGTTAGAGTTAATTACTGTTCATAATCATAGTACTGGATCATTGAAGAAGAAGAAAGAAGCCACTCTCTGATGTCATGTACTTCCCTGGCAGATAACAGGATTATTCCCATGAGGATACTTCTAGTATTTTGTCCAATTTGGTTACAGTTGTCTCCAGAGACATGATTTCTATCATTTTTCCTGAAAGATCATTTGACCCCTTATTAATTTAATGGATTTTATGATGATTTTTCTTTTATACACAAAACATACATTCCATTTTCTTAATTTCACCTAATTTTCACTAGGTAAGAGACCTCATAATGGCGTAAGTAATTTATCTCCACTTTCCAACTATATTCTCTCCATAAGATAGTGATATAAAATGATCATAGTGTAATTTTATACTAACCACATAATATTAAATTGATTTTTCACCTATTGTGAAAAATGGAACTATATCTTAAGATATTTATCTTTTTAAAGTAACCATTAGTTAAGTAACCCTTGAAAGTAAAATAAATGAAATGTTTTCTTGGGTAATTATGGTCTTCTAAACTTAAAAAAGTTGGCAATATATTCACTTGCTATAAAATTCGGAAGGTAGCAGAAATTATATGATCAAAAGAAAAACTCTCCCATACTTTTCCTCTTAAGCATTCTTTATTGCAGTCAGTTTTTCCAGCAGTCTTTTTTTTTTCTTTAATGTTTATTTATTTATTTTGAGGGAGGCAGGTAGGGGCAGAGAGAGAGGGAGAGAGAGAATCCCAAGGCTTCATGCTGTCAACACAGAGCCCAACATGAGGCTCAGTCTCACAAACCATGAGATCATGACATGAGCCAAAATCAAGAGTCAGATGCTTAACTGACTGAGCCACTCAGGTACCCCTCTCCAGCATTCTTACAAAGGTGTTCTTTCTTACCTATTCTCTACACAAGTAAAATAAATACACATATAAATATATTGCATGACTGTATGTAGTGAGAAATCACAAAACACAAATGGCAGTATAAAAGAAAATTAATTTGGAACTTCATTATTTCACTTAAAATATCAAGTTGATATTTCCATAATATTATTAACAGGGCTGCCTCATTTTTTTTGTTGTTGTTGACTAGCACCAAACTTATAACCATAGAGGTGGCAAGAAGTGGTCAGATCTTAAACCAATTTGAAAGAACTAACAGGATTTTCTAGGTGCTAAGGATGACTCCCAAGTTTTTTGGTCTGAAAAACTGAAAGGATGCAGTTTCCTTAATATATATGGAGAAGATTTTATTTTATTTTATTTTATTTTATTTTATTTTATTTTATTTTATTTTATTTTTTTGACATTTATTTATTATTGAGAGACATAGAGACACAGAGCATGAGCAGGGGAGGGGCCGAGAGATGGAGAGACACAGAATCTGAAGCAGGCTCCAGGCTCTGAGCTGTCAGCACAGAGCCTATGCAGGGCTCCAACCCACAAACCACGAGATCATGACCTGAGCTGAAGTCGGATGCTTAACCGACTGAGCCACCCAGGCACCCCCAGGAGATTTTAAAATAGACCAAGATTTCTGGGAGATGATCAAGAGCTTAGGTTTTAACATGTTGACTTTCAGATATGGGGTTTTTCATCCATAACAATATAGCTTTCATCAAGTTATATAAAACATTAGTTCTAAATCTATGGAAAGGTTCATACAAATTTTTGGTTATATTAAACAATTCCATATAACTAGAAATCTGGTTATCAGTTCTGTGTAATCAGCATCCTGATTGTCTAATAATTACATAGGATTTTTTTTAAGTTAGCTCTTTTCTAGAGTTTTTGTACTGATAATATCTATGTGTCAAAAAACTTCTGTAAATAATGCAGAAAATCTGCAAATCTGTAAATTTTCAAGAAGGTTACCATGATGTACAATTCCAGAAGCATCATTCCCATTCTGTTCCCTATAAATGGTGCCTCCTAGAGTAGAAGAGGAGTATGTATTTTTTAATGCATGTGTTCATGAGTGTTCAAAAGCAGATCAGATGTAAATACGGATAAACAACAACTTCATTAATTATAAAGTAACCTATTGATTAGTATATGCCTGCCCAAACTTTCTTTTGCCTCTGTTCAGCTGGTTTTCTTCACTTCTTCATTCTTTCTTCCCTTAGTACTCCTGGTTTCTGCTGCTACTTCAAACACTATCAAAGACCTCCCTTACTATTGGCCTCCTCTTGCTGAGGCTTTCTCCTCTCATACCAGTACTTAACTCAGCTGAGGAAGACTTTAGGGTGAGGCATCTTTGGTTCTAAGATGGAACTAAAACAGAATTGATAGCTGGCTCAGTTTGGCTCATCTATACAATGCTATTGAAGGGCACATTTGAACTTATTTCTGATTTGCGAGGTGAAAATGCCAATTTTATCATTGTAAATTTATTTTGAATAAGAAATTATATATGTGGGATTTATGGGCTATTAGAAATTTCAATTGTGTTGGAAGGATGAGAGGCTGAATAGATTAAACCAAAACTTTCTTAAAGCCCTATCAGCACATATCTAGTAGACAGATACCCAGCTTGAAATTGAAAAAGGAGAAGGAATGGGAAGAGGAAACAAGGGGAGGGAAAAGGAGAAGAAAGAAAAAGAAATGCTGGAAATTATATTCTGTTCTGCTTATAGAATGTACATTTTCTGTTTCTACCAGCTTTAGAGATGGAAGTTGTGTACCAATACTGAATATTTTTTTAAACACGTACTCCATTTTTATTGGCTAAAGTACTAAGTTAAACTGTATTTTCAAGCTTTATTTCCCAAATCACCTTCAAGAACAAAGTCTATAGGGTTTTTTTTAGTAGACCCATAAACAGTAATTCAAGAAAAGTAACAGTGACACATTTATTTTAATTGTTGAGTGCTTTTCAAACTTCAGTGATTCTCAGACATATAATGAAACTACATTTGATTTACTTCCTTTCAATTTTTATTTTGTTGTTATCAACTTTCCAACATAATGTCATAAATAATGGAAACTACAGTTATAAATTCTACTTAGATAAAAATTTCTAATTTTAAAACTATATTGAAATTTTTCTTCCTAGAATACCTTTGGGATAAAACTACTAATTTCACAGCTTTCATTCAGACAGTGGAGTTCTATTTGAATGTCCCATGATTAACCATTACATTGTTTAGTCACCTAGCATGATATCCAAAAAAAAAAAAAAAAAATGTAAAGAGTCAATATAAATAACTAGGTAAATGCAAAAGACCAGAGCTGTTTTTGTTTTTGTTTTTGTTTTTGTTTTTCTGTCTATGACTACTAAAGCATAATTCAGAACTTGAGAGTGTGACTTTGTGCTGATTAGGTGCAGTTAGCAAAGTGAAATGTGTTTCAGCCTTATTACTCCAAGCCTGCCGTCTGGTAAAGAACACAAAACCCAAAACCACAACCTTTATGCTTGAAGCATATTTTCTTCTCTAGACCCTGATTTCCATGAATCACAGTCTTTAGATGCTGTTATCATTTTAGTCTAGAACCACAGATAAATCTTCCTTAGATAGTGGACCATGGATTCAAATACTTCTTTTGAAACTCTGGGACGTATCTGAAGCTTCAACTCTTTATGGAGCTCTTGGTTTTCTGCCACCAATTTGGTTAAGGGCCCAGTCAATGTCTCTCCTCAACACCTTGGCCATATCATCCTCGTTCTCATTGCCTTCATCATGTTTAAATATTGTCAATTAAATTCTATATTTCCTGATGTTAAAGTCTATGACCAACACAATGGAAGGCACATACTAGGAACTCAATACACAAGTTTAATGAATGGTCATTGGCCTGGGCACATGTATCATCTTATTGGTTAATCTCCCAGAAGTACATACCAAGCCTCATATTTCTTTCTTTCTTCACTTGGGCTACTGGGACTTTTTTTTTTTTTTTGCTTTATTTCCTCCTTCTTGTCAACTGCTTTTGTAAAGGAAAAGGATAAGAAAGAGAAGGGAAGAAATAGTGCAAAGAAAAAAGAAAAGAAATAGTGCAAAGGAAAAAGAAAAAGGAAATAAATAGCAAAAATAAAGTAGGACAAAGGGAAAACTTGCATCAAAAAATCAATATATACTTAATTACTAAAATTAATAATGTATATAAATAGTTAGAAAAGTAAATAGGCAATATAAATTTCTGAATGGGGTAGGGAGAATAAATGCAGTAGATGTATCTTTTTAAAAGTAATTTCACCAGTATGGAATATAAGAAAGGGTGTAAGCTTTAGAGGCAGTCATTGTGGGCTTGAAATTTGTTTCCCATCCTATCCAAATTTATAATCTTGGGAAAGTCATAGCTTCTCTTCAGTCTGAATGTCTTTATTTGTAAAATGGAAATAATTATGTGCACCCTGTAGGGTAAAATTCTTGTTAAGATTAAAAGAGATAAATCTGGAAAACTGCCTGGTATGCAGAAGCTCAAAATGGTATTTTCCCTTCATTTCCTTTTTCACAAATCCTCTTTGTTAAAAAATAGTGTGAATCAATGAACAGGTGACTGGAATTCTCTGCCTCAGTTTGGAGTCAGTGAGGCCTTGAATGCTCACAGATATGCCAACTATACAGAGTGGAAGCAGATTTCCAGGAAAGGCTAGTTCAACTGTGATAAATTATCAGTATTTGATCAAAGGTGGTCACCTATGATGAAAATGATTATGCATTTTATTAGATTGAGCTTTAAATACTCTAATTTTGCCATTTTCTTTTTTAACCAGATTATGTACTTCTTGTCTCAAGGAACTTTAAAAATTAAAAAAGGCAGTTTTTCTGTACTGCAAAATAACTATGAAAACAAAGACTTTTCCTTAAAAAATCACTTTCTTAGGACAATCATTATATCACAGTACTCATTGTGTAACATAATGCTGAGGAAAGTTTGGAAGAAAAGAGAAACACATCTATAATTGCATTCATTAATCTTATTTTCAACGTTTCAAAATGAATTGTGAAAAATTGTTAGGTGTCCAAACTTCATAAATGCTTTTATCTCCCTAAATATTATTAAATTCCACTCAAATACAACTATTTTTCCTTCTTTACAAAATCTTTAATATTGTATAAATCCTCATTCTTCCTTTGGGTGCACAGAGGAAGTTAGATGAACAGAAATTAATCTGTTTTATGATTAATGATAATTATATAATTATGATCTGCCATCGCAGATATTTACCAGGTGCTTCCTGTGTACATGGCATTGAGCTTCTAAAGATACAGGTCAAGGGAGGGAAACCAGCACACAGCCTCTCTCCAAAGAGTCCATGGGGAATTGGCTGCTATTTGTCCTAGACCAAGGTGTCTGGATTATGCCTGTTCCAACATTAGAAGCTTCCGAACACAGAACTGTTTAATAAGCTCAGTGATCTCTAAGAAACATTTGCCAGAAAGAAAACCTGAGGACCATGATTTCAAAGTGACTCAAGCAGAGCTTTTTACTACAAAGTGTCTTTTCAATTAGAATGGTGGAAATCAGACAGTGCTAAGATGTAAGGTAACAAGGGCGGGCAAGTTAGGGCTGCCTACCGCTCGATGGGACTATTCCTTTCACGTTTAATTCAGCTCCTTGAAGAAGCCTGGGGTGCAGCAGATACCAATTCTTTGCATTTTCTTCCTTGTTTCGGCTCTGAGTGCCTTTATATAGTCTGTTATTCCTTCAGGTCTACTA
Organism: Panthera tigris; assembly: GCF_018350195.1. NCBI lineage: Eukaryota > Metazoa > Chordata > Mammalia > Carnivora > Felidae > Panthera > Panthera tigris. Next base: position 123,504,021 of record NC_056663.1, on the reverse strand, counting down.
TGAAGAAGCTATTAGTTTTTAAAAGCTTTTGTTTCCAAGAGGTAGCCTTTTACCTCTCCCACAAGAAAATAAAATGACTAAATACTACAAGCTTGGGCCTGTTTCTAATCACGGGGAGATTAAATGAGGGGATCATTTGACAGTCTCTGTATGTTGGAAACATCAACTAATGACCTTTATTACTAACGACCTAGACCCTCAGGCAACGAACCCAGACAACACTGATTAAGAGAGAAGCCTGCTGGTTTTTACAGCTATATAAAATAGAAGGAGTCTTTGTGCTAATAGAGAAGGGGTAGGGCAGAGAAAGAAATGTAAAAATGAATGAGCTATAAAAAAAAAAAGAAGGGCTTTTGTCTTTCTTTGTGCTACATGTTAGAAAATTAATTAGCAACTATGAAGGCTCAGAAATAATTCTGAATTAATGTGTGGGACTAAGTCTCTGGAATGGACAAATCTAAAAAAAAAAAAAAAGTTATCCACCAAATTCTGTGAACTTGGCCTGCACAGTCTCCAGAAAATGCAAACGTATCATTGTCTAAAGGCAGCTACATCAAGCACCTGAGACTTAGCAGAGGCCTGGCCAACTTCCCACCTGACTTCAGTAGTGGGTTTAGCCATTAATATAGTAATAGTCCTCAGGGGTCTCTCCTGTTAAGTGCTCTTTCTGTTCTCCTGAAGTGGCACCAGGGGACTGCTCTACTGCTCCTCCTGGCAGGGTGTTTTTTTCTCAAGCACCGCCCACTGGTTGAAAACACTTCCTTGAGATTATTGCCTAAACTTTGTTTAACCATTGTTAGTCCATTTGTCTCTGTCCAGGACTTTACTGAATGCAGCTGGTTCATATCCTTTTTTCATTTTAAAAAGACTTTAATACTTAAATCCGTATTGACCTCAACTATTCATTGATTTTCAACTATTAAGATATCCACACACAGAGAAAGTTCTTGCAGTTGCATTAGAAACCCCTTATTAAAATAATCTGAAGTACAAAGATTATGAAAAAGCATAAAAGCTGACTGAATAAAATTAAAATCACCTGCAAACCAACCACCTTCTAGAAATAGCCACTTTTAATAGTTGGTTATATTTCCAAAGAATCTTTCCTTATAAAAAAAAATTGAATTCACAGAGTGAACTCTTTGTACTTAACAATGCATTGTGAGGACTTCCCCATGATATTGGAAACACATTTTTTATTGGCAGTCCAATGCTGGGCATGCAGAATACAGAACTCCAATAGATATTCCACATGAAAATAATCAGATCAAGCAACTAGTTATTTCAAAACCAATCAGCACATGATTAACAGCTAATTGTTAAGTTCTGCCTCCTAGTTAATTTATGAACACAAATTGATAAATTGTCTCTTCTAAGCTCCTGATTAAAATTATTAATTTAATTAACTTATCACTTATTAAAATGCTTTCCACATGAAGAATAAGATACAGTTTTAGATCATGGTTAGGGAAAAACAATTAGCTCTACCTTCACGTGACCACTTATTTGAAAATCTTGAGAGTTTAAAATGGCTAGTTTTTCTCCTTTGTAAAGACGTAGTTGAATTCAACAGTCATATCTTTGCATCTGTCTCATTAACTAATTCATTCAACAAATGTTTACTATCAGAGAGTCTGCTAGGTGTTGCCAATACGGCAGAAAACTAGACAGAAAAGACTTTGGGACTCATAGAGTTTACATTCTAATAAGGGGAGAAAGTAAAATAAAAAAATTGGAGAAGGAGAATTTACATGCTAGACCTCTGTGGGAGGGTTGAGTCCTTCCTGCTGAAGTTGAGACCGAAATGACAGTGTGGAGAGATTTGGGGAAAGCATTCAGTCAGAAGAAAGAGCATATGCAAGGTCTGTGAGGTAAGAAAGCTCCTGGTTCCTGTGGAGAACAGAAAGGAAGTCAGTTACTGGGGACAGTAAGTGAAGTTACTGGGGTATCGTCATGATGATGGAGAGTGGATAGAACCAGATTTATGCAGTGCCTTCTAGGTCATGGTAAGTATTGAGTTGGGGGTTGAGAATACCACCTGATTCATATTTCTTGTGGCTCCACAGAGAGGTGAGAATTTCCATTTCCAAGTAGGGAAACAAAGTATGAAGACCCTTGCCCCTTTACTTCAGGGAAGTAGAGTATGTGTGACTCAGTTCCTTCTGCATCCTCATTTTGGCTTAAGGGCACTCAGGATGGGTAAATTCTTTCCATGCCTTGTTCTCCATAAGGAAAGCCAAAGCCCAGGCCTGCTTTCTAGAGACAGATTTGTAAATCTGGATATTCTTGTCTCTCTGCAAACCAAACATGCCCTCGAGTGGACGGTCCGGGGTGTAGCTAGGTGATGAATACATCTGGTTCTGCCATATTATCCACAAAATATAATAACAAAAGCTTAGTAAAACTGCCCTACTACTTAAACAACTGAACTCATTTAATCCTCATAAAAATCCTAAGAGATGAGCAGGATTATTTTTCCTATTTTATAGATAGGGAAATTGAGACACAAAGAAGTTAAGTAATGAACTGAATGCCAAGTACACAACTAGAGAGTAGAAGAGCTGGGATTTGAACCCAGGTTTTCTGCTCTAAAGTTTATGCTACATCATTGATGCTTCTTCTAGTCTGCTCTGTATCTGGAATACTTTGTAATAAAAAAAATGTGAATGTAAGTAGTGTGGGAGACATACTTTTAAATGACTTCATATTATCCTACCTCTGCATTCACGCCATGGTGTAATCCCTTCACCTTCAGTATAGAAGGAACCTATTATTTGATTGTAAATAAGAGGATAAGGCCAAAGGTTGTGAGGTAACTTCTAAGATTCTAATTTCTATCTTGTTAGGAGGCACTGTGTATTGACTCTTCCCCTTGCTGATTTTAGTGAAGTAAGCTAGCTATTCAAAAGGCCTACATGGCAAGGAAGTAAGAATGGCCTATGGCCAACAATCACCTGGGGGCTGAGCCCCACTGCCTGATAGTCAAAAAGCAATAGAATCCTGGCAATAGCTACTTGAGCTTGAAAGTGGATCCTTTTCGATTTGACTTTCAGATGAGTCCCTTGCCCTGGTCAACACCTTGATTTCAGCCTTTTGAAATCAGCCTTTTGAAGTAGAGTTACCCACTAGCTATGTCTATTCCTGAAACACAGAAAATATGATAAAATAAATATGTGACTTTTTAGCCACTAAATTTATGATAATTTTCTATATAGCAATAGATAACTAATACAAATAGTAATAGGATGTATATATATTGGCTACAGTGCCACTATAGTAGTGACCTATTGGCCCCAGTAAGCTTTTCCCTACTTATCTCTTATCTCTGGTTCAGGTTGTGATACTCCCAAAACCTGGGTGTTCTCTCTGGAAGTGGATATAATATACACTTTCTAGAACTGCGACTTGTTCCTCCTCACAGGAGAAATCAGCAAGGTTCGTGTGCCTTTCTGAAGTCATCGGGACCCAAAATTGTATGATCCCATGCCTTGATTACATACAACCCCTTGAATGGCTTTGTCATCTCCTGTTCTTCACTGGGTCACTTCTCCTGGGACTGTCTACCAGCAGCAATTACTTCTTTCTCACTGACTCACTCACTCCACAGCACACACTCAAGAAAAGTAGAAATACATTACAATCGGTCTGATCACATTGTTCTGTTAAGAAGAAAAAATTTTAAAAAAGAGCAAAGAAAATTAATCAATCGATCAGTCAAGTAACAATGGCCAGTAGGAAGTTGTTACTCATATCAGAGTCCTTGTAGTTTATAAACCAATTTATATTTGCTTTTGTATCTTTACTAACTGGCTCAATGAATGCTTTTTGAAGAGTGAAATAAGTGATGGGGTCAAATGATTGGTTTCATTTATGGCAGAGATGTCTGGAAAGGGACAAACATCAGAAAGGAAAAACGTAAGAGAGAATGGTAAGGTGAAAGAGAGGCCAAAAAAAGTATTTTTTGGTTCTGACATTAAAGTGAGAGCTAAAGCAAACTTGACACTAATTCCACATGCTACTGTTCCCTCCTCCATCTTTTAACAGATCTGGAGTCAGAACAGCTTTCATAAATGCCATAGTCACCTTTCTATAGACACCATTTAAAAAATGATTTCATTTACTAAATAGATTTCCATTGGTCAATACCATCTATTTAGTTGGTGAGTTAAGATGAAATCCTGTCAATTTGAAAATACCATAAAAGGCAGTGTACTATTATATGTGTAAAATAGTTGCCTCCCCCAAAGATTTCACTACCTTCTAAGATTTTGTTATCATTGGCTTCGGTTTAATATTAATGGGACATTACATGAAGAAAACAGTCCAGAACATGACACAGGACAATACCCTAGCTGAAATAAATCCTTATATTAAAGATAATAAATCTTTAAAAGAAGTAGAAGTATGGTAGTTTTGCAATCTTGTTCACCAGCTTACACAAAATATTTATTAGCATGTTACAGTTTAAGAGGAAAACAGTGATTTGAGATGTTGAGTGATTCTAGATATATCTGATCAGACATATAACTTCCAAGTGGCAGCTAGAATTTTGATATAGAACACTGAAATTATCCACAATGGATTACTGAGATACGTATATATGGTCAGTCTGGTATTATGTGCACTAAACCTTGCATTTCAAACCCTTCACTTAATAGAAGGATATGAAAAAGTCAACATTCTTCTCAGTATTAAAAAGATCAAATTCATGTTATCAATGTAGAATTCACTTACATATTGAGTTAATTTTTCCCCAAATACACCCGCTTTCTTCTTTTTAATTTTTTTTGTCTTTGTGAAATACATCACCATGCACCAGAGACCCAAGTTAAAAATTTAGAATCATTCATATTTAGCCAGTATATGCATTGGATTTCAAGGTCTTGTTGATTCAGCCTCCTTATAACACTGTGACGCTACTGCTTCCCCACCACTGGTGCAGATTCCTTTTAAATATAGCTTGCCTACGCTTCTGAAATAGTCTCCAAAATTGTCTCTGCTTCTCTCTGTGCTCCCCTCACACTTGTTCTCCACAATTGAAGCCAACATGATATACCTAGTATCGACTTCAGTATTATTAACCCTCTCCTCTAAAACCACGCAATGTTCTTTAATACATTTTGACCAAAGTTCCAACCTTTCAGAATGACATGCAGAGTCCCACGGAATGACACAGAGTACTGCGGAATTCTGTCTACAGCTGTTTTGCTTTTTGTTTTGTTTTGTTTTGTTTTTCCTAACATAGCCCACTGTGTGCCATTGCTTTGTCAAGCTGCTCAGATTTCTTTGTCACACCCCCTCATTCCAGTCTATATCATACCTGGTTACACCACTCCTCTGCAGCTCTTCTACTCCTGCTTGCACTTCCTGGGAGACCTTCACTGTTCTGACCAGCTGAGAACATCTGGCCGTCTTTCATCACTCAACCCAAGGTTTGGCATTTTTATGAAAACTTCCTTAGTTCTTCCACATCCAAATAGAATTGACCTCTATCTACGGTTTATTTTCTATATTTTCATAATCTGTAATATTTTTGTGCACTTACTTATGTATTATCATGCCCATCTATGTCATAAACATCTAAAAAAAGAGAGAAAATTTGTTTTTGCATACTGAGCCCCTAGAAACAGTCCATTTAAAGACTGATATCAAAGTAATGAATAGGTTTTCTGATATGTTATTCCATTTATATAGCTTTGCTTATTATATATTTGATTTGTATTTGATCAAAAAATCATAAAGTGGTCATAATATACATAAATGTAGAAATAAACATATTTGAAATACCCACTTTTTTTGTATATTCTCCCTTTCACTTTGTTTTGTCCTTCATTTCAAGCAGTTAGACCTTTTGTACTCAACACCTCAATAAGGCAGAAGGAAGACTTGCTCTACCTATTTTCTAACAGCATAATGCCCCTCAGTAAATGGAGAAATGCTATGTATACAATTAGTATGCAAAATATTTCCTTATTTATTTTGAGTGAGAGAGATAGAGAGCAGGGAAGGGACAGAGTCAGAGAGGAAGAGAGAGAATCTCAAGCAGGCTCTGTGCTGTCAGCCCAGAGCCTGACACAGGGCTTGATCCCACAAACCATGAGATCATGGTCTGAGCTGAAATCAAGAGTCTGACGCTTAACCACCTGAGCCACCCAGGCGCCCCTACAATTAATATTGAAGAAGAGAATCTTCACTCTCACTCCAAATAGAAAATGTTCTTTTGGAAAAGAGGCAAGTTGGTGATGGCACATGATGAGGTCAGGATAGTAAATGGGTGGTTCCCTCACAGACAAAGAGAGCCTGAGCCTTGTTTTCCAGATAACACCATGGAAGTGGAGAGAAAAGGCAAGCCCTTAGATAGCCTTCCAGGGATTTCTGTACCTTATTTTTGAATGGAAATAGCAGCATGATACTTGTTCTTAGCAATATGGCATGGGGCTATAGGAGGCAGAGCCACAGGGTAAGGCAGAGAGGAATGAAAAGTCCCTTTGTGGAAACATATATGGATTGGTAAATGGGTGTGGACAAAACAATGGATCTAGCCCATACAGAATGGGGATACTGAGGACCTAATGAATCTCTCCAATGCCTTGTGCTATGTGAGATTTCCCAGAACTTAGCAGTAACTTGGAAAAAGAGAAAGGGTAGGTTATATCTTAAATAAAATTATGTTTCCACCACATTGGCAGAAATTTAGTTGTTATACAAAATAAACTTATAAAACAGAGATTCTTACTTATATAAATTTGAGACAGTCTATCCCCAGCCAACAAGTTGATTTATTTATAGTTGATTCTTTTACCAGTCATTTTAATAACAATACTTTTCATTGAATGCCATATCAATCACTCAGGTGACTGAGTCAGCCATTCATATTACCATGATTGACAGATTTTTAATCAGGTAACTTTTGCCAATTAAATATACATGCATATGCTTCACTACTTAGAACTTCTATGTTTACTGGTATTCAACTTCAATTAATTCTTGGCTTGATTTCAAATTCATCATATTTTAAGGAATTTAATCTGATTTTACAAGAAAAGTATTTAGAAAGTTCCACCAATTCTTCTGTCCCAACTGAGAATAACTGATTTGCACTTTTCTCAGGGAACATACTGCTTTTTTATATCTTATATTATAAAGATTTGTGGGGCATCTGGATGGCTCGGTTGGTTAAGTGTCCGACTCTTGATTTTGGCTCAGGTCGTGATTTCACGGTTCATGAGTTTGAGCTCCATGTCGGGCTTTGCGCTGACAGTGCAGAGCCTGCTTTGGATTCTTTCTCTCCCTCTCTCTCTGCTCTCCCTTGCTCATGCTCTCTCTCTCTCTCTCTCTCTCTCTCTCTCTCTCTCTCTTTCTCTCTCTCTCTCTCTCTCCCTCTCTCTCTCTCTCTAAATAAATCAACAGAAAAAATGAAGATTTTTGTGATTTTTTTGTTTTCTCTCTTGGTCTTCTAAGCACCTAGAGGGTCTATTTATTTTTGTGGGTTAAACATTTTTGTATCCTCTATGGAGTATAGTAGACTTGTTTAAAGGTAGAAGTGCTGAGCAAACATTTAGCGAATGAATGAGAAAATCAGTAAGTCACAATTATATTCTATAGAGCCAAAGTCACAAATACATTTTAGAACCCAAACATATTAGGATAGAAATGTGTTTCTATCATGCCTATAGCTACAGAAGATGTTAATACACAAACTAATTCCTTCTGAAATATTTCAAATCTAACTATTTTTAATAACAAAATGTCCTAATAAGTTACAAGTTCTCCTGAAAGTGACTTCTGTGCTATTTGTAATATTTAATGATATTTGTGGGGCTTTTTAGAAGTTACATATCACTTTGGAAGAATATTCAACTAGATAGTCATGCAATGAGCTAGATAATCCTCCCTGGGGAATGTTTTCTCTTTGTGTACATGGGAGTCTGAGCAATGTTCTCTTGAAGATTATCTTATACCATGAGATGAGGTACTGCATCAGGTACCAGCTGCAATCTCCACATGGTTTTCTGCTCTAGTTTCAGAAAAACACATTGAAATAGACACATCTGAACATGATAAATGCAGGGATCACTGTAGCAGAGTCCTGTGCTCTGTAGGAAAGGATGCAGACAGTCAGTCAGATGGAGAGTTTAAAAGGGCATCCTGGCTGCCTAAGCAATCTGAAAACCATCAAAAGTGATAAATCTAGTGATATTCCCAGGTCATGTTCCAACTTCACAGTTTGAGTATAACCAAAGTTCAATTTGTGATCCAATTTCTCCTCTACACACTATCAAAGTTTGGTTTCCTTCTTGACAATATCACTTTTTGTCAACTGAGGTTCTGTTCACCCACTCCTACCAAACATTGAGTTCTTGTTCTATTATTATTCATTGCCCAAAATGGAACTGTATTTATGTTGTATATAATCTAAATGTTCCATATTGTCTTGTTACAAATCTGTCCAATATTTATCATTCAGATTTGTCCATGCGTCTTGCCACTTATATATATTAACAGTGTCTGCCTTGGATTATATCTACCAGATGTCCCAACTAAATTGATGAAACATGACAGATGAAAAATATGACTTCTTTTGTATTATTAATATCTGGCAACAGATTGCTATCTCCTAAAAAATATTTTGTTGCCTCTTTCAATATTTTTTCAGTATCTGCTCTGTCCTGGGCCCAGTGATAGGCACTAGAAATGCATCTCACTGACTCATACTGAAAAACAATAAAAGGAAAAGTTCCCACTAATGACTCAGAATGGGAACATCTACAGTGACGGTAAAGAGGGCCTTCCAAGTTAAATGGCAGAAAGTCAGTGATGCCTGATTAACCTCTCTTCACATTCTCACTGAAACACAACACAAAATAAAAGGTTATGTGGAGAGATTTAAAAATACTGGAACTATTTTTTTTAATTTTTCAAATATCAATAGAATGTCCACCAACCAAAGTTCTGATGAAGGCTTCAGGCAAAACAGCAGGTGCACACGAAGAAAAAGCATGATGCTCAGCAGTATTGTAATCACTCACTCCCTACAGACCCAGACTTTTTGTAAGCAGAGAGAAATAAGTCACACCCTTATAATACCAAACCTAGTTTATAGAGCATTCAAAGCTGTTTAAATCCTTCTCCTAGCCACATAACCTCTTTTTATGCAATAATTCTTTCCTACTTCAATTTCTAGAAATGTGTTGTATTTGAAGGAGGAAGAAAGATGTATGTTAGTGCTTTATGTCTGCCAGTAGCTGTCAGGGGCTTCACCCTGCCAAGGCATAGGAACAATACAATCTGGCCATTGTAGCTTACCATTTATTATCTGGAGAAAAGACACTCTATAACGTCTTTCCATTCATTCAGAAATAGGTAATTTCTGGTACAAAATTAGCAGTTTATTCTCCTGCTTTTTTAAATACTATAGACAGTGAAACAAGATAACAAAACAAAATCTTGAGACTTGAAAATCAAAATATTAATAGTTGCTTTTCTTTTTCATTTCAGTATTTTCATCTGTCAAATTTTCTAAAATAAATTTGTATTATTCTTGCAGTCTTAAAAGACTCTCTAAAATAACTCGGTGAAATAATTTAAACTAGGTCAGTCTCATGCTTTCAACAGATACTAGGACAGCTGGGATCTTGCTCTATTGGATTTGATTCAAAGATGATGTAGAATTTTGTGTTCTACACAGGAATTGCCATATGAGTCAACAGACTATGTGACCTTGCTCAGACTTTAACTAGATAGGCTGGCTACACCAAGTGCTTGAAATGTCTGCCTCTGAGGAAACAGAGTGAAATTGGAATTAAACCAAAGGATTTACCAGAACACAGTGACTATTAGAGTAATTCTCAAGAAGCTGACAGCAAATACATTTCACAAAAATCTCATCTCTACCCAGAACAATAGGAAATAGAATACATCTTGGGAATGGTATCACTGATATGATATACTGTGAACATTTTCATTTCAATTTTAATTCAAGGTCTATATGAAATAGGAAAAATAAAGTCAGGTGTTCAGGTTGCTTGGCACAAGGGACAAATGAATTTGCATTTAAGTTTTTTTAACTTTTATTCATTTTTTGAGAGAGAGAGAGAGAGAGAGAGAGACAGATAGAGCATGAATGGAGGAGGGCAAGAGAGAGAGGGAGACACAGAATCCAAAGCAGGCTCTAGGATCTGAACTGACAGCACAGAGCCCCATGCAGGGCTCGAACCCACGGACTGAGAGATCATGATCTGAGCTTAAGTCGGACACTTAACTGACTGAGCCATCCAGGAGCCCCTATATTTAAGTTTTATAAGCAATAACAGAAAAGGAAAAATAATGCCAAAGACAATAATAATAGCAACTATAACAAAATAAGTGACAATGCTAATACAAAAGTTTGGATGAATAGTTTTAAAAAGACTTCATTTTATTTAAGTTTCACAACTGTCCTAGCATATTGCTTTTGTCAATATTATAAATAGTCTAAGAGTACTCACCTTTTTCACAGCTTCCTTGTTAATTGATATTTCATGGAGTTTACAGTAACAAACTGGCAAGGTACCTTGTCTACTTATCACCTTCCTCAGATGTATCCTTTTCCTTCTGGTTGGGCTAAACTACCTCACTCACTTTGGGTCTTGAAGTACTCAGTTCTTGGAAATTTAAAGCCCAGCCCATATTCGGAAAGTGTGAAGCAAGACCTTGACATATCGGAGGGGAATAAAAGATTTAAACTCTGGCTGTGTTCGGTGGGTCTGTCATGGATTGCATCTCTTTCCCTGGAAAGAAAAAAAAAAGATATAACCAAAGACTGTATTAATTTGTTCCTAGAGACTGAATGCACAAAATCCCTGAACTTTGCAAAAACCTATTGTTTTGCAAGTCTTACTGACACCTGGTGGCTAAATCTCAACAGATTTCGCAGTAACCAGTGATGAGCTGTTTTTGCAATAAAACATCTAGGATTTGCAACACACTTGACACTGAGGGAGCACTAAACACTTAACTCCAGTGTAAGCAGAGTAAGAAATTCAGAGTTAAAGCAAAATCTTGCAATTTATTCATGTTCAAAGACACTCATGGGTATTCATTTTTAAATTTTTACCCCTATTTCAAAAACTCAATTCATCTGCTGGAAGCTACTCTGTGGGGAAAATCTTCTGAGAGGTTGGAGGTGCAAACAAAATATCCAAGATGTATTTCTGATATTAAATAGATTTTGGTTGCTTTTTCTCTACATACAAAAGCACTAATAGAAGTACCAATATTTAAAAACCTTTCAGTATTATGTAGTAGGTCTGCTTTGTCCTCTTTTTTTTTTCTTCCAGATAATAAGCAACATAAAAAAAATCATACAAATTCACAGCTCAGGGAAATTCTACACACTGAATTACTGAGAGACTGAGGCCTTCTCATGGCTGTAATTTTAACCCAGTGGTTCTCAAACTTTATGATGCTGGAAAAAAAAATCACTTTATCTTTAAACACACATTGACAGGATACACCCCTAGCATTTCTGGTTCAGATTCAGTAGACCTTGGGTGGAGATCAGGAATATGTAATTTTATCTTACTTTCAGACTTATATTCAGAAATCCCAGAAGGATCCATCTCTCATTCTTCAAATTCCTCTGGTCCTTCTCCCATTCTCAGTATCCCGATTGTCTCTGGAATCCCCACTTCCATATCTGTAGCCCACCTAGCATACATTCTACTTCTTCCCATATCATCCTGATTTTCTCTTAGTGAATAACTTCTGCAGCCTCAGTCATGTTGAGCCAGTGTGATTCAGAAAAGCTTGACCCCATGTCTATTTGAGGGTTGGGCATGTGAGCCACACCTGGACAAGTATTCTGTTTCCCAGACCATAGCAATTGGTTCAATTGCTAGATGGTGTGCATTTAAGGGGAGACTTTTATTATGGGAATTACTGAGCAGGAATCAGTGTCGTTGTGGTCACTTGGCTGGAAGAATATAACCTTGAAGGTGCTGTTGGCCATACGTATTACTCTGTATGAAAAGTAAAATCACACACACTAAAACCTGGATTTGTTTGTGTCTGAAGCTAGTCAAGACACTAACTTTTTCTGTTCCATTTGTTCATAGATTCCCTTTGTTTCGTTTCCGTTATTTATAATGACAAATTCTGTAATCCTAGTTCCCTGGCATATGACTGCCTCACCTGTAAGCTCTTGTGTTTTTCCTTCCACATTTTCTGTGTTTGGGAAAATGGCAAGGGCAGACCCACTGTATAGAACAGGGCACATTACAGGGGATTTAGGGGGCTGAGGTGAGGGCAGGTTGGGTAGAACTGCGTTCCACATCAGCCCTCCTCCAACTCTAATGGGCCCCCACCTCCTCTGGCACCACCAGCAGGAGTTCACAGTTCTTTCTTCACAAGTGATATTTTAGAAATGTCCCAGTCCTTGCCTCCAGTCCACTTGGGCATCTTCAGTTTGGACTTGAGGTTATAATAGGCATCTCTCACCTCTCAAACACCTCTCAAACACAGATCCAGTGCTGCCTGTTGAGAGGCAACTTCAGTGAGAAGCACCTGCTGGAGGGCAGATGCACAATGAATCCCCTGATTTTAGCGAGAGCAATGGCACTGACGTCACTGCGCTCGTCCCACCAGACAGCATCATAGGCTTTGGCTTGAACTGCCGCCATAATGACGTTCACGTCCTAGTTCCCATTTCCCAGCATGTTCTGCTCGCGGCGGGGGGATCACTGTGGTGTTCAGAGACAACCTCTGGAGAATCTCTTGCAGCATTTCCTGGGCAAAGGCATTGCTGTCCTTGAAGATGTTACGGAAGGCATGCAAGGCACGAAGGTCCCTGTGCTGTGTTTTCACGGTAGATTTGGGGGGATGCTGCTTGGGGCAGCTCCAAAGATTCAGATTCAGATTGTCTCCTTTCCATGGCTCGTGTAACTCATGTTTTCACTTTTGTTTCCAGAGAGGGCTGAAAACCCCTGCCCTTTCCTCCGGAGGAAGAATGTAAGCTTCTCAGCCTTTTCAGGATTCCTGAGAACTACCTTATTTTCTGGCGTCCATGATTTATGCCTTGTCATGGGGAGAAAAGGCTGGAATCAAAAGGACACACAAAAAAATCAACTTCTCTTTTTAATAGAAAGATCACTATTGGATTGGTATGCTTTGTCACCAATGTCAAACTGCAGATTTAAAAAAAAAAAAAAATTAAAGAAAATCTGTGGGCTCCTGGGTGGCTCCAGTCATGATCTCATGGGTTGTGAGTTTGAACCTCACATTGGGCTCATTGCTGTCAGCACAGACCCTGCTTCGGATTCCACGTCCCCCTGTCTCTCTGCCCCTCATGTTCTCACTCTCCCTCCCTCTGTCTCAAAAATAAATAAACATGAAAAAAATTAAAATGCTTAAAAAATTAAAAAATCATAGAAAATCTAAGACCTTGTTTCCCTTCTCCCACTCTGCCTTTCAAAAATATCACAATTTTCTTGCTGTATTTTCCTTTCTGCAAATGCCAACTAGGCCTCAAAGCTGGGGGACACAAAAGAATTGGTCACTTCACTCCTTTTCTGACATTTCTTTCCAAGCGCAATGCCACTGACTCAGGAGACAAGGCCTAGGTGGGAGTGGCTGGGCCATGGCTATAATATTATCACAGCGTTGCCCTCCTCATTATATACATAATAATGTAAAAGCTTCATGATTTGGCTTCAACTTCAATGCCTGTCACTACACCGATTTCTTAAATACTTTCCAGCCAACCTGGTACTTTTTCATTAGCTCTTCCTTCATCTAAATGGATTATTGTTATTGTTGCTGTTGTTATTATTACTATTGTTGTTATTAATGCACTATTAATTTTGCCTGAAATGTACGTCACCTCGTTCTGCACATGGATAACTCCTAGACACCTTTCAGACAGCAGCTTAAATGCCATTTGAACAAGACCTTCTATAACCACCTCCCCTAAAAGTTGTTCTCCCTGTTAGTGTGTGTTACTGCATCCTATTTGTTTCCTTCATTGCATTTTGCACAGATTTCAACTATGGATTTATTCTTGCTTGTTTGTGTAATGTCATTCCAAGACAGAAAGAACTATGTGTATTTTGTCTAATACCAATAATAGATCCTCTAAAAATGGCACGTTGAACAGATTATAATTTTTTTTTAATAAGGGTAGTCCTGCACAACTCAATTAAAAGGAAAGATGAAATTCATTGTATTTAAGTTAGCTTTTACTCCAAAATAGCAAATCACCATTGTCTGGCTCGTTAGCCTAAGGCTGCTTAACAGACCACTAAATTTTGGCAGCAGCATGCCAAATACATTTTAATTTTAGCAAAATTGTTAGAAATATTAGTCCGTTTAGTTATGCAGTTGTCAAAACTTTGCAAATGTCCTTCTGGTTAATGCTCTGTAGTTTCAAATGACTGCATATCTGCACGCTTATCCTGACTTTTCACACCTGCTTTGGGTAATAACCCCGGTGACATATGCAGACACAACCTCGTGCCTGGCTAAAGAACCAACTGACTCATCATCCTTCCTCTCCCTCAAGGCAGTGCTACAAATGTTTTCCATCAGGGTCCTCCTTCCTTCAGTATTGTAAGAAACAATCTCATTCAAGAATAGTCTCTGTTGTCTGTCCTCTTTTTCTCAGTTCCATAAATCCAATCATTTGCTTGGTTTTGGATAAATCTGTTGTAAGCCCATGGAATACCGGCATCATAATTGATAACGGTAAACTTCTTTTCAAATAATTAAAATAATGTTTCAATAATTAAAAAAATTCACTTTTGAAGTGAAATCATACATGAAAAACAAAACAAAACAAAAGACGTGCTGTTGATTTTTAATGTCCATGTGAGGGCCTAGAAACTCACCTTACTTGCTTCAAATACAAGCTCTAAGGAAAATTGAAATGTTTTCATTATATGTGTTATTTGTATATTTTATATTTATGGCTTGTACCACAACAGCATTTTATTTCAGTATTTCAGTATTCTGTATTTCACTTATACAGAATGCAGTTTGATTTTGTTTTCTCATTAAGTTCATTCTCTAACATGAATAGGTTTTGTATACTAGTACAGAAACATAGTTTTCTGTGGGAAAATGCATTTCAAATTATAAGCAATTAACGTATTAATTCTTTTGTATTGCAAATCCCATATTTGAGGATTCTTTTGGGGGAAAGTGATAGGAAATCCAATCTAGTCTTCTCCATAAAGGAGCTGAAGATGAATCCAAGTATTAAGAACACATAATGGATTATTAAAGAGATTTAAATAATAGTTTGGGGAGGGGTTAATTTATCAACCATGTTTATTTATGTTTAGGCAGATATAGTACAACACTGAAGAGGAGATATGAGTAACCACACATGTATTGTTCCTGGCTGTAATAAAAAACTCTTAATGTATGTACAGAAGATATGTTTTGTAATGGTTTTCTGAGAGGTGCTCATTATCGTATTGTTTACAGATTTTTTTTTAGTTAATAGGTATTAAACTTCATAACATGATTTGGTATAGCTACCAATATCATGATACTATTTTATTTCTTCTTTAACTTGTTTTTGTAGTAAATTACATTAATAGATTTCCTTATCTCAACTAAGTTTTGAAGTCATTAGACTCCTTCATGAGTCTTTAATACAGTGATAGGTTGTACTTACTAATACTTTGAGTCTCTCACATCTTTGCTTAAATGTGAAAATGTTCTTTTTTTGCATTCTTTCTGTTGTTTGCTATCAGGGTTTTGCTCAACTGGTAGAATTTGTTGGAAGATCTAGAAAATTTAAAATGAGAACTGTAGCTTCCTTGAAAGGTTGGTAAAATTTACAGTTTCCATGTTACATTTAATTATCTTTTTCCTTGTGTTTCCCCCCAGCCTCATCTGTAAGTTCTTTCAGTGTAGAGACCAGGTCCTGTACCTCTGAACATCCAATACTTAGTGTCAGCTTTGCCACATAACAGATATTCTGTGAATTAATGTTCAGACATTAACAAAGTGGTGCAGTTGGAGAATTCTTTGGATCTAGCCAGGCATAAATAATGAAAGGAAGAGCTTTCTTTACACAATTCTCCAAACTGTAAGCTTTCTCCCAAACAATAAATAATCCCTCTACTTTAAGATAAATGAGCATAAGGAAAATTTTTTTCATCTAACAGTAATATTATCTGGATGATATTCCTTGAACTCATTGAAGTCCAATTTTACTTTCATTCAGTTTTCATGAATCTTGAATATCACAGGGTACAGCCACACAATAAACATTAAAATGTTAATTTTGCCTTTGAAGAAATGATAGACTTTAAAAGGAACATTAAAATAGAGAAGACAACCAAATTTTGCATACACAAAAAGGTGTTTTCAAAGGTCTGAAAATCTCTACCTGTGTTCTGCTCTTTCAAAATAAAGGGGCTGAGAAAGAGTAGGACTATAATGAATGCACAGGTATTTGTTATCCAGGTTTTGGAGATGAACCCTTAATGTTTTTTTTTTTCTTCTATTATTAACAGTTGAAAGCCTCAGCATACTTGAAAATAAAAGTGTACTTAACATTCAGAACAGCTCCTACCATATTCCTCTCTGAATTTTTCATCTCTATATTAAACGTGCTGAGCTCTCCCTCCTTGTAGACCACTTAAGCTCTTTTGTGAAATAGACTATGTCTTCTTTATCTTTATTTCCTTAAATATCCCTAGCATAATGGTATTCATGAACTAAAACATTCTGTAAATGTATATGAATTTCTTTTTAAAAATTATAAAAAATGTGAATGTAAAACTATGACATTAAAGACCACATTAAACAGTATGTAAAAGATATACTAGGACCTAACAGATTATATAGAAAACATGATTGTGCACATTTTAAGTAATATATTGTTCTCTCTATAATGTAAATGTTCCTCATTGGCTTGTTTGTATGAGGCCAAATATCTCATTTATTATTGTCAAATATTTTTCTTCAAGCACTTAAATATTTCTTTTATAGATTTTTTTTCTTGAATCAGAAGTTCTGACAATTGGAATTACTAATTATAAAACCACAAGGAGTTCAAAGTTTAGGTTTACTTAAATGGAAGAATTTTTCATGAAATGCTAAACATTAAAAAAATCCTTGAGGAAAAAATTATAAATTGCATTGGCATGACCAGCAGATTCTAGGTAAATGGACACAGATGGGAAGTTTCAGAACTTTACAAAACCCTTAAACAGACATTTTTCTTCCAGTCTTTTCTTTGGTGATTAAGATCCATTTTATAAAGATTGAAGTCAAGGAAATTATTCACATCTATGCTTAGTACTATTGAAGCATTAAGCTGACAACCTTTCTCACTGTATTTTTCCACATTATAAAGTGCCCCAAGCATTGTGGTAATTACCCCCTTGGAATATATAAATTGCCTTATATAAACTCTGACTATTGTTGCTGAGTTGGGCTTTAGGATTTTCTCTTGGGGCATTATAATAAGTTAAGCACCTATATTTGTCTTAAAATTCATTGTCCAACTACATAAGCCTCCAGTGTGACAAAACCCATTATTTTATGGCTCTTTTGTCTAATTCTAACAAAAATTAAGAAATTCATTTCAGCCTTTTCTACATAGAAGTAAATATTTTAGGAGAACACAACAGTTTCTATAGGTAAAGTGTCATGCCAAATGGAATGAACCTTCTTTCTATAAATATTTTTTAACTTTTTGTAGCTTAGTTTGGGGGTTATCTCATTTATTGGATGATTATTGTATGTCAGGCTAGGGATTGGCAGTAAACCAGGTTGTGAGTAATTAACTGGGTGTTGAAAGATAGGAGACAAATGTTTTGGTGAGGAAGGTAAGAGTGAGAGAGAAAATTAGGTTGAGTGCAGAGACCCAAGATGTACATTACTCAGGACATTCAGTTACTCCTTGCTCTCCTCTATCAGAAAGAATATACTGAGTGAGAATGGAAAATTGAGAGTAACAAAGTGTTCACTGTTACAGTGCACAAAGATGCACTCCTACTGAGAAGGATCTGATTAAATTAGGTTGCTTGAAATTTATTCAGTGGCAAAGTATAGGGAAAATTCACTAGGAAATAAAAAGGAATAGGAATAGCTTGCAGAATTGAAAATGCTGGTTTAAATATTTCAATTGTTATTTCTCTGTAGTAATGGCATTCTGTAGCAAATGCCCTCGCTTACCAAAGTTGGACACTTAGAACTGGATTTAGGATTACATATTTGTTTTCTGAGATCTTGATAAATGTCATAAAAACTGAAACAGCAATTGCCATGTTTACTTCTTCCAAGTCACAGTGCCCAGATTCAGAAGGGTCTCAATCAATGCTTGAATAAATAGATGCATTAAAATCCTGTCTGTGAGTTGTAGCATTTCTTTGAATTAAGAAAAAAAAATGAGAAGCAAAATGCTAGAAAATGCTGATGTAAATTGGAAATTAACATTTAAAAACTGTTTTTAGCTACCAAGCTAAATCTTCCAGCTGAATCATAGCAGAGTAGTGAAATCAGTTTGTGAAAACAGGGTTAGTAATCCAAGTATAGGCAGTCCAGTGGTGTGAATAGCAGTATTATGACTTTTTCCCTTTTTTCTTACTCACTTTAGGAAACTATGAGATTAGATTCTGGCATGCACAGGATTAATGGGAGAATGGGGTGGCCAAAGAACATGGCAGTCATTACTGAATTTGAGCAGTATGATAAAGTCTCACGCACCTTAGTAAATCCCAGAGCAGCACATGTCCTAATACTGAAAATGAAAAGTTAGTTGTAAAGCATTATCATGCCAGAGAGCTTTGTTAAGATGAGATTTTAAGAATCTTTAAATAGCTGATATTTAAAGAAATAACAGCATTATAATTGGGAGATACTTAATTCAGTTACGTATGTACTCTCCAGACAAATGAATTACTTTTTGAGAGAGAACCATAGTACATTTGGACGATAAAGTAAAATTAATTAACTCAGTGTCACAGTACACAGAGATTTCAAACACAAAAAGCCCGTTAGCTGAGCATGAGCCAGAAACTCAGTTTTCCAGACGTAGACCTGGATGATAGCTGTAATTCATGTCATTTTATGACATTTCATGGAACATTTGGTCATTATGACATTTATGATGCAATGAAATAGGCCATAAAATGCTGTAAATTGTTGGGAACAAAAGACATTCATATTTGTGATGGGCATTTGAGTTTCAATCAAGACTAGTACGTTAAATCAAAACTCAGAGTTGAATGTTAAAGTTTTACTTTAACATTGTAGTTCTTTCTTTTATTTTTTCTCCTTCCCCAGCTCCTCTCAACGTTTCTTCCTCTCCACTCCCTTTCCCTCTCTCTCTCTTCTTTATTAAATCAGATGAGTAGTACAGAAGGACTATAAGTAAAAACAGAGGGTTTTTTTCCTCTCATATTTACTATTTCAGTATTTCTAGAGAGTGAAAAACATCTATACATATTAGTCTATGTGAATGGGAATAGCAAATAAAGAAATTGCAGAATACACAATTATCAGTTCATTTGTATATGTCTTGTGCTCAAGTAAAAATGTGGAACATGCAGAATGCTTACTAGTAAATGATTACTATATTTTTCCTAAATCTTGTAATATCATTTCCTAAAAACTTATTTTAGCACCTACTGTAAGGTTTTTAAAATGTCAGAATTGACCTTGCTGAATTATGCATGAAATTAATACAAAAGTTTTTTTTTTCCCCAGGAAATAGATTTAAAATGCATATTCATTTTAGGAAGAGAAAGACAAATGTATGCCGGAGAGCATTTTTACTAACAAAGCTTGGCTATTCTTTTAGATCTTGTTACTTGTTTAGGTTAGTATCTAGAAAGTCACCAGAGTATCATTTGAATATTAAACTTTGATAGAAGATTCATTACGACCAAAGTATTCCAAAAATGTCGTCACCCACAATGCTCAATCAATGTAGAAGTGCCTAGCTGCAAAAATATGTGAATGCAAATAAGAGTACTACTGTTATTACCAAGATTACAACATTCTGGGCTGCCTGGGTGGCTCAATAAGTTAAGCATCTGACTTTTGATCTCAGCTCAGGTCTTGATCTTAGGGCTGTGCATTCATGCCCTATTTTTGACTCTGCACTGGACATAAAGCCTACTTAAAACAAACACACACACACACACACACACACACACACACACACACACACATTCCAAACTTGCAATTTTATGGCTGGTTCACAAATAAAAGATTAATTCCCTTACCTAATGCATATAAACTACTGTACTTTCCAATTATCTACTTGCAAACTCACCTTTTACCATTGGGTGAAAGATAAAGACAGTTATTTGAATATTCCAATATTACAGAAAAAACAGTTGAAAATATTATTTAAAATTTTTTCCAATGTTATTTTGTAGGGTGTAGAAAAATATAGTGATGCATAATTAAGCTCAGTAACATGAAAATACTATTAATAAAAAGTTATTATACTAGTAGAATTACTCTCCTTTAATGTATTTGAACCACATTATTTTATCCACTGTTTCTCATTTAATCTTGTACGGTGTTTGTGGTCGAAGACCAGAGTAAATCACAGAATGGAAAGGCAAATGGGTTTGTTAGGAAAGATAAGTTTTATTGTTTTAATTTAAAAAAGAAAGTCTGTGCCATGAGGAAAAGTAGATTAAATTTACAAGGATATCCTCTCCCTTACTGACTGTATCACCCTCAATGGAGCTATATCATTCTTAAACACTCTCAGATTCACTTTCACCTAACATTGATAAGCTTCATATGCCTGCACTCTGCTAAATGTCTGCAAGTGCAAGAACTTGGTGTAGTCCTCAAGAAAACTTTCTGAGGACTGTATAACTCCATTTTATAACTGGTAAAACAGACTTGAGAATCTTGCTCAAGGTCACATGGAGATTGTTTCGAGATAGGGCTTTGAATCCACATCTTCCTAGAATCTAGCACCCAGTCCCATGAATAAAGTCAGGTCTATATTTTCTTTCCCAACCTGTGTTATCTTTTATTTCCTTTTCTTGCCATATTGAATTAGCAAGCACTTCTTGTACAATATCCAAAAGGAGTGATTCGGGAAGGCATCCTTGCCTTATACCTGATTGTAGTGGGAAAATTTTGAAGTTCTCACCATTAAGAATGATGTTTTCTGTAGATTGTAGCTAGGCTGTATTACATTAAGAATGTTCCTTTATCAAATTGAGAATTTTCCCCTTTATTCCTAGTTTACTGAGCTCTTAATTGGTGTTGGATTTTGTCAAATGCTCTTTCTGCATCTATTGAAATGATCATATGAAAATTTTAAATCTGTTGATGTGATAGATCACATGAATTGATTTTTTTGTGTGTGTGATTTTTGAATGTTGAAACCCCCTAGCATATCTGGTATAAAATCCATTTGGTCATAGTGTACAATTCTTATTATACTTTTTTGTATTATATTTGTTAATGTTGAGGATTTCTGCACCTATATGTTCATGAGAGATACTGGTCTACGGTTTTCTTTTCTTGTAATGTTTTTGTCTGGTTTTGGCCTCATATAGTGAGATAACAAGTATCCCCTCTGCTTCTATACTTTGAAAGAGATTATAGAGAATTGGTATAAACTCTTCCCTAAAAGTTTGATAGAATTCATCAGTGAGTCTATCGGGGTCTGATGCTTTCTGGTTGGAAGGTTATTAATGATCAATTTCTTTAATAGATATAGGTCTGCTTAGATCATCTATTTCTTTTTGTATGAGTTTTGGCAAGTTGTATCTTTCAAGGAATTGACCTATTTCATCTAGGTTCTCAAATTTGTAGGCATAGAGATGTTCATATTATTCTTTTATTATCCTTTTAATTTCCATGAGATCTGTAGTGATAGATGTCCCCTCTTTCATTTATAATATTAGTAATTTGTAACTTTTCTCTCTTTTTCTTCACCTAGCTGAAGCTTATCAATTTTATTGAGCTTTTTGAAGCACCAGCTCTTGGTTTTAGTGATTTGCTCTTTTTACAAAAAACATTCCTGTTTTCAATGTTATTGATTGCTGCTGTATGCTTATTATTTCTTTTGTTCTGCTTACTTTAGATTTAATTTGCTCTTCTTTTTCTAGTTTCCTAGTGAAAATTTAGTTAATTGATTTTATATCTTCTTTTCTAACATATGCATTCAATGTTGTAAATTACTCTATAAGCACAGCTTTCACAGCACCCCACAAATTTCGATAACCGTTTTCATTTTTATTTAGTTCAAAATATTTTTCTCTTGAGATTTCTTCCTTGACCCATGTGTAAGTCAGAAGTGAGTTGTTTAATCTCTGTGTATTTTAGGATTTTCTAGTCATCTTTCTATTATCAATTTCTACCTTTATTCCATTTGTCTGAGAGCAGACATTGTATGATTTCTATTCTTCTAAATTTGTAAAGGTGTGTTTTATAGCCCAGAATGTGGAATCTTGATGAATGTTCTCTGTGAGCTTGAGAAAATGTATATTCTGCTATTTTTGGATGAAGTAGCATACAGGTGCTAATTATACCCAGTTTATTGATAATATAGTTGAGTTCAATTATGTCCTTACTAATTTCTTCCTGCTGGATCTATTCATTTCCAAAAAAGGGCTTTGAAGTCTCCAACTATAATACTATATTCATCTATTTCTCCTTGCAGTTCTGTTTTTGCCTTTTGTAGTTTGATGCTTTAAGAATTGTCTTTTTGGAGAATTGACCTTTTTATCTTTATGTATTATCTTTCCTTATCCTGATAACTTCTCTTCCTTTGTAGTCTGCTCTGTATAAAATGAACATAGCTTCTCCTGTTTTCTGTTTGATTTGTGTTAGCATGGTATAATTTTCTCCATGCATTTACTTTTAATATATGCAGTATGTATGTATATATATAATATATACTCAATATATTCAATATATATAATATACTTTTAATATGTATGTATTTTTTAAGTTTATTTATTTATTTATTTAGAGAGAGAAGGAAGGGGGAGGCAGAGAGAGAGGGACAGAGAAAATACCAAGCAGGCTGTATGCTGCCAGCACAGAGCCTGACATGGAGTTCTATCTAACAAACCAAGAGATCATGACCTGAGCTGAAATCAAGAGTTGGATGCTTAAAACTGAGCCACCCAGGCACTATATATATATATATATGTGTGTGTGTGTGTGTGTGTGTGTGTGTGTGTGTGTGTGTGTGTTTTACAATGTGTTTTTTCTTATGACAGCAAATAGTTGGGTCATGTTTTTCTTTTGTTTTGTTTTGTTTATTTTTATTTACTCAGTCTCTCAGTCTCTGTCTTTTAATTGGTGCATTTAGACTATTGATATTCAAAGCGACTATTTATATAGTTGTGTTAATACCTGCTCTATTTGTTACTGTATTCTATTTCTTGCCCTTGTTCTTTGTTTCTGTTTTTGTCTTCAACTCTTTTTCTGCCTTTTTTGTTTGTTTGTGTGTGTGTGTGTGTGTGTGTGTGTGTGTGTGTGTTTCTTTTCAGAGAGAGAAAGAGAGAGTGAGCAGGGGAGAAGCAGAGAGAGAAAGGAAGAGAGAGAATTCCAAGAATTCCAGTCTGCTGACTGCACAGAGCCCAGTGTGGGGCTCAGTATCATGAATCATGAGATCATGACCTGAGCCAAAACCAAAGTTGGATGCTTAACCAACTGAGCCATCAAGTTGCCCCATCAAGTTTTATCGTTTGATTTTTGGAAATCTTTATGTGTTCCAGATGTAAGTCCTTTGTCAGAAACGTGTTTTGTAGATATTTTCTCCAGCTCTGTGGTTGATCTCTTTTTTCTCTCAATTCTTTCATGAAACAAAAGGTCTTAATTTGATGAAGTCTAATTTGTCAATTTTTCTTTTGTGATATGTTCTCAGTTTCCTGCAAGACTAACTCTGAGACTAATCTCCTGAGAGACTAACTTTGACTAACCCAAGATCATAAATATTTTCACCTATGATTTCTTCTAAACTTTAATAGTTTTACACTTTACATTTAGTTCTACATTCATTTTGACTCAACTTTCATAAAAGATGTAAGGTATATGTTGATGTCCTCTTTTTTTTTTTTTTTTTGGCACACAGTTGTCTAATTGTTTACTACCATTTATCAAAAAGACTATTATTTTTCCATTGAATTGCCTTTGCACCTTTGTCAGAAATCAGTCATTTTTTGGGTTTCCTTCTGGACTATTTGTTTTATTCCATTGATTATGATTCTATACTTTAACCAATAACTTGATCACTGCAGCTTTGATTGCTGTAACTTTGTTCTAAATCTTGAAATCAGGTAATGTGGGCTTTCTAAATTTATTCTGAGGAGGAAAGAACATGGAGGATGGCATTCAGTTTTAGGGGTCAGCTCTGGAGGTAGCATACCTTACATCATTGTCAAAAATCAGACACATGGCCAAACCTAACTGCAAGAGATGCTGATAAATACAGGTTAGCTGTATGCAAAAGAGGAAGAATAAAAAAGTTTGGTAAAGTCTGCTGGTTTCTTCAACAGAAATCAATGAATATTTTGTTTTAGCTTTAATGATAAGGCTGTTAAGATATACAAATTTTACTTCAACTCTATCTTTCCAATCTCATCTTTCATTTTCCTTGGAAAAATTACTAAAAAGTGGTATGCCCCTAAGTCTTAAGATTATGGTTTCTTCTGTTTCTTCTGCTATATTTCTACTTCTCAAAAATCCTACCTGTCACTCACAGATGGCCTCAGATGCTACCTACTAAATGAAACATTTCTGGATTCCTAATGATATGTATGATGTCTCCTTTCTCTGGACCTCCATAATACTTTATATTAATGATGTTCTGTTTATACATTTTATTTTCTTTACAATTATTTATATACTCTTCACTAGGTTTATATTTTTTGAATATGGCTATAGTTTATAAATATGTTTTATTCCTTGCTGTATTCCTAACACAAGAACTCAGTAAACATATGTTTTATTGTTAATGGTTCAGCCAAATGGCCCTAACATTTCTAGTGAATTAAATTGAAGTCCTCATCGGGCCAAAGCTCAAATGAAAGAGCATCAGAATTCATATGGCATCTTGTCACTATGAAATGCTTCTATAAGGGTCAAAATATTTCTCTCTAGATTATAACCCCTAAATCTGTCAGAGGTTAGGGGAGGTGGCTGGAGAACACAAGGGCAGGGAACTGATTTCTAAAACCTATACTTCTGGTCATCTTTGTGGCTATGACTCTTAAAATATCATCAGTTTGTCATTGCCAAGGGAAGGAAAGCAATTCATACCTCTATTACCTCCTATTCCTTTTGTCCACCCTAGCCCAGGTGGGTTTTTCAAAGGCAGTTGGAAGAGGAGAAGGAACAAGAAGGAAACAATGAAATAAGGAAAATAACCCTGAATGTAAGGGGATTTGAAATATTCTGTGACCTACAGAAGTCAAGTGAATGTCAGAGTAATAATAGAGAGAAGCATTTTCTGGCTACAAACTTCATTAATTAAATTAAGAAGTGCAATTCCATTAATTAATTTAGCCTACAATATTCTAAGAGAACCACTGGGAATTCTCAGCATTTTTGTATCTCATTTCTGTTGTAGATGATCCCTGTCAACTCTTATTTCCTCCAAGTACCATGTGGACCATGGTTTATATTTCTACTACAGGCAGATGTTGCACTTAAACAGTGTTACTCATGAAATAGCCGAATACAAGTATATATGTTTCATCAATATTATATTTATTCCTCTGTATCTAAAATATTGGTGCATTTGTTAATATGTACACATAATTTGTTGATGACGTTTTTGTCTTTTCATCCCAAATATTTCATATCTCTCTAAATGTTATCACCCAGCTTGTAAAACCAGAAATCTAAAATCATCTGTATCACTCAAACTTTAGTCAACAAATCCAATTGATTATATCTTCTACAGATTAGTCTTTCTCTCTATCTAGCCATCATTGCTCTATTCAGATATCTTTATCTTATTGTCTAGGTTACAATAATAGCTTCATAACCTATCTCTTTTCTCTAATCAGTTAGTGACATTGCACCCATTGTTAATGAATGTCATCAACTCATTGCCTTCCTTAAAGTTTCTTCAGAAAACTTGTAGGATACAATTTCAATTTCCTAGTAAGAATGGCCTTCAAAATTTTCCCTGGGCCTAATTAACCATTGCTGGGGGCGATGGGTGGGGGGGAGCATTTATTTATTTTTAACCTGGATCCACAGATAATTTCAGAAAAATAACAAATGTTATATTTATGTGCGATTTTCTTGTGAGGGCAGTATAATTATTTTTCATTATTTATTCAAACTTATACATGACCTCTCAAAATTTAGTCTATTGTTCTATAATTTTATCTCTAACTTTCCTTCATAATTTTATGACTCAGCATATTTTCCCATACTGTTACAGCTTCCAGGTGCCTTTCCTTTCCCCCTCGATGTTTTAACCATACTTTCCCTGTGCAAAAAAATAAAAAAATAAACCCATAAAACAAAATAACTTTTTAACTACTATATAATCTTCAACCCATAGTTCAACCACATCATGCTTCTTTTCAGCTCTTTTCTCCACTCTAACATATTTAACAACTTCTATGAGCTACTACTATATTTTTTATATATGCCTTATGGTAAGCTGCTTCTTTTCTTAAAAATTTTTTTGGGGCGCCTGGGTGGCTCAGTCGTTTGAGTGGCCGACTTCGGCTCAGGTCATGATCTCGCGGTCCGTGAGTTCGAGCCCCGCGTTGGGCTCTGTGCTGACAGCTCAGAGCCTGGAGCCTGTTTCAGATTCTGTGTCTCCCTCTCTCTGACCCTCCCCCGTTCATGCTCTGTCTCTCTCTGTCTCAAAAATAAAAAAAATAAAAATAAAAATAAATAAATAATAAATAAATAAATAAATAAATAAATAAAATAAAATTAAAAAAAAATTTTTAATTTTATTTATTTCTGATAGAGAGGGGGGGTGGGGAAGGGGAGAAAGCCAGAAGAAGAAGACAGAGGGTCTAAAGCAGGCTCTGCACAGTGAGCACAGAGCCCAACACAGGGCTCAAACTCATGAACAGTGAATTCCTGACCTGAGCTGAAATCAAGAGTCAACCACTTAACCAACTGAGCCACTCAGGCACCCCTGGTAGG
Organism: Panthera tigris; assembly: GCF_018350195.1. Taxonomy (NCBI): domain Eukaryota; kingdom Metazoa; phylum Chordata; class Mammalia; order Carnivora; family Felidae; genus Panthera; species Panthera tigris. Next base: position 123,476,913 of record NC_056663.1, on the reverse strand, counting down.
CTGCTTCTAAAATGGCTCCCAGTGAGTCCTAGTATTCAAATCCTTGTATACCCTTTTCCCTTTGAATGCTATCCACACCTAATTATTTCCTTCTATTGAATAGAATACAGCCAAAGGGATGAAATGGCACATCCAAAATTAGGTTAAAAAAATCTAGTTTCCATCTTACTTGGCCTCTCTTGTTTTCTCTAATGAAGAAAACTGCCATGTTGTGAAATACTATGTGAAGAAGCTCTTGTGGCAAAGATCCAAGGCAAGCTTCTGGCCAACAACTCATGAGGAGCCAACAACCAGAGAGGAACTGAATCCTGCCAACAACCACGTGAGTGAGTCTGGAGGTGGTTTCACCTCCAGCTGAGCCTAGAGATGACTGTGGCTCCAGCTGACACTTGATTGTCAATATTGCCAATATTAGGGGACCCAGAAAAACCATTCTCAGATTACTGACCCACAGCAACTTTGAGACAATTAAATGTTGCTTTAAGCCACTAAATGTTGAGGTAATTTATTATTAAACAATAGATCAGTGATACACAGCATTATGATTATGATTATTATTATTATTATTTTGCTTGTCACAGGGAATATGGATTAGATGAAATAAGGTAAGTTTTGGAACTAAATCACACTGAGTTCAAATTCTACTTCTGCCACATTGTCAACAATGGATTGGACAAGTTACAATAACAGTTTCCTTATTGATTAATTTTGATACCTGTGTTTCATGATTGTTGTGAGAACTATCACAAATAATAGAGTCTCTACTGATGCTTTGTTATTGTTTATTGTATTATTTGTCTACAGAAGTGACTCTTCTGCTTCTGTATATGATTCTCAAAGGCAAGGATAATGTTTTCATCCACTTCTGTATCACAGTATTTGACATATAGTATTCAATAATAAATGTTGAATTTAAAATTAATTAAGTAATGAAAATTACATGTATTATATTTACTCCTTCTCTTAAAAGCAAGTATTTAGAAACATTCAGTGCTTTGGATTCTTATTTATTTAATAGGCATTCATGAAGCAAAACCTGGAATCTATTCCTTCATATAAAAGTTGAAAGTTTTAATTTTGCAATGCAGCTATTCTATTTCCTTCATCTTTCAAGCAACCATAGGATTTATGTTAGTTTTAATGTTAACATATGCTCATTATTAATTACTTAATGTAACTACAATCAATAGTGAAAACAAAACCTTCAAAGTATGCTCATGAAAGTAAAGCACAGCCAAAGTATCGTCCATTATTGGAACAAATCTGTTGTTCTCTTTAATCCCTCTCTCCCCTAGAGTTCACCACTTCTTGAAATAAAATAAATAATACTGTGGAGCACACTACTTTGTAATTCCCAAGAATGTTTTTTTTTAATTTTTTTAGTGTATGTGAATTAAACGCAGATTTTTATGTAAAAGCTATGTTTTTTTTTGTTTTTGTTTTACTATTTACCTCTCTTCTATATTTTATCTCTTTACCTTTTTAAAGGATAAGCTTCCAGCTCTTACCCTCACCTGTGTTTATTCTTTTTTTGTTGTTGTATATTTATTTATTTGGAGAGAGAAAGAGAGAGAGAGAGAGAGTAGGGGAGGGGCAGAGAGAGAAAATCCTAAGCAGGCTCCATGCTGTCTGCACAGAGCCCGAGGATGGGCTCAAACTCACAAACCAGGAGATCATGACCTGAGCTGAAATCAAGAGTCAGACGCTTAACTGACTGAGCCACACAAGTGCCCTCACCTGTGTTTATTCTTAAGTACCAAATTCCCTTCCATGCAGATATGCTTTGTCACAATCCCCGCTAGATTTTAAGTATTCTGTGAGCAAATCAGCTGCATATAGTCACCTGCATTTTGCTCTAGATTCCAACACTTGTAGACTAATAAGGAAGTCACCAAAAAGGTTCTCCTACATGAACATTTCTCTTCCAGTACTGAATCACTCATATCGGCCTAAAAATTATGCTGCTGTATTTCCCTTCCTAAAAAGATGTCTCTCAGCCTCACTGTACTGCCCTCTCCAACTAGCATTTCATTGATTGTCTTCCCTTAACCACAATACACATCGAAAGACCTTTCTATGTTAATGTCTTCCATTCTCTTTCCTCTATTTCTCTCTTGTAAACATTTGAATTAGGCTCTCACCCTACAGCTTCACAGAAATTACTCTTGCCCAAAAACAGTGATCTTCATATTGCTATTTCAACGTCAATCCTCAACCCTAGTTTTATTTCAAGTATCACAGTCAGTTAAAAATTGGACATGGTAAAAAAAAATTGGACATGGTAGATCAAACTCCATATCTACTTTGTCCTTCTTGAGATATTTTCTTCATTTGACTTTCTGGATGCAAGCATTTCCTGGTATCTGTGTTCCATGTAACTGCCCCTCTCAATCTGTTTTAGTTTCTTCTTATTTTCCAAATATCTTAATCTAGGAATTCCCTAGAGCCCCATTCTTAGAGTTCATTTTTCTCTATATCTACACTGTCCAATGGAAATATGAACCACCAAAGAAATAAGTGAAATTAATTTTAATATATTTACTCAAATGTCTCTAGATATTATCTAATATTTAACTATATAGAAGTTTTAGTGAAATATTTTACATTCTCTTTTGCACACTAAGTTTTTGAAATCTGATGTATATTTCACACTTACAGCACATCTCAATTGATGGTAGCTATATTTCAAATGCTCAATAGCCATATATGGTTGTGGCTACCACATTAGACAGTACAGGTCTATATCTCTACTCCATTGATGTTTCCTTCTTGTTTCATAGTGCTAAATATCATCTATATGATGATGAGTTCCAAATTTGTATTACAAGGGAAGATCTCTCCTTGAAAGTTCACACTTTTAGGCACAATGACCTACATGAAATATCCTCTTGAATCCCCAATACTCATCTCAGGCTTAACACACACATCCAAAAACAAACAAACACACCTTCATCTTGTATTTTTTCCCATCTCAGTTAATAGCAACAGTAATGATTCCAAACATACAACCCCAAAATCTTGAGTCATTCTTTATTTGCTTTTGCTAACACAGTCCACGTTTAATCTTGTTGGCTTTACATTCAAAATATTTCCCAGCATCTGAACACTTCTCACCAACCCAAGTTCGGACACTATCATTTCTTGCTGGTACTGATGTTCTAGCTTGCCAATTAATCTCCCTGCCTCTTTATTATTTATTTCCAAACATAGCAACCAAGGTGATCCTGTTAAGATATAGCAGGTGATATCATTCCGCTACTCAAAACTCTCCAATGGCATACAATGTCGCTCGTGATAAAATGTCTTAGACCTGGATGGTTATTACTTCTTTACCTGTCTCTTGTTGCTCGTTCCCTATTTCTTTCTGCTCCAGGAATATGAGCATCCTTGTTGCACTCATACAGCAAGACTACTATTTGCCCTTTGTTTTGCCTACAAAGTTTTTTTTTCCCCATATACTCATGCTGTTGGCTTTCTCTTTTAAGTTTTCATCTATATCCTTTTAGTTACCCTCCAATTAGCATTTTTATCCTTTTTCTTCACTTTATTTTTCTCCATATAAGTTATCTCTATCTAACATACTATATATTTCCTTAATTATTTTATTGTTGGTCTTTTCCACAAGAATGTAATCTTCATGAAGGTAAGTATTTATATCTATTTTATGAACCACTGGATACACATCACTGGAAAGATTACCATGTATAGAGAAGGTTCAGCAATATCTATCAAAGGAATATATGAATTAATTGATTGATTAATATAATAAAACATCAGAATGTTTTAATGACTTTGGCAAACAAGTTGTTAAAGAAATAAGTAAATCTAGTGAAAGACACAATCTATATTTTCTTGTAAATAATTTTTAATTGTGGTATTATTGTGTTCCCCATTACTTGAAGCATCCATCATGAAAGGTAAAACCTGTCTAGTTAGTGTGAAATTAGGCTCTTCTCCCATAGAGAAGAATAAGGAAAGGGAAGTAGGAAATAGACCTCTTTTATTCCTCTAGTATTTGTAGAACAACTAAAAATTGGAATAATAATTGTTGCTAGTTACTGCTTTTCATTGCCAAAACTATTGTTATAATATAATATTTGCATATAATTGACCTCCAAAACTGTGAACAGATAATAATTATATTCCAAAGAAAAAGCCATCACTCAACCACTCCTTCTACCCATTTTGTATAGAATAAAAAATAGGTCTGAAACTATAGGCCTTGGCATATTCCTCAAATGATAATTGTCCCATCAAAAGTTATCAATGTATCTCCATCAAGTACTATCTCAGATAGAAGTTAAATTCACACAATTCCTCTTAGTGCATTTACTGGTGTCTGGAATTTGGACATGGTCCAAAGATTTTGATTTTTTTTTTGTTATTTTTCTTCCTTTAATTTTCATATGAGCTATACTCATTTTTTATTCAGCTAGGTCCTGAGAAAAATTCCTTTTCGTTTTTGTACTTAACTATATTTTAGAAGTTCTGGAAATGTTTGAAGCACATGTAATTACAGAGGGAAAACATTAAGTATCATTTTGGGGAAAATATGCACTGTTTCTAATACTCTGTGGAGCCTCTGGTCTTTCTCTTGAGCCTAACATGGTTTTAAAAAAAGTTTTCTGTTTATTTCATGTTATATGTGAGACTGGGAGGTGATACGGTATAAGGAATGAAAGCACAGACTCAATATAGCATGGCTGGATTCACATCCTGACTCTGGCCCTTACTAGATGTGTGACTGTGCACAAGTTACTTAACCTCTAATTTTCCTCATATACAAAATAGTACTAACAATATCTCTTATATAGCATTATTATATACAATTACATTACATAAATTAGAATTACATTAATGTATAAAAACCTGGAACAATGCCTAGAATATATGTAATACCTAATCAATAGATGTTAGCTATTATTAATAAAATGCAAACTTTATTCACATAAAAGAAGCACTATAAACTTACAATCTGCTGAAAATACAGAATGTTCTCTGGAAAACTAGTCAATTAGATGACTTAATTCAGGATATAAAAAGAAAAGGAAGTTTTAAAAATATTATCACATTTGTCTCTTATTAAGGAATTCTTCTGAAGTAGCACAGGCATAATTATGCAATGGAGCATGCAAATTAAATCCAAATTACCTATTATACAATTTAAATTTTCCATTAATCTATGTATTCATACATACAATTTATTCCTCAACAATTGTTTATTGAGGGTCAAGGGGCACAGTGGTTCAGTCTGTCGAGCATCTGACTCTTGATCTTGGCTCAGGTCATATCTCAGAGTTATGAGATTGAACCCCACATCAGGCTCTGTGCTGACAGTGTGGAACCTGCTTGGGATTCTCTCTCTTTCTCCCTCTCTCTCTTCCCCTCCCTCACTCTCTCTCTCTATTTCTCAAAGTAAATAAACTTTAAAAAAATAAATGAACAAACAAATTGTTTATTGAGGGTCTACAATATTAGATTCTAACAATACAATGACCAAAATATGGCTCCTACATTCAAAGTGTTCATAGTCCAGAAAGACATAGATAAATAAATAATCACCAAACCAAACAAATAAAAATGGTTAGGGAATACTGCAATCGAAATAAATACAGGGTGCTATGAAGATACAAGTCAAGGACCATATTAAGTATTCAGAATGAGGAGCTTTAAGAGAAGACTTCCTAGAGAAGTGACATCTAAACCGACTCTTGAAAAATTAGTAAGAATTAGCCACGAGAAGGAGGATGAGAAGTGGAAACACCTTCTCATTAGATGGGATAGCATGTGCAAATTCCAAGATCTAGAAGGAACGTGGAACATTTACAAAACTGAAAATAATTCCAAAACAATTATTGCTTAGAGTGACACCAGTAGAACAAGGCAAGAAACGGGTCTTAGAATATCTGAAAAGTTCAGATGATTGGATTTCTTTAAAATGAGGATAGCATCATAGATTTGATGTTTATCCTGAGTATCATTCAGAAGCATAAACAAATTAGATTTTCAGTTTAGAAAGGGCATACTGACCAAAATGAAGAAAAGAAACTGGTGGGGAGTGACAGAGAACCTTAGAGACCAGTGAGAAAACTACTGTAGACAACTAAGTGAGAGATAATGAAGGAGACTGGCTCATGAGTATTTTAAGAGGTCAGTTCACTGTGAGCCCAGATATGCAAACCAGAAAGCTCAAATTCCTCCTGGCACTTTCATCTTCCACCTTCCTACCCCATATCCAAGTCATCAATAGGCCTTGTCAATTTTTCTTCCTGCTCTGGACTGAATTGTGCCCCCTCCTCCCCAAATTCATATGTTGGAGTCCTAACCCCAATGTGATGGTATGGGAGATGAGGCTTTTGTGAAGTGACTAGGGTTGGATGAGGTCGTGGTAATAGAACCCTCATAATGGGATTAGTGCCTTTATAAGAAAGCACACCAGAAATCTTGCTGCCTCTCCCTCCTGTCTTTGCAAACACAAAGAAGAAATCATGTAAGCACACGGTGAGATGGCTGCCACCTACACACCAAAGAATAGAGGTATTAGAATGAAGTCTACTTTGCCAGCACATTGATGTTGGACTTCTTGGGCTCTAGGACTTCACAAAATACATTTCTGTTGTTTAAGCCATCCAGTCTATGGTATTTTGTTATGGCAGCCCAAGCAGACTAAGTCACTATCTGAATATCTATTAAGTCTCTGTGTTTTGCTCCATTTCACAGTGATATCACTCTGGTCCCTTACCATTTTCTCTTCTGTGGAAAACTGATACAGTCTTCTAACTAGCATACAGATTTTGGTTCCTCTGTAACCTGCTCTCCTCACTGCAGACAAATGAGTCCTTTTGAAGTGTAAATCTAATCATGTCACAGTTCTCCCTTAAAATGCTTCAAAAGCTCCCTGTCTGCTAAAATGAAAATAAAATTCATTTAACAAGACTTACTAGGCCTTACTCATTCTGACTCTACATACACTGCCAAGTTTTTGGCACACTACCCTACTGGCTTACAGGCTCTGTCCCAACAATATTTCTTCTTGCCATGGGCCTTTTGCTAATCCTGTGCCCCTTCTTTCCTTTCCACCTGATAAATCTTTACCTTTGTTTTGCATCTCAGCCCAATCTTCATTTAGGGTATCTTTCTCTGACATTCTGAAGTGAAGTTGTGCTATTATAGTGCTATGTCCCTACCATTCATAATACTCATCATACTTGTAACATTTTAGATATTTGCATGGTTACAGGACTAATGTTTGTGATTTGTGTCCAACACCAGAATCTTAGTGCTATTAGGGATGTGAATTACACCTATTCTTTCTCCCCATGGTTGACCCAGTGCTTAGCACAGTGCCTGATATACTATTGGTGTTCAATAAGTATTTTTTTAAATGACTAGATGCCAAAGCTTGGTGTTTGCAGGAAGAGGAAAGGTCAAATATGATGATAAGATTTTCGATTTGGGATAGATATTAGGATAATTATGTATGTCAGGGTGTGATTAATCTTGCAACATGATGTAGCTGATCTACCTTTAGACATCTACTATGGACTAAATTGTGTCTCCCTCCAAATTCATATGTTGAAGCCTTAGCCCTCACAGTGGTGGTGTTTGGAGATGGACTTTTCTGTAGTAATTAAGGATATAGGAGATCATGAAGGTGGTACACTTATGATGGGATTAGTGCTTTTATATGAAGATACAACAAAGAACCTGTCCTCTCTCTCTGTCCTGCCATGTGAGGACACAGTGAGAAGGCAGCCATCTGCAAGCCAGGAAGAGAGCTCTCACCAGAGCCTAACCAGTCCTGATCTTGGACTTCCCAGCAACAGAACTATGAGAAATAAGTGTCTTTTGTTTAAGTCACCCAGTTTTTGGTATTTTGCTATGGCAGCCTGAACTGACCAATATAGCATCCAAGTGAAGATATCCAGTAAACATTTGGATACGTAGCCTGATGCTTAGAAGACAGACATAATTAGAAATGTTTTCCAAACAAAAAAGGAAATCTTCAGTATACAAATTATAATGGAAAACAGTAAAAAAGGTAATATTGCTTTCCTAGTATGCATATAGAATGAGAACAAAATACATTTAGAGAGAAACTTGAGTTTCACTAATAAATCCATATTTAAAAATATGTAAAAATGTGATGGTCCTGCATAGAAGACTAAGGAAGAGGTTCCAAAGAGGAGGAGTTATGGAAGCCAAAAAAATAATTTCTAAAAGGAAGCTGTGTCAGTATCAGCTACTGAAAGGATAAGTCACAGAAAGATTGAAAATTGTAGTTGAGGGAAGTGAGAAAGTGATCTGAATAGATACCCAGAGAAATTACTCAGGAATGTTGAAAGTTGAATTCATATTTTTTACACCAAATCCATGATGATAGTAGTCTAATTGATTATTAGAGTTTCGTTAGATGTGCTTGACAAAAAGACAGGAGTGAGGTAGGGAGATGGTGAAGACGTTTCCAAGATACAGACCATAGTATCTAACACAGAATATGAATGTGGGCAAAGACGAGAAGAGCTTGATGCGTCAGGAGAATTGGAGGGATAATATGACTGAGGAGCCTCAAAGAATTTGCAGTATAGATATAGCAGGAACAGAGAAAAGCAAGCAAGCAAGAAGAAAAAAAAGTTTGGTCACAGAATGGAAATCTTGAATTTAATATTTGAGAAGTGAAGCAGTTTCGGGTTATGACAAGTACCAGGGTATGATGAAAAGAGAGTGTAACTGAGGACTAGTATAATCTTGTTGAAAATGAAAAAGTCATAAAATGGTTTTGGGGTGGATCATCTATACTGAGTTGAGTAATGTCCCCCCAAAATTCATTTCTATCTGGTGCCTATGAATGTAACCTTATTTGGAAATAGGATCTTTGCAGATACAGTCAAGTTAAGATAAAGCTGTATTGGATTAGAGTGGGCCCTACATCCAGAATGACTGGTGTCTTTATACAAAAAAAAGAAAAAGACACAAATTTGCACATGAAGACACAGACATGGGAAAAGGCATGTGAAGATGGATCAGTCATAGTGATGCCAAGTCCTCGTGCCAAAGACTGCTGGAAGCCACGAGATCCTAGCAGAGATGAAGAAGGATTCTTCCCACGAATCTCTGATGGAGCATAGCTCTCCTGACTCTTTGATTTTTGACTTCTAGACTCCAGGACTGTGAGAGACTATGGTTCTATTGTTTTAAGCCACTCAGTTTGTGGAATTTGCTATGGCACTCCTAGGAAACAGATACACAACCTATACAGATATAAACGTTACTCAATACAATGGCAGGATTGAGATGGAGAAGAGAATTGTGAGTTTGACTCAAAGCTGAGGACTGCTGATCAGTAGCATAAATATAGACTAATGCTTAGACCTTGGTGATTTACTAAAGAAACTAAGGTTGGAGAAGTTGGACATGGGTTTTCAAAATAACTAATCCCATCAACACATAGGTTGGGAGTCTCTAAAAATTCACTGAGGAATTCATCATGGCTTGACATGATGAATTATTCTAACATGTTCTAACATTCACAACATGAATATTGTTCTAAAAAAACCTTCACCCAATGCAGCAGGACAGTGATAATACTCATTTCCCCCCAAATTCTGCTTCTTTTTAAGGAAAATCAAGCTAAGATGATTGGAAGAAGTCCTCTACCTCTCTGAAAAAATTCATGTTCACTAAAATTGATTTGGGAAAGGCACAATCTATATTAAATTTGATGTGCAGATTAAATCTCATGTGCCTGGTGAGATAAATTTTACTTTTTTAAAAAAAGAAAATGACTTTTTAAAACTTCTGATAATTAAAGTAGTACATGATAAAATGGTAAAAGATTCAGACAGTACTAAAAACAATAAAGAGGAAAGCGATATTTCACTCATAATTTTACTACCTAGATACAGCCACTATTAATGGTTTGTTGTGGGGCACCTGGGGGCTTAATCCATTAAGCGGGTGACTTTGGCTCAGGTCATGATCTCACAGTTCATGAGTTTGAGCCTTGCGTTGGTCTCTGTGCTGTCAGCTCAAAGCCTGGAGCTTGCTTCAGATTCAATGTCTCCCTCTCTCTCTCTCTGCGCCTCCCCTGCTCATATTCTCTCTCTCTCAAAAATAAATAGAAATATTTTTTTAAAAAATTAAAAAGTTTATTATGTACAATATCAAATAATTTCACATATTTATTTTAAATGTAAATAAATATTGTAACTTTATTATAAAAGTTTCTCCATGAGTAATATGGCTTAAATCTATTTTTATATTGATACTTTTTTATCATTTTAATTGATAGATCATATTCAGTTAGATAAAGAAATATAATCAATGTAATTAGTGCCCTGAAATATTGTTTTTCTAAGTACTATTATAATCATAACTTCAATTAACATCCTGTGTATATATTTTTGCAGGTATATATGTTTACTTGACTACAGCCTTAGGGAAAAAAAATCAATGAAATAGAATTATTGACTCAGAGGGTATGTTAGAATGTACTAACTGTTGTAACAGCCCCAAAATTCATAAGTTTTTTCTGGGTCATCCAACAGTCTATGAAACTAGGAAACAGTCTATGAAACTGCTCAGTAAAGCAGATCCTCAATGGTGTTTTCAATATTAAGGCTTCTCCTATCTCATCATTCTGCATCCCGTAAGTATTCAGAGTCCTCTGATGGATATTTTGCAAAGGAAGTATGAAGGATCACTTGAGGAGTTTTAGGAGTTAGGCCTAGAGATATCACACATCACTTTTACCCACATTCCACTGGCTGTAACTTAGTCACATGGGTATACCTACATGAAGAATGTGGTCTAAAAGTGTGCCCCAGAGAAAAAGGATTAGAGCTTTCAGTGAACCACGGTAGCCTCTGATACCACGTATCCATCTGGTCCCCAAATACTAGTTTTACACTTTTTCCTACTCACCTCTGTTCTGAAGAGATACATTCTGAAGACTCATCTGGTCACTACTTCCAACTTGAAGTCCAGAATATTAATGTGATATGAGTGTGGTCCTCTTTATTGGATCCAGATATAGCTACTCTCATCTGATGACCTTGAAGTAAAGCCAATTAGCATTGGCTTCCCCTACACTCAATATATGCTAGTGTAGTCGGGATAGAATAGACACAACAGAAAATCCTATTGGAAAAGGGCAGGATGGGAGCTGCATATCGGTCATTTGTATGCAGACATCTAGGTATCTCACTAGGAAGGCCTTATAAAGACTCCTTAACAGAGGGTATAGGGTATTCCTTTTTGAGACTATGATTTGGTCTTTGTGTGGAACTGCTTTGTTTAATGGTTCTACCTACTGAGAAGTTATTATCTTCCTATCCTCCATATTCATAACCAAGGTAGACTGAGGTGAACAATGAGGAATATATACTTCTTAAGTCTCCCCTAGTTTCATACCCTGTTCCTCTTAGTACAAATACTGTATCCTGAACATTATCATTTCAGTGGTCAATGGCTTTTAAGTTTAGGCTCATGTTTACTTTGGCAATAAAACTCTCTTATAAATTTAGATGTCTGTTCTATTTGCTTGTGGTGAGTCTCATGTGCCACTCACCACAACCAAAGCCATCGTTCAGGCAAAAAAAAAAAAAAAAAAACAAAACTTAGGACTTATTTCTTTGTTGCTTCAAACACATGCTACTCTCTCAACATAATGGCAATTGCTTTGGCTAGCATAAACAATGGATGTGAAGTCCATATGTTTAATCTGATTTTTAAAATATTTTGAGGGGTGCCTCGGTGGCTCGGTTGGTTGGGCATCCGACTTCAGCTCAGTTCATGATCTTGAAGTTCGTGGGTTTGAGCCCCGCATCAGGCTCTGTGCTGACCACTTGCTCAGAGCCGGGAACCTGTTTCGGAGTCTGTGTCTCCTTCTCTCTCTGTCCTTCCCCCGCTCACACTTTGTCTCACTCTGTTTCTCAAAAATAAATAAATGTAAAAAAATTTTTTAAATATTTTTAGTATATTTGACACATGATGTTGCATTAGTTTCAGATGTATAATATACTTATTCAACTTCTCTATACATTATGCTATGCTCACCACAAATGTAGTTATCATCTGTCACCATATATCACTATTACAATATCGACTGCATTTTCTATGTTGTGCCTTTTATTCCTGTGACTTATTCAGTTCATAACTGGAAGCCTATATCTCCCACTCCCCTTCACCCATTTTGTCCATACCTACCCCTCTTACCTCTGGCAATCAGTTTGTTCTCTGTATTTTCAGGTCTGATTCTGCTTTTTGTTTATTTATTTGTTTTTTTTAGATTCCACAGATGAGCGAAATCAAATGGTGTTTGTCATTTTCAGTCTGACTTATTTCACTCAGCATAATACTCTTTAGGTCTGTAAAACAGACACGATTCATTCTTTTTCAGTTAGAAGCTTTACAATATATTCAAAAGCACTTTTCAATCTTATCCTCCACTGTTTAGGTTTTAGAAATGATAAGGTTTTTATAAACTTTTATTGCTCCAAATCTCTGTGCTCTCAAAATTCCTTTTCACATATAGTTTCATATATAGAAAGCCAAGACTTTCTTGAGCTTATCAATTAAAAAGAGCCAACACACACTCTGATTCTTTCAAACCAATTTCTCTACAGCTACAAGATCAGTAAGGATTGTGTTGTGCCTTCCAAATGATCATAGATAAGAGTTTTAACAAATATTTCACTACTGAATAACCTGGATTACCATCTTCTCAGCCTCCGAAATCAGTTTTCTTGCTTTGAGCCACCTGAGCACTTAACCTAATGCCTCGTATATTAGGGTTTTGCTGTGCCAGCACAATACGTTAAGATACCAATTCATTTGTAAGCCTGTGTTTGTTACCAATAACTCCCAAATTTTGGTGGATTAACACAAATATTTATTTTCATTTTGCAACGGCACAGCAACACATGGGTTTGTGGTTGCCAGTTGTCCTGAGTGGCTCTTTTCCATGAAGTGAATCAGACACTCAGACACCTACCAAATCATAGCTCTTCCATTTCTTAGGGCCTTCAGGTTCTTTGCTGGGTTATCATAATTTAACTGATAAATATTTTATAGAGAGTGCATGAAAGATTACATGTGATATGTTTTAGTGGTCAGGATTTTCAGTGGTATCATCACTTCTAACCGATCTCCATGGGCCAAACTTACAACCATGTAACAGCAGGTCTAACATTTAATAGGAAATCTCATCCAACTGTGGGCCAAAGATGAAAAGAGAAGTGAGTGTTTAGGAGCACATAGAAGCCTTGAGAAAGTACTTTTTGATATTTGTTACTGCATTGTCCCTTGGATTTATACCAGATTGCCTTCCTATCAGCACTGTATGAGAATCCCCAAATTCCCACAATCCCGTAAACCATAGTATTACCAATGTCTTATTAACTGTCATTCTAGAATGTAAAATATGCAATTTTATAATTTTTGTAACTTATTTTAATTTTTGTTTAATTAATTAAAACAAATTGTTTAATTTTTTGTGTTTGAAATCCGTATTGTTTATTGCTCATCTGTATTTGCAATTTTACCTAGTCACATTATTTGTGTATTTGGTGTTAGTCCATTCAGCTTTTTCAGGCTTTATCTGATTAGTTCTGTCTTTAAGTTGCCTTAGGAAGATAGGACAATAATATTGGGGTTGCTCTGACTTTCTACATTTGTTGAGCCCACTGCATTTGGGAAAGTAACGTTAAGTAAAATTAGGGTAACTTACCCCTTTGGTCAGTGATTACATTTGTTCTGTCACTTAATGTATTAAAGCTATTTTGGTGAGAGAAGACCCAGGTCATTTTAATGGTCATCTATATTCTTTCTTTATCAAGTTACCTTTATATTTGCTGCTGTTGAGCAGTACTTGCAGAAAATGGCTCTTAGGAGATTCTTTCTTGAGGATTGCCAATTCTAAAATTTATTTCTCAAACTGAGCTGCAACAAAACAAACAAAACTGGCTTTGACAATTCTTACATAATACATAATTCATCTTGAGAGCTTAAAGCAAAACTATTATTCAATAAGGTAATGAGACTTTATTAGATGTTTGCATGAATAAAAACAAATCTTTCAATATTGACATAAAATATATATACAAATACATATGCATATATATTTTTTCATATATATGAAAATCCATTCTCCCTTATTAAAGGTGATAAAACCAAATTATTTGACTTACAACTAGCAAAGTAGACAGTGATCACTTATAACTCGTGCAAAGTTAGTAGAATGATTGGTAAGATGTTTTAGGAAATTATCGGTATCAGTTTTCTATCTCTATGTGACATACTACCCAAAACTTAATGGCTTAATATAGCAGAGTTAAAATAACAAAGTCATTTACTTTGCTCACAAATCTGCAATTGTGGCAGATTTCAGAGTGATGGTTCATCATTGCTCTCTTCAACATCAGCAGTGATGGCTTAACTAGAAGCTGGAGAATCCACTTTCATGATGACTCACATACATGGCTGGCAAGCTAGTGCTGGCTATCAACAGGGAACTCGGCTAAGACTATGTTCCAGGAGGTCTTGCTTCTTCTGTATGTAGATATCTCCATTGCTTGTGAAGCATATGCTTGTGCTTCCTCACAGCATAGTGACTGGGTTCCAAGAACAAGTATTCAAGAAAATCAGTAAGAAATTGTATCACTTTGTAACCTAGACTGAGAAGTCATATAGCCTTACTTCTGCTATATACATCATTACATCCAGATTCAAGGAGAGGGAATGTAGACCTTACCTCTTAATGGAAGGAATGTTAAAGTCACATTGTAAAAAATAGAATATGGAATGAGTGATATTGTTCTTGCTATTTGGGGGAAGTTCTATGACTCATGTTATCAAAATAATCTCATTAATAGCCTTGGTTTCACGTCTATAAGACTGAACAGAAATTTTAGTTTGAAAATGCATCTGTTGATGTTTATGTCTCCAATCTTTCTCTCCTGTCATCTATTGCTATGAAATAGCAATTACTTGAACAAAATAATCTTCTTTATGAGATCTCAATAAACAAAATATACTCAACAAAGATATACAAAACAATAAACAAAATATTCAAAACAAAAAAAACCTCAATAAACAAAAAATAAATCTGAATATATAAAAGAATTAAGCAATCAAATTTCCTTAGAGCCATTCATTTGAGTAGATCATTATGAGAAAACATAAAATTTAGGTACAAATAAAATCAAGTAAAACATTTTTCTTCTTTTTTTGTATGTTTCCATTTTTTATTTTATGTATCTATACTGTGATTTCTGTATGTTTTCTTTCTGCAGTATTTAAAAGAATTTACCATTGATTAAGCATGGGGAATTTTTTCTGTTATTGAACAGAATAACCAAAATCATAAATGGAAAAAATATTAACCATAAATACAATTTATGTTAAAGGAAGACAAATTTTTCATTGTAAAAGTAAGAGTTTATTGCCCTGAAACAAATAAACAAGAAGAGAGGGTAGGAAGATATCTATATTTCAATAGACAGAATGTAAAGTTTTTTATTATTATTGTCTGAATATCCCTATCATCAGGTATTTGATTATACCTGTAAAGAGATAGTTTATAATTAAAAGAGCCAGATTATAATTGACCTCCCCAAAATGAGCTCTTACTTTCAAAACAAATTTAGAATTTGTTTCTGTTTAAATTCTATTTTTAAGAATTTTTAAAATTTATTAAAAACATAGAACTCAGTAACAAAGGGTATCACACTTATTTTCATAATATTAAAAAATAAATTAAAAATGTTAAACTGGTACCAACACCAACTAGTGTGTAGTAAAATATACATGAAACCAGTTTGGCTAAATTAAAATGTGTTTTGGTAAAATACTCAGTACGATAACCAATCTGGGAAATTTTATAGTCTACATGATGAATCACTGATATATTTCATTTTTCCACTTATTTCCTTATTCATATGTGAATAGGAAAACAGGTTCTCAATTTAGCACTTGGGCTGTCTTAACACAGGAACATAACGAACACTGAATGCTAGGATTTTGCAATACTTTGGTGACGGTTCACTTCCTCAAAAAAATCTCAGTTCTTTGGAATACATCCAAAAACCTAGAAGTAGGCAGCCAAAATAGACAAATGTAAACCCATAAGAGAGTCTCTCAGGGATTTAATCAGAGACAATTTACCATAATTTCAGGCAATTTATCAAACTAGATTAATGCTTTCCAAAATCAACAACAATAAAGGCATACTTCTTTTTTTTTTTTTTAATGTTTATTTATTTTTGACAGAGAGAGAGAGAGAGACAGAGCATGAGTGGGGGAGAGGCAGAGAAAGAGGGAGACACAGAATCCGAAGCAGGCTTCAGGCTCTGAGCTGTCCGAACAGAGCCCGACGTGAGGCTGGAACTCACGAAACCGTGAGATCATGACCTGAGGTGAAGTCAGCTGCTTAACTGACTGAGCCACCTAGGCGCTCCTAAAAGGCATACTTTCAACAACATGGAAGAAAGTGGAAGGGAAAAACCATCTATTGAGTACTTTATAGGTACCAGGAATGCTGTTACATAGTTTATAGATGACGTTTGTTCATTTAGTTCGCACAACAGACAGGTCTCACTACCTTCATTTTACAGGTGAGAATAATAGTGAGTCTCATTTAATTTGAGTAATCTGCCCAACCTGAGAGATCCAGGGTACAGCTCAAGTCTGTCTGCTTCTGAGGCTCTTTCTGTTTTCACTATGAGGGTATGACTTCGTTTCCCCTGGGCAGTAAAGGGACTACTGCTGCAGCTACACGGACCACAGCATGACTCCTGAAAGCTTGACATCAACAGAGAAGCAAAAAACTGCGGGATTAAACACTGAAGCCATAAGTGCAGGATTAAACACTGAGAACAAAATAACAGCCTGGGACCATTTGTGTTTGAAGAAAAACTTTACAACACAGCTCAAGTGTCCAACTTGGAGAATTCACTAATATCGATAATAATTTACCCAAAAGAGTGTGTATTACAGTTCAGAAAATTTTTCCTATCTAAAATACAATACATACATACATACATAACAACTTTCCCTGCTTAGGATATAAACTTTAAATATATGGAAAATAATAAGCTCAGGAGTCAAGTGACCTTGTCCCTAGATTATTCAGTTTCCTCCCCCAAAATCCTTTTTCTTATCCTATCACTGATCCCACACTCATCCTTCAACTTTTATTCCATTTTTTAATTCTTAATCCTATTTGTTATTTTGTTTATTTCAAAAATATTGAGGATATTCATTGTTAGAGTTTTAGGCCTTAAAATAGCCATTTATTAATTAAAATAACATTTTCTAAAAGAGTGTCCTTAAGTATTCATAGCAAAAAAAAAAGAGCTTGAACTCTACCCTTGGAGGAAATTTCTGACTAGGGCTAATCACATTAACAAATTAATATGAGCCATATTTTTATTATCATTGGATACATTGTTTTTATAAATTAAGCCACTTGAGATTTTTTTCTAGTCATCAAACTTCACATATATTTCTCAGTTTTCAGTCATAAAGTCATATGTTTTCACACATAAAGGTATTTCAAAAGACATGAAGTTGAACAGAAGTGAACAAATTCTTATCATTACATGTTACAAATAGGAACCCAAAATATGCATTTACTATTTAAACCGCTCCTATTTCTAGATTACTCCAGATTAGGCATTTGTGGCACATGACTAGATATATCACACTTGTTTTATCATTAACATTTACTAAATGTGAACATCCTCAAGGAAAAGGATATTGTCCTATTTGTACTGGGCAAACTCCCTCTAAATCTGGTCTTCATCATGTCAGTCCCAGGAGCATACAATTAGCTTTGTAGTTAGAGTCCCAGGAAACAAATTTCTTTGACTTCTCTCTCTTATTAATTAGATCTTGGATGAGTTCAGATTTTTAAATTTTTATTACAACTATGTCATGGAATGGTAGGAGGAAATTAATATTGTGGATGTGTGTTCTGTGGCAGGTACGGTGCTTTGAATTTTTGTTTGATTCTGCCCCAGACAACATCTCACTAATTCTTCTCAATAATTCTGGCATATACGGTGTGTTAGGTCAAGTTTGAAAATAAGGAAACTGAGTCTCAGGAAGCTCAGAAAACTAAGAAACTTCCTTAAGCCTCCATAGTTAGAAAATAATAGTGTTTAGGATTTAAATCCATGCCAACTATTCTCAGACCAATATCCCTTCCATGATACTCTACTATTACTATCTAAGTCAATAAGACATATTATACATAATTTTCCATTTAAAAGAAGTAAGGGGGAAGAGGGTTTTAAAATGCTCTGAATTTGTGGTCAAATAATACATATAAAGTTTATAAAACATATTATCTAAAATTTTCTAACTATATTTAGTGTAAAAATATATTTCATTAAGTTGCCATTTTAGTAAGTACAATATATTTTATTATAGTTATATTTATCAGCTTTTCTACTACTTTTAATGTGCTTTAATAAATATAGCACAATTTTCATAAAATTTAGAATAGTAGAAGACCAAAATCCTTTAAATATATTTATAATTGTGATTTACTAAAATTATATAAAACTTTTATTTAACAGAGAATTTTTAAAAATAGAATAATTCCTCTTATTTTAAATCATCTAACTAAACTAGAGGGAAAAAATTGATTATTTTCTTAGAAGAGTTTGTCCAATTCTTTTTGTAGCATTTTCCCTCCCTGAATTTGTTACTCCTTAATTAATCTCTTTTTCTTTTCTTAATATTGTCACATCAACCAGCACACTGCTTTTCTCATTAGGCTCATCCAAATGATGGATTGTTTCCTGATTGGCTGAGCTCTTTTCTTCTCACGAAAGCTTTCTTTTTTTGTTCTCATCAAACCTTTTAATTGATCTTTTATGCATTTTCTAGTCATTCCTAAAGGAGGGAAATGTCTCATCACCTCTATATTCCATGTTTATGGGCCCAGACCACATGAGTTTTCCTCTGTATGGTTTACCCAAAGCAAAAATAAACAAACTTGTCTATCATTTAAAATAGGAGATTTATTACTTTTAATTAGAACAAATCATGGCATAGCAGAAATAGCATATACATCAGGCAGAATTGGTTCTAAGTTTAGGACTGCACTGATGAAGTATCAGAGAATTTGCTTGGCTTTACTGTACAGTCAATGATGATGCAGCATCCAGGCTCTGAAATAAAGTATTAGAAAGAATTTGGTGGCTTGTACAGAAAATGTGAGATGATATACAGATCTTGATCTCCTCTGATCTTGGAGAGATCTTGCTATTATCTTCAAAAAATTTTTAAATATTTATTTTTGAGAGAGAGAGAGAGACAGAGTGCGAGTGGAGGGAGGGGCAGAGAGAGAGAGGGAGACAGAATCCAAAGCAGGCTCCAGGTCTGAGCTGTCAGCACAGAGCCTGAAGCGGGGCTCAAACTCATCAACTATGAGATCATGACCTGAGCTGAAGTCAGACACTTAACCAACTGAGCCACCCAGACACCTCACTAGTATCTTTTATACATATTTCTGTTCATATCAGGTACAGAGCTCTTCAAAACTGAAAGTTGGCCTCTCAGAATGGCCTCTGACCATCTGCTCACTAACAAACATTTAGGAGTGATGGAGTCAGTTGTTGGGTAAATTTCCTATATTGGGGCAACAGAAAACTGGACTGAGCAACAGAAGGCATCAGAGAGAAGAATTAAGATTGTCTAGTGAGAAAGGCCTTAATGGAAACATCTTTTAAATCCTGTTTCAGAGATCATTCTCTCACTTTCCAGCACTAAAGTTTTGTGCATTCTGCAAGGCATAGCTCAAATTATACTTCCTGAAGGAAACCTCAAATCCTTCTTTATTAGCATAATTATTGTCACCCTCCTCTGTACTGTCTTATCAAACATTTGCCGTTTGCGTCATAGAAACCTGCAGCAACGTTGTTTTAGTGGTTTATGGGTCTGATCTACTCACTGGATCATAAAGGGACTCTCCTCCTGCAATGTCTCTTCACAGAGAAGAAACTCACTAAGTTTTTGTTAAACTGATCGGAAGTATCAAAGCTGCTGTTTGAATGTGGCCAAACTCAAGAGCTGAAAGGATCTTGATCCATAACATCAAAGGTGCTTCCATCTGAACTCTGAACTCGCCTCATGATTGGAATTTCTGTAGTTATGAGAGAAGAGCATCTGTGTATGTGAGTGTGCACATGCACACATGCACGTGTTGGTTTTTTTTCTAAAATTATGAATTATTCTACTGCAATATTAAGCATTAAACAGGTTGTCTATAAACCTTTTTGTTTTAAGTAAATTTTATAGGGGATAAAATCACTGTCTTTGCTCAGCACATTTCTGGAGTGGAATTTTTCTTAAGAATTTGCCTTCAGGGGCACCTGGGTGGCTCAGTTGGTTAAGAATCCAATTTTGGCTCAGGTCCTGATCTCACAGTTCATGAGATCAAGCCCCAGGGTGTGCTCTGTGCTTACAGTGCAGAGCCTGTTTGGGATTCTCACTCTCTTTCTGCCCCTCCTCTGCTCACTCTTCAAAAAAAAAAAAAATTTAATCTTTATTTTTGAGAGAGAGAGAGACAGAGACAGAGTGTGAGTGGGGAAGGGTCAGGGAGAGAGGGAGACACAGTATCTGAAACAGGCTCCAGGCTCTGAGCTGTCAGCACATAGCCCAACGCAGGGCTCAAACTCACAAACCGTGAGATCATGACCTGAGCCGAAGTCATACACTTAACCAACTGAGCCACCCAGACATCCCGCCTTTGCTCACTCTTGCTCTCTCTCTCTCAATAAATAAACCTAAAAAATATATATAAAATAATTTTTCTTCAGAATTTACTGTGGAAGAAAATTGTTGATCTCATTAGTTATAGTTGCAGGACACGCTTCTTAATGCTGAACCTCTATTCTCTCTTCTTCTCCCTTTCTCTATCCTAATTTTTTATTTTAAGATCTGTCATTTTGTCTTTATTCTCAACTGACTAAAACAAACAAACGTACAAACATCCACTTAGAGAAAGGGTAAAAGTGGTAGGCTTAGGAAAGCCTCTGTAACACATATAAGGCATGGGATAGTAATTTGAGTGTTAATATTTATGGGCCATTTACAATGCATCGAGGACCTCGATAAGTGCTTTACATGAATTAACTTGTTTGTTTCTGTTGTCCAAACCATTTCATGTGCATGCCATTATTTTACATAGTGAAATACATGAGAAGTTAAGTGACTTGCCCAAAGTCATACACTTAGTTAAGTGGTTAAACAGGGATTCAGACTCTCTCAGGTTGATCGCAGGTCCTTAGCTCTGAGTAACTACTCTGTCTAATTTAGATGATTTCAGGATAACTGGGAGACTAGTCAGCTTTTCTGTTCCTTCTCATTTGTACTCAGCACTGTTAGAGTACTCCTTATCTTGTATCCTCAGACCTTGCTATTCAGGACAATCTCCATACCCATTGTTATCAGTGCTTTTCACCTTTCTTTCAGATCATATAGTATGCAGATTCTATGCTATGCTGACAATTCTATTCTATTCTATGCTCACAATTTGACTATTGGGCAATTAATACTGATTATGAATAAGACTAAGGGGCCAAAATGTCTACTAGATCCTGTACTCCCCAGTGTGCAGGGTCATGTGCTGAAGATGATAAGACATCCATATCAAGAAATGGAAAGGATCTTGGAAAAAAGGTAACAGTCCCAGTGCAAAATGATTTATACTGCCTCTCCCTATAATATTCCTTCTATATTCTTTAAAAAATGTTTCAGGGGCACCTGGGTGGTTCAGTCTGTTAAGCCTCTGACTCTTGATTTCAGCTCAGGTCATGATGTCACAGTTCCTGAGTTCGAGCCCTGCAATGGGCTCTGTGCTGATAGCATAGAGCCTGCTTGGGATTCCCTGTCTTCCTCTCTCTCTGCCTCTCCCCGCTCATGTTCTCTCTTTCTCTCTCTCTCAAAAGTAAAATAAAAATAACATTAAAAAAATTAAAATGTTTCAGTGATTCTGGTATTAGGTTGAGAGATAACAGAAAGTGGAAACAGAATATAATTTTTTTTGAGGAAATGGATTTCTTGGAACCTACATAAATCTTGGTACACCATTAAGACAGGTCTAAATCATGATGTTTCCAGTATCCTGAGCAACTTGATGAGGAAAATAAAAGCTATTCAATTATGTGATTTGTATCATTGTTTAATGTAACTTAATGCCACAATGGGTTGTGATAATTAAAGAGAAGGGAGCTCCTGGGCATAAGAGGATGCCATGTATATCACACAGTTAAATTATCTACCCTAAGCTTCAGTCTTTCCTATAGAACACTCCTTATCATCCAGATTTTACTTAAAAAAAACCCGCAAAACCTCCCCAAACAACCAATTTATTTGTCCACGGTTTTGACTTTTAGAATGGTTTTCTCTCTTCAATCAAAATATATATATATACGTATATATATATATATATCTATATATATATCTCCCAGGGGTGTCTGGGTGGCTCAGTTGTTTAAGTGTCTGAATCTTGGTTTCAGCTCAGGTCATGATCTTACGGCTTTGTAGGTTTGAGACCTGCATCAGGCTCTGCGCTGACAGTGCAGAGCCTGCTTGGGATTCTCTCTCTCACCTCTCTCTCTCTGCCCCTCCCAGTCATGCTGTCTCTGTCTCTCTCAAAATAAATAAACTTTAAAAAAAAAATAATGCATGGAATTGAAAAGATTCCCACTTTAAAAAAACAAGCAAAATCAAAACAAAATATATATCCCAGTCTTAAAGCCATACAAAAATAAATACAATTATTTTTTCTTTTGAAATATCTTTAGACTATTTTAATGACAGCTACTCAGATGTCCTCTCTGGAATTTTCTTTGTTTGAAATAACCATATGCAGCCCATTTAAGTAGTTTCTATAAGCCTTATTTTTTATTTTTTTCATCCATTAATCAAATATTTACTGAGCATCTAGTATATGCTAGACACTGTTCTGGGAGCTTTAATACAGAGAAAATTAAGATAGATGAGCTTCTG
The DNA here is from genome assembly GCF_018350195.1 of Panthera tigris. NCBI lineage: Eukaryota > Metazoa > Chordata > Mammalia > Carnivora > Felidae > Panthera > Panthera tigris. The sequence continues at coordinate 123,453,891 of NC_056663.1, read as the reverse complement.
ATTTCATAAAGGTTGTATTCGTTAGGGGTGATAGAAAATAATCACATATACATATGTGTACAAATATACATATACAAGACCATTTTAGACAGGATAGAAGTAGACAATATACAAAATATAAAACATAGTATTGGCATAGAGATTGCTAGTACAGTGAGATTAGGTGTGTGTATATAAGAGGGAATAATTTTGGATAAGTGTTTCTCTTTAGAAGAATAATATGATATTAGCTTTAAATATTTGATAAATAGAAATAAATCTAGAGTGAGTACATGTATGTAAGGTTTAAGGAGAATATTGTATGAAACCATTTAAGTGTAAAACCAGGTCAGACTAGGAAGAACTTTATCATAAATTTTAAGAAATCTAATGTAGGTGCAGTTGCAGCCATTAGAGGGTCTCGAGTAGGGGAAATATATAATTTGATCCATTGTTAAAAGACAAACAAAAAACAAAACCCAAGTTTCCAAGAAGATAACAGACCATGGTGGAACACAAAAATGAAAGCAGGAAGAAAGACAATTTGGGGCCAATTACAATGGTTAGGAAAGAGATGATGGAAATTTAGGGTAGTAATAGGGAAGATGATAAAAAATAGATAAATTCAAGATATAGTTGCAAATAGAGTCAACAGGACTTGATGATGAATTGTGAGTGAGGGTGGACAAGGACAGGAATAAGAATGATTTCTGAAATTTTGACCTGACCAGTTTGGGGGAGAGGGTGTGACTCTGGCATTTACTGAGATACAGAGAAAGGGGACATTCAGTAATGGGGTGTGTGATATCACATCGCTATAATGTACACCTGAAACTAATGGAAAATTATGTCAATTATACTTCAATAATGAAACAAAATGGGGTGTGGATGGAGGAATCAAAAGTGCTCTTTAGAACTTTGCTAATTTTGAGAAACTAACCAGATATCCTAACTAACCAGGAGATAGCTACTATGCAGGTAGACCATTAGAAATGGGACTGAAACTGTGAAATGGGGAGTCAGAAACATGTCAGATGCTCATGAAGTCATGGAGCTGATTTAAATCATCAATAAGGCATGTATAGAGAGTAAACATGACTGGAGGCAACCAAGATTTAGAGGACATCCATGGAAAGAGAGAGAAGCCAAGAAGACAGACGAGCAGCAAATGATACAGGAGAAACCGTGATTGTGTTAGGACGACCAAGGGAAGAGAGAATATAAAGCAGCATGTCAACCTTGCTGAATATTTGTGACAAGTGAAATAAAATGAGAACAAAGTATTGAATATAGCATTTGGCAAAATGAAGGTCACCGGTGTTCATAAGAATACTTTTCTATGAAGTCATGACAGAAATGTCAGATACCAGTGAGTAGAAGAGAGAACAGAAGGTGATATATCATTAGTAATATATCTTTTTCAGGAAGTTATCACTTGGATAAAGTTGTACTATCAAGGAAGAAATAGAAATGTAAACTAGCTTGGTTGGAACATATGATCACAGACATTGTCATTTGCTTTTAGTGGTAAATTTTTAAACATAACTTGATCAATAGAAGGGGGAAAACATGATGATATAAAAGGAAATGTAACTGATGGGATAAAGCTTCTGAAAAGACCAGGTTATGCAGAAGTTTAGGAACCAATAGCAGACTTGGCCTTAGAAGCAGGGTCAACTTCCTCACTATGATATAAGCATTTTCATCATCATTATCAATGTTGGATATTTTCTTAATATCATAAAGTATTTCAATTTTTTTGCTAAATATTAAGTGAATTACATATATATATTTATATATATAAATTTTAAGCATAATCATAGATTTTTAAAGCACTATCTAGTTTTTTTTTAACGTTTATTTATTTTTGAGACAGAGAGAGACAGAGCATGAATGGGGGAGGGGCAGAGAGAGAGGGAGACACAGAATCAGAAGCAGGCTCCAGGCTCTGAGCTGTCAGCCCAGAGCCCGACACGAGGCTTGAACTCATGGACCGCTAGACCGTGACCTGAGCTGAAGTCGGACGCTTAGCCAACTGAGCCACCCAGGCGCCCCAAGCACTATCTAGTTTTAAGGTGATCTCATATATCTATTTAAACATTTTTAAAATGGATCTTTAAGTTTTTAGGACTACATAAAAAATTATTCATTTTGGACTGATTTTAATATGTAGAAATTATGACTGAAAATCATCTCAGAGTAACAGACTTTAGATTATTATTGTTATTTGGTGGTGATTATTGTTTTTTTCCAAAATCAAGGCAATTCAAAGAAATGTTTTGTAAATTCCCTTTTCTATGAACAATATGCACAAAGGTAATAATTGATGGGCATAGTTTCTTGATTAGGCATTTGATGGTCAGTTAATGCATTTTCTTTCTACTTAATCCAAATTTATTTACTCATTTTATTATTATCCAGTAACAGGGATACATTTGTTGTTCATTTCCTTCTGGTAGTTGACAATGGTCAAAGGTGAAATGCTGGAATTGATATTTATCAGTGCACACTGGTCATGTCATTGCCTAACCTAGTATGTGACTAAATGTAAGCAAGTATGAATGAAAAGAACAGAGAACAAACACACCCAAGGCTTAGAGTTCTGGCCATGCCTTAACACCAATCGCACATAATGCTTTTGCTCTTTATATTTGCTACAAGGATGTGTCATAGGAAGAGTGAGGAAACACAATACAGAAAATGTTTTTGCGACAGAGTAGTTTTAGATGAGTACTTTCTACAGGACAGGGTTTTCTCATATTAAACCTCTGAGGTCAACAAGTATAGCCTCCCACTTAGAAACTACAACTTTATCAACTGACTTATAGAAAATTTATGATTTCGCACAAAGAGAGAAAGAAAGGACAAAGAAGAAGAGAAGGATGAGTACAGGGAAACAGGAAAAAAAAACAAAAAACAAACAAACAAAAAATACACAAGGCCAAGGCCAAAGTTGTTTCTATGCACTTATGGCAGACAATCCCAAATTTCATTTCAAAACAGAGGAAGACAAAGCAATAGTCTTATGCCAATGATTCATAAGCAGGATGGGACTAATACATATATTTTATAGGTACAGATATATAGATTTATATAGTGTGTTTCAAGAGAACACATCACAAATTAAAGCAAAAATACATCTTGTTCCAGTATCGAGAGCTTACCCTAGTCAGCCAACTGAAGGGCCAGTACTCGTTCCTAGTGTTAGCTGGGTTTGTTAGCTGTTAACAGAAAACTTGTAGAAGTTTCTTGAAGTTGACTGTACGTATTCTTCATTTTTATTTATTTTTATTGCTTACTTTTATATGAATTACTTGGGAACATTTAAGTTAGAAATTATAGAGATTGGCACAACTGTCACCTAAAATAAGAAAAATCATACTTCTGTTACCTACAGAACATTTAAGGGCCTGCAATTTGTGGTTGGTTTGAAGGTTTCACACTCATCAGGGACTTAGTTATAAGTATAAAGGACTAAGTGTTTAAATATGAGTACACTTATAGAACGCTCCTGTACTCAACCCATTCACATGTTTCACTGTTTAGATAAAAATTTTATGCTGGGATTTAAATATTCTCAAGTTATTAGTACAGACATCTGTTAGAATTAGTTGACTACTACAGAAACTATGATTAACTCATCTTCCTTCTATCTTTTGCTCTATGATTCTCAACATGCAGTTTCCATCTGAAAGTCAAAATGACTACTGGAAATCCAGCTAATCACATATTATAGAATACCAGCAAATACAATCTTATCTGAAAAGGAAGTTGCACAGTCTCTTATTTAAGCACTCTACCTGGGAAGTTAATGCAAAAATTCCACATATATTCTAATGGCTAGAACATAGTTCTGTTATCACAACTCGTGAATTTGGGCAGCTGGAAAATAAACTTTTATTCCAGATTTCTAGGTACTCACATGAAACTCTGAAGAAAGGAGGAGAGAATGGATACCAGGGAACTACCAGAATTTTCTGCTACAAAATCACTTATATGTTTATATTTATTTATAGGCATATAGAAAAATACATAGTTAGCCAAACACATATTACTAAGAAATAAAACGAACATGGGTATAGGCAGACAACTAACATTTGCTGCTACAAAATCATATGTGATATGTGTATGTATGTGTGTATACATACTTATATAAGTGTATGTATATATATGTATATATACATTTATGTATATATACATGTATGTATATACATATATGTACATATGTGTGTGTGTGTAATTATTTATGTCTCACTAATGTTTCTGGTACTATTCTAACAAATTGTTTGTTTGTTTTAATTTAATCCTAAAACACGTTGATGTTGCAGATGAGGAAACTGAGGATTTGAAAATCTAAGAATTTGCTGAAAATCTTGCAGTTTGGCTTTGACTGACTGTATAATTTGTATTCTTCATTAAGATAGATGCATGGGTGGATGGATGGATGGATGGAATTTGAATAGATTGATGATGATTGGAGATACATGGATGCCTACTTACATAGATAAAGTATACACTTTAATATTTTTTTCATTTCCCAGGACTACTGTAACAAAGTACTAAAAATTGAGTAACATAAAATATCAAAAATTTATTCTCTGATAGTTCTAGAGGCTGGAAGTCCAAAATCAAGGTGTTGGTAGTATTGGTTCCTTCTGGAGGCCACTGAAGGGGATTTTCTTCCTTTTTCTCTCCTGACTTCTAGTGATTTCTGGCAATCCTTCTTTTAATTTTTGGCACTTCTGGGCTTCTAAATGCATCACTCCAATCTTTGCCTCCATTGTCACATGGAGTTCTTCCCAGTATTTCTGTCTACTCTGTGTCCAAATTTCCCTCTTCTTATAAGAACATTAGCTATTGGATTAGAGCCCCGTCTAATTCAATATAACCTCACCTTAACCTGACTATATCTACAGAGACCCTCTTTCCAAATAAGGTCACATTTACAAATACTGGGAGTTAGGACTTCAATATATCTTTTTGGTGAACACAAGGGAACTTATAATGGAACTCTATTTCAGTAGGCTTAAATTGACTTTCAACAAAAACTAACACTGATTATTCACAGTGATTTTTTTTCTTATTTATGTATTTATTTTTAATTTTTTTAATTTACATCCAAATTAGTTAGCATATAGTGCAACAATGATTTCAGAAGTAGATTCCTTAGTGACCCTTACCCATTTAGCCCATCCCCCCTCCCACAATCCCTCCATGTAACCCTCAGTTTGTTCTCCATATTTATGAGTCTCTTCTGTTTTTCCCCCCTCCCTGTTTTTATATTATTTTTGCTTCCCTTCCCTTGTGTTCATCTGTTCTGTGTCTTAAAGTTCTCATATGAGTGAAGTCATATGATATTTGTCTTTCTCTGCCTGACTAATTTCACATAGCATAATACCCTCCAGTTCCTCCACGTAATTGCAAATGGCAAGGTTTCCTTCTTTTTGATTGCTGAGTAATACTCCATTGTGTGTGTGTATATATACATATATATATATATATATATATATATATATATATACATATATATATATATATTCACATCTTCTTCATCCATTCATCCACCAATGGAAATTTGGGGTCTTTCCATACTTTGGCTATTGTTGATAGTGCTGCTATAAACATTGGGGTGCATGTGTCCCTTTGAAAGAGCACACCTGTATCCCTTGGATAAGTAGGAGTGCAATTGCTGGGTCATAGGGTAGTTCTATTTTTCGTTTTTTGAGGAATCTCCATACTGTTTTCCAGAGTGGCTGCACCAGCTTGCATTCCCATATTCACAGTGATATTTTATCTCAAATAATTGAGTTGCTTTCCTAAAATTCCAAAAGAAGAATATCCTCAGGATCTGTTTAGCTAGAAAAGTCTGAACTCAAGTGAATTTGATTACACGTGCAGATTTCCCCTATTTTGGGGCCTAAGGAATAGCTACTTAATCCTGTCTTATAATGTGAAATCACCTATAAAAAGAAGAATACTATAACATTTGAATAGTTGGGAAACAAAAATCCCTATCTAGATCTATTAATAACTACTTAACCATCTCTAATTTGGTTCTTTGCAAAATAAACTAATATATACTTGTATCTTAAAACAGTTGAGTGAGAAGTGGATGAATTATAAGTTATTAGATCTAAATCAAAAGCTAAATCATAGTTGCAGGAACAATCAATGTAGGCACTATACCTATCAAGAAAAGATCAACTGAAAAAGTCCTAAAACAATTAGAAAAATCATTTACTAATAATGGTATTAATTATTTCAGTCTTTAAAGCTCAATTCAAAGCCAAACTCAAACAAGTCCCAGTAGATGACCATACCCTGGAATGTAGAGATTGATATAATTTAAGCTAAAGTTAAAGATGTATCATAGGATGTATATCATAAGATATGCAGTTCTTTGGATAGAGAAAGAGAAACGTTACAGGATGTAATGTTGAAATTCATTGTGAAGGATGAGTAGATAATGATATATATATTTTTAAAAAGATTTAAGCAAGGTTTATCTGTCATTTGTATGTAGGATGAAGTAGATGGGAGAGACAAGTTAGAACGTCTATGAAACTCTTTCATTCGTCTTTGAGTGAGGTGATGAAAGTGTGGAGTAGGATGTTGACAATGAAAATAAAGTGAAAAGAACTTGGATAAGGGATGTCTTAAAGGAAAACTGCATAGAATTTGGTGACTAATGGATCTTAAAAAGAAGGATTGGGATGAGTCGCATATCATTTAAATTTTGGAGACTGAACGACTAGCTTGAATCAAGACTAAGAAATAAGAGTTTTTCATTCAGTATAGCTAACTAAAATGTCACAAGCTAGGACTAAAGTAATTTACAATATGTTGACTCCCTATCCACTAGCATTTGGAAGAAATCAGGAAAATGTCAACTCAATCTGTTTTTCTTCTGTCTTCAGGTATCCAAACAAAACTTACAACATACTGCTATGCTCCTTCTATTACTCCTTTCAATTTTTCTCTGGTCTAGTCGATCCTCTCTAATGGAATGTTGAGACAAATGTGATGTGCCAATTGCCTCTCATAGACATTTGTGTCACCGATCCCATGGTACTTTCATATCATGTTTTCCCCCAGTTCAATATTTTAAACTATCTGGAAGATTAATGAAGAAAGTTTATGCAAAAGAAATTATATAATGAGCAGTGATATGATATGTGAAAGAAAATGTACACAAAATCTGCTTTGCACCTTGCAGCTTAATCACCAACGGAGACTGTATAAATTTCACAATTAATTTCTGTTCATGCCATTACAATTTTTTTATTTAGTTAAATTGAATTTAAAAGATTGCAATGCTTTTAAATTATGCAAAAGACATTGTTTTAAAAGTCATAGATCTTATTTCAAGGGCTTTTAAATTTATTCTCTAAGACCTATTTGAGAGTCACATGGGCAATTATTAGGGGAAGTTTGCCTAGTAAATTCCTGTATTTTGCATAAAACTTGCATCTCAAACTTGATATATTAAAGAGGATGCTTTTCCTAGGAATATCTTAACAAATATGGAACATATAACTTGTATAGAGTAGATACTTTTTGGGTTGTTCCATATTTCAGTGTTCATGGTTTCAATGAGCTTATGCAGCACTATAAAGTTATTTCTAAAAGCTTAGGACATCTTGATATGCTCAAGTAAATGGTATGATTAGTTTTTATAGTTTTACAAAAATGTTGAAAGTAAAAATAAATAATATTTTCTATAAAAGTATTATCAAATCTCTTATGGAAAGAGATTTAGTAGTTTGATCAAAGACTTAGTTTTGAAGACTGGAGATAGATTTAAGGTAATCAAATATTAGAATCAAATGTTAGATAGTCTTTCAGATAAAGTAAAGAGATTAATTAATTATATTTACTTGGAACTTATACTAACCTGTGGAAAGAGTCAGGTTTCACTGTTGAAACAAAGTTTTAGATTAAAATGCCTTCACATCTCACCAAAGGGACAGCACTCATAAGGATTCATAACAGGTCAGCTTTATCCATATTTTAAAGTAAATATTATGCAGAGCTCATTTATTTTCAATTATAAAGCAGTAAGACTATTTTGTATGGCTTTCTTATGTAATGTTTTCTTGTATTTATTTGAAACATATGTCATACACTAGCTAATTTATATACTGCTATATTTTAATACTGATACCCTAACAAAATGGACTGTGAGGAATTTGGGACTGATTATTCTTGACTTTGACAGCACATCAAATGCAAGAATTCTTTCTAAGTCAATGAAGAGTTGCTTGAAGCAAAAATCAAAAAAATGTTAATGCCTGATTGATTATCTCACCTAGATCCATGAATGTTTTGAAAAACAACTTGCTTTTTAGTAATAGCATAGAGATGGTATATCAAACAAACAGGTAGCCATCTGATACTATTTCATGGAAAATGATAAAGTAGTCATCATATACAAACGAGGTTTGTTCACAAAGAATTATTTCTAGATGCCTATACATTCTTATTACCCAAAGTCTATGTGAGGATTATGGGTATAAAAACTCTCTGTGTGTATGTATATGTAAATGTATGTGTCTGTGTGTGTATGCATGTGTCTATCTAGAAAGCTGCCTTGAAAGTTTAAGATCTTACTTGAAGAATGGCTTTGAGCACATTGTGAATTTCTAATGATAAAGAACAGATGGGATTGATTGCTAACTCAGTGTGAAACAGGAGGAAAATGCCTGCAGATATTCAGGCCTGGTATGGAACAGCTATTCCAGCCCCAGTAGCCAGGGCTTATCAGGGTGAAAGAACCAGACTGATGAACACAAGGCAAAGTTTGTGCAAAAGAAGTGAAATCAGCCTAGTAATTACTTGATTACTGAAAGGAAAATATCACTTCTGAAGGGAGATGTTTTAAATGAACTGAAAAATAGAGACATACTGGTCTCAGTAGGCTTCAATTAAAAAGTTGCAGGATTTGTTTTACTGGCACCAGGAGATGCCCAGTAGTAATTTATGTTCTGAGAGGCCTTTCATACACAAAGTCAGTGCCTCTTTTATTTTTAGACCCCCTAAGGCTCCTAAGGAAAGAAATATGCCAGTCAGATGGCAAGTCGGAATCAAACATCCACATAATCCAGAGAGGGAAAAATTATTTAAATACCTACGAATATGTCAAATAGGCTGCTTGGAAATCTTACTCTGTTTCTTCTTAATATCTGAGGAAGATAAAAGAAGAAACAAATTATTGTGACATAATAAAGGAGAGAAAGATCTTAATTATCATCTGAGGATGGTTAGAAGAATGGACTCTTGACTCATTTGGTGTAACATTTTTATAATACTTCAGGTGCTTAGAAATGCATGGTGTGTATAAGCCATTATTCAGTTAATGAGATGCTAAACTGCAATTTGCGTTGAAATTGTCCAGTGTTGCTTTTCATTAAAGAGATAATGACTCAGAAGATATTTTAGGTGTTGCTACAAGCTGCTGTTTTCATTCCATTTTTATTTGGCAAATTGGGTCACATTGTATTACAAGAAGATAATCTGACTTATAATATACCCATGTTACCTGATTTTGCAACACAGAAATGATGAAATGTGATAGCCCTTTTGCACCTGGCATGCAATCTCAGCATAATGCTATGCTGAAGCAAGTCAGCAGACCTTTATGCAATAACCTAAATTTTGCTTTAAGGCACTTTTGTGTATATTAAACTGTGCTCTTGTAGGGAAAACATCTGCAGCAGTTCAGTATGCTAAAGTAGACAACATCACAAAAGTCTGATGGGTTAGAGCTCTTATATTTCTCCTCAATTTGTTGGCATTGCAAACTAGCTGAGGGTATGCTCTCCATAGAACTCATTAGATCGAGAGAGGAAGCACCTGGCGGCCACTGATGTGCTAATGCTAAATCCAGAAGTAATAGACTTTCTTTGGAAGCATATATAACCAAGGCTTCAGGGCAATTTTCTAAGCTGCCAGGACTCTTGATACAGGGTCTAGATCTCTCAATCTTCCTTTCAGAACAAAGTGTGAGACTATCATGGAGAAAAGGCAATTCATAAATGTTTTAGTAGGATCATAATTCTCATCACAGATGAAGGTATGGCAAAATCAGTCAACTCTTACTTTGTTGGTACTGAAAACTGCTTCTCAGGAATGTTTTGTCTCTGTCTCTAGGCAGAAGTTGGCCAATTTTTCTGTAAAGGATCGGAGAGTAAATATTTTCAGCTTTGTGGGCTAAACTATTCATCTCTGCCCTTGCAGTGTGAAAGCGGCCATAGACAATATCTAAATGAATGAGTGTAATTATGTCACAATAAAACTTTATTTACAAAAACAGGCAGTGGGCCAGACTTGACTCACAGGTTATAGTTTGTTTACCCCTTTTCTAAGCCATGGAAGTGTTCATGGCTTGACCTGTTAACCCTATTTCTAGGTATGTATATTAAGGAAGATATTTACAATTTTAAAGACATTTCCAACCTAGTGTTGTTCATTGCAATGTTATCCATAATGGGCAAAAAAATTGTAATTGCCTTAATGCTCAACAACAAAGAAATAGTCAAGCTTATTAAATAGAGGTAACATTATGCAACTGTCCAAACATTATTTTGAAAAATATATAATAATACCTAAATATCTATATTTTAAATAAGTGAAATAAGTGAAAAATTCAAGCTACAAAAATGTGAACACTTAAGAACAGAAATTAAATATGAACACACATACTCAAAACATTTTAAAAACTCAGAATGTGAATGAAAGTTCAATTATTCAAAATCCATACATATAAGACAGGAAAATCACTGGGATATTTCTGTACCTTAATTCAGCAGTCTCATATTGAGCATTTCTTATGTGAAAGGTCACTGTGTTAGACATTGGGGTGGCAGAAGTAAATGATAGCCTTCCACTTAAAGACAATTACAGACCAACAATGGAATATGACAGAAAAGATGAAAATATAACACGTCCTTCAGCGGATAATGAGGGAGAAGATTCTAAGGGAAGGTCAGGAGAAGAACTTGCCATAAAGGAAGTTAGTAGTTTAGTACCGCAGGAGCTGTTAGGTGGGGAGGGGAAGGAGGGGCCATAAGAGACCGGGTGGGAGAGAACTTGGCATGACACACTAAGGAGTTGAGACTTTATCCAGAAGGCAAAATGGACAGGGGGAGTGAGCTGCATTGAAGGGATTAAAATTCAACGTCAAGTAATCTCTTTAAAAACAAACTTTTGATAGTAATATAAGGGATCTACTAAATAAAGCAAGGACAACAGATAGGAAACAACTGTAGGAAATACCACAAGAAAGTGGTGCTGGAGAACTGGTTAAATCCTGGATCCTTCTCTTACTAAGTACATGACCTGCAGCAAGTCTATTAGCCATTCTGTCTCCTTCCCCTCATTTGTAAAGTTGATATATTGATACCTCCCTTAATGTAGCTAAAACCATTAGCACAGTTTATTTTTAAATAATAAACATATGCTTTATTACTGATTGTAATAATATAGGTTATAAATATTAGAGTTTGAATAAAACACCTAATAAAATCAGCTTGAGAATCGTGAAGAAAAATTATACATATGTTTAGGAAGCTCCTGGATAGAAGGAAAAGTGGGCATCAAAATTAACCTTCTGGGGAATTATGCCATTAATCTGATTTGGAATTGTATGAAAAGGAGCCAATTTTGGAGATAGACACTTAAGAATTTAGCTTATGTTGGAAAATTATTAAAATAATTGAGGTATAAAAATATTGGAGTCTGACTCAGTACTGATGTGCAAATATGAAAACATATGACTCCATTGGAGTATACAGAATATGTGTAACATAATTCTCACCTGGCCTAGGCTTACAGGTTTGGGAAAACTTGAAGTGAAGAAGAAAGAGGAGAAAATGTATTTAAATATATGACTGAGAGAGTGCAGTAAAGATCTGATATGCCATTGTTTGTACGTGTTTGGACAGAATTTTGGACAGAATTTTCTAATCATCCATTAGCATGTGAAATCCATCTTGGCAGGGAAGATATAGCTCTAGTGGATGAAAAACTCTTTAATATTTTCTAAGGAATTCAAAGCCAGTGGAAATCCAAGGAAATAAATTTCTAATAATAGGCTTAATTTTATCCTAATTTGTTTGAATCAATACTATTGATTGGCAATGCTAGTTTTCTCCCAGCTTTCAATTCTGTTCCCGTTAGCAGATGTTGCTTTGAGCAGAGATGGCTTGTCAGCACAGCTGCAGCCCCTCCTATTTACTTCTTCTTTCTATGTAATCTGGAATCCCTGTCAATGTTCTTTACCATTGTGCACTTTTTTTTCCCTTTCGATGTATAATTTCTCCATAAATAACGTGCTAATTTCATGTTCTTGTCTATGATGTGGTAGCATGTCAAAGAGGCTTTTTAATCTGTAAACAAATTATGTCTATTGCTTTACCCCTGTCAAGAACTCATTGACTCTCTTGCTTGATGGAAGTTAATTGGTTTGTTAAGCCTGACACTCATCTTTCTTTTCATCAATCCATGCTAAATTTTTTTCCATACCATTCTATAGTTGCTTAAGTGTTCTCACGTTGTCTTTCACAATCATTAATCCAATATATTTCTTCACTAGAGTTACATTTCTCCTTTCAAGGGCTTAATGTCTACTGAGGTCTGTCCATAAGAAGACAATATTTGGCTGAATTTTTCTCAATTTGATATTTATTTTTATTTTAACAAATGAATTTGCATGTGTTCTGAGTTTGTTAACTTAACAGTTGTTAAGAAAGAGGAGCACACAGTGCCAGAAGATGAATCATAGTTCAACATGAGACCATAAGAGAAATTGAGATAGAGAAGTTTATCACTCACACGTCCTGGAGAAAGTACATGGCATGCCTCCAGGGGCAATATGAGGAGGTCAAGGTAGAGTGCAAAAACAGACCTATACATAGGATCTGGGGCACCTGCCTTTATTTAAGTCTCTGGGTGTGTTGCTTTGGGGTTCTTGGACTGAAACCAGATTGGTCAACTCAAACCCAAAGAAGCAGGGTTTTGATTAGATTCCATGGGAATCTAATCTAAGCACGAGGGGAAGACCTTGGAGGGGTGGGGGAGTGGCAGGTGGGAAAACAATTGGTCACAGTTGGGCAGTTGGTGAAGTCATATCAAGAATTTGCATTTGCTTGTGACTCTAAGGTGTATGCTGCATGAAGGACTAGAGTTAGTTTAAGGTCCCTGCAGGCCACTTGGCCAAACAAATTGGATCCTGAGGTTGCAGTACCATGAAGTAACTTAGCTAACCTCTCGACCACCCAGACAGAAAGAATATTATTCAAGACAGTGGTCTCTGTCAAATATCTAATCACAAATTAATAAATTTCATATTAAATTATAAAGTATAATCAGTGGGGGCGCCTGGGTGGCTCAGTCGGTTGAGTGTCTGACTTCAGCTCAGGTCATGATCTTGCATCCGAGTTCGAGCCCCATGTCAGGCTCTGTGCTGACAGCTCAGTCTGGAGCCTGCTTCAGATTCTGTGTCTCCTTCTCTTTCCCTACCCCTCTCCCACTTGTGCTGTCTCTCTCTCTCAAAAATAAATAAATACACTTTAAAAAATTTTTTTAATAAAAATAGTATAATCAGTACCTCTACCTCTCTGTGAGGAGAGAGATAAGACAGGAAGGTTCTGGAAAAGCCAATTTTAACTTTTATCTCCCCATAAGTCACAACAATATCATATTAAATCATGCTGTTTGACAGTGACATCCATTCAACAACAGATCTATGAGAATGTCCTACAGTGATCAATTAAGGGAAAAATGTGACTTCTAGATATATATTCTCTTAGATATTTCAAATAATAAAATTATACTTTCTGGACACTATAATTATTATTAGACTCTCATTTTAACTTAGTGAAATAGGATGCAGTATACCATTAATTCAAAAACATGACATTATGAAGTGATCAAATGTTGAGAAGCTGTATTAAGCTTTCTATCTAGTGTGAATTATACCTATAAAATGGTATTGTGGTCATTTAGAACCAGCAAGCAGCCCTAAATAGCATAGAACAAGTAATAAATTATGGCTGAAATGGGTAATTCTGAACAATGAAGTAAAATAGAACAATAAAATATGTATTTAATGATTGACAGGAAATCAATGAAGAATAGACTTGGCCATTTGGCAGCATACCAAAGAATTATAAATTTAATAGAAATAGTACAATGTTAATTCTATTCATTTCACACATTATCTGTAATTTATTTAATCATATTGATTCAGCATCTATTTCATACAAAACACTATGCTAGTTATTGGGCAGGAGAAGTAATATTTTCTCCACTTTTAAGGAGAGGCAGGAATGTGCACAAATAACATGCAGGTATTGACAAAGAACAGAAGGATGAGAGAGACCTGAATATAGTCTATGTTCAAGAAGTAGATGTGGTTAGTCTCAAGATGTCAAAATAGAGCATAGACATTATAATTTGAAGGGGTTTCATTTTTTATTGTAATTCCAGTATAGTTAACATACAGAATTATAGTAGGTTAAGCTGTACAATACAGTGATTCAACAATTCTAGGTATTACTCCGTGCTCATCAAGATAAGTGTACTCTTGGGGCGCCTGGGTGGCTCAGTCAGTTAAGCATGCGACTTCCGCTCAGGTCATGATCTTTGTTTGTGAGTTCGAGCCCCGCATCGGGCTCTGTGCTGATAGCTGAGAGCCTGGAGCCTGCTTTGGATTCTGTCTCCTTCTCTCTCTGTCCCTCCCCTCTTGTGCTCTCTCTGTCTCTCAAAAATAAATAAATGAAAAAAAAAATGTTAAAGAAAAAAGATAAGTGTCCTCTTAGTTCCCTTCACCTATTTCATCCATCTCCCCCCACCCGCCCCTCCACCTCACCTCTGGTAACCATCTGTTCTCTATAGTTAGAAGTCTGTTTTTTTGGTTTGTCTCTTTTTTGCTTTGTTTTGTTTCCTAAATTCCACATACGAGTGAAATCGCATGGCATTTACTTTTACATTTTAATCCAACAAAAGAATTTCAGGTAGAATATCTCCTCAAATCTGAAACCAAAACACAATCAGATCCTGTAACTTTTTACTTGTTACTGACTTCTAAACTATTGTCTAGACCCCCAAATTCTATCATGGATAGTTTCAAATGTCATTTTAACACAAAAATTAATAAAACAAACAAAAAATATCAATGAAAATTAATACAGAGAAAAATACTTTCAAAAGAGAAAGCAAAAGAAAAAATACATACACATATAGTCTTTATTAATACTTCCTTATTTTAAGAAATCAGTCATAGACACAAGAATAAGGAAATGGTGACAGACATCATGCATAACACATTTTAGTATTCTGGTATGCATTGTCATAATATATAAAATAATATATATATAAATATATATATATTTATATATATCAGTAAACTCTGAAGTAGTCATACAAATAGCCTGATGAAGATCTGGAACTTTTCCCATACAAGAATGAGCCACCTATAATTGTGAAAAAATTTAGTCTGACTAGAAATAGACATGTGGGAGTGGTAACGGCTCTTTAGAACACAAACATGTCCAGAACTGAGAAGTTATGGCTCTAATTCTGACAAGCAAACCTTATAAGTTTCAGATATGGTGGGGGGTGGCAGGGAAAGTTCATTTGTTGATTTATCTCCCAAATCCCCTTACAAATTCTAAAAACATTGTAACAGTATTGTTTCAACAAGTCTTCTAGGGATGTCTTTTAGACTCATCCAAGAGCAGTTTTATGGGAGAAGTTTAGCCCTTAGGAGCTACTGAATTGCCTGGATTGGTAACATTTCAGGAATGTTACTAGATTGAGTATGGATATATTGATTAAAGTGCAGGACTTCTGTTTAAGCATCATGAGGGTTTGTAAAAACATTATCCAGTCTGTCTGGCTGAAGTTAGTCTATCCTGTTGGCAAACTCCCTTTGAGTGCATTGACCCCACCTATTTAAAAGTGAAAGACAAAGAGAAAATACAAGATAAATGATTACTTAATCTAAGAGATGTACCAGTGAAAACAGACGGCTGTGGTAAAAACAACAACAATCTACCCAGATAAAACTGGAATCGGATAAAATGTTCTTCCTAAATTGAAAATAACCTGCTCTGAATGACAAATCTGGAGGCCAGTGCTGAAAATGCATCTTAAAGTGAAATTACCCAATATTGAAATCCTACACCAGAAACCACAAAACGTATAGTCAACAATCTGATTAGTTTTCACTCTCAACTGGGCAATTATTGAGAGTAAAAGGTAAATAACCCACCTCATTCACAAAAGTAACAAAGTCAGGAGATGATCCTGTGTATGGAATTTGTCTGTGAGTTAAACTCCTCCCACCCCCACTGCTGGACTGGCCATGTAGAGTTGAAAAAGTCTTCAGGTCATGTGTAGCCTCAGCCCTTCCCACCATCTTAAAATTAGTGTATGCACTGTGGCATACTTTTCTGTCTTCTAATCCCACAACTGCTTCCTGGGTGACAACAAGTAAGTAACAGGACAAGCTGCCTAGAACACTTTAGTTATCTAAGTCCCCAGACTGGGGAGATATTGGTAGGGGCTGAGGCTTCCTCCAAGTCTCAGTAAAGGATTACTAGAACAGATGTATCAAAATGAACGTATAACAATATGGTTTATTAACCATGCTGATCTGACCAGAATCAGCAAGGAAAACAACTCATTAACTCATACGCAGCACCCAGAAATTCTGAAATAAGCATATTTGCATTTACACATTAATGAAAACTCAAAAAGCACTCTTTCTTTAGCCTTTTTTTGTAAAAGTTCCATTCCTGGACTTCTGGGATGGTCTGTGTCACATCTTAAGGTTGGTCTCTATCACTTCTCTCTATCTCTGTCTCTCTCTCAATGTGGTCCACACCAGCTCTTCCATAGTGTCAAAGGGTTATCTAATTTTGAGTCCAAATTATGCTTCAAGTCTATGACCTTATAGCTCCATGTCTTTATGATATGGAGAGTGCTATAACCTACCTTTACCTTGCCTACACACTGTATCCTTGGTAATAACTCGTGTACAGTTTGGTGTACAACTTTGGTGCAGGTGTGTACAAAATATATTATCATCTGTGATCAAAATCACACGTTCAGAAACTATTGATTGCTTTTCAGTGTATCTCACAGTCAGCACACAGCAAATGGTGTTAAACTAATCTCAGCGTTTCTCCAGTGTCATTGCATTTTGTCCTGTTTCAGTTTCAAAGTTTTCCTCACATGACTAAATGTACATTTTCTAATATACTAATATATTTTCTTGTGAATTTTACTTTTCATTCTAGCTAAACAAATAGGGGCTAACTTCAAGAATGGTCCTTCTAGTCTCTTAAAAAAAAAAAGAAAAAAGAAAAATCTTCAAATTTCCCCAGTTTCCCAGATGAACTTTCTTTGATGGTTATTTGTCAAGAATGTTAAATTTTCTCTTCTTAGAGGGATTTAGAGATAATTAAAGATTTCTGAGGCCCTTAAAAGTGGCAATTCCTAAAATGTTATAATTATTTGGATTCTTAAAATATATATGAGTACATGTAAAATCAAGTTAGTTTCATAATGATTTTAACCAGTTGTATTGGGAAACTTTTCAACCAATTGCATTGATGTCACATAGAAATCCTATGTGATGAAAATAAGATTCTAAACAAATAAAAAAATAGTAAACATCAATTCCTAAATAAAATTTTTAATCAGTCCTTTCTGAACATCCTTTTTTTAAAAATAAACTTATTGTCATAGAACAGTTTTAAATTTATATTAGAATTGCTACAATATTTCAGAGTTCCCATATACCCCACACTGTATTCCATATTATTAACATATACTGTAGCATGATATATTTGTTACAATATTGACACTTTATTAACAAAAACCCATACTTTGGGTTTCTGTAGTTTTTACTAAATATCCTTTTGTTGTTGTTGTTGTTGTTTCAGAATCCCATTTAATTTTCAAGCGTCCTTAAGTTCTCCTTGGCTATGTGTGACAAATGATCTTTATTTTTTACTAACATCTAATTTTCCTCTTAATTACTTTCAAAATGCCTCCAAAAATGTTACTTATAAATATTATTGATTACTTCAAGTGTTTAGTTTCAAGTTTATCCAGAGAATAAACTAACCCACCAGTTGAGAGATACAGTATTGCATATTCCATTTCTAAAAATAGTCTTCTTTCCTCCTTTCCTTCTTTTTTCTTTTTCTCTTCTCCATCTCTCTTTTCTTCCTGTTTTCATTCTTTCTTTCTTTCTTTTTTTCTTCTTTCTTTCTTTCTGAAATGTTTATTGACTGCCACCTGATACACAGGCACTGTTATGGGAATTTATCCAACAAGAAACCACTAGAAAACTTAACTTTGTAGGCCTTATATTTTAGTGACTAGAGACAATATGTAAAAAATAAGCATAATAATTAAATTACACAGCACTTTAGAAAGTAACAGATACCATGAAAGGAAGTAAAATAGTTCAGGGTAAGAAATATTGGAAGGGAAGTAGTGGTCGAGGTCATCCTCAATGGGCTTTTGAGGGAAGAGCTAAAGGAAATCGAGGAGTGAACCACGTAGCCATTTGGTGAAACAGCATTCTGTGCAGAGGCAAGCAAGAACCAGGGCAAAGGCTTTGAGGCAAGAGCTGCTTGGAATATGTGGGAAATAGATAAGAATTCTGGCACAGGTAGCTGGAGCAAAGTGAGGAAGGAAAAGGATAATGGGCAACACCGTCAGCAAGATCACAGAGGGCCAAATCTGGTGAATCCTTAAAGAGCATTGTAAGGATTATAGCTTTAACTCTGAGAAGTATTGAGTAAATTTAGAGAGATTGAGGAGAGCTCTTCCATAATCCATGGTAAAGCGGAATTATTCTTCCTGTTGTGCTGGGAATAGACTATAGGAAGCAAGAGTGGAAGCCAGAGGATTGTCAGAGTCAATAGTAATAACCCATGCAAGAGATGGTGGTCCTGTGGAGCTAGTTGTAGGAGTAGTAGACATGTTTGGGCATGGTCTAGTTCTGGAGATATTTGAAGGCAGAGCCAAAGCAATCTTCTAATAAATTAGATGTGAGGTACAGAGAAAAGTAAGAGGATTCTAAGGACATGAGTCTAAACAACTGTAGGACAAAATTGTCATTAATATGACAAAGACCAAAATGGAGCAGTTTTGTGGAGGTTGGGGGCAGAGTTAGGAGTTCAATTTTAGACATGTTGAATATGAGATATCCTTTAGACAGCCAACTAGAGATATTGAGTATGCAGTTGAATATAGAAGTTTGGAGTTCAGGACAGAGTTCCAAAATGTATATATAAATGTGGTGCCATTAGCACACAAATCATATTTAAAGCCACAAGATTGCATGAGGTGCTCCAAAGGAATATGTGTTTAATAGGAATGAGTCACTGTACCAAGGCCTGGGACCTTCCAAGAACAAACAGTTTGGAAGACAGAAAGAGTTGATAGCCAAGAGAAAAATCCAGAGGAGTGGTGTCCTACAAAGCAAGTAAAGGAACAAAGGGCTTTGGGAAGGGGTTATGATCAACATCAACAGAAGCTATCGACAATTTTGAATTGAAGTATTAAAAATTATAGTGAGATCATTCTATAGTCCCTGTAAAAGTTAATTAATGTAGAGGGAAAAGAGTGTGT
Source organism: Panthera tigris (assembly GCF_018350195.1). Taxonomy (NCBI): domain Eukaryota; kingdom Metazoa; phylum Chordata; class Mammalia; order Carnivora; family Felidae; genus Panthera; species Panthera tigris. The sequence continues at coordinate 123,434,259 of NC_056663.1, read as the reverse complement.
TTGGGATTCAGACTTACATAAATGCAAATCCTCTCTGTCACCCAGGGTGTTCCTTGGGCAAGTTGCATACCTTCTTCATCCTGCAGATTCCCGAGAAAAGAACATCCTCTGATCTTCCCCTGAAGTTGTTTGTCAGTTTGCTTTATATTTTCAGGCTATAAGCAATGAAAATATTTTTCAATAGGTATTCATTTTTTGAAGGCGTTTATTTTTAGCTTTGACTAAATAAGCCTGCATATTTTTCTCCAATAACAGTAGAATCCTATTTATGAATTGGGGTAATCTTTAAAAAGCTAGACAATTGGCCCCTTTCTGTCCCTGGCCTGGCCTATGTATATACTAATTAATTATACCTTGGCTATAAATTACTACAGGGGTTATGGAAAAGCAGATGGTCTATGAATGCTAAGATGTACATCTTTGTCTTTGTAACTGTAACAGGTGGTTTTAAAATTTAGTACTTCTACCTAACTATATGAAAGAGGCAAGACTATGGAAAGGCATGGCTAAAAAAATTGGCGACCTAGGGCTATATTTACAAGATGACCTTATTTTCAATTAGAAAATGATACGATACTTTTATAACTGACAGCTCCAGGGTACATGACTTGTGATTTTTAGCAATGAAGACAACCATAAACATAGCAAACATGGGGAGAGATAACTTGGGAGGCAGGAACTCACTTAAAATAAATGTTTTAATTGTTTGAAGTCAATCATTACTGCTAGATTATCAGTTATGATTTCAGTTATATGTCCATATAAAATATTACCACTCACAAATTTTCCTCAAACTCAGCAAAATGTAGAATCTGTCCTAAAATCAAGCCCACACCACTCAAGGTTTTAAAGAAGCAATTTTCTAATGAGGAAATGACCTTCTTTACCCTTAGTGATAACATAGATTTGGGGTCAGAAGAATAAATGTCTTACATGGAGAGAAGAGTGATACCTATCAAACAGAAACTGAAGTTGAGTAACAAATAGGTTAGTGTGGTATTGGTAGCAAAACAGAGATAAATATCTTGGCCCAGGTCAATGGTTAGCATTTCATTCAGTACAGGGAGCCACTAGAACAGTAGCTAAGGCCACTCAGACAGTGGGGCTTCATATGTTTTGTTCTGCAAAAGAACACTAATAGAACTTGAGGAAATTAGTCAGCCATAATTGCACCCCACTTAGAAGAGGAACTTGAGATGTTGGAGCCTCAGTGATTCCAGTGATAGGTCCTCAGGTTTAATTGTTCTTTCCTATGCTTCTAATGAGGGATGTTGGGGAAACCCATGTTATGTTAGTATGAGCATTGTATCAGCATCTCACTTTTTCTGCTGTGAGTCTTCTGAAGAAATCACAAAAATCATAAAGCCAATTACTTGTTTCTCTATTTCAAAATAAGACTGGCTAAATCATTTCAGACAAAATGTAAATGTATTCTAAAAAGAACCCTAAGTAAACAATTCCATCCTGGGCAACTATGACATCATATAATAGAAACTCAATAAATATTGAATGATGAACTGAACACATTCATAACTAACAAAATTCAACATCAAGATATGTTTCCTCATTGCTATGTTAGTCTCTCTGATTTTATTTTCTCTTACTATGATCTCAGTAAATGTAGAGAATAGCTAGCCATCAATCTCTGTATACTATCTGTTCTGTACATGAAGACTGTTACCAAATTTCTTTCATGATCCTCAAACCTACTCAGCCTTCTCTTCTATAGGCTAAATAATTCATTTCCCTTTTTATATTTTAGTATTGTCTGAGTTTCTTGAATTAGCCAAAAGGAAAAGGCACAGGGGATTTTGAACCAAATATTCCTTAAGTATGTTAAGAGTAATGAGAAAACAGCAGTGGTGTGTGGAGATGCCTCTACTAATACATGATAACCAACAGAAATTTTCAAAGAAATTGCCTACATCTGAATAATGTTATAAGTTGAGTCTTCTATAAGACACAGAAGAAAAGATGCTCAATGAGGGAGAATAAAAGGTTTGTGCTTAGTCTATATTCTTTAAATACATGTGCCCCAGTTCCACAGTTCCAGAACTCCTAAAATCTTAGGCTCCCATCCAATATCTGCTAATGTGTACACTCTATAAAATGACAAATGCTTTGGAGTCTTTTTGTACTAGTAGATTCTCTCTGAATACTAGAGAAAAGAAAAAATGGTTCATAAATTTCTGATGGCCTCAGAGAAAAAGAATCTTGAATTCTACTCAGAAAAGTTAAATATATAAAATGCAAGCTATTTATCAGCCTGACATGCACGTTCAAAGGAGCAGGACATGAGAAGTTTTAAGTTATGAAGAAAAGTTTTGCTACTGAGTTTTGCCCAACATTCTGGTCTTGTATAATACAAGGGGAGGGCATCCTGAGATGGTTTATGTCATGAAACAGTGGATTCAAGGGAAGTTAAATGTCTTTTCCTCCAAGAGACTGAGAAGAAACTGCTGATGTCGCAGATCTGGTTCCAGAGTGGATACGGAAGATTGGACAGCTACAACTTGACCTCTGTTTTCATGAGGGTGGCACCATCGCATAAGAACTCTTGTTAGTCAGTCCTCAAATACTAAGGCTTAAACTTGTCGTGGGATTACTTTACTTCTAAATATTTTACTTGAATCAAATGTAATAGAAATAGCAATCTCATATCCCTTTCAGACATAAAAAAAATTTCTTGCCTTAACATTTGGAAAGATTTCCCAGGAGACTTGTCATCATTACTATGAAATGCAAATAATATAATTTAGTCATTTACCTCAACTTAAGTCCTTAATGATACCCGATTGACTCAAAAGGCCTGTATACAACTCAATTTTAATTTTTGTCTTAATTTGCAGTATGATTCAAAGGGTCATACTTAACCAAGGTTTTGAGGAAAGGGGGTTCTCAAATTTTGCAATATTGTCATTAGTGAGAGACTGAATGGATAACTGGTTTCCTGCAAAGCCTGTTTTCCCTAGGGAAGGTACTCACGCTAGTTAATCAACTGGAAAACAAGACACCTAGGGTTATCTCTTTACCACCCTATTTGCCCCATCAATAATGTACAGGCTGTCATTAAGAAGTCATTCCTCCCTTATGGGCTGAATTTTGAGAGGTGCATCATGTAGGAAAAAAATAGGAGTTATAGTGAGAAGACTATGGGTCACACTGTAATCTCAGATACATGCTGTGCTATTCTGCAGACAGTCTATCAAGATATGTTCCAAGGCACGCACAAGTGCATATAAAAATATATAGGCTGAGACCACCAAACTCATTTCATTAGGACCTTTCAAGGTTAACATTATAATCATGCTTCAGGGTATAAACTGATCACCAGCTGAGCTCTGGAAGACATTTCTTCTGTGGAAAAGGCTATCCCCAGTGGGTTAGTTGCAGAGCAAGAACATTTTACCTTTTGCAGATATTTCTGTAGCTGTACCAAAATGTCTTTCTTATCTTTTTCTTTATCTTGCAAATTAAAGCTCAAATCATCAAGCACTACTGGTTTTAAATAATTCCAATCTGAGGCTTTCTTTTTTCTTTTCCTTTTTTCTGTTGTTGTTTCCAACATTTCCGATTAGTAATGTATATTTTCTTGGTTTATTTGTTTTATTTGGTAACAAATTTACATGAGAACTATGTATTAGAATTCATTATAATCATCTCACAATGGAAATTTCATTTAACTAAGGACACCATAAGTACTGTCAGTAGTTATATTAGAATGTAACAGTTTCTATTTCCCAGAATGGTGTGTGATGTTTAGCACCGACTCCTGGATCCCGCATTAGGGTGGTAGATTTCTGATGGTTCTGATCATTCACCTGTTCAACAGCATAAAAGACACAGATGTGATCCCCATCATCAGCTCCTGCAGCACAGTTCTGGCATTGAAATCTTCTGTGGAGTAATACCTTCCAAACATTGAACTCCCATCCATTACAGGAATATTCCCACATAAGGAGGTGAGAAAACACAAGTTCGGGCTCCAAATACAACCAGACGGTAGAGAGAAAGAATATGAACATTAGCATGCCATGCTGTTGTTCTTTCAGTAGGATTTACCTAGAATTTCTTGTTCATCACTTGCTCCTTTTAGTGGGTGTCCTCTTTCATTTCAGTCTAGAACCTGGAGATTATTAGATACATTAAAAACAAATGAATAATATCCAGCAGTGGTTTCTGATCTGCCAGTAATGCTATGACTGAGAAGTCACAGCCCTTATGTTTTCTTTTTAATTATATACGGGATGTTATCTATATCCCCACAACATGCTTTTGTATGTCACCCAGATTGAAAAGTCACCTAGAGCTGCATAGTTAATGACTTAGCAGCAGAGCCTATCTGCTGAGGCAGTAAAGCATTGACCCAGAGTGCCTGGGTTCAAAACCCACCTTCACCACTTAATTAGGCAATTAGTTAACTTTTCTTTGCTTCAGTTCCCATCCCCCCACCTGCCACACTTGGGGTTACTCACAAGGTCAGTGTAAGGATTACATGAGTTCATTCAGAACAGTGCCTGGCATACAGTATATACTCAGAGTTTATTGAATAAATAAAGTGTAAAGGTGTACATGTGGCCTATAGTAAATACTCATTTATTTTGTACTTTTTTAAATTTTTACCTTATATTAGAAATCTTGGCTTTATTTGGAGATAGAACCAAGCAAAAGCTGCCATTCTTGACAAAGGCTGTCTTGGGCAGTGCATATCAGAAATCCTAGAATTTCAGAGTGGCTTGAAGGCTCCTTTAGGGGGAGAATGTCAAATTGCTTAAAACTAATTTACTTAAAATCAATTGGCATAATAATCAATTTGCCTAAGGACACATTCATCTAAAATGTTCATTTATCAAATATACAACTTTTCATTTGTACCAACATAGTGTTAGCTCAGAGGCGTTTTTATCAACTCTCATAGTAACTGTTTGCCTACTTCTGAGGGTTTCCAAACATTCCAAGACATTTCACTCAATTAAGACAAAATGCTTAAAGTTTTATAAAATAGGTTAAAAAATACACAGTATCTTAAAAATCATTAGAGTGGCATCTTCTTATATGTGCAATGCTATATCTATGACAGATTTTTATTAGGAATATGATTATTAGGCTAATGGGTGCTTTGGGGGCTTAGACATTAGGAGAATTAATTTTAGGTGAACAGACTTCAGATCCCTTAAAGGGTCAGAATGTGAGAGCAGTAGCACTGGTTTGTGCCCTTGTCATTTTCGTGACTTATCTCTGTGACTAGCTTCAGCTCTGTCTTGACCTGCTCCCACATCTAGCCTGACAGCATTCAACTTTAGATCCATGACAAATTTCCAGACCTAGAGCCTGCTCACCCACCTTGGTTGACCCTATGACAAAGTAGCAAATCTATATTCTGCACAGACTTGATGTGGCTACAGAAATCTATTTTGCCCTGTCTATGAACTCACAATGGTACATACAATTTAATATAACAGCTTTTCATTTTACCTGTTTTGATAATATATGTTACAGCATCCATCTTCTCTGATAATAGGTATTCAGTTCTCATTAAGAAAATGGGAAAAGATAGTTAAGAGGCAGAGGTATGGGGAGTTTGCCTAAGAAAAGAAAGTATGAAAGAATATTCAAAAGGTATGAGGAAACATACAGTTTGCACACAAAGGAATCCTGAGATGTGTGTGAACTCACAGTACCTCTTATCAAGGCAGCCAACATACTAGACCTTTCTTTGAAATCAGTTTTGCTTTTCATTGATTCCAGCTCTTGTGTGGAAGACTCAATTCTCTGCCATTGCTACTTCATAAAACTCTTCTCCAATTGCACAAGGACTACAAAGGCAAAGAATTTATGTTTTGACGACGAGTTTTAATTTTTTTCTGAACCCCGAGTCTGGTACAGAACATGCTAGGTTCCCAGAGTTTGTTTAAAGTTCTGTCTGCCTGTTTCATGATGTGAGTGTGTCCGTCACATCATGTAGTAACTAGTAGTGTGGAAACTGACATCTGCCAACCAGTAATGGTGGTCATACCTCACTGCTGCTCCAACTGCTCACAGTCCGGTTCAGCCTGCCACCCTGAGCTCCAGCCAGCTGTCAGGACTGTCACAGCTGCCATCTTATTTACTGCCATAAGCTTTCTTGGCATTGTAGACCCAGACACTGCTGAGACGGCGCCTGTCATTGGCTGTAAAAGGCACAGAGACGAAAGACTCTGAGGAACCCTGGGAAGGTGCAACATGTTCAAACCACCTGACAGTGGAACCAGTCAGCACTGAGGTCTCTGAGGTTGTTCTTTGTTGACTGATAAGATAGGACAAGGCACAGTAGGCCCTCCAGAACTCCTATTCAGAGCTGTTTTAATTGAATGTGTCACTGACAAGGGACAATCACTTGGGCTATGGCATCTATTCCAAATGAAACAATTGTTTTAAAGTAATTGGTTGACAAGAAGCCTGGCAGCCATTTAGGATAAAAGGCACACATTTGTACAAGAAGAGACAGAAAACATGCTCCCTGTAATGGCCACAAATAAGCTTTTGAACTTTTCCCTTTACTTCTCATGAAATGAGTCCTTTCAAGACCTCTGTTTGAATAACTGTTGAACAAGTTTAGGGACACCACTCTGCTTTCCATGTTTTTTACAAACATAAGAGACTCATTCTCAGCTTGTTTGAATTATCTAGCCACAGCAATTTGCAGTGGATTTAATAGGGAAAAAAAGTGCAGAGGGTTGGTTTGTCTCTGAACTTTTTTCAGATCTCACTGTTAACAAGTCCTGGTACAGGGCTGCAATTATACAATGTAAGACAGAAGGCCAATTACACCAGCTAGTTAGCACAGATTGGGACACATTTTCCCCAATATATACATGGTTTCTTAGGAGGGCAACTCGGTCTGCAAAAGCCGAAAGTATCTAAGCAAGTGGCATTTAGCCACGTAACACACCTGTACAACCACAGAATATATGGCACATTAGAAAGAGAAAAATTATATGCTCTAACCCACAATCACTTCATATACTCTAGACAAGATCATGTCCCATTATAATGATAAAGAAATCCGGCACTGTATAATATTTTACAAAATATTTCACATATCTCATTTGAGCCTCACAGTATTTGAAGCAGGAATTATCTTTAACTATTTTATATATAGGATGATAAAGCCCACCTATATGACCATGGAGTAGAGATTAAAGTGAAAGCAGTATTTTTGACTCCAAGTCATCAATGAATGACTGTTTCCAACCCTCTTCTATTTCTGCTATACTGAATATGTTCTTCCTGTGAAATCATATCTAGTCTAAATTTTAAGTAAAATATGAAACTAAGAGAGAGAGAATTATCCTTTTCTCTAATACCTTCTTTTGTGAACTGGAGTTTCCACTATGAGTCACCAAGCACAAAAAGCCACTATAGTGGTTAAACATGCATGTTCTTAGTAATATTTTATAGGCTTGAAACGCAGCTCTTGACATCTATAGTTGTATGAACTTGGGAAATTTACTTACTTCTTTATGTCTCAGTTTCTTCATCTCTAAAAAGAGGATTCATTCTTACATTCATCCAGCCAGTATTACACACTCACAGTATGTGGCACGTATTCTCGGGCCCCAGGAATATAATCGGGAACAAGCCAAAGAAGATAGTTAATAAATAGATAGTAGGGGCGCCTGGGTGGCACAGTCGGTTAAGCGTCCGACTTCAGCCAGGTCACGATCTCGCGGTCCGTGAGTTCGAGCCCCGCGTCAGGCTCTGGGCTGATGGCTCGGAGCCTGGAGCCTGTTTCCGATTCTGTGTCTCCCTCTCTCTCTGCCCCTCCCCCGTTCATGCTCTGTCTCTCTCTGTCCCAAAAATAAATAAAAAACCGTTGAAAAAAAAAATTTAAAAAAATAGATAGTAGATATATTCATAGTAATAGCTGTAATGAAGAAAGAGAAAGTTGGGTAGAGGAGAGAAAGTGATGGTAGAATAGGGGACAAGGTGCTATTTTACATAGAATGATCAGGGAAGGCATCTTTTAGGAGATGGCATTTGAATGGAGATCTGTCCGTGGGAGGGAATCCTGTGAAGAGACCTACAGGAAGAGAGGGGAACAAGTACACAAGCCTAGAGCAGGAATGTGCCTGTGTGTGTTCATGGAAGAGTGAAGAGTATGCCAAAAGCAGAATGAGAGAAGTGGAGGAAACTGGTAGGCAGTAGGTCAAGGAGGTAACCAGTGGTCACTCAGGTAGGGCATGCTGGCCTTTTAAAAGATTTCTGATTTAGATCTAAATGTGATGGGAATCAATTGGTGCCTCTGAGGCATGGAGAATATCATTGCAACTACTGTTGGAAGAATAGTCTGTAGGGAAACAAGGGAAGAACAGAGAAACCATTTAGGAAGCAGTTTCAAATAATCTGGAAAGAGATGATCGCATCTTGAACAAGGGCTGTTGCCATCACTCATGGTGGTGAGTGACTGTATTCTTTACTGCTGAATTGGATGGAGGGTGGAAGGGTAAGATTAATCGAGGGCGATGGCATCCTGTCTAAGCTATTAGGTGAGAGGTGGCCCCAACTACTGAGCTGGGACCATCAGGGGTAAACAAGTTTTACGGGAATTAAACACATCCTTAGGGTGTGTTTAATTCCCTTAGGGGAGTTAAATCAAAGGTTTCATGTGAAAATGAAAGAATTCAGTACAAAGCCTGGTCTATAATATGCCCAATAAACATTAGGTTTTGTTATGATTATTATCATGATCATTATTGTTACTAATTATTCAAGTCCTATAAATCTTATTTCCTTAATAGCTCTCAGATGCATACTTACCTATCTCTACTCACTGTTGTGTCTTGGTTCAATCCCTCATTTTCTTGTACTTGGATTCTTGTAAGAGCCACCTGAATTTCCCACCTCTAAATTAGACTATATTTAATCTATTTTCTTCGTAGCAGGAAGAATGGTCTTTTGAATATGTAAATCGGATCATGTTTCTTCCTAGCTTAAACATTTCAGAGGCTCTCTGTGGCCCTACAAGGAAGCTGTGATTCCTTAATGATCTGGTCCTTGATTACTTCTCAGTACTATCCTCCTGTTTTTTTCAGGATCCGATAATATCAAAATGCCTGTAGTTCCCTAACATTATAGGTATTGGATACCTTTGCCCACGTCATTTAATTTGCCTGGAATACCCATTTAGTCTCGATATAGGTTGCAAAAAATTATTCTTCTGTTTAAATCTTGCTTAGGAATCATCTTTTCCTTTGAAGCATTTTACAAACTCTCCCTGTGAGTGGTACCTTCACAGTGCCCCCTGTCTTTACATAGTTCTGTTACTATAAATAACATCCTTTTACATACAGAGGACTTTAACATGTATGTGTCTAGTTCTCTCTCCTAGACAATTGCAAAATCCTTGAAGGTAAGGATATGCCTTCTCTACCTTTGAGTGAATACATGTGTACAGTTACTGACACACATATGTCCATCTTGATTTTATACCATAGCTTAAATGGTTTGTGAAAAGAGGGTCTCTCTTCATCACTCCTGGGTTCTAGATGACAGAGACCAAGAGTGGAGTCATACTATACCTCTGCACTCTATGACCTAAGATCATAGTGGCTTAAGACAGGTTTTAGAGTTTCAGCAGACTTCTTCAGTTTGCTATGAATTTTCCAATGATGCAGTGGCTATTAACACTAGTGAGTTATGCTAAATTTGAAAATGACTATAAAAATGAAATAATAGTGACTGTGGAAATAAGACTTTTTTCCTTTGCCTCAGTAACTACTGCATTTTATCATGCCTTTTTGATAGCTAGTATATGTATCCTTTTATCTCATTACTACCTCAAACTGTTCATACGAAACTAGCCTCTTTGTAGAGATTTCAAGATCATTGCTGCCTTGGACCTTTTACATTTCTACTATTTTTAACATTCTTTCCTATTTTCTGAGACTGTGGGCCTAACATATGCAATTTATGAGTCACCTCTTCCTTGAGGTCTGTTCATTCACTCTGATTTGAATTGATAACTCCCTTCCCTGAGGTTATAACATTATCTACACAATTCCCATTGGATTCTGAATTTGCATGGTTTCATGTTATTTTTGTATATTTCATTTATGCATTTATTTCTTCAAATAGCTTTTAATATGCTCACTTGAAAATACTGTCACATATCCCTTTCTGTATCTCTCAAAGCCCGTGGTACAGTTTTGACCTCAGTACAGGTGTTCAATAATAAATGTTGAAGTGAAAAGAAAAATGTATAAAATGTGATGATCAAACCCATAATTATAATCACTCCAAGCTTACATTAATGGCCTCTTGCTTGATCTCAGATAGAATGTCTTTTGAGGCTCTCAAGGCAAAAGGTAATAAACATTTTATTTGCTTTCACTTACAACCATATCTAGGAAAATGAATTAAATTAAAACTTAAAATTTGATCATGAATAGTCTTTATTTTAAAGTCAAAAAGGGAGGCTCTATTTGGGAAAGGAAAGCCAAACTCATTTCTCCTTCAATTTTAAAGGAATAATAAACTCACAGGTGATGTATTAGCATGATGGAATGAGGAAGCAATTTTATCAGATCTTCCAATTTACTCTTTCAAGTAAAATGGGCCCCATCTGAAAATAATTGGCTAAAAGTTTATTTCTTTAAGTACTGCAAGTGCCAACATCTTGGAGGTCAAACCTCCTGAAAGCAAGGGGCCCCATGGACACAGACTATATACCATCTCTGTTCTCCAGCAACTACCAGAGAAACAAATAATTAGATTCACCAGGGGTAAGAACTTTAAAGGACCCAGTGAAATTGATGTTATCATGGTAAATCTGATACTTATTTAACTGTATTACACCTTTGTTTTTCACCATTGAAACAAGTTTTTGGAGGGAAATTTGAAAGTATTTCCATTTATCACATATTAAAGCATGAAATAAGGGAGTGTACACTTTTTATAGTACATAGTCTAAGAACAGTTTCCACTGCCCATGTCATAGTTACAGGTTCCTCACTAGACAATTTCACCCTGGCTGAACAGACCCTCCCTCCATTACTTGTTTGTCAAAGAAACTTTAAAAATGAAAGCCTAGGACAAAGGGCGTTTTAAATGAATTAAAATGGTCACAGCTGTTCCAAGGAACCTGGGGAAGACATGTAGCAAATTTTACTCCCCTTCATGTTATTTTTTCTTAGGATAACTATTGGCAAGTGGTCAGCCTGTCATGACAGAGTCCAATTAAAATTATATATCATTGCAAGTTTTCTTTTTTCTGAGGTCAATAATAGAGATTCTTCAGATAGCCCTTTGATATCCACTCCTGGGCATTTTAATTTCCTGACAAATCTATCATCTGAAATTTGCCATCAGGAGTAGTCAATCTCTGAGCAGTGATAAAACAGCACAAATCCTGGTACTTCTCATAGCATTGGAACAAAGAGACCATCTTTACAGATATTATTGTGGCTCTGTATTCTTATAACCTTACTTATGTCTGTGTATTAGAGTACTATAGGAATGAAATTCAGCCATGGATTTGATAAACTTATGAAAGAATGTATGAATATATGATATCTTAGACCAATACTTCCTTATCTTCCGGATCTCTCTGGTCTCTCAAATTCTCATTATGTTGTTATAAATCTGTTAAACATATTTTGGCTCTGTAAACAATAAAATTTTTATTCACTGACACAGAAAAACATAATTTCTAAAGAGTATACTGAGAATGAGTGGACATATTTTGAAGTGGAAAAATTACTAACACAGAACCAAACCACAAATTTTAACAGTTAAAAATTTACTGTCTTTGTGATACATATGTATCCAATTAAACAAAATTTAATATTTTCCCTTGGAATAAACAGAAATGCTTAGGATCCAAGGGGAACGACAGTTCGTTTGTTTTTTAACTGTTAACAACTTGTTACTTAACAAATCGAAGTGGAGGTCAGCAAATTAATTTATTAGAAAAATTAAACTGGATTAATAACAGCACTCAAAATATTTGGGGAAGCTATTGAGTTTATTTCTCAATAGTGATAAGCTGCTGTGGAAGAGATTAATGGATAGATTAGATGGCTTGAACATGAGAACTGATAAGACTTCAGCAACATAGAGCATCATGCATACTACATGTTGAGGACAGAATTGTGTCTTCTCAAAATTCATATGTCAAAATCCTAATACCCAGTATCTCAAAATGTGACAGAATTTGGAGATAGGGCTTTAAAAAAGCAATTAAGTCTAAATGAAACATTGGAGTAGCCCTAATCCAACCTGAGTAGTGTCCTCCTAAGGAAATTAGGATACAAAGAGACACCTGGGATGTGAACACAGAGAAAAGACCATGTGAGGACACAATGAGAAGGTGACCATCTAAAAGCCAGAGAGAGAAGCCTTAGAAGAAACCAACCCTTGCAACATCTTAATCTTGGCTTTCTAGCCTCCAGAACTATAAGAAAATAAATGTCTGTTGTTTAAGCCCACCCATTCTGCGGTATTTTGTTACAGCCGCCTTAGCAAACTAATATACTAGGGAAGGCCAAGACCCATTAGAAATCAGTGCAATAGCATCAAGAATGGAACTGAAAAAGTAAAAGCTTCCCCTACCCCATGTATTTACCAAAGAAGTAAGAGCACAAGAGAGCAGCAGTGCCTTGGTGGCTTAGTAGGTTAAGTGATTGACTCAATTTTGGCTCAGGTCATGATCTCACAGTTCATGAGTTCAGGCCCTGTATAGGGCTTCGCACTGACAGTGTGGAACCTCCATGGGATTCTCTCCCTCTCTCCTTTTTCCTCACCCATATGCATGATCTCTCTCTCTCTGTTTCTCCCTCAAAAGAAATAAAATTAAAAAAAAAATTAAAAGAGCACAGGAGAGCAAGTTTGCATTTGAAGACTTATGTCCAAGAAGCATAAGATTAGACAATGCTATATACCAAGAATTCCAAACCACATTCTGATATATAGCAATAAAGGAGGATTGGGTAATAAATGCATTCTGAAATAAGGACAGGTGGTGTTCTGTCAGGCAATTTTTACGTATAGACAAGAACTTCTGATAGGGGCTAGAGGTAAACTAAGCAGGATTTAGATATAGGGTAAGAGGATGGGCAGAAATTAGTGAAGTGCCAGATATGTTAGGCACTGATGGAGGGTTAGAGCAAGGCCGCCATCCTCAATTACCAGATAGGGTGAAATGGAGAATAGCAGAAACCAGTGTCATGTGAAGAGAGAAAATACTATAACCCAGAAGCTGAATGAGATTTAGCTTCTTCCACTTTACCATTCTCCGTACTAGTACACCAGATCTTTTACCTAGATGGCATAGACCAGACATGTGGACATTGGAGCATTGATAGAGGGGTAAAGTGAGCTCATGTAGGTGTATAGATTTATGCAAGAATCAATTAATCATGGTTCAGTCAGAATTCTAAGTCTAGGGGAACTTGACTTAATCAGGTTAAACATTTATTCATTCATTCATCCAAATGCCAACATGTATGGAGAAACCACAATGCAGAGGCTTCTTCCTGCCTTGATTGATTTAGTAACTGATGATGAAGATGGGGGTGTTAGGGTGGATAGTTTAGAAAGGGCAGCTATACCTAAAGGTAGAACTCAAATGTAGTGAGCTATAGGGGAAGAGGCAGAGAAGGAAAGGTGTGAATTACATTCATTTAGGTAATCTACAAATCAGCAAATATTTGTTGCCCTTTTACAATGTGCCTAGTTTTACACAAGTTTCATAGAGAATTCACAAAAAAAACTAATACATGATCTCAAGTTTTAAGGAACGATTCTGTTACTTAGCAAAAAAATATATTTACCTGAAAATATAAACTATGTGGCTTAGTGGAAATGAAGAGTATAAAGAGTCTTATAGATGAGCAGGGCACACAAATGTCAATGTGGATTGGGATTTTAACTGTTCATTGTAAACAGGGAATGTAAATGGACATTGACACCAAAGAAGAAGAAAGCATTGAAGCCAAACATCTTGAGAAAAGGTTTTGAATTAGGAGATTAGAGCAGCATATTTTTTTTAAATAGAAAGCAAACAGATCTTACCAGAGGGAGATGATTAGTTAAAGAACAAAGGAAATTAAAAGGCATTGGCTTCCCCAGGAAAGAGACTCTCAGATGGAGAGTGTGCAGAAAATGCATTAGGGAGTGGTCCCAGGGTCAACAGCTGTGCCATGAAAGAGAAAGAAGTAGCACTGAGCAGGAGAAATTGGGCTCTGAGGCTATCTCAACAAAAGCTTCAAATGACCTAAGGGGAAACTCTGAAACTGGGATAGTCCTTCAGAGTTGCAGGGGGGACTGAGCATCTATAGCCTTAAGCTGACCTGTCAATGGAATACAGACAGGAAGGGATGTGATCTTGTACAAACCAGTTGTTCTAGCTGAGGGCAATTGCCAGACAACCTGAGAGCTAGGAGTACTCAGCTGGCAGTTGGGGGACTCACTCAGTCTTTGTGTCCTGGAAGGAGACATGGGTAACATTCTAGTATCCATTCCAATCCTTGTCCCTCTCAGATTTAGTTCTTTGTATGTGTTCTTGGAACAGCTCTTCCAGAACTCCAGTTTTAATGGGACAACTGTCCTAAACTCCTGATAGTCCTTCATTGCTTTTGGTTATTTAGATTGAGTCATACCCTTATTGGCTACCATCTGTCTTTCTCCTAAGGGACACATATTCTATTAGTCATCTCCATAACTCTGTGTGTCAAAGCATTCCATTTACTCCCTTCTATGCTATGACCTTGCCACTAATTACAATAATTCCATCTACCTAGTTTGTGTTGCTTAAGTCTCCCCACCTGTATTTTATTGCTTTGAGTTCCTGATATCTCCATTGCTCTCAGAGAATGCAGTTCTGTAATGTTATAGTCTACCATCCACCTTGGCTTAATAGAGAACAGGCATCACTGAACTTCTTAGCGATACTGATTCCATTATCACCAACACATTTGTTTTTGCTTTGGTAGAATGAGCCCTCTGGGTGGTTCCAAGGAATGCAGTCATTTGTGGTATTTCAGACTTTACATAGTAAGATCTAGCATTCTCTTGACTGGAAGTTTAAATCTCTTCTCTATCTGCTATAACAGTTTTGACATTTCTACCGCACTTTGTGTTGTTTATTTTTTGTTGATTTTTTCAGCTTTTAAGATCTAGAAGTATGTTGCTGAGACCTTGTTAGGTTGTTAAATCCCACATTCCATGACAATGCACCCAAATTGATAAATTATCCAACTTTATATTCTTTCCTGCCATTGACATATCATTTTAAGAATCCAATTTCATGAGTATCTCACCTCCTAGTTCCTACGAGCATATATTGCCTAAGTTCTATATCTCCTTATAAGTATAGTTATTTTTCTCCATTTGCAGGCATAGCACTTCCCTAATCTGATTATATTGGGACTCAGTGCTAATTATTATCTTTGTGTCCAGGAATGAAAGGGGGGATTTGAAGGGGCTGGCAGGGATGTTCATACCTTCTTGCAGGTGGAGGCCTGTGCATCACCCTTAAGCAAGAGAAAGCAACAGCCCTTAATAAGGAAAAGTGGGCCACCCTCACAGGCTTAGAGAATTCAGGAATATTTGGTGATTCAATATTTGAATGCTGCAACACTGGCATCCCACCCCATGACTCAGGGCCCAGATCTTTGGACAGGATACATGACTATGTTTGGCATGTAACTCTCTTAGGAGCTTATTATTAAATTCTAGACCTAGTCTGAATATTTCTCAAGTTTGAAGAAGTGAGAGCCTCTTTATATTCTAATAGGAGGACTCCTGACTTCCACTCATAGTTCTAAATACCAGTTAATTCTCCCAGCCTTTTATTATCCTTTTCCAAAGCATCAATTATACCTAGCAATACACATCCAATTCCATTGTCCTGTAATTATTTCCTCATTGTTCTCAAACACCTGATATGCCAGCCCTATTAATGCAGTCTCTTCCACAGTCGTATCATCCCAGTTTGCCACCAGTAGAAGTTTTAAGGATTACATTTGATCCTTTATACCAGCAGCTATATGCTCCACCTGCTACCAGTAATGGAGTCCCCAGTGCCAGAGAGCTGGAGGATAAAAGCTCCAGGTTGTTATCTTAGCATCTACTTTCTTAAGGCTGCTCATGGAACCAATTCCTGCAGGTTGGGCTCTTCTGGAAGCAGAGTTTGAGGTGGAGATTAGCATGAAAAAATTTGTTAGGGAGTGTTCTTGAGATTAAGACTTGTACAAGGAAAAGAAGGAAGCAGGATTGAGGGAGGGAGAAGTTATATTGTTATACAATCCACAATAGACTCCACTGACCCCTAAGGGAACTCTGAAGCTGGGAGTTTAGATTTAGCCTTCTTGTGGCAAGAGGGCCAGATCTCCATACTTACATATCAGCCATTAAGTGTGGTCTGCTTCTGAAAAAGGAACTTGACCTGGGTTAAAGAAGCTCCTTCTATCTGAACGCAATTTCTGGAGATGTGGTAATGACGGATTTAAACCTGCATCACTCCTAGTATCTGGAAAAATGTGTCTTTAAGTTTTAAAGAGGTATCTGGGCAGTGTATTAGAACATCCATTAATGAGGAACTCTGAAAAAAATGTAATATTTTATATATTCATTTTATATAAAATTCCCTTCCTTCCATACCACCATTTACTTTGTATAATGACATAATTTATTCAGTGCAACTAAATCTAAGCTATCACATAAAAGAACATAGAAATTAGTGAAATTGTGAAAAACAACCCCATTTGATTTCTTAGCAATGTATCACAGGTTACATAAGGTCAAGAGTTGACATAAATTTTTAACATGTATGATAAACTCATAATTACATAGATTGCCATCAAAATAAGCAAAAATAGCACAGAGGTTGCAATAATCAGGGTGAAAGTTTATGAGAGCTCAAGAACATAAAAATCTTTTAGAAAGCAGTATAAGAAGGGATCAAAGAAAATATTTATATAGAATAGTTCACAGTGGCGTTTTGTACCACACAGAAGTTTCAAAGAGAGTAAAGTTGCAGTTTATTTTTAAAAAAATGTTATCTTGCAGTAGAATACTACTTCTAATTTATCGCAAAAATCATATTGGAATGCTTGTTATAAACACAGGTATCTGGTCTTATTCCAAACCCATCAGATTCTCTTAAGTTGGGTGACCCCAAAAGAAAACCCTGAGAAAAGTGTTTGAATACAAACAATGTAGTTGGAAGAAGATCCTAGGAAGCAATGGTAAGGGCATAGGGAAATGAAACAGGAAAAAAGTGATCATTGAGCAGGTTACAATTGAGGATAGCTGGAATTAAGTATTGTTAGAGAATTCTGGGATCGTGCAAATAGTTACAAATAGTTATTTCACCCAAGAGGCAAGGAAGTTCAAACCCCCATTAGTCATTGGCTGAGATCTGTTTCCAGTAGCATTAGTGCTTCATCACTTTTTATCTGTCCCACATGATCAAAGAAGAGCCCCTGGGAGGAGAGCTGCAAGTGCTTATAGTAGATGTGCCAGAATAGTAAGTCCAGATTGGATATGGATAGGTGAGGGACAGTGGTTGCCAAAGAGACTTTCCAGAAGAGGAGAATGGAGTTAAGATTTTTTTAAGTATCTTTTTTTTAAGTTTCTTTATTTTGAGAGAGAAAGAGAGCGAGCTGGGGAGGGGCAGAAAGGGAGAGAGAATCCCAAGCAGGCTTCATGCTGTCAGCACATAGCCTGATGCGGGGCTCAACCTCACAAAGTGTGAGGTCATGACCTGAGCCGAAACAAAAAGTTGGATGCTTAAATGACTGGGTCACCCAGGCACCCCAAAAGAGCAGAATGGGGTTAATATTTTAATAAGATTGTTATGTAATTGATATGATGAAATAAGTTTGTACAATACCACTCTATGACATACTGATGGAAAGCTAGACATATGTTACAAATGACCAATATAAAGATATTACCTCCAGAGAGGGAGCCAAGATGGTGGAACAGCATGGAAGTTTTTTGTGTGTCTCACGTCCATGAAATACAGCCAAACCAACACTAAACCATCCTGCACACCTAGAAAACTGATTTGAGGATTAACACACAATCTGCACAACCTGAACTGCAGAATTCAGTAGGTACACGGCATGGAGAGGTGAAATTTGGGAGAGAGAAGCTGCAGAGGGCAGGGAGCTGATTTTGCATGAGAGAGAAGACATATATGGGGGTGTGGCGGGTTAGAATACGGGAAAAGCACCCCTCCCCAAAACCAGCTGGAGAGAAAGTAGAAAATTAGAAACAGCCTCAGGGACTAAACTAAAAATGGATAAAGGAGAAAGGAGAGGGTTTAAATTCCATTAAGACTGTAAACAGGGGGAATACAGAGTCTGCAACTCTGCAGCTCGATACCTGGTGGTGCTCTGGTGGGAAGGGCAAATCCCCAGGAACAGAATGGGGTCAGGGAAGTTCTCAGGCCACACAGGGAAAAGTGGCTCCACTGCTGGAAGGACATTTGGTAGAGACTGTGAGGCCACCTGGTCCCAGCAGACCCCAGAGAATGGCCACACTCGCTGGTGCTGGAACAAGGTCATTAAGGCTGAAGCCTGGTGCCATATGTGTGTTGTGATTTTCCATAATCCCTGAAATGCTGCTGCTACAGTATCTCGTGAACTTTTTCTGGGGTGGGCTGGCACCTGGCCACAGTCTCTGGGCATCAGCAGCAGCACAATCCCGTGAACTTTTCTGGGTGCAGCTTGCATTTGGCCGTTGTTCAGTGAGACACTCCACAGAGAGGTAGAACGGGTCAAAGCCACAGTTCCTCAGAAGTAAGGGGCCAGGAAAAACAGCTGCATCTGAGACAAAACTCAGGAAAGAGTTACTACCTGGGGCTTGGTCATGGATAGTGTAAAAGCGGGGAGTGGAGGAAAACTGAAGACAAAGGACGGGTGTTCAATTGCTGATTGGGAAGAACAGAGTTCCACTACTAGAGACTGGGTAGCTGGGTGATGCCATTTTCACCACTCCTGCACATGCGCATATGCACCTACAAGCGCCACAAAATACACCCCAGTAGGCTAGTAGCGCCATCTAGTGAAGAACGGAGCCATTACACTAGGCCCCACCCAACTGGGCCAACCTCACAATGCAAGAACAGAAGTCTAACCGCCTGCTTAGTTTATGGACTGTAAAGCGCTTCATAGTCTGACTTCTAGGGGAAAACAAAGTAATTTCAGTCTTATTTCAGTAATATTTCAGTCTGTTAGCAGGTCCACCTATTCAATTTTCTTTCTTTCTTTCTTTCTTTTGTTCTTTTTTATTTATTTTCTTTTTCTTGAATACAGAAAGAGAAAAAATTCACTTTTATTTTCAATTTTTATTAAAGATATTTTTCTTTAATGTTTTTTTACTATATTTTTTACTTTTGTGAAACTTTTTTTCAAATTCTATTTTACTTCCATCGTTTCATTTTAGTTACTTCAGTATATTCATTTTTTCAAATTTTCAAAAGATTCCTTTTTTTTTCCTTTTTTCCCCCTTTTTTCTCTAATCTGTCAAGCCACTTTCAACACCCAGACCAAAACACACCTCGGATCTAGTATCATTTATTTGATTCTGTGTGTGTGTGTGTGTGTGTGTGTGTGTGTAATTTTTTAATTTTAACATTTTTTAATTTTAATTTTTTTAATTGTAATTTTTTCTACCTCATTAATTCCTTTTCTCCCTTCAAAATGACAAAACAAAGGAATTCACCCTAAAAGAAAGATCAGGAAGAAATGACAGCCAGGGATTTAACCAACACAGATACAAGCAAAATGTCTGAGCCAGAATTTAGAATCATGATAATAAGAATACTAGCTGGAGTAGAAAATAGATTAGAATCCCTTTCTGCAGAGATAAAAGAAGTAAAAACTAGTCAGAATTAAATAAAAAATGCTATAACTGAGTGGCAATCATGAATGGATGCAGCAGCGGCAAGGATGGATGAAGCAGAACAGAGAATCAGGGATATACAGGACAAACTTATGGAGAATAATGAACCAGAAAAAAAGGAGAGAGATTAAGCCAAAAGAGCATGATTTAAGAATTAGAGAAATCAGTGACTCACTAAAAAGGAACAACATCAGAATCATAGGGGTCCCAGAAGTGGAAGAGAGAGAAATAGGAGTAGAAGGGTTATGTGAGCAAATCATAGCGGAAAACTTTCCTAACCTGGGGAAAGACACAGACATCAAAATCCAGGAAGCACAAAGGACCCCCATTAGATTCAACAAAAACCGCTTATCAACAAGGTATATCATAGTCAAATTCACAAAATACTCAGACAAGGAGAGAATTATGAAAGCAGCAAGTGAAAAAATGTCCTTAACCTACAAGGAAAGATAGATCAGGTTTGCAGCAGACCTATCCACAGAAACTTGGCAGGCCAGAAAAGAGTGACAGGATATATTCAATGTACTGAATCAGAAAAATATGCAGCCAAAAATTCTTTCTCCATCAAGGCTGTCATTCGAAATAGGAGAGATAAAAAGTTTCCCAGATAAAAAAAAAATTAAAGGAGTTTGTGACCACTAAACCAGCCCTGCAAGAAATTTTAAGGAAGACTCTCTGAGGGTAGAAAAGATGAAATGTAAATAAATAAATAAAAAGATAGATAGACATAAATACCAAAAGCAACAAAGATTAGAAAGGACCAGAGAACACCACCAGAAACTCCAACTCCACAAGCAACATAATGGCAATAAATTCACACCTTTCAGTACCAACTCTAAATCTCGATGGACTCAATGCTCCAATCAAAAGACATAGGGTAACAGAATGGATAAGAAAACAAGATCCATCTATATGCTGTTTACAAGAGACCACTTTAGACCTAAAGACACCTTCAGATTGAAACTAAGGGGATGGAGAACCATCTATCATGCTAATGGTCAACAAAAGAAAGCTGAAGTAGCCATACTTATATCAGACAATCTAGGCTTTAAAATAAAGACTGCATCAAGAGATGCAGAAGGGCATTATATCATAATCAAGGGTCTATCCAAGAAAAAGACCTAACGATTGTAAACATTTATGCACCAAATGTGACAACACCCAAATATATAAATCAATTAATCACAAACATAAAGAAACTCATTGATATAATACCATAATAGTAGGAGACTTCAACACCCCACTCACAGCAATGGACACATCATCTAATCAAAAAATCAACAAGGAAACAATGACTTTGAATGACACACTGGACCAGATGGACTTAACAGATATATTCAGAACATTTCATCCTAAAGCAGTGGAATATACATTCTTCTTCAGTGCACATGGAACGTTCTCCAGAATAGACCACATACTGGGACACAAATCAGCCCCCAGCAAGTACAAAAAGATAGAGATCATACTGTGCATGTTTTCAGACCACAACGCTATGAAACTTGAAATCAACCACAGGAAAAAAATTGGAAAGGTAACAAATAATTGGAGACTGAAGAACATCCTACTAAAGAATGCATGGGCTAACCAAGAAGAGAAAGAGGAAATTAAAAAGTATATGGAAGTCAATGAAAATGATAACACCACAACCCAAAACCTCTGGGATGCAGCAAAGGTAGTCATAAGAAGAAAGTATATAGAAATCCAGGCCTTCCTAAAGAAGGAAAAAAGATCGCAGATACACAACCTAAACTTATGCCTTAAAGAGCTGGAAAAAAGAACAACAAATAAGCCCCCAAACCAGCAGAAGACAGGAAATAATAAAGATTAGAGCAGAAATTTATGCTACTGAAACCAAAACAACAACAACAACAACAACAACAGCAACAACAACAGAATAGATCAATGAAACCAGAAGCTGGTTCTTTGAAAGAATTAACAAAATTGATAAACCACTGGCGAGTTTGAGCAAAAAGAAAAAGGAAAAGACACAAATAAATAAAATCAAGAATGAAAGAGACAAGATCACAACCAACACAGCAGAAATAAAAGCAATAATAAGAGAATATTATGAGCAATTATATGCCAATCAAATTGGTAATGTGGAAAAAATGGACAAATTCCTAGAAACAAACCAAACCAAAACTGAAACAGGAAGAAATAGAAAATTTGAATATACCCATAACCAGTAAGGAAATCAAATTAGTAATCAAAAATCTGCCAAAAAAACAAGAGTCCAGGGCCAGATGACTTTCCAGGGGAATTCTCCCAAACATTTAAGGAAGAGTTAACACCTATTCTCTTGAAGCTGTTCCAAAAAATAGAAATGGAAGGAAAACTTCCAAACCCTTTCCATGAAGCCAGCATTACCTTGATTCCAAAACCAGACAGAGACCCCACTAAAAAGGAGAACTATAGACAAATTTCCCTGACGAACACAGATGCAAAAATCCTCAACAAGATATTAGCCAACCGGATCCAACAATACATTAAAAAAATTATTCACCACGACTGAGTGGGATTTATACCTGGGATGCAGGGCTGATTCAATATCTGCAAAACAATTAACATGATTCATCACATCAATAAAAGAAAGGACAAGAACCATATGATCCTCTCACTAGATGCAGAGAAAGCTTTTGACAAAATAGAGCATCCTTTCTTGATAAAAACCCTCAAGAAAGTAGGGATAGAAGGAGCATACCTTGATATCCCAAAGACCATATATGAATGACCAAATGCTAATATCATCCTCAATGGGGAAAAACTGAGAGCTTTCCCCCTAAGGTCAAGAACAAGACAAGGATGTCCACTCTCACCACTGTTATTCAACACAGTATTGAAAGTCTCAGCCTCTGCAATCAAACAACACAAAGGAATAAAAGGCATCCAAATCAGCCAGGAGGAGGTCAAATTTCACTCTTCTCAGATGACATGATACTCTATATGGAAAACCATAAAGATTCCACCAAAAAAACTGCTGGAACGGATTCATGATTCAGCAAAGTTGCAGGATATAAAATCAACGCACAGAAATCGGTTGCATTCCTATACACCAACAATGAAGCAACAGAAAGAGAAATCAGGGAATCTATCCCATTTATAATTGCACCAAAAATCATAAAATACCTAGGAAGAAATCTAACCAAAGAGGTGAAAAATCTATACACTGAAAACTATAGAAAGCTTAAGAAAGAAATTGAAGAAGACACAAAAAAATGGAAAAAAGATTCCATGCTCCTGGATAGGAAGAACAAATATTGTTAAAATGTCGAAACTACCCAAAGTAATCTACATATTCAATGCAATCCCTAACAAATAACACCAGCATTCTTCACAGAGCTAGAACAAATAATCCTAAAATTTGTATGGAACCAGAAAAGACCCCGAATAGCCAAAGCAATCCTGAAAAAGAAAACCAAAGCAGGAGGCATCACAATCCCGGACTTCAATCTACACTACAAAGCTGTAATCATCAAGACAGTATGGTACTGGTGCAAGAACAGATACTCAGATCAATGGGACAGATACTCAGATCAATGGAACAGAGAACCCAGAAATGGACCCACAAATGTATGGACAACTAATCTTTGACAAAGCAGGAAAAAATATCCAATGGAATAAAGACAGTCTTTTCAGAAAATGGTGCTGGGAAAACTGGACAGTGACATGCAGAAGAATGAACCTGGACCACTTTCTTACACCATACATAAAAATAAACTCAAAATGGATGAAAGATCTCAATGTAAGACAGGAAGCCATCAAAATCCTCGAGACGAAGGCAGGCAAAAACCTCTTTGATCTTGGCAGCAGCAACTTACTCCACACATCTCAGAGGCAAGGGAAACAAAAGCAAAAACGAACTACTGGGACCTCATCAAAATAAAAAGCTTCTGCACAGCGAAGGAAACAATCAGCAAAACTAAAAGGCAACCAACAGAATGGGAGAAGATATTTGCAAACGACATATCAGATAAAAGATTAGTATCTAAAATTTATAAAGAACTTCTCAAACTCAACACCCAAAAAACAAATAATCCAGTGAAGAAATGGGCAAAAGACATGAATAGACTGTTCTCCAAGGAAGACATCCAGATGGCCAACCAACACATGAAAAAACGCTCCACATCACTCATCATCAGGGAAATACAAATCAAAACCACAATGAGATACCACCTCACACCTGTCAGAATGGCTAACATTAACAACTCAGGCAACAACAGATGTTGGCGAGGATGCAGAGAAGGAGGATCTCTTTTCCACTGCTGGTGGGAATACAAACTGGTGCAGCCACTCTGGAAAACAGTATGGAGTTTCCTCAAAAAATTAAAAATAGAACTACCCTACGACCCAGAAATTGCACTAATAGGTATTTATCCAAGGGATACAGGTGTGCTGTTTCAAAGGGGCACATCACCCCAATGTTTATAGCAGCACTGTCGGTGATAGCTAAAGTATGGTAAGACCCCAAATTTCCATCAATGGATGAATGGATAAAGAAGTGGAATATATATATATATATATATATATATATATATATATACACACACACACACACAATGGAGTATTACTCAGCCATCAAAAAAGAATGAAATCTTGCCATTTGCAACTACATGGATGGAACTGAAGGGTAGTATGCTGAGCAAAATTAGATAAAGACAAAAATCCTATGACTTCACTCATATGAGGACTTTAAGAGACAAAACAGATGAACATAAGGGAAGGGAAACAAAAATAATATGAAAACAGGGAAGGGGGACAAAACATAAGAGACTCATAAATATGGAGAACAAACTGAGGGTTACAGGAGGGATTGTGGGAGGGGGGATGGGCTAAATGGGTAAGGGGCACTAAGGAATCTACTCCTGAAATCATTGTTGCACTATATGCTAACTAATTTGTATGTAAATTAAAAAACAATAAAATTAAAAAAATAAAGTTAAAAATAAAGTGTCTGAATGAAGGAACACAAAAAATAAAATGAAATAACAAAACAACAACAAAAAAAGATATTACCTCCACTGGGAAGTACATAGTCACAAGGTGGGAGAGGCCAACTGACAATAAGTGTGAACACAACCAACCAGCCAAAGGAATTCAATAGCCACCTAATCACATAGCACTTAGATGATGAATTTCCAGGTAATCTTAGTATAATTGTAATTTGGGGAGCCCTACCTATGTAAAAGATACTTTTGTTATTTGTTTATGTGAGTTTAAAAAGATATATTAAAACTGATAAATTTTTAACCCACTCTTTACTAGCCATTTAATTTCTTGAGTATTTTTCAATACACTTTAAATAGAAAGATGCTAAGGCAAAAATAATTAAATTGAAGTTTGCCTGAGGTAATGAAGTTAGTCTCCTCCAGATGTGGACTGTATCCTCCTTTAGAATTCATGATGAGGAGAGACGTTTGGGGGATCACAGTGATAGTCTTTAAGCTTTAAAGAGTAGGCTCATCAACAGTGGGAATGTTTGCTGTCCCAAATATAATTGTGTTCAATCTAAGACCTAAATTACTACATTGCTACCTTTAATGAAATGCATTGGAAACCGAGTTTGAAATAAAAAGAAATATAAGAAGGCATCAGGTTGTACATTTGCTCACCAAGCTGAAAAATGTTAAAGAATCAATTATATTTACTTTTCTAGCTGTGTGTGTGCGTTTTAGGGTATTTAAAACACTTCAGTTTTCATTTTGAGGCTCCTAATAGTATGTTGGAAGTGGTGAGCAGGAAATAAACCACGAATGGCCTTATCAGTCAGAGTGAAGAATTTAGATTTTACTCTAAGTTTATTTTTCTCTAAGTTATTGAATTATTTTAAACAAAAGATTACACACCATTGTTTTTAAAGAGATCACTCTCAGGAATTAGAGGCACACAAAGATGAATAGTTAAGAGAGTACTGTAGTAATACAGAAAATAAAAAGAAAGGATTTAAGCTAGGGGGTGGAATTTAATGGGATAGAATGGACAGATTTGGGATAAATGCTTCAGATAGATTGATGGCTCTAACTGCTGAACAGGATGAGGGGCCATGAATACTTTGATATTTAGAGAATATTAATAATCTCTGCCACACTATGATGCAAGAATGAATACAAAGTAAAGATAATTTCCAATTAACAAACAGTGAGTGTTTATTATCATCAGATTTACTGAGGGTGTTCTAAAAGCTCCATCATAGGAAAATAAAAATTAAACCTCAAAAGATAGATTAAGATACAATAGGGAATAACGACAAATGTTATTTTGTTAACGTATGGTAAATATTTACTGCATAAAACAATGACAAAATAGTGATATCTATAGAAGTTTTTAAGTGATGGAATTAAAATACAGAAAAATAATGGCATGAAAGTGTCAAGAGATAAACAGGGTCAGAGTATTTTAAATCTTGTATTGTTTAAGTGAAGGTTTGAGATGTGGATTCATTTCAGACTTTGTTAGGTATGCAAATTAAAAATGTGAGTATACACTAAAAAATAGAAAAAGAATGTATAACTACCAATCCAGAGAAGAAAAAAAATCAATAAATTAAAGAAAAATAAAATGGTAGTAATGAAGAAAGGGAGAAAAAAGCATGGATATAACTGGTTAAAAAGAAAGTACAAAATAAAATGCCAGTTGGAAGTGGGGAGGAGGAACAGGTAAAATGGGTGAAAAAGAGTGGGAGATACAGGCTTCCAGTTATGGAATGAATAATTCACAAGAATAAAAGTCACGGCATAGGGACTATAGTCAATGATATTGTAATAGTGTTGTATAGTGACAGATGGTAGCTACACTTGTGGTGAGCATAGCATAACATATAGAGAAGTTGAATCACTATGTCATATATCTGAAAAGTAATGTAACATTGTGTGTCAACTATACTCAAATAAACAAAAATAATGGTGTAATAAACACAACTACCTTGATAATCACAATAAGTGTAAGTGGATTAAATTTACCATTTGAAATTCAAAGATTGACCTTTTTAAACAATCCAGTTACATGCTTTTTAAAATAAGAAACATACTGGGATGCCTAGGTGACTTGGTTGGTTGAGTGGTCAGTTCTTGATTTGGCTCTGGTCATGATCTCATGGTTGGTGGAACTGAGACCAGCGTCAGGGTCCATGCTGACAGCTTGCTTGGGATTCTCTCTCCCTCTCTTTCCCTCTTCTCCCGCTCATGCCCTTTCTCTCTCTCTCTCTAAAAATAAATAAATAAACTTAAATAAATAAAGAAACATACCTATAGTACAATGACAGAATGGATAAAACATACTAAGACAACTAGGTGGATACTATCCAGGATGTAGCTGGTGTGGCTATATATAAACATCAAATAAATGATACTCTAAGATAAAAAAAATTATTAGAAATATAATGCTTTTAACACACTATATATTGATTGATCTGCCATATTAGTATATAATAATTCTAAATATGCATGTATCTAATATGAATTGACTTACCACATATAATACATATATTATATATATGAATTCAAAATATGCATGCATCTAATAACATCACCTCAAAATACAGAAAACAAAAATTAACAGAATTATGAGAAATCAACATGTCAATTCATGTAATATATGAAAATAGTAAAGAATTTATAGTTTTGGTTCTTGATGTTAAATTATTTCTTTTTTTGTTATCTAATGCTATGCAAAAACCAACTCAAATCTTAGCAGTTGCAACCAACAACATTTATTTTTCTCTTGAATCTGTGATTTGAGCAGGCTTAGTAAGGATAGCTTGACTCTGTTCTACTTAGCCTCATGTGAGATGGCTTAAATGCTGGAGATCACCCGAAGTCTTGGAAGCTGATGTTTGGCAGCTATTGTCACTCAACTGAGACCTTAGCTGAGGTATTTGTCAAAACACATATATGTGGACACCATATGTAGCCTAAAATTCATGATATGGTTGTTGGGTTCCAAGGGTGAACATTCAGAGAGAGTTGGAGTGGGAAGAGGGCAAGGCAGAAGCCCTATCACCTATTATCACCTGGCTTTGAAAGTTATACAGCATCACTTACATTGCATTTTGCCAAGGCAATCACCAAGACCTTCCTAAATTTAAGTGGATGGAAAACAGACTCTACCTCTTAATTGATTGTCTAGGTTCTAGAAGAGAATTATAGAACTGGAAATTCTGCTGTGCCCTCTTTTTAAGAAATGCAATATGCCATACCCTTGGACCAGAAATGCAGCAAAAAAACACCAGCATCTTATCAATTTGACAAATAATGACTTAAACTTGACTACTCTGCCTACTTATCTTACTTTAAAATAAGTATCTTTACCCAGTTCTCTTTTAAAAGATAAATCAATTTTTGAACTACAAGAATTGTTAGGCCACCTAAAACTTATTATCTAAAGTAATTACCTATTATCAGAAGCAGTACTTTCTTCATTGATAGGTGGAAGTTGAAAAATTGCCATTGAAGTAGGAGACAAATGAGGCCCATTTTATAATTGCCTTACATGGAGTTTGCTCCGGCTTTTAAAATCCCCTGACCAGTAAACAACTTGGGTCAGATCATGAGATAGTCTACAAAACGCTTATACATTTGAAGTTCAATGAGGGAATAAGTATTTACTTAGTTTCAAAGCCACATTTTTCTTAGTAAATGGGGAAAGCGTCAATATACAATTATACTGAGGTTTTATTAGCAATGCACCAAAAAAAACTAGTTTTTTTGTTTCTTCATGTGTTTTTGCTTTGCTTGCCTTCCTCCAAGGGATAGCATCTGTAGGTGATGACCTCCATGTTTTGATTCATTTTAGGTCATCCCAATGACAGCAGCACTATGTTGAAATTTGTGTCTCCCTCATAGCATCCACTAGAGTGTACTTCTTATAAGTACTTCAAATGAGCTTAAAAATGATCACAATTATTTACCAAAAAAATCAC
Organism: Panthera tigris; assembly: GCF_018350195.1. Classification (NCBI taxonomy): domain Eukaryota; kingdom Metazoa; phylum Chordata; class Mammalia; order Carnivora; family Felidae; genus Panthera; species Panthera tigris. Next base: position 123,405,452 of record NC_056663.1, on the reverse strand, counting down.
TGAAAATTAAACATTAATAAAATAACAAGGATACAGAAGATTGGAGCAACACAATTAAAAAGTTTCCACTAAAGGACATCTAGTGTACATATCTGTTTTTTCTAACTAATGATTTGAGAAATACATTATAAGTAGATAAAAGATTATGTAAAGTAGTATTAGGCCATACAGTAATAAACAATTATCATTAACACAGGTCTTCTACTAGATTTTTTAAGTTCTTTAGAGTTTTTGTTGCTATAGTAGATATGTTTAATATAAATTTTATTTTAAGTAAAATAAATTTTATAACTGTTCTTGGTGTATAGGAATGTGCTTTTATATACTAATTTACATTGAGGAATCTCACTGAACTCTTATTACTTCTGAGAATATAGCTGTGGCTTCTCCCTGGGTTCAATGTGCATAAGGACTCTGTCCATAGAGTCCTCTGAAAGAGGAAACTGTGGACATAAGGACTGTTGGAAACAATCTGACTTTCGTGGTGGAGGGCAGGCCACTCTGTCCTGGAGTTCTTATTCCCAATGCTTAGTTTGATGGTGCAGTTCCCAGCCCATCTCCCTGGTTCTCACCTGCAATACTCAAGGCATGGCCTCAGCGGGAGGCTCACACTCCAGTTTTCACCACTCTGAATGCATTCATTAGGACATTAAGAGTTATGAATAGCTCTTGTAAAGCAAAGACTCGTTATGTGGAAAATCTCTTTTAGAGGGAAAAAATCAATTATTACCCACTTAGGTAATTGCCATTAATAAATTGCTTTTTAATCTGCTCACTCTTAAATATAATAGCTGTAAATACTTCACTGACATATTTGTTTAATATTTTTCTTTGGCTGCTCACATTTACTATCATAAATATCTATGGCATTTTATCTAGGGATTATATCAAATATTCCCAAATAGGCAAAGCTGTAGTTAAATATTCTGCCTTAGTATACTGATTCCTCAAGTAGTATTAAAAACGCTATCAGTGGACTATACAGCTGTTTATTTTGTGGAATTTGAGAGATATTTTGAAGGCACCCCTGTTTCTACCTGAAAAAAATAGTTTCCAGCGGTAAGGATCTAAAATCCTACAATGAAATTCAAATAATCATTGTTAAAATTGTTAAAAATCAAATAATTCAGGGAAATTATGACCTTATATTATCTGAAACTGCCTATAGTTTAGTCTGACTTATTATTGTCATAAATACACAAACTTACCCTGAAATCAAGCTCACAAAACACCTCCTGTACAGAGGTAACACAAAAATAATATGTCATACAACAGGTCTGGTGTTTGATTCAGAATATAAGTGGGCCCTTGGTTATGTTAACACCTTTCAGTTATGAATGTCTTATGTGGAATTAGATGTTTCTGACTATGAAACAAAGACTTTGTGGAAATGAGATGTTGAATATGGTGAAGGATGTGAAGTAACTGTAAACACATTTGTAAATGGAGAGGCTGGGTGGAAAGTGTGTGCAAGAATGGTACAAGAAAATACACTCACACTTATGTTGCCTGAGAACAGATTCAATTTGAACTCTGAACAAACTAAAATGTAGTCCAAGTATCATACTCATCAATTTTCTTTTAAGCAATTGAATACATTTTCTATGTGTCTACAGAGATCTTCTTGTTAACATGGATAATAATATTTCAAAAATCATTTTTAAATTAAAATTTGAAGTCCAAAAAGAGTTATGTGATAAGATTTTTTAAGTCATGAGAGGTCTGAATTCCAGACACAAGGCTAGGGTGTGGGAAATGAAAATGTACTTCTATACTAGTTGGGTAAATGCTTGTTAGCCAAGTTCCCTTAAGTAAATATATGGTTCTGGGCATTGGTTTTCTCATCTAATAAAATGAGCCTCATCAATTTTAACTAATTCTTAGGAAGACTGTTAAGTTGGTGATTTGGGATGTTTTGGAAGGAAATCATATATTCATTCATTCACTAGGGCCTTCTTGAATAATATACCACCACTCAGAACAAGAAGGATGAAGTCTTCGCTTGGATAAAGCTCACATTCTATTAAGGGTGAACAGTTATATATGAATATAAAATATGCCAGAAAACAACAAGTGTCTAACACACACACACACACACACACACACAGATTAAACCAGTGTGGTTGTATGGTCTGGGGTTGTGTTCTACCAAGGGTGGTCAAGAAGTCATCTCTACAAGGAGCAATCTGAGTAGGGTTGTGAAGGAGGCAAACTAGTGACTGAGCTGGTTGCTTCGGGAGAGAGTGATCCAGGCAAAGCAACATGCCAGGACAAGTGTTCCAGGATTAAAGCAAGAGTGGCATAGGCAAAGGACAGCATGGAGGATAGCATGATTGAGAGATGTGAGTGAGGGGAAGAGGGAAGGGAGGTAATGTTGTCTAGAACACATAGCCTCTTACTCTGAGTTACCCTGCAAGCCATGGGAGATTCTTTGAAGGAGAGTAGCATGGTATTCTTATGTAAATGTTAGCAGGATCACCCAGACCATGGGTTGGAATGGCATGGGTAGAATGGAGAAACCTGTTCCTATTGTGACAACCGAGTTGAATGATCAGGGTGACTAAATAGGATGGTGGTGGTGAAAGTGGTGAAAGTGGTCAGTTAGCTTTGGGCCCTATTTTATTATTTTTTATTTATTTTTTAATGTTTATTTTTGAGAGAGAGAGAGAGAGATTGAGAGAGAGAGAGAGCATGAGCAAGGGTAGGGCAGAGAGAGAGAGAGAGGGAGACACAGAGTCTGAAGCAGGCTCTAGGCTCTGAGCTGTCAGCACAGAGCCTGACACAGGGCTTGAACTCACTAACCATGAGATCATCATGGCCTGAGCTGAAGTCGGAAGCTTAACCAACTGAGCCACCCAGGCACCCTGTGGGCTCTATTTTAAAGAGAGAACCAATAGGATTTGCTGATGGACTGCATGTGGGGTACCAAGGAGCCAAAGATGGCTTCAAAGTTATCATGACTTTTTTTGAAATGGTTCAAATATTTTAAAAATAGATCAATGTACAGTCTTGAAGTGTTTTGTTTCTTCCCCCTTATGGTTTGGATCAGTGGTTATCAAACTTGAGTGTGTGGCAGAATCATCTAGAAAACGACCTGAGACTCTATTTTATCAACTTTCTCAGGTGATTATAACACATGCTCGAGTTTAAGAACCACTGGTTTAGGTAAAGAAAATCTTTTTGGGATATTTACTAATGGCTAAAGTCCTTTTGCAACAAAAGCCAAAAAATAAATTAGAATTTTACTTATTTCATTCTATGACCAGGGACTTTTTAAAATATGTTATTTAGTATTTACTGAATAAAAAACGAATCTCATTCAATTAATCATGGATTTTTTTCTTCTGACATTTCCTTTTCTTCTTAGATTTAATCCCCAAACTGAATAATTTCCCCAGTTTCCCTATTGTGTTTGAAAACCACATTTATTCTTGGTGCCTGTTGCCCATAACCGGGCAGGTGAGTGTGTAATTCTCTTACTGTTTCCATACACAGAGGAAGGAATATTTGCTGGCAAAATGGAACACCGTGCTAATAGTTTCTGCTTTGCTACACTCACCCTCTTGCTCTTTGGGGCTTTAAGTTTCCCATTGTGCCTTCATTCTTCCAACAGAGGAAATTGTACCCCCCACAGGGATCATGCTGTGTTTTCAAATCCTATAGGTAATGCAACAATGGTCATTCCTGGAAATGGGGAAACCCAGAGAAAGGAAAACAGTTTTCATATCTGGGTCATCCCAGCTGCTGCTGGCTTAAGAAAGAAGCACAAGAAACCCAGGCACATGGGAACCTATGGTCTGTACCCAGTTCCTTTTCACACAGCAGGCTGCCTCTGTGTGGCTGAGAGGGCACTTGATGAGATGCAGTGGAGTGATGGGGACTTCAGGAGAGAGAATGGAACGTGAGGATAAAATATTGGACAAAAATGCAAATGAAGTAAAGGTAATGGCCAGCATTACCAGGGTCCGTTGCTTTCAATAACACAGATGCTTTCAAGAAGATGAATTTCCAGGACAAGAGACAGCACAGATACAATCTAATTGACAGAACTGTTATGGACAACTGATTCTATTATTTTCAACAGGCTGAATCAGAGAATCTGTAGAAACACAGTCATACCTTGTAATAATATTCAAAAGAGAGGAATGTATAGAAAAAGAATTTAACTTCTTCATATTCTTTCACATAAATATCAAAAGATGCAAAGTTTCAAAATGACCTAAAGTATAAACCTGAAAAATAGAATCCATATGATGTTAAATAATTTAATTAACATAGTTGACACTTAGAGGAGAAATCAAAAGTAAAATCCTCTCAATCTGATAGCTATCTTTCATTCATTAATCTTTCAAACAAAACTGCTTCCCGAAAATTCATGCATCACCCACATCTATGGAATTATCTGAGGGCAGTTAATTCTAAAAAATGATTATAACAGATTTCCATAAATGGCTGCAACATGTACTATTTTACAAGATCTTAATATATTGATGGTACTTGTAACATTTTATTTAGATTTATTGGTTCAGTCATGTAAAAAACTATTTTTTCTTTCATTTTAAAATCAATTTTCTGATGTAAAATTTTTTCTCAGTTTTAAACCAGAGAAAGAAATACATATTAGGAGATTTTTTTTGCAAAGATATTTCTAAAACTATAAATATCTACTTAATTTTTTAAAAAATTGTATTTATTATTTTAGAAGCAAGCAACCAATGAGAAAAAAAAAACATTGAATAATATCTGCATTTTAGTTCCTTTACCTGTTAAGTCTTTTCTACAAAATTTGTGTGAATATCATGCAGCTCATTAAAATTCTTAGGAGATATGTGCCTCATAAATGTAGGATTACTAACTTTTTTTAAAAATTGAGTTAGACATCACAGAGATTTAGACACACGCTATACTTGGAAATCCCCCAAAATAGAACTGGCCTTACCTATTCCCAGGGATATTGGTGAATCAATACTCTAGTAAAATGGACTTTGGTTGTCTTTTAAATGAGAAAGCACTTTTAAAACTATAAAGAGCTTACAGAGAGTACGAGTTTGGGCATCATTAAAAATATCCATCTGTGTCACAATGCAGGTTGAGGATCATAGTCTCTGGCTCTGGGGAGCAACAATTAAACAATGGAAGAGCGTTTTTTATAAGATCAAGTGAAGCTTTCCCAGTTTCCTAAATTCCATGTTTCATTAGGCTTAACTTTATAATAGAAAAAATTTACTTGAGTTGCTGGCTCAATAAATAGTTTCTTTATTTGCCAACTGTTTATTAAAGTATCATTCAAAGAACTTCTTTCTCAAGAAGGGGGGGTCATAAATTTAGGGAGGTCACATTCCTTTGGGAATCAAATGAAAACCAATTCTCACTGCTCTACTGCTGTGTGTATACACAAAGTTGTACTTACAGTGTCAAGAGGTCTTCTAACCATCTGAAATCCACATGAAGAATTCCTCATCTCCAAAGGGACTAAGGTTAATTCATTCAACAATCACTGACTGAGCACCTGCTTTTTTTAAAGAAATGTCGTAGGTGCTGAAGACACACAGGGAAAGAGGCACTGTCACAATCCTAGAATACACATATTTTGGATAAAACATATCTCTCTGAATCACACAAATGGCTTCACTTGGCTTCACAAAAATGAATAAAAAGTAATTATGATGATTACAATTTTGAATACAGTAACAGAATTGAAAATATTGAGCTAAAGGAAACAATGAGCTTTTCCCCCCTTACTTTTTCTTTTCTTTCTGCTTTTTGCTGCCCTATTATAATGTAGGTAATCATGAAATCTAAGCTTTGCTTTAAAAAAGTACATTATGGCTTACCGTGGAGTTAATAAGCATTTTTGAGTGCCTACAGTATGAAGAGCACTGCACTAGATACTGTAAAGATAAAAATCTAAATATTTTAGTGCTTTTATTTCCATCCATTTCTATGCTTTCATAATCATGTGTTCTCTCTCACTGAGCACTTGCCTCTGAAAAATGGTATTTTAACACTTGACTGTCTCTTTAGCAAAAGTCATCTTATTGAAATGATAAAACAGACTATATCCTGCTGAGCATGATATTGTGTGAGCAAATAGAGGAAAGGAATTAAGATTTGCTTAACATTGATGAATGTAAGGAAAAATAAACAAAAATGTCAAAAGATAAAGAATAAATGACAAAATGTATATATATAAGTATGTGTGTGTATATAAATGCCTATATGTGTGTGCGTGCGCGCGCACACGTTTGTGTCTTCTATGCAGGAAGGTCCTGAACAAAGAATGTGACAGCGGTACGCAAATAAGTATAACAGTAAACTATCCCTCCATTTGTGTTTTATATTTTCTCATTTGGGATCCAACTCACTGGGTCACTGGAAGGTAGGTGAGTGGACTGACGTAGGCAATATAAATAGGCAAAATAATGGAAAAGGCCCTCTTAGAGGCCCTCTGGGCATTGTTCATGAAGCGGGTGTGCTTTTAGCAGAGACAGAGACCCAATACAACACTTCTATTTCTGCAATTATTCTTCACCTGGAAAGTAAAGCAAGAAACGCAAATAATAATCATAAAAGAAGGAAAGGACAGCAGAATAACAAATAACCACACACAGTCACTTCAGACCTATTCTGAAACAACAGAATACACTTTAAAAAGCAGTAAAAACAATAAAAATCCAGTCATTGTGAAAAAGGAGAGCCTTAGCTGCAATAAAGGCAGTCAATAAAGAAGCTCTCTCATTTAAACATCAAATGCACATTGTTTTGCAACACCTGTTATTCAGCCATAATAGCTTTCTTAACCTGTCAAAGTGTTTAAGCTGAGGAAAAGAAATGGGCCTCCAGCTGTGCAGTTCTGTGGAGAAAGCCTGTGCGAAGCGATATTAGTTTAATGAAATGTGTACAGATTGTAATTGTGGTAATAAGAGGGCAATTCCCTGAGGTGCCATAGGAAGGCGGTGAGCGCAGCCAGGCAGAAAACAGAAGCTTGCAGGCTGAGGGAGAAAATGCAGGCTGCTCTGGAGAGAGGGCAGGGAGTGAGCCGGAAAGACCAAGAAAGAGGAATCCTGCGAATGTGTTTTCCGCAGACTCAGTCCAAGAAAGAAACCAGGTCTACAAGGGGTTAAAACCTTCTCCTTGCAGCACAGCTGACCCAGAGCTAATCTGAATCAGTGTTAACTCTGTGCTGCAGGTGCTGGGGAACACAGGGGAGACAGCTCTCAGTCAGTGACAAGATGACAATGACCCTTCTGAAACTCATATTCAGGCTGAGAGACAATGAATAATCAAAAATAAGTGAGGTGTAAAGGGAGTGATAGAAAAGAAGAAACCAAAATATATTACAGATCAAATAAGCGTTGCCTTATTTTTGTGTTTATCTAGACATCATCCTAGGATTTACTCAGAAAAGATCATACTTTAAGAGTATTCCTGAGAGAAGGAGTCACTTCTATCAGTTACTTGATAGACAATCAATTTATCATTATTTTAAACTTCCTGAATAATTTAAAAGCCCAAAGGTGAGGCATGTGTGGCAGGTCTCCATAAACCCTCATTGTATTTCTAGTTCTTTTTCTAAGTAGCTGTGTGCCTTTGGGCAAGTCTTAGAACCTCTCTGGACCCCCATTTCATTACCTGGAAATCTGAGGAAGTCAGTCTAAGCAATTACTCTCTATGATGCCTGTCAGTGGTCCCTTATTACCTAATAACATCAAGGTTCATTTTAATCATGACCCTTCTCTCTCCTCAGGGTTCATGTCCTATGGCCATGACTGTAGAGTTGTGAATGATTATACCAAAATCCTAGTGCTTCCTTATATATCTGATGTGATTTAATTCCTCTATAATTCGTGGTTTTTCGTCTCTCAAAATTTTATTCAACTGGCTCAATTCTGTTTGTTCTATAAGATGAAGCTGAAAGCGCTCTTCCTATGTGCTCTTGTCTAGGCTGGAATGTCTCTCCCATTTCCCCCAATTTGCTAGGGTATGCTTTCTCTTCTTTCAATTAGCAGTTCAGACATGGCTTCTTTCAGAATGCACTTCCTGAGTGCCCAAGTCCAGGCAAAGCATTCATCCTATATATTCCAATAGCTTCTTCTACTGCCCACATCATGATGTCAGTCTATATTGTAATTGCATAGTTCCCAACGTCAATTAGATCTAAACTTCTTGAGACAAGGTTTATAAATGCATGTTAATTTTGTTTATGGTGGTATTGCTAGGGACTAGTAAAACTCCTGGTGGCTGGTAGACTCTCAGTGACTATGCCTTGAATGAATGAATGAATGGATAGAGTGCTAGGAGAAGGTTAGTTTGCACATCCAGGCAGGGCAAAGGACCCATTATCCGTGCTAGCACCCTATGTTCCCTCTGAGTTCAATATTCTCTTTGTCCACCTCACTCATCAGACTATTTACTTTCTTCATGGTAGGAAGGCTACTATACTACCTTGCACAACATCTTCACTACAGAGATACACATTGAAATGTTTGCTGTTTTAGAGTTCTATGCAGATTATACAATCAGCCATTTCCCAAAAGGTTTTTCATCCCAAAGGGATTTTTTTATCTTGAATGGTAGAGATTGATTAGGAAATTATATATCTAACTACCCAATACCTGGCTTATTTTAGAGAGCATACTATGAACTTTGAAGGAGGAAAACCAAAAACAAAGAAAAAGAAATACATCATCAGAGTTGAACAAAGATTATCCAGTTTACTTTCTGTCTCCATAGAGGGACTGTAGGAGATTATAATTTTTGTCCTCAAAAAATGTGTAGACTGAAGAGTCTTCAAATGTTTTTGATAACCACTTATGAATATTAAATGATTAAATTATATAAAACTTTTCTGGAACAAGTTTATTTTGTTAATCCATAATATATGCCCAGGGATTATTTTTTTTTAGTAAATTAGATTAATCCTTTAATAAAATTGATCTGATAGGGCTTGAGCTCTAGAAATCATCTGTTAAATTATCCTTTCTTTGTTATGCATCCAACACAGTAGAAAGCGGCTTAGACTTTGAAATGAAAAATTAGGTTCATGTCCTGGTTCTCCGAGTTTGTTGGTTGGCCTATCTGAACTCAGTTTCCTCTTACAAAAAATCAGAATAATAATATGTTTTATGTAGTCCTGCCAAGTTCACATCCACAGTTGTTTAGGGCAGCTACCTTGAAGGTTTGAGCTAAGAAAAGATAGATCCAAGAACATAGCAAATTAAACCTATATTTGCATTGTTTGGAATTTGATATTAGAACAGATTTTGAAAACCTCTTTAAGAATTCACAATTACTTGGAGATGGAGTATATTCTCCATGTAATTGCTAGGATTAAAGGCATACAGATATTTAGTTAACTACTCAGAAACCACAGGGTGCCAAGCCATATTACCTGGTACTTCAAACTAATACTTACATATAGTGTTATAGTTTGTACAGCACTTTTTTTAGGAACAGTTGCTCACTTATTGTATGTAAAACACTTATTACCTGATTACCTGAAACTTGTGGCTGGAATATGGTCAGCCCTTAATCATTGGCCAAATTTCTATAGTTTATCTTCAACAACTCTTGCAAAGAGGAATAATATTCTAATCCATGGCTTACAAATAGGAAAACTGGCTCAAAATGTCCAGTGACTTGCCTAAGCTTACCCACTAGGAATTGGCAGGTTAGAATTTGAATCTAGATGATGTAGTAGCAAATTGTGTGATGTTTTCATTGCTCTATGTAACTACCTATCCATACGCATGAAAGATGACTAAATTATTATGGAAAGAGGACAATATTAGAATCCAAAAATGCACACCTTTCTAGTGACTCTATGTATTTCAAGGGTCATTTACTTTTACTGGTAATTGATTATAGTTTCTTTTTCAAAATTATGCATTGTTTTCACTCCTATGAGAACGGCATTCTCCTGTGATATTTCCATCACAGGTGTTATCTTTTAGATAATTAGGCTACCACTTGAAGGGGACACACTTTGTGTGAGGCCCTGCAAAGCTAGGAGCTTTACTATCATCTTCTCATTTCATCATGCCCCCCAACCTTAGGTGGTAAATAATATTATTCCCCATTTCCTAGGTGAGGAAATGGAGGTTTAGGGTTGCTAATTGATTTGCCAGGTACACACAGTTAATGAATGAAGTTAGGATTCTGAGCCAAATCCATTTGCATTGTCACCACCACACCACAATACTCTGGGGAAATGAAGAAACAAGTTAAACACAGCTTTTTTGTAGAATTATTTTTTAGAAATTCTCAGGTCTTTAATATACTAATGCACAAAGACTCTCTCCAATTGAAGGTGTAGAATACATCATGACTCAAACATTTTTGAAAATGGAACTACTTTTTTCTCAGAACATCCTGTGGAAGTACTATCCGAAGTCCATATACTTTAGTATAATTAGGTGATTTCTAAGAAAACCTCAAATCCTAATATCTTGTAGTTTCAATCCAAACTTTGCTAACTGGATCTCTCTTCTTTTTTCCTCTCTGGATCTCTTTTTAATCAAGAGCAGTGCCCATTTTTTCCATGTGAAATAATATCACATAAACACAGAGGGTTGTAAGAAGGTCATAGGTATCAATGGGTGCCAATAATAAAATAACATAAAACAAAAAGCGTTTATTTCTAACAGGTAATAAGTACCATGTACATTTAAGTAATATCAGAGTAGATTGTATCGTCGGTTGGAAAACTGAGATAGGCTTTCCTAACTGAAATATATTTTTTAAATAATGTTCAAATAAATCAAAGAATTTAGCAAGTGTCCCATGACATGAAACCTGAGCTAAGGTAGTGGGAGAATTCTAAAATCTGTCTCAAACTAAACAAGATCTCTGAACCCAACTTTGCAATCTTTGTTGACTCTCTCGTACTCTTAACTTTTTCTGAGATAAAATTTTGAGCCAAATAAAATTCAAACCAAGCAAGCTGAACTTTTCATCTCTAATTTGTGTTAATTTTAATAATAGTTTGGAGGGTTTCTGAGACTTTCCCCAGCTGAGACCTCATATTGTGAGGTGACACCATCTTTTTAAATGGTCTTTACTCTTCTCTGATCCATGATGTCATGTGGAGAATCATGACCAATAGAACCTGACACGCCCTGTCATGGAGCCAGATACACCAGCTGGGAAGCCTAGTGAGCAACAAGCTTCAGCAAAGGGTAACTTGGAGGTTAAAAACTTGGCTTTTTCTTTTGAGGACCAATCAATTTGAATTACAAAGAACCTTTTTCAAATCTAAGCCAAGCAAATGACTTAGAACTTGTTCCATGGTCACTTTTGAATATAACAAGATTGTAGGACATTCATATATATACACCTTCTTCTGATTCCTTTTAAAACAGAAATTAAAAGTTACTTTTCTTTTAATATTAAAACAAAACTATTATACTGCTATATTCTTTTTTTTTTTTTTTAGACTGGTACATAGTTTTTTTTTTTTACTTTTTTAATGTTTATTTATTCTTGGAAGAGAGAGAGACAGAGCACGAGGTGGGGAAGGGGGAAGAGAGAGAGAGGGAGACACAGAATCCAAAGCTGGCTCCAGGCTCTGAGCTGTCAGCACAGAGCCTGAGATGGGACTCAAACCCACAAACTGTGAGATCATGACCTGAGCCAAAGTCAAGCACTCAACCGACTGAGCCACCCAGCTGCCCCTGGACTGTGGTACATTCTTAATAAAGCTCGAACTATATTAAATTGGCTGATCTAAAAACAGAGTATAAATATTGGCTTTCCACTGAATTCTATTTGAGTATTTTAAGGGAAATGGTGATTTTTCTCAGTGACTTATGGAGTAACTTGTATTTTATGTATGGGGATGAGGGCAAGATGTTCTCACATGGCTACCAGCATTGGCTCCCTTCTTTTAGGAAGGACGTGGTGATACTGCCATGGGCAAAACTCTGCCTAGGGATTAAGGTAACACGACTATATTGCTACTCTCTAACCTTATTAAGATATGTCTCCATTTTAAGAAGAAAACCTTACCTCTATAAATGTCAGGGGAGATGAGTTTGAATTTTGGCTGTTCCATCAACTCAACTATTCCAGTAGCCCTATATTTGGCACATAAGTAAGACTTCCAGGATGAAATGCCTCTGCAAGCATTAGAGTAGTACGTACTGCCCCCACATTAAGTCGCTGAACTTCTCCACATGCTTTTTCCTACTCCTTATCATCTTTCATTCAACATCTGAACCCTAAGAAGTTACTTCTCCTTTTACCTAATCTCCCTCAATCAATTAAAAACAAAAGAATCAACTTCAGGTTAATATGAATGAGTTTTGCTGATATATTATGCTTCCATAGATACTTAGGCCATCCCCCTAATCACCAAAACAAACACTTCTGGTACCCCATTAAAAGGAACATAAACTTCATTGAATGCAGTGAAGGTAGAAAACGTAATGGCTTGGGGAAGCAAAGTCCCTAGCACTTCTGTACAGAAGTGCAATTCTGACCAGGATTTTATTAGAAAAGGATTTAGTCCTTGCTCTATGTATTAATTCAACATAATCCCTACCTGGGCAAATGTTTCCCATTCATAGTTTCTGAATGAGCTCTACTCAGGCTATCGTTTTTGCTGTCAGTAAATGTCACCAAGGTGAGAATTGTCTATTTCTTTTCTACTTCAGCCTTTAGCTTCAGCAGAAAACTTAAAAGAAAATGTATGAGCTATCTGTATTAAAAGGCCTTGGTCATTGAATCTTCCATATGTGCTCCCTGGGCATCTAGAAGTTCTGTTTTATTCAAGCTGCTCAAATTTAAGCATCTATTCATACTACGTTGAAATTGATATAGTCATAGCTGTTCCAAAACAATCTATTTATTAGGTCCAGGACTTTCTACCCCATGTCCTGAATAAAATAATCAGAACAGCTTCCTTTTCTCTTTTCTGCACTTTATTATGAGTTGGACATTTGGAAAAAATACAGATCAATGATTTTCCCTTAACATATGACATAGGTGGTTTGTTTGTTTGTTTGTTTGTTTGAAAAAGAGAGGGCACAAGTAAATGAGAGGCAGAGACAGAGGGAAAGAGAGAGAATCCCATGAGGGACAGAGAGGAAGAGAGCGAGAGGGAGACAGGGAAAGGCAGGGCTCACATGAAGCAGGACTTGAGCTCACTTGAAATGGGGTTTGAGCTCACCCGATGTGGGCTCAAACTCATGAACCATGAGATCATGACCTGAGCTGAAGTTCAAAGCTTAACTGACTGAACCACCCAGATGCCCTGACATAGCCATTTCCTCACAGATTTTCCCAGGTTACTGGTTATGATACACATGAAATTGGCTTAATGAGTCCATTTGAAGCCTGTAACTCTTCTACTTTTTGTGGGAGTAATTCACTTCCTATCTTTATATATATCCCTGCTGACGGTTTCAAATAGTGTATATGTTTCCTTTTAAACGTAGTACAAAAAACCGAGTGCAGCAGTAGCATTTTCCACCCAGAAGCCAAGACAATATCGCAAAAGCTGAAAATAGAAGAATTTTAAAAAGGTCTATTACAAGACCGAATTGTTAACTCTGACTTTGCCTAGCATACTCCTCAAATATGGGGAACAATATTGGCCCTTTGTCGTTAGCGTCACTGGAGCTTATGCACCTTGATTTTAATTTATTTTGGTGATTTGGATAATAGCAATATATATATGTATATGTATACAACATGTATAAATATATATGTGTGTATATATGTATATATATACTATACATACTATAAATACATATATATACATATACATACATATATATACATATACACACACACACATATATATATATATATATATACACACAGTATGCTCACACACAAACTTGTCAATCTTTACTATTAGAGAACATGAATTTTCAGGGCACCTGGGCTTTTGTTGGGCATATCTGAGTCATTCTTTCCGGCATCAGGAAGATGATACTTTTGATCTAAGTGAACACATAACCAAAGGAAAAAGTATTTTCTAAAGTTAGCTTATAGTTTCCACTGCTATTAATATGTTGACTAGTATAGCATGTTTGAAGTAAATGGCTTTTTAACAGTTGATCCAAACTGAGGCCAGGAGACTTCACAGTCACCACTGAATTCATGAGAAACCTAATCATTTTCTCTTCTTTAAAGTAAAATCAAAAAGCATGAAATACAGAGTTTAAGAGCACAAACTTTGAAGTCAGCTAGGCTTTACCAGTTATAAACTGTTGTTTAATCCCCACGATCCTCAAATTTCCTCTCTCTAAAGTAGGGATAACAAAGGATAAGTGGAGATGAACAAAGGGTAAGTGGAGTTTATATAACATAAACTAGCACATAGTAAATGATCAATAAACTATTAATACTAACCTGTATTTCCTTAACATTTGCCAAGGGCATAGAAGAGTTCCTTCAAGTATCACTGAAATTGGGTAATAGTTCGAGACTCTTTGCCTAAGGCTAATCAGTCAAAAGTGCAATAACCAATAGACATTCAAAACATTCCTTTAACCTTACATTTTTTACAGGAGTAAATGGGAGCCATCAGCATTTTAAGCTTCCCTTCAACCCATCTCCTGCACGTTGGACTGAGCTTTACTTAAGGTGTGGTTACTGAACAATGGCCAAGTTGAGGAAGGAAGGAAGGAAGGAAGGGAGGAAAGAAGCAAGGAAGGAAAGAAGGAAGGAAGGAAAGAAGGACAGGAAGGACAGGAAGGAAGGAAGCAAGAAGGAAAAGAAAGAAAGAAAGAAAGAAAGAAAGAAAGAAAGAAAGGAAGAAAATAAAATGGTGATGGAAAGACTGGAGTTCTGTGACTTAGCAGTGAAAGTCTTTGTATTAAATTACCAGGCCTTTGAACTAATATGTCTCCTAAATGGGTAATTCCTATCATCAAATTTTATTTCCTTTCTTTATGATTGTATTTCACCCATCACTAATTTTCTATTTCTCTTGGTTCTCATTAACTGTTTTCTTTATATCTTTTTGTTTATCCGTCCTTTGAGGAAATGTGCTCTGCAACATGTTTTAAACAGTAATAAGTTTGTATTTATTTACTTACCAAGCTGTCATTAAGAAAGCATCCAGTATATGCAAAGAAATGTGCTAAGGATGGACAAGTATACAAGGATAAACAAGATAAATTTACTGTCCTTAAGGACCTCAAATTTAGTAGAAAAAATTAAAAAGTGCTCACAGTAAAGAATAACATAAGGCAGATTCTGATTAGTTCCATCAAGTTATCACCTCATTGGCTTATGATAACTGATTTCACAGTGTCCAGTCTTGCATTGCTTTAATGTATATATACCTCATCCTGGAGTCATACTGGTCTTAATAAAAAATCAATTAATTAATTGATTAAAAAAAAACCCAGGAGCGCCCAGGTGGCTCAGTCGGTTGGGTGTCTGGCTCTTGGTTTTGGTTCGAGTCATGGGCTCGTGGTTCGTGGGTTCAGAGCCCATGTTGGGCTCTGCACTGGTGCTGCAGGGCTGGCATGGGATTCTCTCTCCCTTTCTTTCTACCCCTCCCCTGCTCATGCTGTCTGTCTCTCTCCCTTTCTCTCTCAAAATAAATAAATTTTCTTCTGTTGTCAAGGAAAACTTCAAACTCCATAAGGCATTCAGTGTTATCCATGATTTGGTCTTGGTTAGCTCTAAGTCTCCCAACTTGTCCTTATCTCTCCCAACCCCCACCCTACTTTCTGTTTACTTATCTCCACCACAGAGACAATATGCTGTTAGTTACTCTATTCTTAGCACATACCAATACCTACCTCATTGAAGCCAACTGACATATATTTTCATTAAGGGGAAAATTATATGTCTTGTAATATTGAATTTAAAGTTCTAGGATAATATTCAGACCAATGTATCTAAAAGGTAACTGGAAATGTTGGATTAATGCTTGATATGGAAACTGGGGTCCATCATATACAGTTATCTACAGACACATGATCCTTTAAAGCATAGCAATAAACAAGATACCAAGAGTTTAATATGGTGCTATAGGGGCTTCTGGGTGGCTCAGTCGGTTAAGCATCTGACTTCGGCTCAGGTCATGATCTCATGGTCTGTGAGTTCCAGCCCCGCGGTCAGGCTCTGTGCTGACAGCTCAGAGCCTGGAGCCTGCTTCAGATTCTGTGTCTCCCTCTCTCTGACCCTCCCCTGTTCATTCTCTGTCTCTCTCTGTCTCAAAAATAAATAAACATTAAAAAATATTTTAAAAATAAAATAAAATAAAATGGTGCTATATATTGAGTTAAACACAAATCTTTTCATTCTAGAACTTGAAAAAGAATCTAATATGCTATGATGAATCATCAAGTAGAGTATAATATGTAGTATTTACCAAATTAATTTGACAAAGGAGCATTTCTCTTGGCTGACCATCATTGGCTTATAAACATTTTGAAAGAGAGAGAGAAAAGAAATGAGAAGTGATGAGAAAGGTAGAAAGAGAACCAAGTATGTTAAGTGTTTTGAAAATAAAAGGATCTGTTTTAGGAATAAAGTGGTGCTTAATAAATCAAGTAATATTGGGGCACCTGGGTGGTTCAGTCAGTTAAGCGTCTGACTTCAGCTCAGGTCATGATCTCACGGTTTGTGGGTCTGAGCCCTGCGTCGGGCTCTGTGCTGACAGCTCAGAGCCTGGAGCCTGCTTCGGATTCTGTGTCTCCCTCTCTTTCTCTCTGCTCCTCTCCCACTCATGCTCTGTCTCTTGCTCTCTCTCTCTCAAAAATAAATAAATGTATAATAAAAAAATTTAAAAAAATAAATCAACTAATATTGGAAGACTTGACCGACATAAGTATTTGCAACAAAATAAATGTAACAAAATATACAATATGGGGTAGAATGGAAGAGAAAGAGAGAAGGATAGTGAGGAAGAGGTGCAGGCACAGAATGAGAGAGTCTCATAGAGGTCAAAAGTGGAACTCGAATATAGCCATCCTGAATTGTCCTAATGATATGATTGAGGTGAAACCACCACTTTCAGCTTCCAGCTACATGAACCATACCGAACTGGGCCAAGAAGTCTGCAGTAGTAATTCATTCAGGGCATATAGACATAGCCCAAAATAGAATTTGGATGATGGTTGTGCCTGTTGGAATTATATAATTGATGGGCTGTAGTCCCCAAATTGAGCTTATTTATTTATTTTTGACAGCCTAATTCATTAGAACAGGCACATTGACTGTTTAACATTCCAGAATCATTTGCTAAGGGACAAATAACAAATCTGACCCCAGAGAGACTGCTGACTGCCAATATACCTGTGCTTATTTTATATTCTCTTTCCACACACCCCACTTTTATTCCATTTTTATCTGCCATTTCTCTGTTTTACTTGACTTTTTCCCTTTAGAACCAAGCTTTCGGTGAGTCTCATTTTCCGCTTATTTTCCACCTTCCATTTTTTCTCCTTTCTCTCTGACCAACAAATGCTATATAGAAGACAGACTCATTCATCTCTAGAACCTTATCTAGGGGAGCATATGTTTCTTTTCTTTGAGGTCAGATTAACTATTCCTTATATGTAACAAAGAGGAAATATGCATTGGCAGCAAATTCAGCTATGGTAAACCATCATTTCTGTCCACTACGTTAAGCCAATTTAACATGCTTAAACATGCCTTTTGTCATCGACAACAAAAGCAAAAAGCAGCTGAACTCTGGTTAATAAATCATTTTCTGAGGCAGAAAGACTGCTTGGGAAATATGATGCCAGACATTTAAGACTATTCTCTAAAGGGTTTTAGTCAGGAGTTCACCCAATTTTCTTATGATTAAAACTGTTTTAACAAAAGACATTTAAAAGAACATGAGGAGTATCTAAATTTAAAAACCAGCTCACTAAGTAGTTGAGGCAGACTTTGTAGTTGCAGAAGAGTTTATTGGATGAATTATTACTCCATAGGGTACAGTAATGGGAATATATTATGGAGGTATTTCATGAGGATATGAATTCCAAGAAAAGTTAGCTTGTGCATTTCAAAAAAATTGCAGGACTTCAACCTCTCTCTATTTGAGCTTCCACTTTTATTAAATTAAATTAAATGCATTAATTATATTTCAATTATTAACAGAGTATATAATACGTAATAAGGTTATAGGTGGAAGTGAGGTGACCTGAGCCCTCACCAAGAGACCATTGTGGCCACTGCCTCCCAGCTCCAAGAGTACATTGCAAAGCATGTACTGTAAAAGACACAAAACATCTCAACACACACACACAAACACACACACACACACACACACACACACACACAGGACAAACTTCTGGAGACCACATGTTCAGTCGAAATGGCCATCTATGTTTTGACCACACACACAAAGATATTGTATGACTATTATGGTAAAAACTTGCCAGTATCATGTTTTATAATTGTCACTGCCAAATATTTGAGAAGATAGCATAAACAGGACTAGCTATTCACGCTCTTGTGTTTTATTTCATTACACGAGGAAAAGAAATTGTGTGGTATCATATATTCGCTCATGTTAGGTAGTACATGCTTTCATTTTAGCTAGGACATTTTCTGATCAGATGATACATTTAGAAATACGTCTTCAGGTGGTCTGGGATGAATTTTTCTGGCCCAGTTTTTAGCTTCTCCTCCCATCCAGCTGGTATATGACTTTTAGAGCTTGGTCATGCTTCCAAACTGAGCACACTCAGAACAAAAGAGAGTAAAAGCCTTTGAACACACAGGTGCCGCTATATGCAGAATCCCCTGTTGCCATGCTTATTGATGTATGTGGGGGAGTGACAAACAACCCTGGCCAGATAATATAGTAATCTCCAATCTCTGAAATGACATTGTTTTCCAATAGATGACTAACATTGCAAAATACCATCATCCATATGGACACATAGAGTAAAATTGGGTTGAATGGCTTTTAAGGTGGTACAGCAAGCTGTGCTTTGAAAAGAACCATCCACAACCAAAAGAGGCAAGCAGCAAATCTCTGACTAGTGTATAGCTTGATACTGTCTTTTTAACAACATACTATATTTATATAAATGCTTTAGCCTTAAAATAATTAGGTCCATAAGTTAGCTAAATGCCTTCATAATAACCGTGACATTTATGTGCCAGTTACTGTGCAAAATGCTAAATGCTCATTATCTCTTTTTTGTATGAGAACACTGAGCTGATAGAGTAAATTATTTAGTATGCCCTTTTAATTGTATTTTTATTAGATTTATTTAATGGAAAGAGCACTTCTATGAGACAACTTCTAAATTTAAGGCTACTGCTCCATACAATTAATACTACCCCCACCATCTTTCTAAGCAAATATTTATTGAGCACATACTATTCTACAGGCATTGTTCTAAATGCCTTACTCATTCAACATTCACAATAAACCCATGAAATATTATTATTACCATCTTACAGGTGAGAAAACTGGGAGCAAAAAGGTTGTTCAACCAGATATTACACATGGGATAAGAGGCACACACAAGACTTGTTCCCAGACATTCTAAGTATTCTTAATCATTTTAATGTACTGCCTCTTTTACAACCTTGGAATAGCTCACTTCTTGGGGGGTATTATTGCAAAAATTGTTGTGAGTAATGTTGGTGAAAGAGTTTTGTCTTGTGAAAAGTGCCATGCAAATAGTGGTGATTTATTCATCCATCCCTCCTTCATTCATTGACTGCTTTGTTCTACTAAACAATGAAAGCATCAAAGTCAGTGAAATGTTATGTTGTTTCAGATGGTAGACTGACTTCCTACTTCCTATCCAGCAATAAAGGGTCAAAAACACTGATTACAACCCATTCGTGTTTAAATTACACTTTGCTAATCCAAAAGTAGTTTTACATTTGCCAACTCTTGTCTGATCATTTTGTATGTTTCCCAGACAAATAATTAAAACAGTGTGAAACTTTCAAAGATATATCAATAAGATACTCACTTTAAATTGTGGTTCAATTTAACAGCACCTGCATCAGTTTCTCCCAACTTCCCAATAAAGCTTGGAAAAGCAACTTCCTTCACTAATGTAAATATCCTAGAGAAAATAATTACAACTTAAAGTCAACTGTATGTGATACCCTATGTAATTAAGCACAGTTTACTCCAGGAATGCACAGATGGTTTAATATCAGTGCAATTTATCAGTACAATTAATCACATTATTAAGTTAAAAAAAGAAAAAAGTGCATTCATAGGCAGTAAAAGGCAGTTTTCAAGCATTTACCATTTATTCCTGCCTCACACAGCAGCCAGATACATCATTTTAAAACACAAAGCTTGGGGTGCCTGGGTCGCTCAGTTGGCTAAGCATCTGACTCGATTTCTGCTCGGGTCATGATCTCAGTTTGTGATTTCAAGCCCTGCATCGGGCTCTGCACTGACAGTGAACAGCCTGCCTGAAATTTTTCTCTCTCTCCCTCTCTTTCTACCCCTCCCCACCCCACTCTCTCTCAAAATAAACTTTAAAAAATAAAATAAATAAAACATAAAGCTTATTATATCATTTTTTTCTTCCAAATTCTCCAGTGACTTCCCACACTCTTTGAAAACATTTCGAAGTTCTTACAATGTCCTGAACAATTTTATATTGTCTGGCCCCAAATCATCTCCCTGATTTCATCTTTAAGCCACTTTTCACCTTATTTTTTTCCCATCTGTTTTCTAAGAAACGAAATGTACCCACCTTGGGGAACTCTGTAATCGAAGTTTTTCTACTGAAAACCTTTTTCATTATATTTTCATGTAATTTTGTCTCCTCACTTCATCCAAATTTTGCTCAGGTTAACACTCTTTAGAGAAACCTCCCTGTGGGAAATAGTTTTCTTTCTTTGTCCCCATATCAAGTTACTTTCCAACCTTGCTTTACTTTCTTTATAACATGTATCCATGGGAAATCATATTTTATGTTTATGTATCATTTTTCTGTCTGCCTCAATAGAACAATACATGGCATATGCTGGATGTCCAATAAATGTTAGCTAAACCAAGTCGTGAATTCAAACTCTGTATGCACCACGATGAATCTAATGATGTCTTATCATCATCAAGAATAATTGGGCCAAATCAACAGCACACACCATATTTAAAATAAAATTTTATTGACATATAAAACACTACATAGTGTACATGACTTTAATTTTTCAGAGGGAAAAAAAAATCAAAGTACATATTTATAGAAGAAAAGATTCATAGAAATTACACCTACAGTGGATTTTCCAAAGTGGAATGTTTAAGTAGAGCAGTTACTGGAATTTTTGTTTGTTTGTTTATTTTTATTCTCTTTTGTTTTATTGTTTTTTATCTTATCTACAATGATTTCCTGTTTGTTTTTTATAACCGTGTGGTTGGTGTGTACAGCATTTCTGTCTGACAGAGATACACTGTACCTCTTGCTTGGTACAGAGATTTGCTTTACACTTGATTGGTGCAATGGACTGAATGTTTGCACCCACTTTCCCAAATATGATGAAACCCTAACCCTTGGCATGGCCGTATTTGGAGATGGGCCTTCTAAGGAAGTAAGTAACTAAGGTTAAAGGAGGTCACTAGGGTGGGACCCTGATCCAATAGGATTAGTATCCTTACCAAGAGAGATACCAAGGGGCTCACTCTGTCTCCTCATACATGCATCAAAGAAAGAGAGAGCGTGTGAGTGCACAGCAAGATGGTGACCACTTACAAGCCAAAAGAAGAGGAATCAAAATGAAATCCACCCTGCTGGCACCTTGGTCTTGGACACTTAGTCTCCAGACTGTGAGAAAATAAATGTCTGTTGTTTAAGCCACCCAGAGTGTAGTACTTTGTTAAGACAGCCTGAGAGATCAAGACAGTTGGTAAAATAAACAGACGAAGCAAATCATGATCAAATCGTTCACCGTCAAGTTATATAGTGAACTTAAGGACAAGAGTCAGATACCCTTTTGACTTTCTAAAATGTTTAAATTCAGAAAATGCAAGAAAGCTTCACATTAAATCAATCGCTACATAATAGGTACATGTGTTTGTACACTACAAGATTTCTTACGGGTAAAGAATAAAAATGTGTGTTTGAAGATATACAAATAAGCATTTTATGCTGGACACATAAAACCTCTCTCAACCCAGTAACTTCAAAAATCCACTCAAAAGAAGTATTGAAATATTGTTGCTTAAAGATGTCCGATACTTAAAGATGTTGCTTAAAAGATATAATGACTTTGGCTAAGTAAAGTAATGATTTATGGTATATTCTTACATTGGGAGTTTACAAATAATAAATATCACACTTTAAAGAGCAATTGTATGGAAAATCACTTACAACTTAAAGTTAAGTAAAAATAATAACTTAAAAAGTATATATTACAGAATTTAATTTTCAAAAATATATTCTATATTGTAGAAATAGATTCAAAAGAAACAGCACAGTAGTAATCTTTTAGGTGAAGGATGTGTTAATAACTTTTATAATTATTCTCTTTTTTATACTTTTAAAAATTTCAAAAACTCCTACAATTAGTATAACCAGGTAAAATGACTATAACTTTTTTGAAGGACAACCTTGCTTCTTATAAACCTGAGTACTTTTGAGACTTATCAAAGGTTTAAGATATTGTATGTGAAAATGACATATAAGAAGAATATATAGGGAATATCTATGCTATTATGTTTGTGAAGCACGGAAGTAATATAAAAGGATAAAAGGGAAAAAAGCGATACATTTCACCATTTGAGAAAAGGCATCATTTTCCTTTTCCATAAGACAAAACCTAGGAATTATCTGTAATCCCCTTCTACCAATTTAGGATCAATTTTAACCCCCAATTATTTATCAAAACCAACTTTTTTTTTCATCTTTAGTTTCCTTCCCACCTGCATTACCCTTCTTCCAACAGAGCTGCTACATCAAAGTCAGAATCATTTTTTGAAAATATGATTTTATTCCCACCCCCACCTCTAATCTCAAACTTTTAGTTGTTCTCCAATGATCATAAAATAGAACGAGGCCTTCTTCTGAGCCCTGCATGATCAAAACCTGTCAGCTTCCCTTTGTGAAGCATTCTTCTTCCTGATCTAATCATAGTGTGACCTCATTTCAATTGCTCAGAGTACCACACACCCTTCAACCAGAGAAAGGAAGATACTCTTACCTAGCTGCATTCTTCAGATTCTGGTTCACTGGTTACTTCACCAAAACACTCTATGGCTGGTCAGTAAGGTGTGTTCCCTTACTGGAAGCACTTATAACATCTTAGGTCTTTCTTTCAGGACACTTAGCTTGTAGCAATCGATTTGTTTTAGTAATGATTTTATAAATATGGCTCTTCTTTGACTCTAAGCTCAATGAAACTCTGTGAAGTCAAGGACATCACCTGTTTTCACTTACTATTTTACCATCTTTCCCATTAGGCCCAGAAAAGTGTCTTGCATACAGTAGTGATTAATAAATATTTATTGAATACATATTTTCAGAATATTTCAAAAATCTGCAGTTAAAAAATAGAAATACTAAAATACTCATAGATAAGAGAGAAAGGACATAAAAAGACATAAACAGTGTAATTTATTGATAAATACATAAAATGTAGCCCTTCAAATAACATTTATAAAAGATACAACCTATATCTGCAAAAGCTAAAAAAATTTCAATTAACACCTTAATGTCAACAGTGGCATCTCCAGATATCACTGCTATAGATCTTTTTATTTTCTTTGATTCTCTTTTCAATGTGTTTTCATATGATTATAAGCACCTATTAATGTTATATTATTTTAAAAGAAACTTACTTTTGACAACAAGTTAAATAAAATGATTCAAAATAACTTAATAGGGATACTTATCATCTCACATACTAAAAAGCTCAGAAGTCAGTAGGATTCTCAGGCTGATATTTTCAGTAGCTCAGTGCTGTCATCAAGAACTCAGGTTTCAAAAATCTCTCTGTTGGTTGTCTTTTATCTGTCAGCTTCTCCTTGATTTGGGACCTCATGGTCCCAAGTTTGTTGACATATTAAGTGAATCATTGCCTTTTGTTCAGATCTTGTGAAAGAGCTGAAGAAACCTCTCCCACAATCATAGACTATAATTGGGCAAACTTAGTTCCTTATGCCCGACTCTGAATGAGTAATGTCACCAGGGCAATGCCAGGCATTTATTGGCTCAGATAAATCAGGTTCTAGTATCCAGATAAGCTTTCTCTCAATCACATGGTGGAGAAGTAGATACATGAACAAAAATGGAGTGCTATAATGGAAAAGAAAGAGGTGAGAGACAGATACTAGATAGACAACTAAAACTGTATCTCCCTTTATTGACACATATTAGAATTTCAAAAAAGGAAAGGAAAGAAAAAGAAGAGTAGAGAGAAGAGGAGAGGAGAGGAAAAGAAAAAAAGGAAAGAGAAGAAAAGAAAAGAAGTAAAACAACTTAAATATCTAATCAAGCACAGTAATGAGTGCCTTATACCCATTTTGACTTTTCATAATTTATATAAGAGAAAACACAAATTTTATCCCTATTGAACTGATAAATATCTTCTTAGATTAACAAACTCATTCTGGATAAACAATACAAATTTACATTTTCAAGTATACAGATCTTCTCTGTATGCTACACATTTAATTTAGCCCAGATCTAGGCACATCTACAGAAATAATATAGTGGAATAATGATATGAGCATCCATTTGGTTCAACAACATGGTACAAATAAACTAATTAAATGCACCAAACCTACTTTCAAAGCTGCATATGATAAAATTGATCCTTCTGCAGAGATTCTAAGCTTGTCTAATTCACAAAGGACAGAAATTCTGACTTTACAAAATTATTACAATGGACAAGTGGTAGTATTTACAGTGCATTCACAGTGCAGCTATACATTAAAACCTCAGGAATTAATCGTTCAAAGAACATCAGAAGTCCAAAAAGTATACTTCAGTATTCTAATATACTATGCAGTTATGGATTTCCTTTATATGTAATAATATCGATTCCTAAACATATAAATTGGGTTGAAACATATGCATAAAAATAGCTCTTTTTTATAATATCTGCATGTTGCTTATATAGGTAGTTAGATTTTTTTGTACACTATAATAGCTCTAAGTTCTTTTTGTCTCTGAGAAACTTGTCTGTTGATATGAATAGTTGTCACCTTTTCCATTTGTATATTTCGATCAAATGGAGGAGTACTATTGTCAAAGATAACTCTGAGATTCTACAGAGATAAACACGTCTTGGGATTTCTTACAACTGACGTAGAAAGAAAAAAAAGCAAATATTAGTTTTGACCCCCTCCTCAGAAGTTTCTCTATGTAAACTCAGGTTCTCAGCAGATTTCTCAAGGAAAATGTTATGACAGTCCACTAGCTTTAGATATGCTATCAGAACATCTAACTCTGTCTAGGTCTTTGAAGTTACAGACAGATATATTCTGATTCGGTTTCTACTTCATGCTTCAGCATTAAGCAAGGGAAAAAAAGAGAGGGGATGCTTTCATTTTTGAGGGCACCTAATGCAAAGGAATTTTACTTCTTTAGCTATCACTGAGGAATGCTGTTTACTTGCTCAGTCTACTCAGATCACTAGGGCAGTGAGCCAGACCACAGCACCCCATCTTACATTTACATGAAGGGCTTCTCTCAACTTATTTACTTGAGGAATGAAACAACAACAACAAAACTTAAGAACTGGTCAGTTATTTTCATTTTATGTCACAAAGCCATAAATATATACAGAAAAGTATAACTATTATATTCATACCACAAAATTTTAATAAATCTAGAAAAGAAAAAGAATAAATAGACCCTGTTAAGTTCTATGAAATCACCTTAGTATATATTAATAAACATTTTCGTAAATATTATAGTGAAAGGGGTTAATATGTAGCATATAACATATCTTTAGACATAAAGTTAATCTTAGTGAACTATGTCTCTTTTCCTAATATGATTTCAGATCTTTTCAGATAGCTCCTGTTGTCCTTATGAAGTCATAAGGCAAAGAACCTTATTCAACTACACAGTTAAGAATAGAAATGTGAAATGAATTGACCCAAACAATATTAATGGGTGCTTTATTTATTTATTTATTTATTTTAAGGGTTATTTATTTATTTTTGAAAGAGAGAGAGAGAGAGAATGTGGGGATGGGGCAGAGAGAGAGAGAGACAGAGAATCCCAAGCAGGCTCCACACTGTCAGCGCAGAGTCTGATGTGGGGCTTGATCCTACAAACTGTGAGATCATGACCTGAGCCAAAATCAAGAGTCAGATGCTTCACTGAGCCACCCCGGTGCCCCAATGGGTACCTAATTTAAAGTAAGTAGTACTACTTACAAAAGAGGATTTTCTGGATAGTAACAAGGAGCTTAAGATATGAACTTCCTTTCAAAGAATTAAACAGGTCACTGTGAGTAGATAAGGAATTCATAAAGCGTATGAACAGCAATGTTTGTATTTGATTACATGCAAAATAATGGGTTCCAAGTGTAGATGTTATAGAAAGTCAAAGAGAATATTATCAACGTGAGAAAAATTAGAAAGCTTTTCTTAAGGAGACAGAATTGCTTAGGATTAACACCTGTGATACAGACTGTTAGGTACTTACCTCCCCTTCCCTTTTACTCCTCAGTAAGGTTACACAAATTTTTAGAACATGTTACCACCTAGAATAAGAGAATACATTTCCCAGCTTCTGCCTCTGCAAGATGTGGTCATGTGACTAAGTTCTGGCCTATCAGATATAAGATGAAGTCGAAGATTATAGAACTTCCATGAAAGTGCTTAATAAAGACATGATTTTTTCTTGAAGAGACTCCCTTTCTCCCATTTGTTTTCTCTCTCTTTGAGGCTGAAATTTAAATATGATGACGCTAAGATTGTGTCATCATCCTAGGAGCTGAAAGTTAGAATCAAAGAAGGATTCTTTTGTATTAGAAAGAAGTCCCAACTTGCTTATATTACTGTCATTTTAAAAGTATGCAGCCAAATTTAAACCAACTAATATAATAGAGAAGGTAAGTGTCCCTGCCTGGGGCACCAATAAGTTTTCTTTGTATTGGCTGCCTTGGGGAACATGTTAAAGTGACCATATCTGCTTTCAGGGATTTTACCCTAAAGAAGAGAAATATGCTGAACAAAAATATTGCTTCTTATCTTGGCATCTTTTCCTAAATTGATCTTGAATGTGCAATAACTTGTATTGACTTGAGTTCTTTTGATTGAAAAGCTAGAGGCCAATTTCACATATGTCAGTTTGTTCTGCAGCACAGATCACGTGATCTTAAAGAATTTTCATCATTAGGTACTTTGTTTCAAGCATATCCAAAAAAGTCAACAAATACCTTTGCATTGGATTTTACTTAATAAAACAGAGACATATAGAAAATAGAAATATATAGGGGAAAATTTGCATATTCAAAGCATTTGACCAATAGAAATGACAAAACTTTTTTTGAAAAGATTAGTAAGGCAAAAGCATATTTTAAAAACAGAATCATCTTTCAATTCAATCATCTCCACTTATGTAGAGAATCTTAAGCAAATGATAAAGGGAAATACTTCTTAAGATTAGCTTGTTTGATTTTTTTTTAATTTGCTTTTTTGCAATAGATGTTCCTTAAATGTTTAAGAGCCAGAATTATTGAAATATGTTTTCAATGTGTGAAGTATTTTACACTATCTTCACAGTGATGCTTAAATTCAAATATTATGCATAACTTCAGGAATCACCAAAAAATGTTTTCCTGTTCTGTTTTGCCTTCATTCCACAACATATTTATATTGTAAAAATATAAATATTACAAATATGTGTTTACAAAATCTTCTGTGATAAAAAAGAATAAAAAACTACTGTACACTTATAAATATAAAATAAGCTTGGGACATCACACACTCCACAAATGGCAGAAACACAAAGTTCAGAGGCACTGTTAAACCAGAAAAGCAATTTGATAAGTTGCCAACATGGTTTGTCTCCCTTAAGTTTTATAAAATCCTCTGTGCATATCTGGAAAGATAAAGTGCAGAAGGGTTTTCAAGGATCATCTTACAATCCTTTCCAAATGTCATTTGCCTTCTTGCCTAAAATAAAGCTTCAGTTCAAAATTAACACAGCCCCCTTGCTTAGGATTAATTTGGATACCTTCCTTCTTTAAGGAGCCAGACATTTTATACAACTAGTTAAAGAGTCCTGTTTGGCAAGCAGTTGGCAGAGGAGATCCCACCCCCTAGAGTTTTGAGTATGAGGGTCTATCAATGTCAAATCTAATTGCTCTCAGTGTTTCCCACGATTGATAGAGTTGAAGCCAACAAGTCCATAACATATCTCATCATTATAGCTTTCTCACTGTGGGGCTGATTGGTGCACCTGCCCGTGTCTGACCAAGGGCCAGTCAGATTTGTTTTTTTGTCTCTCTTCTGCTCGTACAGAGTAGAGCTGCCTCCCCCTGAACATGGATTCACATTTATCATTTAGAGGAAATATGGGTTCATTACCAAATTCATAAATGAACCAGTATGACTAATTTTAAACATAATATGGGCAAAAGAAAAACTGATATTTTTTTTGTCTATGAACTATAAGACAGGCATAGACTTAAACTATAAAATGTGCGTATGATTAAACTATAAGATGGGAATAACTACCAACTAACCATACACTATAAGGTAGGTGTCAACTTAATGCAACAGCCCATCATGGAGAGGCAGTTAAGGAACATACATTGAGAGAAACTATACCTCTAGTGGCTGCAGAATCCAAGGGTCATCCGTTTATAGGCTTAGAAGTTCATGAAGATAATTTTTGCAATATCAAAAAAAAATTCATAGTCACTAGTATTCGTGGTGCTCAGCTAGTTCAGATACGGCAACCTCTTTGACAGGGAACTCTTCTGAGAGGAGTACACTGAAGTGAATTAATGGGGAAAGCTACAGAGGTCATTTTTTCTTACTAGAGAAATAATTGCCTATCAAGACAATAACTTAGAATGTTCAGATGAGTTGTGGTATGGTAAGTGCACAAATAGGTGTGCACGTGTCTATATGTGTGTGAAATATGTAAAAAACTACAAAATTAGCATTCTATCTTAAGACCTGGCAGCATGCAATTAATGATTTCATAAACCTGATGTATTAGTCTCAAATATCTGTAAATATCATGTCCTAACTATAAATGTAAAATACAGCAATTTATGAGACAACCAGAAATCATTTTTGGCATAAAAATTCACTTTGAATAAACAAAATTCAGGATGAACCGATCTTACAATTTTTTTTTGGCTTGCAATCTTTATTTTAACATCAACAATTAATCAACAGAACTTATCATGGTCAATTGGCTTTCCATCCCAATGGCCATTATATAGGATGGCAGTATGTTTCCTCTTAGAGACTGTGCCAGTTTCACTGTGGAACAGATGGCAAGTCAACTGGGTTTAGGAGGGTAGTCTAGATGATGCCATATTAAGTGACATCTTCCAGCAGGAATCAATTTCATTGGACACTGGTGCCACCTTGACACATCACAAGGCTATCTGCTGCCTTCCATCAGACCTGTTGCCACTGTCACATGAAAATAGAGAATCTTGGGCAGTCATTGGGATAGATCTCCAGTGCACTCTTGGAAATCTCTTACAAAAACGCCCCAGCTTCCAGGTGAATTTCTGCCCTTTAACTGTTCAAACAGAGAAGGGAGTGTGGTTCTAGTCCACATTCTGAAAGACCTAGTGGTTTAAAAGAGTAGAATGCACCTTCCCTATAGTATCAAACACACAACTTTTTGTCTGGCTGAAAAACAAACAAACAAACAAACAAACAAACAGTGATATTACAGTCCCTTTATCCCCTGCAATATAGTTGCCTAGAATAATTGAAAAACAGCACTTTCACAGTAAAGCAGTAAAAATACTAATAACGTATAAAATCCCTATCATTATATTCTTACTAAATGAAAATACCTGTCACCCTATTCAGTCTAAAGCCAGGTTAAATTTGGCATGAATTTGTACATCCTTAGCATGAGCTTGGAACAGAAATAATTTCTTCTCCTCCATTCCTGGAGCTCTGACTTCTATTTGACTTTAGCTCAGCATTTCCATTTTATACCAGAACATGAACCCTCACTGGTATTCAGTTCCCCTGAATTGAAGTAATGTCTCAGCTAACGAGCGGCTTCCAGTAGGGATCATGTAACTGGCATAGCTACAGCAGAAACAGCACTGCGTTCTGCCAACATTCCCATTTCATCTACCCTGGGTAGCTTTATTGTTGTGCATGTTTATGAGCATGAATCTTCTTGTCTAAAGATTACAATACAAAAGAAGCAGATCTCTGCCTCTGAAATGAGGACTAAAGCTTTAGAATGTGGTGCCTTTGATAGCAAAAATTGTCATTGGGAAATTTACATCTCAGAGCAATAGGACCCACCTTTTTGCCAGATTGTAATCAGTTTCAATTCGGTCTCTATTTTACCAGCTGAAAGAAATATGCAGATTGCCTTTCAACAACAACTTTTAAAATTATTTTAATGCCTATTTCATTATGTTTTGAAGAAAATCAGCAAAGGTTTCCTGTTTTCTATGCTTAATTTCTTGTATTAAGAAATGATTGCGAATTGGGGCTTTTTTTTTAATCTTCAGTCCAGCATGCCTAAGTTCATATCACAAATCATCAACATTGAAAAAAAAGCAGCATTCTCTATTGGCATCTTTGTCTTTGGGTTTAGCTTTAAAATCCATCTCACAAACACCTGCTTTCCATGAGGATCAGGCAAAATATTCTGTTCAAAAATCAGTGCTATAGAGCATTGCCTGGTGGCTAGCGCAGATGACAAGAAGCGATGACAAGGAAATTTTCAGTGGATCTGTATCTCACCCAGGATTGTTTTTGTGAACCCAGGTAACCTGTGCCCTGCATCTGTGGTTTGGTAATATTCTACTCAAATTTGTCTGTCTGCATGCACAGGGCAGAGAAAATATCCAGCCATGAAAGGAAGATGTTTATTTTGGTTTATGAGTTAACTGAAATACCTCCACCTTACCCTCTACCGTCAGTCAAGATTTATTTCTTTGTCTCTTTTTTTGCCCAAGGGGAAGTTAAAAAGACTACTCAAGGCAGACAGCTACAGACACTGTATGGCGTTACTTCGTTCTCACAACAACCTTGTGAAGGAGATAGTATTAGCTCGGTTTTATAGTTCAGAGAACAGAGGCCAACAGAGTTTAGTTAACTCTTCAAGACTTACAATTAAGAGATAAGAGTCAATATTTGAACCCAGGTCTACATGACGTCAGAACCCATGCTTTTTTCTACTATCAATGATGGCAAAGCAGTTTTTCGTCTCTTGATGTCAACTCCAACTGATTGGCAGCAGCTCTTTGTAAATTTGTCCTTAGAAAGATTCTGAGGTCAAGACCCAAAAGAGATATGTGCTGGGTTCTGTTAGTCTTACCTGAGAAAGTGGGGGAGGGAGGAGCTTTGTCACAGGTGCTATGTACTTGACATGAAACCATTTGGTCTCCCAGGACCGGGTCTGTTCTCTGATTTGCAAGTTGGAAAACAGGCTTTTGTATGTCTTCATGTTGCCACTCAGGGTTGAAGTGTCATCGTGGTGAGCCCTACTATGATGCCTCCTCTGAAAACAGAAATCTGTTGCAATGAGATTTATAGTTAAGGAACAGATTGAGCGTGATACAAATTTCACAGTTGCTTATGCGCAATTTCATTAATGACAAAAACCACATGACAGCAGAAAGCTGCACCCTTCCGAACCAAGACGCATAGGAATGAACAAAAGGCATACATGCGCACACCTCAAATATCTACCAGCTATCCCAGCTGTGCTGTGAGCCACCCCTATCCACAGCTGGCACTGCAACTCTCCGACAGATTTCGGATCACTCTCACTTCACCACTTCACTAACCTTCGGGCTGTACTTCTGAGGCCCACTCCCAAATGAGCTTCAGGTCTCTGTCAAGGTAAAGTTTCATACTGTATTATTTATCTATTTCCTAAACACTTAGAAAGTGTGTAAGTATACTACAGTTTTTATCAGCTTCCTATCTTTTTCTAATGTGTCATTAAAGTGTTCAAGTGTTTGAGATGCCTGGGTGGCTCAGTCGATTGAGCTTCCGACTTGGGCTCAGGTCACGATCTCATTGCTTGTGGGTTTGAGCCCCACATGGGGCTCTGTGCTGACAGCTCAGAGCCTGGAGCCTGCTTCAGATTCTGGGTCTCCCTCTGCCCCTCTTCCACCACGCGCTCTCTCTCTCTAAGAATAAATAAACATTTAAAAAATTAAAAGAAGATAATACTCTTCAAGTGTTTGTGCCTCTAATTCCATTTTTGCCATAAGCTTGGTGATCTTAATTTGTGTGTGCAAGGTTAGCTAAACCACTCTATGACGTTGCTCCCTGGCGTCCGTTTTGTGTGGCCAAGTGGCCTACAGGGGCCTTGAACTGGCACTAGCCCCCTCATGCAAGCTCATGTGATAAGCACTGTCCCCACCCCTCCCGGGGCCTTCCCCTTGTGCCCCCCTTAGATAAGATTCCTGCAAAATTGACTAAAACCCCACTCTTTGGTTTGAATTGACCATCTGGCTTTAGCCCAGAACCCCAAAATCCTCTGCCCATGGACCCTAGTAAAGGCATGTGCCCCAGATCCTGCCACCCTCTCTGCCTGTACCCTGCCTTGACTTTCCCAAGTGGCCTTTCAAGATGCACTGCAAAACCTCTTCTAGGACCCGTGAGTAATAAACGTCTCAATTTCAATCCTCTGTGGTCTTTTGTTAAACACAGCTCATCCTCTCATACCTCTGAGCTCTACTTAACAAGTGTTATTTTCACAAAGTCATAACAGAGTGAATTAGTATAGTGATTTTTAGAACACGCATGTCTCATTATAGCAGCACTTATTGTACCTGAAATAATCAGATTAGACTTTGATAAACAGGCATTTTAAAAAAATACACCTGGGAAGAACCTAATTGATTCAGTGGCAAATCAAAGGTAGGGCAGCAGGAACAGTCACCCCTGCGGACAGGTAATGCAGGGATGCAAATCTCTCTGCTTTTTCTTATTACCATGCTCCAGTGAGCCTAAACAACATCAGTGGTAAATTACTCCTCTATGAAAAAATCTTTTGGTGGCTAAAATTTTCAACAATTGCTGCAGTTACTATTAAGTTTCACTAATTGACAAAGAAGTTTAACATTAGCACATTTTTATGGCATGACCTTTAATAAATATTTTATTCTACATTAAAGTTATTTCAGGCCACTTCTAATATAAAATTGGCCCTGACCCATGTGGGCTCAATTATACAAATTCATTTCAAGAATAAATTCATCAGTGCAGAATTTTTCAAGCTCATTTTGGAGAAGTTCATTTCTGTAATGTCTGTGAAAAACCCTGTGTTTAATAAATTAGATTAGAAATAACCATATTTTTTGTGATCGATTTGTTAGAACTGAATGAATAGAACACAGTGATTGTGAAGACAAAGAAAAACAGAATTGAGTTCCTTCAATTCTGTCAGTCCATGTGAGCACTTGGAGTTTTGTGCATGAGGGTTTAAAATGCAAAACAATAAAACAAAGGGCAAACTATAAGACATAATACTTTTGACTGGTATGTTAGGCAGAATAATTACCCCCCACACACACACCCAAAGGAGTCCCTGAATCTATCAATATGTCACCTTACATCAGCAGAAAGGACTTCCAGAGGTGATAAAATTAAGGATGCTGGGATGGGGAGATGATGATGGATTATCAGGATGGGATCAACATGATCATGAGAGTTAATATGAGTGAGAGAGGGAAGCAGGAGACTGAGAAGAGATGAGACAAGGGAAGGAACAGGAAAAGATAAGGAGAGAGCATCTCCTCTTGAGCCTTGGGAAGGAACTCAGCCCTGCTAGCAGCTTGATTTTAGTCCCACAAGACCCAATTCATACTTCTGACTTCCTGAATTGTAAGGCAATAAATTTGTGTTGCTTAAACTCACTGAGTTTGTGGTATTTTGTTATAGTAGCTAAGAAACTAATACAATTGGTTAAGTGCAATTTTAGTGCACACATGAAATATTTTAATACATTTTAGTACCTTTAAAAATTTGTTTAATGTTTATTTTTGAGAGAGAGAGAGACACAGAGAGTGCAAGCGTGAATGGGAGAGGGGTGGAGACAGAGGGAGATGCAGAATCCGGAGCAGGCTCCAGGCTCTGAGCTGTCAGCACAGAGCCCGACGTGGGGCTCGAACTCAAAAACAGCAAGATCATGACCTGAGCTGAAGACGGACCCTTAACCAATGGAGCCACCCCACACAGGTGCCTCACTTTTTGTACCTTTAAAACTGAAAGTAATTATCTGTTTAAATTGTTAATTGTATTAATAAAGAACAAATCAATAAAATCATGATTATGTTACTATATAATTGTTCCCCAAAATAATTTTGTCATAGAGAAGAGAGAGACGTTAAAGAAAAGGTGTCAAGTACGCTAAATATGTCAGTCATGGCACCGGTGATGAAGCCCGAGAATTCTGTCAGCTCTTCCCTGTCCACTCACATCTCTATGGTATCTGCTCTGATTTAATTTTCAACCTCTGCTCCCCCTTTATCATCCTCTCCACTTATGACCCTAACTGACTGGTTAAACACAATTGTTTAAAAATTTGTATCAACATACTGCAGGAAGAAAAGGGAAAAAGATAAATTGCTTCCATAATATGAACAGTCACTGTTAATTTCTTTGAGGGCAGAGACCACATTTTATTTATCCTTCCTCCCAGCATCTAACACAGCGTCTGGCATAAAACAGAACAATCAATAGTATTTGATTAATACATGAATGCTATAAAGAAAAGGTATGTATTTTGCATGTCCCTACTTCTCAGATATATCCTATGTAACTCCCACATGTCTATTAATATTCTGTTTCAAAGCCATATGTTTACTAAAATTTTACTAGGTACCCCCCACCAAAAAAACCATGAAATTCCTTCTTCTTTAAGTTCTAATGGCCTATCATTGTATACCACATATTAAATCTAATTATACATGATTTTATTTCCTCTGCTAAACTATAACCTCTTAAAGATTAGAGGCATATAGTTTATTCTTAACTGTGGTCACCACGGGACCTACAGAATAATTTTCATATGTTACATGATCATAAATCATTGTTCAATTTAAGTTGAAAGCACTATCTCATCATTACCTATTTCACTTCTATCAATTCATGTTTGTAAAAGTATGAAAATGTCAAACATCTTTACATTTGCTTTAAAACCTGTAAAATGTAAGATCATACCTTTATCTCATTATCTTTACTATTTTATACTATAATGCATCAAACGAAGAAATTTCCTGTAGGAAACTAATTCTTGGAGATCTCAATATATATTACATGCACTTGTTCATGACCCTGGCTATAAATGAGTTATTTTTCCCTTCCCTTATCAAAACTGAACAGTTTAAATGGGTCTCTTTGATGTAAATGCATTTTCATACATTTTCAAAACATTTTCCTTCCTCCTTTTTATCTCTCTAAATCCTCACCTTACCCTTGCCCACATTATATTACCACATGTCATATCCTTATTTTCTGCAGCTAAGTGACCTATTGAGATTTATGGAGACTAAATGGTAATGACTTTAATAAAAGATGTGATGTGAAACTGCCTTTGCAATTTAAGAGTATGTCTCCCACAGTCTTTCCTGGATGCTAAAATAATCTGGGCATCAACCTTATGTCTCCATGTACAAAGGAGGCAGACAGCTGGAATTTCAGACAAACTGCATCCCCCTCCCCCTGCTCTCAAGACACCCCAAGCTCAAAGCCAGTGACACTACTACCTCTTGTGGTACTAACATAACTACATCAAAAGGCCCCAGGAAACTTCAGCTTTTCCTGAGTCTGATGCAAAAACATCAACAGAGTCTGTCTTGAAGAATAGTGTCCGGCTCGACTCTCTAACATTTCTATCACAAATAATACACATGACAGTATCTTGGATAAACCAAGTCCAAGATGTTTCACACGTAACTGCTAAGTTTTTAGGAAATAGAAAAGGAGTTTTTT
The DNA here is from genome assembly GCF_018350195.1 of Panthera tigris. Classification (NCBI taxonomy): domain Eukaryota; kingdom Metazoa; phylum Chordata; class Mammalia; order Carnivora; family Felidae; genus Panthera; species Panthera tigris. The sequence continues at coordinate 123,369,418 of NC_056663.1, read as the reverse complement.
AAAGCTAGCATGAAAAGACTTTGAGAAAAATGAATTTGACTCGAGGATATGGATAAGAAGAAAATGTTTTCTCTCAGATGAAGCTACTTTCTGAAAAAAGAAAAATAGTCTCAGTGAAATGCACAAAACAGATCATTAACAAATGGAAAACCTATACATATATCTTGTCACAAAATTTGTTTTAAATACACACAGTGGTTAACGATATGGTATCACAGACTGTAAGGATTCACATACTTCGTGTGACATTTGTAGATTTTCTTTCTAACAAAACATGAGAAGTAAGACATGGTGAGACTTGAATTGTCTGGAAGGAAAAAACACCTTTACATCTCTCTCCGGTGATCAGAGTGGGAAAGGAAGTAGTAACTTTTAAAGAAAATGAAAGAGAGGATGCCTTTAAAATGTGGGCTGTATGCTGGAGCCAACTCATACTGATTGGTGAGTATTAAGGTCATTGTGGAATTATTACGGAATTCTGATACATCATAAGTAGTCTGAAACCGTCTACAATGGAGGTGTCTAAAAACATGGATATTATTTATCAGTAATTATCCAGCACACACTAATTTGTGAAGCATTATTTAGCCTAGTGTGGTTTCTTTTGCATAGTTGAAAAAGAAAGGATACATTTAGGCTTTTTCTCAAAGATGGCGGCGTAGGAGGACGCTGGGCTCACCGTGTGTGCGTCCTGCTGATCACTTAGATTCCACCTACACCTGCTTAAATAACCCAGAAAACCGCCAGAAAGCTAGCAGAAAGGAGTCTCCTGAGCCAAGCACAGACGAGAGGCCCACGGAAGAGGGTAGGAAGGGCGGAGAGGCGGTGCGCACTACACGGACTGGCGGGACGGAGCCGGGGCGGAGGGGCGGCCAGCCGGCCAAGCAGAGCCCCCGAGTCTGGCTCGCAAAAGCGGAGGGGCCGGATGCAGTGTGTTCTGACAGCAAGCAGGACTTGACATCTGGAAGGTTATAAGCTAACAGCTCTGCTCAGAGAACAGGAGGGCTGGAGGACAACGGGAGGGAGAGTTGTTGAGCCCCGGTCGACAGAACGCAGCTTGGCGGGGAACAAAGGCGCCCGCCAGCACCATCTCCCTCACCATCCCCCAGCCAAAATCCCAAAGGGAACCAGTTCCTGCCAGGGAACTTGCTTGCACCATACAAACACCCAATGCTGTGCTTCTGCCCATCCGACCCTCCAGCAGGTCTGACTCCCTCCTGGGGCCTCAGGCCCCTCCTGAAGCAGATCTCCGAAGGAAAAGCGAGCTGAGTCTGCCCCTCTGGCCGTTGTGCACCTTGCCGATCCACCCTAGCTAATACGCCAGATCCCCAGCACCACAAGCCTGGAAGTGTGCAAGTAGCCCAGACGGGCCACGCCACCCCACAGTGAATCCCACCCCTAGGAGAGAGGAAGAGAAGGCACACACCAGTCTGACTGTGGCTCCAGTGGTGGGCAGGGGGCAGACATCAGGTCTGACTGCGGCCCAGCCCACCAACTCCAATTATACACCACAGCACAGGGGAAGTGCCCTGCAGGTCCACCGCACCACTCCAGGGACTATCCAAAATGACCAAACGGAAGAATTCCCCTCAAAAGAATCTCCAGGAAATAACAACAGCTAATGAACTGATCAAAAAGGATTTAAATAATATAACAGAAAGTGAATTTAGAATAATAGTCATAAAATTAATCGCTGGGCTTGAAAACAGTATAGAGGACAGCAGAGAATCTCTTGCTACAGAGATCAAGGGACTAAGGAACAGCCAGGAGGAGCTAAAAAATGCTATCAATGACCTGCAAAATAAAATGGAGACAACTACAGCTCGGATTGAAGAGGCAGAGGAGAGAATAGGTGAACCAGATGATAAAATTATGGAAAAAGAAGAAGCTGAGAAAGAGAGAGATAAAAAAATCCAGAAGTATGAGGGGAAAATTAGAGAACTAAGTGATGCACTAAAGAGAAATAATCTACGCATAATTGGTATTCCAGAGGAGGAAGAGAGAGGGAAAGGTGCTGAAGGTGTACTTGAAGAAATAATAGCTGACAACTTCCCGGATCTGGGGAAGGAAAAAGGCATTGAAATCCAAGAGGCACAAAGAACTCCCTTCAGACGTAACTTGAATCAATCTTCTGCACGACATATCATAGTGAAACTGGCAAAATACAAGGATAAAGAGAAAATTCTGAAAGCATCTAGGGATAAACACGCTCTAACATATAAAGGGAGACCTATAAGACTCCTGACCGATCTCTCTACTGAAACTTGGCAGGCCAGAAAGGAATGGCAGGAGATCTTCAATGTGATGAACAGAAAAAAATATGCAGCCAAGAATCCTTTATCCAGCAAGTCTGTCATTTAGAATAGAAGGAGAGATAAGGGTCTTCCCAAACAAACAAAAACGGAAGGAATTTGTCACCACTAAACCAGCCCTACAAGAGATCCTAAGGGGGATCCTGTGAGACAAAGTACCAGAGACATCACTACAAGCATGAAACCTATGGACATCACAATGACTCTAAACCCATAACTTTCTATAATAACACTGAATGTAAATTGACTAAATGCACCAACCAAAAGATATAGGGTATCAGAATAGATAAAAAAACAAGACCCATCTATTTGCTGTCTACAAGAGACTCATTGTAGACCTAAGGACACCTTCAGATTGAGAGTGAGGGGATGGAGAACTATTTATCATGCCACTGGAAGTCAAAAGAAAGCTGGAGTAGCCATACGTATATCAGACAAACTAGACTTTAAATTAAAGGCTGTAACAAGAGATGAAGAAGGGCATTATATAATAATCACGGGGTCTATCCATCAGGAAGAGCTAATAATTATAAATGTCTATGCGCCAAATACAGGAGCCCCCAAATATATAAAACAATTACTCACAAACATAGGCAACCTTATTGATAAGAAAGTGGCAATTGCAGGGGACTTTAACACTCCACTTACAGAAATGGATAGATCATCTAGACACACGGTCAATAAAGAAACAAGGGCCCTGAATGATACATTGGATCAGATGGACTTGACAGATATATTTAGAACTCTGCATCCCAAAGCAACAGAATATACTTTCTTCTCGAGTGCACATGGAACCTTCTCCAAGATAGATCACATACTGGGTCACAAAACAGCCCTTCATAAGTATACAAGAATTGAAATCATACCATGCATACTTTCAGACCACAATGCTATGAAGCTTGAAATCAACCACAGGAAAATGTCTGGAAAACCTCCAAAAGCATGGAGGTTAAAGAATACCCTACTAAAGAATGAGTGGGTCAACCAGGCAATTAGAGAAGAAATTAAAAAATATATGGAATCAAATGAAAATGAAAATACAACAATCCAAACGCTTTGGTATGCAGCGAAGGCAGTCCTGAGAGGAAAATATATTGCAATACAGGCCTATCTCAAGAAACAAGAAAAATCCCAAATACAAAATCTAACAGCACACCTAAGGGAAATAGAAGCAGAGCAGCAAATACAGCCTATATCCAGTAGAAGAAGAGAAATAATAAAGATCAGAGCAGAAATAAACAATATAGAATCTAAAAAAACTGTAGACCAGATCAACGAAACCAAGAGTTGGTTTTTTGAAAAAATTAACAAAATTGATAAACCTTTAGCCAGGCTTCTCAAAAGGAAAAGGGAGATGACCCAAATAGATCAAATCATGAGTGAAAATGGAATTATTACAACCAATCCCTCAGAGATACAAGCAATTTTCAGGGAATACTATGAAAAATTATATGCCAACAAACTGGACAACCTGGAAGAAATGGACAAATACCTAAACACCCACATGCTTCCAAAACTCAATCAGAAGGAAACAGAAAGCTTGAACAGACCCATAGCCAGCAAAGAAATTGAATCAGTCATCAAAAATCTCCCAACAAATAAGAGTCCAGGTCCAGATGGCTTCCCAGGGGAGTTCTACCAGACGTTTAAAGCAGAGATAATACCTATCCTTCTCAAGCTATTCCAAAAAATAGAAAGGGAAGGAAATCTTCCAGACTCATTTTATGAAGCCAGTACTACTTTGATTCCTAAACCAGACAGAGACCCAGTAAAAAAAGAGAGCTATAGGCCAATATCCCTGATGAATATGGATGCAGAAATTCTCAATAAGATACTAGCAAATCGAATTCAACAGCATATTAAAAGAATTATTCTCCATGATCAAGTGGGATTCATTCCTGGGATGCAGGGCTTATTCAACATTCGCAAATCAATCAATGTGATACATCACATTAATAAAAGAAAAGATAAGAACCATATAATCCTGTCAATCGATGCAGAAAAGGCCTTTGACAAAATTCAGCACCTTTTCTTAATAAAAACCCTCGAGAAAGTCGGAATAGAAGGAACATACTTAAACATCATAAAAGCCATTTATGAGAAGCCCACAGCTAACATCATCCTCAATGGGGAAAAACTGAGAGCTTTCCCCCTGAGATCAGGAACACGACAGGGATGTCCACTCTCACCTCTGTTGTTTAACATAGTGTTGGAAGTTCTAGCATCAGCAATCAGACAACAAAAGGAAATCAAAGGCATCAAAATTGGCAAATATGAAGTTAAGCTTTCACTTTTTGCAGATGACATGATATTATACATGGAAAATCTGATAGATTCCACCAGAAGTCTGTGAGAACTGATACATGAATTTAGCAAAGTTGCAGGATACAAAATCAATGTACAGAAATCAGTTGCATTCTTATACACTAACAATGAAGCAACAGAAAGACAAATAAAGAAACTGATCCCATTCACAATTGCACCAAGCATAAAATACCTAGGAATAAATCTAACCAAAGATGTAAAAGATCTGTATGCTGAAAACTATAGAAAGCTTATGAAGGAAATTGAAGAAGATATAAAGAAATGGAAAGACATTCCCTGCTCATGGATTGGAAGAATAAATATTGTCAAAATGTCAATACTACCCAAAGCTATCTACACATTCAATGTGATCCCAATCAAAATTGCACCAGCATTCTTCTCGAAACTAGAACAAGCAATCCTAAAATTCATATGGAACCACAAAAGGCCCCGAATAGCCAAAGTAATTTTGAAGAAGAAGACCAAAGCAGGAGGCATCACAATCCCAGACTTTAGCCTCTACTACAAAGCTGTCATCATCAAGACAGCATGGTATTGGCACAAAAACAGACACATAGACCAATGGAATAGAATAGAAACCCCAGAACTAGACCCACAAACGTATGGCCAACTAATCTTTGACAAAGCAGGAAAGGACATCCAATGGAAAAAAGACAGTCTTTTTAACAAATGGTGCTGGGAGAACTGGACAGCAACATGCAGAAGATTGAAACTAGACCACTTTCTCACACCACTCACAAAAATAAACTCAAAATGGATAAAGGACCTGAATATGAGACAGGAAACCATCAAAACCCTAGAGGAGAAGGAGGAAAAGACCTCTCTGACCTCAGCCTCAGCAATTTCTTACTTGACACATCCCCAAAGGCAAGGGAATTAATAGCAAAAATGAACTACTGGGACATCATGAAGATAAAAAGATTCTGCACAGCAAAGGAAACAACCAACAAAACTAAAAGGCAACCAACTGAATGGGAAAAGATATTTGCAAATGACATATGGGACAAAGGGCTAGTATCCAAAATCTATAAAGAGCTCACCAAACTCCACACCCGAAAAACAATAACCCAGTGAAGAAATGGGCAGAAAACATGAATAGACACTTCTCTAAAGAAGACATTCGGATGGCCAACAGGCACATGAAAAGACGCTCAATGTCACTCCTCATCAGGGAAATACAAATCAAAACCACACTGAGATATCACCTCATGCCAGTCAGAGTGGCTAAAATTAACAAGTCAGGAGACTATAGATGCTGGCGAGGATGTGGAGAAACGGGAACCCTCTTGCATTGTTGGTGGGAATGCAAATTGGTGCAGCCGCTCTGGAAAACAGTGTGGAGGTTCCTCAAAAAATTAAAAATATATCTACCTTATGACCCAGCAATAGCACTGCTAGGAATTTACCCAAGGGATACAGGAGTACTGATGCATAGGGGCACTTGTACCCCAATGTTTATAGCAGCACTCTCAACAATAGCCAAATTATGGAAAGAGCCTAAATGTCCATCAACTGATGAATGGTTAAAGAAATTGTGGTTTATATACACAATGGAGTATTACATGGCAATGAGAAAGAATGAAATACGGCCCTTTGTAGCAACGTGGATGGAACTGGAGAGTGTGATGCTAAGTGAAATAAGCCATACAGAGAAAGACAGATACCATATGTTTTCACTCTTATGTGGATCCTGAGAAACTTAACAGAAACCCATGGGGGAGAGGAAGGGAAAAAAAAAAGAGGTTAGAGTGGGAGAGAGCCAAAGCATAAGAGACTCTTAAAAACAGAACAAACTGAGGGTTGATGGGGGGTGGGAGGGACGGGAGGGTGGGTGATGGGTATTGAAGAGGGCACCTTTTGGGATGAGCATTGGGTGTTGTATGGAAACCAATTTGACAATAAACCTCATATATTGAAAAAAAAAGGATACATTTAACTCATTTAGACTGGCTTTTTGTTATTTCTCATTACAGAGGTTTTACTGCATGGGTTTTTAGTAGTTTTGTAATTATTATCACACTGTTGCATGTGCCTATGTTTTCTTTCCTCAGCTAGTTTCTGAGGACCTCAGAGTCAAAAACTGTATTTCCTGTTTTCTATTTCTCTCTAAAAGACCTGAATTCGCTACTAGCTTTGAGATTACATTGAATACTTGAGTGATGTCAGATAACTAGTGACATATTTTTGAAAAACAGTTACTAATATTCTCAAGAGGAAAACAAATATAATAGTTTTATTCCCTTTATTTGAATCCAACACTTAGTTTCCAAAGCAATAATGGTAAGAAAAACGTGCTTTATTAATGTGTTAGATATAATCATACAGACATACCCTCTTTAGTACATATCATCCTCATTTTTACGAGCCTTGAAGCAAGGCTGATATTTTGTCTTTTTGACAGTGTTTTATGCCAATCACCAAGGATGCTGCTTTGCAGTATTTATCAATAAATGTTTATGGAGTGATATATCAGTTCTCTTAATAGTCACAAGAACAAAAGATCAAATGTGTAAGTTTCTACGTTTACAGGGGCCAGTTTTTGTGTTCCCAATTTTAGTTTCTGGTTACTTAACTAATTTACTTAATTTTAGCTTCTGGTTAACTTACTGTTAGATCAGAAAAATCGCAATGGTATTTTGTAAAGTATTTTTGTATTTAGCAAGCTCTCTTTTTACCTTTACTAATTTGTTGATTCTGTTGGGCTTTCTATTAGATAACCATAATCATCTGAAAATAAGAAATACTTTTAAGTTCATACAAATAAATACAAATATGAATCTCCAAACTGGTATCATACAATACAGGCGCCACAATAAATGATATTGTATTGCTTCTGATCATGAAAAATGTTTCTAGTCTGGTATTTTCTCCAAATGCTTTAGTAAATACTCTTTAAAATTTTTTTTAATGTTTATTCATTTCTGAGAGGGAGAAAGAGAGACAGAGTGTAAGTGGGGGAGGGGTGGAGAGAGAAGGAGACATAGAATCTGAAGCAGGCTCCAGGTTCTGAGCTGTCAGCACAGTGCCCAATGTGGGGCTTGAACTCACAAACCATGAGATCATGATCTGGGTCAAAGTCAGACACTTAACCCACTCGGCCATCCAGGAGTCCCTCGTAATTACTCTTTATCAGGTGAAATGTCCCTTTAGCTCATAGTTTTCTGATAATTACTATTGCAGAATTGACTTTGAGCTTTATCATAGACTGAGGTAACCATACACTTTTAATAATTTTGGCCATTTATGTGCCAAATTACATTAATACATTTTACGATGATGAACTATCTATGCATTCCAGAATTAAATCCTACTTGCTCATGATATATCAATTTTTAAGGTGATATGGTGGTCATTGATCTAATAATTCATTTAGAAATTAACTACTTGTAAGTTGAGTCATCCTATAATTATGTTTTCTTATATAGACTGATCAGTAGCTTCCTACTCAATTCCAAACCCTATGTCTTCTTTGCTAATAAAACTTCAGTTTGTTCATTACAGTGATCTTTCCAGCAGTTTAAGGTCCTGATTAGTTTCTAAGCCAGCAGTTTTGAAACGTTTTTTCTCAAGCCCTATTACACGTTTCAAAGTTTTAAGGAAGCCGAAGAACTTTCATTCATGTTGGTTAAACTGATTGATATTGACTATAGTAGAAATTAAAACTGAAACATTTAAAACAAAAAAGTGCCGGAAAATACATCCCATAGCCCCCAGATCACTAACATTATAATTATCACATCATGTAGTCTCTGGGAAACTCCACTGTACACGTGTGGAAAAAATGAGAACAAAGGAAGCAAATAACATCTCAGTGTTGTTATGAAAATTACATTGACCTTTCAGGTTCCCAGATCATGCTTTGAGGACTGCTGATCAGAGAAAATAAAAATAGTCATATTCCTCAGGTTCCTCATCTCCTTCTAGCTTGCCGTATACCCCATGATTGGATTCTAGCCATTTGTACTGAAGCAGAACTCACCTGAGGAGGTTTCCAGAAGAACTCTTATTTGAGTGATAGAGGAGAGGAGTGTACCTGGCTGTCCATTTCTCTCTTGTTATTGACCTGAAAAGGGTTATGATATGTGGAGCTGGCAACAGCCCACTTCCAGCCATGAAATCACAAGTGTGAGGATGAACACCAGCCTGCTGTAAAGGCAAGAGTGGAGACAGAAAAGTGGCCTGAGTCTCATTTCCTCAGTTAGTATGTGGGTTTTTCTGTTATTTGAAGCTGAAACCACTTGTCTGATCCACTGTGCTTAATGACTTTGGGAATCAGAGTTTTACTAGCATTATCAACTAAGTTTAGAGCACACTCACTTCTCTTTTGTGGAACAACTCGTAGAAGACAGGGACAGCGGTTTGCTGGAAAGTTTGGTTGACTGATACTGCACATTAAAGATTATATATAAAGCTGTCTGAATCTGATGTCTTTTTGCACAAGATATCTCTCATGAGATTGGCTCCTTAAATTATATTCTTATTATTTCAGTTTCATTAGTGGTTTTGATATATTCAACATTTTATTTCTCCTTATACTAATTTTGACATGTATTTTGGAAAGAATGCTTCCATTTTTTCTAGGTTTCAAATTTGTTGCTGTTCTCAATATTTTTATCATGTTTGTTTTAACCCTACTATGTTAGTTCTTTTAACATTCTGTATTTTGTTTACTTGCATCCTTCATTTTTCTTTATCTGTTTTGCCATGGGGTTGCCTAGCCTATGACTCTTCAAAAAACAGATTGCCGATTTTCTATCTGTTCCACATTTTTCTCCATTTTAATTTTTTTTGTTTCTTTGGTTGCCATTTTCTTATTCCTGCGGTTAAACATTTGGCTCTTTTTGCTTTCTGCCTTTCTAAAGCTAAAGGCTATGAAAGCTAAAGCTACAATCTAGCTAAAGCTACATCCTGTTTTATTTTTGTCTCATAACACTTGACATATGGTGCTTTCAATATTACTCAATTTCCATAGTTTTAATTTACCATTTTCTTTAACCCCAAAGTTATTAGCATTTTTTTCCATTTCCAGATCTCTGATATTTTCTCAGTGATTAATTTTTGTTTCCATTACCAGTCACTCCCATTTTCCTTCTTCTGCCTCTGTAGATTTTCCTTTTCTGGCATTTCACAGAAAATGAATCTTACAACGTGTGGTCTATTATAACTGGCATCCTTTAATTAGTATAATGTTTGCAAGGCTTACCCATGTTGTAATATGCCTCAGCATTCCATATCTTTTTAGTGCTGAATAGTATGCCATCGTGTGGGTGTACCACATTATATTTCTCCATTCATCAGCTGATGACCGTTGTGTTGCTTCCACTTGGGGGCTAGTATGAATAGTGCTGCTATGAGTATTAATGTACAAAGTTTTGTGTGGACATATGTCTTTATTTTTCTTGGATATATACCTAGGAGTAGAATTTCTGAGTTATATACCCACTCTCTGTTTAAATAGTCTGCCACTAGTTTCTGAAGTGACTAAACCTTTTACACCCCCACCAACTATTTAGGATGAGTCCATTTCTCCACATCCTTATGAACACTTAACCATTTTCTGCCTTTTTGATTATAACCACCCTAGTGTCTATGAGGTGCTATCTTGTGATTTCACTTGCAGTTTCCTGATGTCTAATGATGTTGAGCATTACTCAAGTACTTGTTAGCCATTTGTGTATCTTCTTTGAAAAAAATGTCTGTTTAGATCCTTTGCCCGTTTTTAAATTGTGTTATTTTTCCTTGGTTATTGAGTTTTAAGAGTTTTTTTTTAATATATTCTGTCACATGTATGATTTAATAATTAGGTATAGTTATTGTAGAAATTTTGCCCCATCCTGTGGATTGTCTTTTCACTTTTTTGGTGCTGTAGTTTAACATGATAAAAATGAATACATATTTATTGGCTAGGTTCATTAACTCTTAAATCCATCTAATTATTTATTTTTTTTAATATTAAACCAAAAATGTATTTGTGTTCTCTAAAAGATAGTTTAATGTAGTGCTTAATTCTGGACATTAAGAGCCAAATGATCAGTCTATGTTTCAAATTTTTTCCCTTTCATTTTGTTCACAAACCATTATTTGAGTCCTTATCCATGTAAGACACAATTCTACACTTAATGTAGAAGGAAACTTACATAGTTAAATTATATGCCAAACATTGAAAAACACTATCTTACTAAATTCCTGAGCAAATTCTGTATGATTTTAATTTGAATGTCACCATTATATAGATAAGAAAAATGAGATTCAGAGAGTTTAAATAAAACTTGTTTAAATTTTATAATTGAGGGAGCTAGAATAAAGATATAGGAGTTATGATTCCAGAATTAGACGTTATTTTCCACTGTCTTAAGCAAACTAGTATTTTTTAATAGTTCAGTGAGTTTTTTCAACTGAGATATAATTGGCATATAACATTGTATAAATTTAAATTGTACATGTTGATTTGATACATTTATATATTACAATATGATTACCACTGTAGCATTAGCTAACACATTTCCCATGTCATATAATCATCATTTGTTTCTTGTGATAAGAATAATTAAGATCTAGTCTCTTAGCCACTTTGACGTTTATAGTATTGCTGAAATTTATCACTGTGCTGTCCATTAGAACTTATTTATCTGTAAGTTGCAAGTTTGTACCCTTAAATAATATCTCCTCACCCTCACCTCTCCCCAGCCCTTGGTACCATCGTTCTACTCTCTGTTTTTATGACTTCAGTTTGTTTAGAGTCCACGTGTAAGTGATGTCATACAGTTATTGTCTTTTTCTGTGTGACTTATCTCATGTAATATAATGCCCATAAGGTCCATTCATGGTGCAAATGGCAGGATTTCCTTCTTTCTTGTGGCTTAATAATATTCTTCTGTGTGTGTGTGTGTGTGTGTGTGTACATATATATACCTTATTTTCTGACCAACACTTGGGTTGTTTCCATATCTTGGTTATTGTGAATAATGCTGCAGTAAACATAGCAGTGCAGACATCTTTTCAATATCCTGTTTTCATTTCCAGTAGCCATGCAAGATCACTCAGCAGGGGGACTCCTGGATCATATAGTGGTTTTATTTTTTTTTTTTTTTTGAGGTACTCCAAACTCTGTCCCATAGTGGCTGAACCAATGTACATTCCACCAAAATTGCACAAGTGGTCCTTTTTCTCCACAACCTCATAAAAACTTGCTATCTCTTGTCTTCTTGATGATATCCATTCTAACAGGTGTGAGCTGCTGTCACATTATGGTCTTCATTTGCCTTCCCTGATGATTAGTGACATTGAGCATCTTTTCATGGACCTCTTGGCCATGTTTATGTCTTCTTAGAAAAATGTCAGTTCAGTTCCTATGCCCATTTTTAATAGGATTATTTATTTCTTTGTTATTGAGTTGTATGAGTCATTTAATTATTTCTTCATTTCAATTAATACATTCTTCAATTGTAAGCTACTACTTTCTTGTGGGCTTATATTCTTCTGGATGTATCAGCTACATTGACTGGTTATTAATCACTTAGGGGAGGATCCAAACATGGCACAGAGATTTTGCCCCTTTGGTGATTCAGGATGTGGATACATAGGGTCCATCTCAAGGAAGAAGGTGTCGACTATTACAATCTGCTCAACCACCTCCAATCCACTCCCTCCCCACATGCCAGCCTCACAAGTTTACCCTGTCTCAAGCAAAAATCCCCATATCTTGACCAACATGACATTCTTTTAGATTCTATTTTGGTTACATTTAAAATCAATATCACAGCCCTTCTTTGAATTGATATTTTCCAGTATAGTTTTTGGTCCCTGGTGTCATTCTTTTCTCTGATCTCCTTCTCAAACTTAATCCCTCAGACAAAGAGTGGGAGAAGAAATAATTAGGAGCTGGCCCACTTATTTGTTAAATATACTATCTGCTCTTCACCTCAGTTGTCCCCCAACATCGTCCTGATGTTACTCTGTCACCTTTGGCTGATTCTGCTGTAGTACCACTCTTTTTCTGTCCCACAATAGTGCAGGGACAAGCAATTATCCCCCCACTGACACCATGATTAAGTAGTGAAGAGAGAAAGGCACAACTATGAAGCTCTCACCCACTTTGAGGAATCCACTTTTGCTCTGATCTGAACTCTCAGTGTCCCCATTGCAGATGTGACCCCAAATGACCTCTTTCCCCAAGAGTTTTTCTTTTTTTTTTTTTACCATTTGTCTAGGTTATTGAACCCACTAGTGTCATTCTCTTTTCCATTTTTGGTTTTAGGTTTAAGGGGTAAGCCAGCAGCCACGCAAGATCATCTTGTCTGGAATCAGAAACATTTTTTTTCCTGTTAATTATTTGTAACTGGAAATTTCCTTATACTTAAAAGATTCTAAAAGGGTATCATGGAGTATCCTTGCCACTTCCCCTAAAGGCTGAATAACATTTAACTAAGATCTAGAAATAACCTTTAAAATACTGTTTATAAAGATGTCACCAGGGATTCACTGAACACTTGTAACTGAAAATGCTTTTATTAATAATGCAGGAAAAAGAGAAGGCATGGAAAGAAAGGGTTTGAGAGCAAAGCGTAGAAAGATAGAAAAATATTTTATAAAAGACATATTATGAATAAAATTTTAAATAAAGGTAATATTTGGGGCACAAAGAAAAATTGAGGAAGTAAGGACAACAGGGCATGAAAGAATTTTAGATAGGTTGCCCTTTTAATGTCCTTAAAATGATAAATTTTGCCTACTTTGTTTATGTAGAATTGTAATTTTGATACTGCATTCAGACCAAGCTAGACAATTATGAAATGTAAAAAAAAAATAATGAAGCTTATTTCTAATAATTTTTCTTTGGTAGCTGTGTTAAGATATCTATAGTCTGTAAAAGAAAATGTTTCAGTTGCAGAATAGCCATCTCCTCATTGTAGTTATAAGTAGTATACCTTAAAAGTTTATTTTTTCTAATATGCTTTTTAATTTGACAATGATGCAAAGTCTCCAGAAAAAACAGTCATCTCAGAGAGGTTATCTCCCTGACTTCTTTTAACGGCATATAACGTACTTATCAAAGAATTTTGATGACACTAATATTGAAATAACAGTGATAGTACTGTAGCATTATTTACGGACAATATTCAACAAGAAAGGAGAAGGATCTGCCAGTTGGAATTTCAGGATGTCTCCCACTACAGTAGATGACAGATGAGTTTCAGAGTTGTCATTGCATATCGATAAAACTGACTTAGATATATCCCAAGGTCTGCCGACCAGAGTTAAATCTCCCCCTTGGTACAAAGCATATTTGGCTATTTCTGCACCTCTCTAACAAGGCAGACTGATTGCTGTTCATTGGAAAAACCTGCACGTGGAAGGTATTCATCTTTAAATCCCTCACATATTATTTCTGTGTTTATTTTCATCGGCCATAATGAACTAAGAATCTGAACTAAATTATAATCTGAACAGATTAAAAATGGAAACCATTAGGATAATCCACCTTAAACCACAATCTGTGTCATTCACTCAAATGACCCAAACTTTTTTTTAATATGAAATTTATTGTCAAATTGGTTTCCATACAACACCCAGTGCTCATGCCAAGAGGTGCCCTCCTCAATGCCCCTCACCCACCCTTCCTCCCTCCTACCCCCCATCAACCCTCAGTTTGTTCTCAGTTTTTTTTTTAATTTTTTTTTCAACGTTTTTAATTTATTTTTGGGACAGAGAGAGACAGAGCATGAACAGGGGAGGGGCAGAGAGAGAGGGAGACACAGAATCGGAAACAGGCTCCAGGCTCCGAGCCATCAGCCCAGAGCCCGACGCGGGGCTCGAACTCACGGACCGCGAGATCGTGACCCGGCTGAAGTCGGACGCTTAACCGACTGCGCCACCCAGGCGCCCCTGTTCTCAGTTTTTAAGAGTCTCTCCTATGTTTTGGCTCCCTCCCTCTCTAACCTCTTTTTTTTTTTTCCTTCCCCTCCCCCATGGTCTTCTGTTAAGTTTCTCATGATCCACATAAGAGTGAAAACATGGTATCTGTCTTTCTCTGTATGGCTTATTTCACTTAGCATCACACTCTCCAGTTCCATCCACGTTGCTACAAAGGGCCATATTTCATTCTTTCTCATTGCCACGTAGTACTCCATTGTGTATATAAACCACAATTTTTTTTATCCATTCATCAGTTGATGGACATTTAGGCTCTTTCCATAATCTGCCTATTGTTGAGAGTGCTGCTATAAACATTGGGGTACAAGTGCCCCTATGCATCAGTACTCCTGTATCTCTTGGGTAAATTCCTAGCAGTGCTATTGCTGGGTCATAAGGTAGATATATTTTTAATTTTTTGAGGAACCTCCACACTGTTTTCCAGAGCGGCTGCACCAATTTGCATTCCCACCAACAATGCAAGAGGGTTCCCATTTCTCCACATCCTCGCCAGCATCTATAGTCTCCTGACTTGTTAATTTTAGCCACTCTGACTGGCATGAGGTGATATCTGAGTGTGGTTTTGATTTGTATTTCCCTGATGAGGAGCGACATTGAGCATCTTTTCATGTGCCTGTTGGTCATCTGGATGTCTTCTTTAAAGAAGTGTCTATTCATGTTTTCTGCCCATTTCTTTACTGGGTTATTTGTTTCTCAGGTGTGGAGTTTGGTGAGCTCTTTATAGATTTTGGATACTAGCCCTTTGTCCCATATGTCGTTTGCAAATATCTTTTCCCATTCCGTTGGTTGCCTTTCAGTTTTGTTGATTGTTTCCTTTGCAGTTCAGAATCTTTTTATCTTCATGATGTCCCAATAGTTCATTTTTGCTTTCAATTCCCTTGCCTTTGGGGATGTGTCAAGTAAGAAATTGCTGAGGCTGAGGTCAGAGAGGATTTTTCCTGCTTTCTCCTTTAGGGTTTTGATGGTTTCCTGTCTCATATTCAGGTCCTTTATCCATTTTGAGTTTATTTTTGTGAATGGTGTGAGAAAGTGTTCTAGTTTCAATCTTCTGCATGTTGCTGTCCAGTTCTCCCAGCACCATTTGTTAAAGAGACTGTCTTTTTTCCAAGGATATTCTTTCCTGCTTTGTCAAAGATTAGTTGGCCATACTTTTGTGGGTCTAGTTCTAGGGTTCCTATTCTATTCCATTGGTCTATGTGTCTGTTTTTGTGCCAATACCATGCTGTCTTGATGATTACAGCTTTGTAGTAGAGGCTAAAGTCTGGGATTGTGATGCCTCCTGCTTTGGTATTTTTCAAAATTACTTTGGCTTTGGGGCCTTTTGTGGTTCCATATGAATTTTAGGATTGCTTGTTCTAGTTTCAAGAAGAATGCTGGTGCAATTTTGATTGGGATTGCGTTGAATGTGTAGATAGCTTTGGGTAGTATTGACATTTTGACAATATTTATTCTTCCAATCCATGAGCACGGAATGTTTTTCCATTTCTTTGTATCTTCTTCAATTTCCTTCATAAGCTTTCTATAGTTTTCAGCATACAGATCTTTTACATCTTTGGTTAGGTTTATTCCTAGGTATTTTATGACTCTTGGTGCAATTGTGAATGGGATCAATTTCTTTATTTGTCTTTCTGTTGCTTCATTGTTAGTGTATAAGAATGCAACTGATTTCTGTACATTGATTTTTTACCCTGTGACTTTGCTGAATTCATGTATCAGTTCTCACAGGCTTTTCATGGAGTCTGTCAGGTTTTCCATGTATAATATCATGTCATCTGCAAAAAGTGAAAGCTTAACTTCATATTTGCCAATTTTGATGCCTTTGATTTCCTTTTGTTGTCTGATTGCTGATGCTAGCACTTCCAACACTATGTTAAACAACAGCGGTGAGAGTGTTCATCCCTGTCGTGTTCCTGATCTCAGGGGGAAAGCTCTCAGTTTTTCCCCATTGAGGATGATATTAGCTGCGGGCTTTTCATAAGTGGTTTTTATGATGTTTAAGTGTGCTCCTTCTATCCCGACTTTCTCGAGGGTTTTTATTAAGAAAGGATGCTGAATTATGTCAAATGCTTTTTCTGCATCAATTGACAGGATCATATGGTTCTTATCTTTTCCTTTGTTAATGTGATGTATCACATTGATTGATTTGCGAATGTTGAATAAGCCCTGCAGCCCAGCAATGAATCCCACTTGATCATGGTGAATAATTCTTTTTATTATTTTTTTTATATATTTTATTTATTTATTTATTTATTTATTTATTTATTTATTTATTATTTTTGCTGTTGAATTCAATTTGCTAGTATCTTGTTGAGAATTTTTGCATCCATATTCATCAGGGACATTGGCCTGTAGTTCTATTTTTTTCTGTAGTTCTCTTTTTTTGCTGGTTCTCTGTCTGGTTTAGGAATCAAAGTAATGTTGCTTCATAGAATGATTCTGGAAGATTTCCTCCCCTATTTTTTGGAACAGCTTGAGAGGGATAGGTATTATCTCTGCTTTAAACGTCTGGTAGAACTCCCCTGGGAAGCCATCTGGACCTGGACTCTTATTTGTTGGGAGATTTTTGATGACTGATTCAATTTCTTCACTGGTTATGGGTCTGTTCAAGGTTTCTATTTTTTCCTGTTTGAGTGTTGGGAGTGTGTGGCTTCGGAATTTGTCCATTTCTTCCAGGTTGCCCAGTTTTTTGGCACATAATTTTTCATAGTATTCCCTGATAATTGCTTGTATTTCTGAGAGATTGGTTGTAATAATTCCATTTTCATTCATGATTTTATCTATTTGGGTCATCTCCCTCTTCTTTTTGAGAAGCCTGGCTAGAGGTTTGTCAATTTTGTTAATTTTTTCAAAAAACCAACTCTTGGTTTCGTTGATCTGCTCTACAGTTTTTTTAGATTCTATATTGTTTATTTCTGCTCTGATCTTTATTATTTCTCTTCTTCTGTTGGGTTTGGGGTGTCTTTGCTGTTCTGCTTCCATTTCCTTTAGGTGTGCTGTTAGATTTTGTATTTGGAATTTTTCTTGTTTCTTGAGATAGGCCTGGATTGCAATGTATTTTCCTCTCAGGACTGCCTTTGCTGCATCCCAAAGCGTTTGGATTGTTGTATTTTCATTTTCGTTTGTTTCCATATATTTTTTAATTTGTTCTCTAATTTCCTGGTTGACCCACTCATTCTTTAGTAGGGTGTTCTTTAACCTCCCTGCTTTTGGAGGTTTTCCAGACTTTTTCCTGTGGTTGATTTCAAGTTTCATACATTGTGGTCTGAAAGTGTGCATGGTATGATCTCAATTCTTTTATACTTATGAAGGGCTGTTTTGTGACCCAGTATGTGATCTATCTTGGAGAATGTTCCCTGTGCACTCAAGAAGAAAGTATATTCTGTTGCTTTGGGATGCAGAGTTCTAAATATATCTGTCCAGTCCATCTGATCCAATGTATCATTCAGGGCCCTTGTTTCTTTATTGACCGTGTGTCTAGATGATCTATCCATTCCTGTAAGTAGAGTATTAAAGTCCCCTGCAATTACCACAGTCTTATCAATAAAGTTGCTTATGTTTGTGAGTAATTGTTTTATATATTAGGGGCTTCAGTATTCGGTGCATATACATTTATAATTGTTAGCTCTTCCTGACAAATAGACCCTGTGATTATTATATAATGCCCTTCTTCATCTCTTGTTACAGCCTTTAAAGTCTAGTTTCTCTAAGGGCTATTATCCAAAATCTATAAAGAGCTCACCAAACTCCACACCCGAAAAACAAATAACTCAGTGAAGAAATGGGCAGAAAACATGAATACACACTTCTCTAAAGAAGACATCCAGATGGCCAACAGGCACATGAAAAGATGGTCAGCATCGCTCCTCATCAGGGAAATACAAATCAAAACCACACTCAGATACACCTCATGCCAGAGTGGCCAAAATGAATAAATTAAGAGACTATAGATGCTGGCGAGGATGTGGAGAAATGGGAACCCTCTTGCATTGTTGGTGGGAATACAAATTGGTGCAGCCACTCTAGAAACCAGTGTGGAGTTTCCTCAGAAAATTAAAAATAGACCTACCCTATGACCCAGTAATAGCACTGCTAGGAATTTACCCAAGGGATACAGGAGTGCTGATGCATAGGGGCACTTGTACCCCAATGTTTATAGCAGCACTCTCAACAATAGCCAAATTATGGAAAGAGCCTAAAGTCCATCAACTGATGAATGGTTAAAGAAATTGTGGTTTATATACACAATGGAGTACTACGTGGCAATGAGAAAGAATGAAATATGGCCCTTTGTAGCAACGTGGATGGAACTGGAGAGTGTTATGCTAAGTGAAATAAGTCATACAGAGAAAGACAGATACTATATGTTTTCACTCTTATGTGGATCCTGAGAAACTTAACAGAAACCCATGGGGGAGGGGAAGAGAAAAAAAAGAGGTTAGAGTGGGAAAGAGCCAAAGCATAAGAGACTGTTAAAAACTGAGAACAAACTGAGGGTTGATGGGGGTGGGAGGGAGGAGAGGGTGGGTGATGGGTATTGAGGAGGGCACCTTTTGGGATGAGCATGGATGTTGTATGGAAACCAATTTGACAATAAATTTCATATTTTGAAAAAAAAATAAAGTCTAGTTTGTCTGATATAAGTGTGGCTACTCCAGATTTCTTTTGACATCCAGTAGCATGATAGAGATTTCTCCATCCCCTCACTTTCAATCTGAAGATGTCCTCAGGTCTAAAATGAGTCTCTTGTAGACAGCAAATAGATGGTTCTTGGTTTTTTTTAATCTATTCTGATACCCTATGTCTTTTTTTGGAGCATTTAGTCCATTTACATTCAATGTTATTATAGAAAGATATGGGTTTAGAGTCATTACGATGTCTGTAGGGTTCATGCTTGTAGCGATGTCTCTGGTACTTTGTCTCACAGGATCCCCCTTAGGATCTCTGGTAGGGCTGGTTTAGTGGTGACGAATTCCTTCAGTTTTTCTTTGTTTGGGAAAACCTTTCTCTCTCCTTCTATTCTAAATGACAGACTTGCTGGATAAAGGATTCTCGGCTGCATATTTTTCCTGTTCATCACATTGAAGATTTTCTGCCATTCCTTTCTGGCCTGCCAAGTTTCAGTAGATAGATCCGTCACTAGTCTTATCAATCTCCCTTTATATGTTAGAGCTTGTTTATCCCTAGATGCTTTCAGAATTTTCTCTTTATCCTTGTATTTTGCCAGTTTCACTATGATATGTCGTGCAGAAGATCAATTCAAGTTACATCTGAAGGGAGTTCTCTGTGCCTCTTGGATTTCAATGTCTTTTTCCTTCCCCAGATCAGGGAAGTTCTCAGCTATGAATTCTTCAAATACACCTTCAGCATCTTTCTCCCTCTTTTCCTCCTCTGGAATCCCTATTATATGTATATTATTACGTTTGATTGCATCACTTAGTTCTCTAATTCTCCCCTCATACTCCTGGATATTTTTATCTCTCTTTTTCTCAGCTTCTTCTTTTTCCATAATTTTATCTTCCAATTCATCTATTCTCTCTTCTGCCTCTTCAATCCGAGCTGTGGTTGCCTCCATTTTATTTTGCACCTCATTTATAGAATTTTTAGCCCCTCCTGTTTCTTAGTCCCTTGAAATCTGTAGCAATAGATTATTGTCCTCTATACTTTTTTCAGGCCCAGCGATTACTTTTATGACTATTATTCTAAATTCTTGTTCCATTATATTGTTTAAACTGTTTTTGATCAATTCGTTAGCTGTCGCTACTTCCTGGAGTTTCTTTTGAGGAGAATTCTTCCATTTCGTCATTTTGAATAGTCCCTGGGGTGGCTCAGAACTGCAGGGCACTTCCCCTGTGCTGTCTGGAGTAACTTATGGTGGTGGGTGTGGCCACAGTCATACCTGATGTCTGTCCCCAGCCCACCACTGGGGCCACAGTCAGAGTGGTGTGTACCTTATCTTCCCCTCTCCCAGGGTCAGGACTCTGTGGAGTGGTGTGGCCCCTGTCTGGGTTACTTGCACACTGCAGGCTTGTGGTGCTGCTTTGATGGGATCTGGAGTATTAGCTGGAGTGGATCCTCTTCCATGGGCCTCTTGTCTACACTTGGCTCTGGAGCGTCCATTCTGCTAGTCTTCTGGCAGTTTTCTGGGTTATTTAGGAAGGTTTCGGTGGAATCTAAGTGATCAGCAGGACGACGTGAGCCCAGCGCTCTCCTATGCCGCCATCTTCCTTCTACCCCAAACTTCTTAAATCTGGTTAGCATAGAACCAATCTATACATTTTCCAAAACCATGAAATTATAAAAACATAGAAATGTCAATAATCTACACATTAAATTAGAATATTCCCCATTCCTTATAGTTCCAAATAGAAACATTAATATAATACTGCTGGTAATACTGCTTTGTTAGTTGTTCATAAAATCTACACATTTTTATTGGGCCAGAAATTCTTCCAAGTTCTAAAGATTTGGAAGTGTACAAGATAGTTAGAAGTTCCCTTTCTCAGAGAGCTTACATTTAATGGGAGAGGCAGACAATTAGCAAGTAAATAAATAAGCAAGCTAAATTCAGGTCATGATCTTCACTATGAAGAGAAGAAAACAAAAAATGATGTATTAGGGTGGGTGGACAGTGGGGTGGGTGGAATCAGAGAAGGTACTCTAGGAAAGAACTCTCTAAAAATAAGATATTACAGCGAAAATTTTAATGATTAGAAGGAGTCAGCCGTGTGAAGATCTGAGGGAGTAACATCTCAAACAGTATGAAAGACAGAAACAAAAGGGAAAAAAAATCAAACAAAGCAAACAGTTAAACAAATACTTGAAACTTGATTGAGTTCAATAATTATCGCAGTTGCAAAACACTGTCAGGGCATGACCATATGTGTCTGTTTGCCTGGAGCAGTCTGTGTATGTCTATTGCCCAGGAATAATTACCCATAGCTCACCTATTCACTCTTCAAATGTTCTGGTTTCAAGCAGAGATGATGTGGTCACTCTGATTATAAATCTGAGATAATTGCAGCAATTTGTGGAGCAATATTAGAAATTTTAAATATTGGGGTACCCAGATGGTTGGTGGTTAAGCATCCAATTCTTGGATTCAACACACGTCATGATTTCATGATTTATGAGTTCCAGCCTCACATCAGATTCTGTGCTGACAGTGTGGAGTGGAGCCTGCTTGGGATTCTCTCTCTCTCTCCCTCTCTCTCTTCCCCTCCCCCACTTGTGCATTCACTCTTTCTCTTTCTCTCTCCCTCTGAAAATAAACTTTAAAATTTTTTTTAATTTTGAATATTAATTTAACTCTTTTATTTATTAAGCTCAGAAATCAGAAAATTGCTTTCACTCATTACAATCTATTTTCTTAAGGCAACTCTTTTAATTGAGAACAATATATTTTGTTTATCATCTTTTCCTATGATCTTCATAGACCCCTCTGGTAATTATCTAACTATGTATTCTAAAGTGGCAAAAAAAAAATAAAAATAAAAAAAATAAAAAATAATTTTAAAAAAATTGAAAAGATACCTCTTATTATTAGGTTTCTTTCATTGTCATTATTTTACTGTTAATGTTTGTAATGTACTTGGGAAGTAGAACTATATAAATAAGAGTGATTGATTAAACTTTCACCGTGTCCCTTCACGTGTGTTCACGGTTTATTTCCCAGTTTTCTTCAATCTATACACGGAAAAGTCCTGCATGATCTGAAGCCAGTTTAAAGGTTGACACCACACTTGCCCAAGGACTGGACATAAAGACCAACAGTTTACAAAGCAGAATATTTGCCAGCATAAATGTGCCAAAGGAGTTTTTTTCAATTTTCAAGTTCTTTTAAACTTTTTTTTTGAGAAAAGTAGTGTGATAGATATTGATATTGATATAGAGATAGATAGATATACATACATATACACATATATATTTTTAAAGCATTGTTATATAACATATATGTAAAATATTACATAACATACATAAAATACTACACTTTAAGAGGAGCATGAACATTCAGAAAAAAAATGTACTTGCATGGAATTTTAAAAATATAAGATTTGAAATAGTGAAAATACAGTATGTAATATACTGGAAATATAATGAGTACCTAAAATTCATCCTTTAAATTGTTCAGCATCTCATATATCAGACATTTTAGTTTTCATGCTTAGTAAATTCAATACTATTCCCACAGAGCTTATATATTAAGAAATTAGGATGGTCTTCCATAGGAAATTAAACTCTTGAACTGGGACACTTGGGTGGCTCGGTCAATTAAGTGTCCAACTCTTGATTTCGGCTCAGGTCATGATCTCACAGTTCCTGATCTGGAGCCCCATGTTGGGCTCCATGCTTACAGCATGGAGCCTGTTTGTGACTCTCTCTTCCCCTCCCCAGCTCGTGCTCTCATTCTCTCTCTCACTCTCTCTCTCTCAAAATAAATAAACATGTAAAAAGAACTATATGAAGGACTACTTATGGGAAAGTGGTTAGACTGATTATGTATTGTCCTGGAAGAGAAATTAAGGATCAAGAGACCTAAGCCCAAACTGGTAGGAGTCAGTAGCAAGAATAAGCATGTATTTCACCCTAAATATCAAGAATTTGAAAATATTAATATTCTCACATTTGAGTATTATCTAATTCTTATTTCTAAAATTAAGTTCTTTGTTGCCAATAAACATCTAGTACTAGCCATAATTATTAGGTGGTGGGTGGTACAGATGTATATACTTTTATAACCAGTTTAATATAAGCTCCCTGCTATAAATTTACTTTCTCGAAGGCAAAAACAAAGAAATAATGCACATCACCTGCAACTGTTACATTGCCCACATTAGAAATGCCTCCTTTTAAAGTACCAGAATGAAACATGTCAGAGAAAGGGCAGGAGTCACCTGAGTGTTCCTGGATGTGGCACTTTCTAATGACCATTCTTTCTCAACCACGATGGCTTGGTAAATTAGAATTTCTGGTATGACTCAATGCTTACTTATTTATCTAAATTAAATTCTAAATGACTTAATAAATTTCTGGAAAAATAAAATCAATGAGCTATTCATGCTTGCTAAATTCTTTTTTTATTTTTAATGTTTATTTATTTATTTTGAGAGTGTGTGTGTGTGTGTGTGTGTGTATGAGCAGGAGGGGCAGAGAGAGAAGAGAGAAAAGCCCAAGCAGTCTCCACGTTGAGTGTGGAGGGCTTGATCCCATGACCCTGGGGTCATGACCTGAGGCAAAATCAAGAATTGGATGCTTAACCAACTGAGCCACCAGGT
This sequence comes from Panthera tigris, assembly GCF_018350195.1. Classification (NCBI taxonomy): domain Eukaryota; kingdom Metazoa; phylum Chordata; class Mammalia; order Carnivora; family Felidae; genus Panthera; species Panthera tigris. Next base: position 123,345,576 of record NC_056663.1, on the reverse strand, counting down.
GCCCAAATATTGCTAAATTCTTAATCATGCTCATACCTAAGACATTTCTTGACATTATAGCAAGAATAAATAGAAAAAAATAAGTAGGAAAAAACATTTTACTTCCTGAATGGTTCACTAAAAATTACAGATGTGGCTGTAGGCCTCAAAAAGATCTCTCCAAAGTCAAAAGGCTATGTGGACACTGAGAAGTCTAGCTCCAGCCGAAGTCCTATGTGTGCTCTTGAGCTTTCAGGCCCAACCACAGACAACTGATTTCAAGATTTTCCTGACAGGCCTCTCATGGGTGGGGATATAGGAATATGACTCAGCCCCACCATTTCCATGGCCCAATCAGGCTTCTACTCTCATATGCATAATGGCAGTCCTAACCCAGGCTCCTCCATTTGGATGTGGAGGGTCTCAGCTGAGGCACTTTTATCCACTTTGACTCAGCACTTCTTCACTTCTATCTTTTCTCCCATTTCTCCCCTGGCCTACAGGTCCCTAAAAGACAGAAGTTTTTGTCTGGGACTCCTCATCAGGGAAACAATTCCTCCCATTTTCATTGCATCCACCTGAGCCTCTCCCTATGATGTTCTGCAGAAGAAATGAAACACCCAGGAGCTGGGAGTGGTGCCTGTTTTCTTGCCTTTGCACTGTCACAGTAACTGAACAAAGGCTTGGTTGTTACTTTCACTTTGGCTCATTGTCCTAATTGACACACTGACACCTTATTGCATGACAACCACTAAATGGTTTTCAGACACCACGCCTACTTTGAAAGCTGGGCATGAAAAAAGACTGCCAGCATCACTTTTGCAAGAATTACAAGGGGAATTATAACATTGCCTCACGGCACATGTTACTTGTTGCTATGAATGGCAGTTAAGAAACATAAAACATCATACAAGAACTAGCACAATCCGGATTTTCTCAGAAACATCTACCAGCCAAACAGCATACTAAAATGAAAACATTTATATAATTAATTAAGGAAATACTTCTGATCTTGTTAAGCCCTGTTCATATCATACAATCCAATTTCCTCTACATCAATTCCTATGACATTTCTAACCGACAGATATAGATAATCTATCCCTCTCATTTTATTGTATTTTCCTCAGATTTCAATCATCACATTTGCTTTGCTACTAGTTTCCTTAGAATCAGTTACTTGTGCATGCCTACGTCTCCCTCCATACATTGTAAGCCTCTGGCATACCACCTCGCATCCATTATCACACCCAAACCATTTTAATTAGCACTGTTTTGATTGTGATAAACACTCAACAGGGACACCTGGATGGCTCAGTCAGTTAAGCATCTGACTTTGGCTCAGGTCATGATCACACAATTTGTGGTTTTGAGCCCCACATCAGGCTTTGTGCTGACAGTTGAGAGCCTGGATCCTGCTTCAGAGTCTGTGCTTTCCTCTCTGTCTCTGCCCCTCCCTTGCTCATGCCCTGTCTTCCTCTCCTTCAAAAATAAATAAACATTAAAAAAAAATTTAACACTCAACAAATATTTAAGTTGAATTGCCAATTTGGATTTCAAAATTGTGAGAGAACTTCATCACTATGTAGCTTTAAAAGGTAAGCCTCATCCAGGAAGTTCTACTGGTGGAATAGCCAGTTAAGGCTAGTTTGTTTTTTTCAATTTTACTTCTTATTTTGAGATACTTTTATTTTGAGATATATTCACGTACAATTGTAAGCAAATAATACAGAGGTATCCTATGTACCCTTTATCCAGTGTCCTTCAATGGCACCACTTGCAAAACTATAGTACAACATACCAACCAGGATTTCAAGATGGATATATTCAAGGTACAGAACAGTGTTGTCACCAGGGTTCTTCTTGTTGCTCTTCTGTAACCATACCCACTACCCTCCCACCTCCACTACCTGCTTATCCCCTAACTGGTAATCTGCTTTCAATTTCCATAATTATGTCAAGAATGTTAGACAAATGAAGGAATAATTTTGGGTTTGTATGTAACTTTCGGGATATGCTTTTTTTCAGTCAGCATACTTCTCTGGAGATCCATGCAGGCTGTTGTATGTTTCAGTAGTTTTTCCTTTATATTGCTGAGTAGAATTCTATATATGGTACCTTTAACCATTTATCTATTGAAAGACATCTGGACTGTTCCCAGGTCTGGTTTTTAAGAATAAAACTGCTCTAAATATTCATGTATAATTTTTTGTGTGAACATATTTATTTCTCTGGGATAAGTAACCAGACCCAACAATTGTTGGGTCATGTGGTAGATGTATGTTTTAGGGTATTAAGAAACTGTCAAACTACTTTCCAGAAAGGGTGTACCATTTTACATTTCCACTAGCAATGTATAAGTCATCCAGTTCCTCCAAACCTTGCCAGAATTTGGTGTCATTGATATTTATTTTTAATTATAGCCATTTTGGTGTTAGTGATATCTCATTGTGGTTTTAATTTCCATTTTCCTTCCCTAATGGCTAATGATGTTGAAGATCTTTTCATGTGCTTATTTGCCCTTTGTGTATACTCATTGACAAAATATCTCATCATGTCTTTTGCCCATTTCCTAATTGAATTGTTTGTTTTTGTTCGTTTTTTACTAATGAGATTTGAGAATTCCTTATATATTCTGGGTGATAGTCCTTTGTTAAATGTGTAATTTGCAAATGTTTTCTCCCAGTCTGTAGCTTGCCCTTTCATTGTCTCAGCAAGATCTTTTCAAGAGCAAGGTTTTTAATTTTGACATCCAATTTATCATTTTTTCACATTATGGATTGTGCTTTTGATACCCAGTTAAATTTTTTTTTGTCTAGTCTAGCCCTAGATTGTAAAGATGTTCTCCAATTCATTTATGTTTTATTGTTTTATGTTTTAAAGTTAGGCCCATGGCCCACTTTGGGTGAATTTTTGGCATAATATGTGACATGTTAGTCAAGATTCCCTTATTTATTTACATATTTATTTAACCTATGAATGTCCAATTGCTCCAGCACCATGTATTGAAAGCTCATCTTTTCTTCAATGAATGGTATTTGCATCATTGCCAAAATTCAGTTGGGCATATGTGTGTGGGGCTAGTCCTAGATTTATTGTTCTTTTTCATTGCTCAATGTGTCCATTCTTCTGCTAATGTAATGCAGTCTTGATTACTAGACAAACAAAACAAAACAAACAAACAAAACTCCACACCTAAAGGTAGAAGAGGCCACATTGAAGAAGGTGAGAAATGCAGAGACATGGTCTAGGAGAAAAATGGATGGTGGGTGCTCTGGAGGGGAGGCAGCTGTGGTTTTAGAGTAGAGAAAGAGAGAGAGGAACACACACGGGAAGACACATGGAGAACATTTCCCCAAAGCGATTGGCTTGGAAAACAAGAGGAGCTGCATTTTGTGAGTTCTTGCAATCAGCTGGTCTTAAAGCCTAGAGTTTTAAAGGTCAGAGGCTTGGCTGGGATAGAGCCCTGAAGGCACTTCCCTGCTCCTGGAGAGTAGCCAGGTAAATAACCCAGGGGCAGACAGCGTGGAAATAGCAATTTGAAGAAAACTTCAGGCACAAAGTGGAGAGATTATTCACTCTTCTCAGGAGGAGTTCCGGAGAGGCAGCAGTTCAAGGAGAAGCCTCTCTGGGAACAAAGGAACTGGCAGGTTCCATTTCCCTCCCCAGCCCTCAGCATAAACCCTTTCCATGTAAGAAAGCAGCTAGGCGTGGACACTGGATGCCTAACTTGCTTACACCAAGCCCACACCCACTGTGCTCTGGCAGGACTGCCCTTCTCAGCCAAACTTGCTCAGTCCCAGCATGACAGCCCATCCCCCACCCCCCAGAAGATCAGCATAAACCCTGCAGACACCATCTCTCCTGACCAGAGAATTCTGCAGGGCCTCAGTTCTGGTGGAGTTGGTGTCAGGTCTCACTTCACAAGCAGACCATAGCACACTTAGTTAAAACTCAATACATTCAGTTCAGGGACCAAACACTGCCCAGAGCTGGCAAGGAGAGCTTTTGAAGATGACTAGCCAGCAAAATAGAGCAGTCAAAACACAACAGCAGAGTTCACACAGCAAACACCAGAGACATTCCCTGAAGTGCCAGTCCCTGCACCCTACATGGGCTCTTCTTCATAAGGCCATTACTTGTAGGAGCAGGAGACATATTGGTTTTTCTAACATGCTAGAAGGCAGAGACTTAGACAAAATGCCAAGAAGGAGAAATTTATCCCATATGAAAGAACGAGATAAGTCCATGGCCAGAGATCTAAGCAAAACAGATACAAGTAACATGCCTGATGGAGAATTTAAAGCAACAATCATAAGGATATTAACTGGACTTGAGAAAAGAATAAGACATCAGGAAGACAAAAGAAAGATAAAAGAGTTAAAAAAGAAACAATCAGAGATGACGAATGTCATGAATGAGTTCGGAAACAGGCTTGAAACAAAGAATAGAAGGCTGGAAGAAAAAGAGGAATGAATTAGTGACCTAGATGACAAAAAAATGGAAAATAATGAAGCTGAACAAAGGAGAAAAAGAAAAATTATGCAACACAAGAATAGAATTAGGGAACTCAGTGCTCCATCAAACATAATAACATTATTATTATAGGAGTCCCAGAAAAAGAAGAAAGCAAAAAAAGAGCAGAAAATCTTTTTTAAGAAATAATAGCAGAAAACTTCCTTAATCTGGGGAAGGAGACAGATATCCAGATCCAGGGGGCACAGAGAGCTCCCATTAAAATCAACAAAAGCAGGCCAACACATACTTTAATTACTTGTTGTAATTAAATTTGCAAAATATAATGATAAAGAAAAAAATTAAAAGCAAAAAGACAAGTTTTTATTCTTATAAGGAAAGACCCATAAAGCTAGCTGGAGACTTCTCAACAGAAACTTGGCAAGTCAGAAGGGAGTGGCATGATATATTCAAAATGTTGAATAGGAAAAATATGCAGCCAATAATATATTATCCAGCAAGGCTATCATTCAAAATAGAAAAAGAGATAAACAGTTTCCTAGACAAACAAAAACTAAAGGAATTTGTGACCACTAAACCAGCAAAGAAATATTAAAGGAGACTCTTTGAGCACATAGGAGAGACCAGAAGTGGCAAAGACAAGAAAGGATCAGAGAAAATCTCCAGAAACAATGACAAAACAAATAATAAAATGGCAATTAATACATATCTGTCAATAAGTACTCTGGGGGTGCCTCAGTGGCTCAGTCAGCTAAGCGTCCAACTTCAGCACAGGTCATGATCTCACAGTTCATGAGTTTGAGCCCCACGTCGCACTCTGTGCTGACAGCTCAGAGCCTGGAGCCTGCTTCAGATTCTGTGTCTCTCTCTCTCTCTGCCCTTCCCCTGCTCATGCTCTGTCTCTCTCAAAATTAAATAAACATTAAAAAAAATTTCTTTAAATAATAATTACTCTGAATGTAAATGGACTAAATGTTCCAGTCAGAGCCGTACTATGTCAGAATGGATTAAAAAACAAGACCCATCTGTAGGCTGCCTATAAGAGACTCATTTTAGACCTAAAGACACATGCAGATTGAAAGTGAGGGAATGGAGAAACATTTATCACACAAATGGATGTCAAAGGAAATCTGGAGTAGCAATACTTCTATTGGACAAACTAGACTTCAAGACAAAGTCTGTAAAAAGAGACAAAGAAGGACAGTATATAATCATAAAGAATCCAACAATCCAACAAGAAGATATAACAATTGTAAATATTTATGCATCCAAAAGAAACACCCAAATGCATAAAATGGTTAATAATAAACATAAAGAAACTAAATAATAAAAACACAGTAATAGTAAGGGACTTTAACATCCTACTTACATCAATGGACAGATCATCTAAACAGAACATCAACAAGGAAACAAGAGCTTTGAATGATACACTGGGAACAGATGGACTTAACAGATATATTCAGAATATTCCATCCCACAACAGCAGCATACACATTCTTTTTAAGTGTACATGGGACATTCTCCAGAATAGAGCACATATTATGTAAAAAATCAGGTCTCAACAAGTACAAAAAGATCAAAGTCACACCATGCACCTTTTCTGAACACAATGCTATGAAACTAAGTCAACTACAAGAAAAACTTTGGAAAGACAACAAACACATGGAAGCTAAACAATATGCAACTTAATACTGAATAGGTCAACCAAGAAATCAAAGAAGAAATTTAAAAAATACATGGAAAAAAGTGAAAATGAAAACGCAACAATCCAAAACCTTTGAGATGCAGTAAAAGCAGTCCCAAGAGGGAAGTATACAGCAATACAGGCTTACATCAAGAAGCAAGAAAAATCTCAAATAAACAACCTACCCTTAGACCTAAAGGAGCTAGGAAAAGAACAACAAACAAGACCTAGAGCCAGCAGAACAAAGGAAATAATAAAGATTAGAACAGAAATAAATGAAATAAAAACTAAAAAACAAACCAACAACAACAACAAAAAAAAAAAAACACACTAGAACAGATTAATGAAATCAGGAGGTAGTTCTTTGAAAAAAATAATAAAATTGATAAACCTCTAGCCAGACTTACCAAAAATAAAAGAGAAAGGACTCAAATAAATAAAATCACAAATGAGAGAGGAGAAATAACAACCAATTTCACATAAACACAAATAATTATAAAAGAATATTATGAAAAGCTATATGCCAACAAATTGAACAACTAAGAAGAAATGGACAAATTTCTAGAAACATATAAACTATCAAAACTGAAAAAGAAGAAATAGAAAATTTGATCAGACCAATAGCCAGCAAAGAAATTGAATGACCAATCAAAAAACTCCCTAAAAACAAAAAGTCCAGTCTTCATAGATGAATTCTACCAAACACCTAAAAAATATTTAATACCTATTCTTCTGAAACTATTTCAAAAGTAGAAAAGGAAGGAAATGTTGCAAATTCATTCTATGAAGCCAGCATTACCAAAACCAGATAAAGATTCCACTAAAAAAGAGAACTATAGGCCAATATCTCTGATGAACATGGATGCAAAAATTCTCAATAAAATACTACCAAACTGAATCCAACAGTATATTAAAAGAACCATTCACCAATATCAAGTGGGATTTATTCCTCGGTTACAAAACTGGTTCGATATTTGCAAATCAATCAATGTGATATACCACATTAACAAAAGAAATGATAAGAACCATATGATTATTTCAATAGATGCAGAAAAAGCGTTTGACAAAATACAATATCTATCCATAAAAACCCTCAACAAAGTAGGGTAAAAAACCTCAACAAAGTAGGTTTAGAGGGAACATACCTGAACATAATAAAGGCCATATATGAAAAACCCATAGCTAATATCCTCAATGGGATAAAACTGACAGATTTTCTTCTATGATCAGGAACAACACAGGGATATCCACTCTCACCACTGTTTTTAACATAGTACTAGAAGTCCTAGCCACAGCAATCAAAAACACAAAGAAATAAAAGGCATCCAAATCAACAAGGAAGAAGTCAAACTTTCATGATTTGTAGGTGACATGATACTTTATGTAGAAAACCCAAAATACTCCACCAAAAAAAAAATGCTAGAATAATACACAAATTCAACAAAGTCTTAGGATACAAAATCAACATATAGAAATCTGTTGCATTTCTATATAGCAATAATGAAACAGCAGAAAGAATAATTAAGGAATCAATCCCATTTGCAATTTCACCATGAACAATAAGATAACTAGGAATAAACTGAATCAAAGAGGTGAAAAACTTACACTCTGAAAACTATAAAACACTAATGAAAGAAATTGAAGAGGACACAAAGAAATGGAAAGACATTCCATTCTGATCAATAGAACTGAATAGGAAACCCAGAAACCCGGAAAGGAAACCACAACTACATGATCAATCTTCAATATAGCAGGAAAGAATATCCAATGGGAAAAACAGTATCTTCAACAAATGGTGTTGGGAAAACTGAACAGCAACATGCAAAAGAATGAAAGTGGACCACTTTCTTATACCGTACACAAAGTGGATTAAAGACCTAAATGTGAGAACTGAAACCATAAAAATCCAGAGGGAAACACAGAAAGTAACTTCTCTGTCATCGGCTGTAGCAACTTCTTTCTAGGTATGTCTCTGGAGGCAAGAAAATAAAAGCAAAAATAAAGTGTTAGGACTTCAATAAGACACAAAGCTTCTGCACAGCAAAAGAAAAAAAAATCAACAAAACTAAAAGGCAAACTTTAGGATGGAGAAGATATTTGCAAATGACATATTGGCTAAGGGGTTAGTATCCAAAATCTATAAAGAATTTATCAAACTCAACACTCAAAAACAAAATAATCCAATTAAAAATGGGAAGACACGAATAGACATTTTTTCCAAAGAAGACACAGATGGCCAATAGACACATGAAAAGATGTTCTACATCACTCATCATCAGGGAAATATAAATCAAAACTACAATGAGATATTATTTCATAGCTGTCAGAGTGTCTAAAATGAAAAATGCAAGAAACAGCAAGTGTTGGTGAGGATGTGGGTAAAAAAGGAACCCTCCTGCACTGTTGGTGGGATTGCAAACTGGTGCAGCCACTGTAGAAAACAATATGGAGATTTCTCAAAAAGTTAAAAATATAACTACCGTATGATTCAGCAATGGCACTACTGGGTATTTACCCAAAGAACACAAAAATACTAATTCAAAGGGATATATGCATGCTGATGTTTATAGCAGCATTGGCTACAATATCCAAATTATGGAAATAGCCCAAGTGTCCATTGATGGATGAATGAAAAATAAGTGATAAACACACACACACACACACACACACACACAGTAAAATATTAGTCATAAAAAAGAATGAAATCTTGCCATTTGCAACGATGTGGGTGGAGCTATAGTTTATAATGTTAAGGAAATAGGGCAGTCAGAGAAAGACAAATATGATATGATTTAACTCATACGTGGACTTTAAGAAACAAAAGAAACGAGCAAAGAGGGAATAAAAAAGAGAGGCAACCCAAGAAATAGGGTCTTAACTGTGTACAACAAATTGATGGTTACCAGAGAGGAGATGAGTGGGGGGATGAGTGGAATAGGTGATGGGGACTGAGAAGTGCACTTGTGATGAGCACCAGGTGATGTGTGGAAGTTTTGAATCACTATATAATACACCTAAAACTAATAGTATGTTAAGTAACCAGAATTTAAATAAAAACTTAAAAAAAAGGAATGAATCAGAGGTAGGAGCATATAAAGACAATTTTTCCTATAATATATTGCTAAGTATGTGTTCAAATCTTAGACTAGTAAAAAATCATTTGTCCATGATCTTTTGATAATTCCTGAAATAAATTTCCCTAAATGAAAGTATTATTTGACTTGAACTGAGTTCTCTTTAGAGACCAACATTTTTTTTAAGTGGCATTGAAATTGAAAGGATGAACAAAGATTACTTTCATGGCAATATCTGGAATTTCTTACAAGAAACAACTTTATTTTCTATGTTTGACCCTGTTAATAAAATACCAACTTGAAAAAATTCTTTACTCTAGTTCTTGATTTTCCATATAAATGGTAGAGTGATATTGCCAATAGCTACAAAAAACAACCTTGCTGGAATTTTGATAGGAATTACATTAAAACTTACAACAATTTGGGGAGAATTGACACACTTACTATGTTGTCTTCCAATCTACAAATGCATTATGTCTCTGCTTAGATTTTCTTTGATTTCTTTCATCAGCCTTGTATAGTTTCCACTCTATGAGCCTTTTTTTTAGATACACACATAAATATACTTTTTTGGGGGTGTCAATGGAATTATAGTATTAATTTTGGTATCCATATGCTCATTTCTAGTACACGGAAATACAACTGATATTTATTTTATTTACTGTAATCCTATTGAATACCATCCTTTTTATTTCTAGGAGTTTTTTTTATAGATTTCTTGTTTTCTATACAGACAGTCATGTCATCTGAATATAGGGACTGTTGTATTCATTTCCATGCTGTATTGTTTTTCTTTTCTTTTTTTGCTTTCTTATACTAGCTAGAACACCCAGCGTTATGTTAGATAAGTGTGAGAGTGGTCATCTTTGCTTTCTTCCTGATCTTAGTGGAAAAGCATTCAGTCTTTCACCATTAAGCATAAGGTTAGCCATGTTAAGTTTGTTTCCTTGTTGTTTTGCAAATGGTCATGATCAAGTTGAGGGAGTTTCTCTACATAGTTACTTTTCTGAGAGTTTTATCATGAATTGGTATTGAATTTTGTCTAATTATTTTTCTGTATTAATTTCTCATATGATTTTTCTTCTTAGCCTTAATATGGTAGATAATATTTAATTTTTGCTTTTTTAAAAAAGTTTTTGTGCTCTAGTATGCTGAGCTATTACACTTTTTTTTTAATGTTTATTTTTTGAGAGAGAGTGAGACAGAGCACAAGTGGGGCAAGGTCAGAGAGGTAGACACAGAATCTGAAGCAGGCTCCAGGCTCTGAACTGTCAGCACAGAGCCCAATGTGGGGCTTGAACTCATGAACCCCAAGATCATGACCTAGGCCGAAGTTGGATGCCTAACCAACTGAGCCACCCAGGTGCCCCTGACTTTTTTCTTGTGAACCATCATTGCATCTCTGGAATAAACTCTGCTTGTTCATGATGTAGAATTCTTTATATATTGCTGAATTCTATTTGCAAATGTTTTAAAGAATTTTTGCATTGATTTTCATGAGGAATATTGGTCTGCAGTTTTCTTTCTTATATTGTCATCAGTTGATTTTGGTATCAGGGTAAGGCTTTATAAAATGAATTCCTTTTCTATTTTCTGGAAAAGACTGTGCAAAATTGGTGTTATTGCCTCTTTAAACTTTGGTAGGATTTTCCAGTGAATCCATCTGGACATGAAGATTTCTATTTGGGTTATTTTAAAATAATTAATTACATTTTCTTATTGGCTATATGGCTATACTGCTTTAGCTGTATCACACAAATTTTAATATGCTGTATTTTTATTTTCATTCAGCTTCAGGTATTTTTTGAACCAACTTCTTTGACTCATGGATTATTTACAAATACGTTGTTTCCTAGTGATTAGAGGTTTTCCTATTTTCTTTCTGTTACTCATTTCTAGTTTGATTCCATTGTGGTCAGAGAACACATTCTGTATGATTCAATTCTTTTAACTCTAATGAAGCGTGTTTCTGGGTTGAGGACGCCTTCTGCTCTTGCTTCTGGGATACAAGAGACAAAAAGAAAACCGGAGGCACTCACCACTGCTTCCCCCTCAGGTACTGAGTCCCTAGCCCATCAACCTTCTTTCAGAAGAGGAAGATGAAGCCTTGTTTTATCAAGGCATTTGGTTAGCTATTTGGTTGTGGTGGTGGTGGAAATGGTGGCAATTAACAGAAGGAGAAAGTAAAATGTGTGTGTGTGTGTGTGTGTGTGTGCGTGTGTGTGTTGGGTCATACCACTTAATAAATTCCTACATAAATTTCATATGTATGAATAAAGAACTAATAGGAAAGTAACCAAACAATAGCATATCATAAGGAAATATAATTTAACTGAAAATTACAGGATAGATTAAGAACTTCTAGAAGTAGAAGTGATTGAAAAAAGTCAAAAACAGAAATGCAGACAAATATTACTAACATTAGAAAACTTTTTCTGCAAAAGAAGCACACAGTATTAAAAATACATAGTCATGTACATACAGTGTTTATAAATATTTATAAGGAGGTCAGTAAGATTTGAACAGACAATTCACAGAAGAGGAAGCATGCATAGGTAATTATTAAATAATTAAAGTTTATAACAATTTAAAAATAGAAATTAAACAACAATAGTTTTCTAGATGATGTGTCTTTGAATATTTATTGTATTTATAGTACTGCATATCATATATCTGATTGGAACTTAAATTAGGCACGTTTGATATAAATTTTACAATGATACAGTAACTTCCTTTAAGACAAAAATAGCTGTCTAAGTTCTTACTGCCAAGGACCACATTGCCAACATGGTAGTAAACAAGCTTCTATATTTCCTCCATCATCTACATGATTATTTGCAAGTAGATAATATGGTTGTGCCCTTTCTTTCGTTTTTTTAAGTTTATGTATTTATTTGGAGAGAGAGAGCACACAAACAGGGGAGGGGCAAAGAGAGAGGGAGGAAGAGAATACCATGCAGGCTCCACACTGGCAGCACAGAGGCCAACGCAGGGCTCTATCCCACAAACTGTGAGATCACAACCTGAGCAACATCAAGAGTTGGATGCTTAAACAACCAGGCATCCCTGGTTGTGCCCTTTCATATAAATTCATATTTATTGTGAAGTAAGCTAAAAAGTAGTGAAGATTTATATTCGTTTCTGAATAATCTTTCAGCCTCCTGGAGGTCAGTAAACTTTCTCTGAAATGCCAAATAGCAAAATATCTTAGCCTTTGTAGGCCAGAGGATCTCTGTTGCAACAATTTGACATTGCCTTTGTCAGGGAGGAAAAATTTTTCCTCAGCTTTCTTAAGTTTGTTCTTAAGGGCCTGCAAATTAAACTGACAAAAGGAAGATTTACAATAGAAAAGACAATGTTTATTCTTATTTGTTTATAGGACAGCTCACAGAAAATGTGGCATAAAGAGGGGGTTAGAATTTGGGACTTATATACCACATTAGTGTGGGAAAAGTTGGAGGAGAAAGGACCACTTAGGAAAGATAAAGGGGTACTTAGGAAAACAGATGGGAGATATGATAGTTTTGTAACAATTTCTTGGACAATTTCTTATCCCAGTGCTGGCTTCTCATCTTGTTGATAGGAGTCATCTTCCCTGGTTATGAAATTCTGCTGAAAGGATTTATGACAGTTGAACTCCTTGGGGAGGCTCTGCTTTTAGGCAGGTAAGGGGAGTTGAGACAAAGCCTTTTTACATCTCTTAATTCACAAATATCTTCAGCTCAAAATAATCCTTATATCAGAGTAGTATATTCTGGAGTCCTTCACAATTTTATTGTGAAAGCAGTCATAGACCATATGTAAATGAATGGGGATGGCCATGTTCCAATAGACCTTTACTTACAAAAACAGGGGGCGGTGGTTTGCAGATCTCTACTCAAGATTTTCTTTATAATTTCAGAGCACACACATTAAATATAGATAATAGTTAAGTAGTTTAATTAATAATAGTAGTAAAGATTAATTTTGTAAGCAAAGAAAGTAACTTAATTTCCTGTAACAGTTTGTCAAAGCCTCTAATAGTATATTTCCATAGTATTTATAATTTTTGAAATAGCAGAAATAATAGCATATAATGTTTAAAGAATTAGATAATAATTGTCTATATGAAAGAACATGATTTTGGAAACACACAAACATAGCTCATATTTCTGGCTCTGCCATTTGCTAATTGTAGGTCCAAGGAAAAAAATGTTTGTAAGCCTTCGTTTCTTCATTTATAAAAGATAAATAATAATATCTATTTCATAGGGTTATTATGAATATTACCTGGAAAATATCATAAAAGGGGTTAGCACACTCCATAGCATGTAGTAACCTCTTAAATGACTAATGGCTGTTACTGTTTATAGCTTATTATTTATTAAGTAGAAGTTTCACTGGACAGATAATGGAGAAATGAGCATTTGGGTTATGCTATTATCCCTGTAATAGATTTGATATCTGCACTTTGAAACATTCAGTTTAATGATGATAATTACCACTTAAAAACAATGTGGTCCAAATTTTATAACCAGGTCCATCCCATATTATTTTGTTTAGAATTCTGAGGAAAAAAAAAAGTCTGTCCTAAAGCCCCTGCGGTTCATACTTAGATGAAAAAAAGCACTGGACTAGTACTAACATGATAGGGAAAGGTAGGATAAAATAGGCAGAGGGGGAAAGGTTAGGACCTGAGGTCCCCGGTTGGGGAAAAACATATATTGTGACCATGAGTAAACTCCCTTAGGCTTAAGGTTCCTCTTAAGAATGTAACAGACACCACCCACTGCCCATCAGGTTCCCCTCAGGAATTTGACAATCACAATACCTAAGTAAAATCAGTAAATCATAAAACTTACGTTATATGAGGGACAGTAGGACCGCCATCTGATTCCTCACACAATGGAATTGAGCCAATCAGGAATGAACAACGCAGCACTTAGAGTGATCAAGCCAATAAGGGTAGGACCTGAGAAGAAACAAGGAAGAAGGAACAAGGGGGAAGGGAAGGGAGGGCCAACCAGAACCTTATCAAAAACCCTTGCCTATAGTCGCAGGCATTCTTTTTTGAATGTCTCCTCTCTGTAAAGAGAGTTTTCATGCTACTCTTTAATGTTTTTTTAGCTTTGATCATTTTATTATTTTTTTCTTTTTCAAGAGCTTTTTATTTATTTTTTATTTACTTTTAAATTTTATTTAAATCCAAGTTAGTTAATATACAGTGTAATAATGGTTTCAAGAGTAGAATTGAGTGATGCATCACATATATAACACCCAGTGCTCATCCCAACAAGTGCCCTCCTTAATGCCCATCACCCATTTAGCCCATCTGCCACACCCAACACCCCTCAACAACCCTCAATTTGTTCTCTGTATTTAAGAGTCTCTTATGGTTTGTCTCTGTTTTTATCTTATTTTTGCTTCCCTTCCCCTATGTTCATCTGTTTTGCTTCTTAAATTCCACATATGAGTGAAATCATATATTTGTCTTTCTCTGACTTATTTCACTTAGTACAATACCCTCTAGTTCTATCCACATTGTTGCAAATGGCAAGATTTCCTTCTTTTTGATTGCCGAGTAATATTTCATTGTATTCTTACTTTCTGATCTTATATTGTAATAAACTCTTGCCTGCTGCTTATTTTATTTTGTGTTCACCTCTTCATTCTTTGAAACAGCAAGACAACCAATCCTGGGTATTGAGGTAAAAAAAAAAATCCTGCAGCACTAATGAAATAGACGCAAGTGGCAGTTTAAAAACTTACCATTTGAAAGGTGAAGAAAAGTTTAAATCAGTTATCCTAAGGTCAGGAGCATGGATCTTGTGTCCTTTCTTCTGGGCTTTCTAGTTTTATGTAGGGTGACTAGTAACTGAATAAGAGTACTACATTAAATTACAATACAATGAAGTAAATTGCTCTCAAGCCTGGGAGAAGCTGATGACATCACAGTCTCAAAAGCTCCTCTAAAAGTCAAAAATGCTTTATTCATCCTTAGCTCTCATCAGGGAACACTGACACACTAATGACATCTGGGTTTCTTTCAAGCCAGTGGATTTTGGACAGGGTTGAAAGTTTTTTCTTTGAATGGTTCATAGCCCCAATTAGGAATAAAATTAGCCATTATCAGGGGATGGATGATTCTTTTCACAGAAGACTTCCTCCTAGTAAATTTGAATTGCAAATGTCAAAACCCCTAAAGAAAATTAAGGCAAAATACATACATACATACATACATACATTCATACATAAATAGTGAGGGTTGTTTTTTTTTTTTTTTTAAGAGCAGCAGTAATTCATTATCAAGCAATTAGCCTTGCAATAAGCTCCCATTTCTCGGTTTAGAATATTCTGGTCAATATTGGCAATATAATTATGATAAAGGTTGAAGACACAGTGCAGTCCTCAAATGTTATCCATTTACAAACAATTTGTCTTTAATGACAGACAGGAGAGCATCTAATTACCCTCAGCATTTCAAGAAAGGCTGACTATTTGCCAAACAGCACTCCATTTGATTGCCTTTAAAGTGCAGCCCTGGGTTGTTAAAGGGAAAATAGGATTTGGGGCTCCAGGTAATTAACTTTCCCGCTGTTCCTTTCTGAGGCCATAATGAAGGCTCTTTGAAGTCTTCATTACCAATGGGTATTTGTCAAGGCCAAAATAATAATGCACAGCCCCAAGTCCTTCAATAACAGTTTCCTTTATCATTCCTCTATAAAATCTTTGAAATGACTAATGATCGCCTGAAAGGTGCAAAGGGCAAAATTCACTGTCTGAAATGAGACAAGTCATCTAGAGCTCTGGGACAGGACAGCCAAAGAAAGGAAAGTAATACTGAACTGAAGGAGGATAGAGGGGGATTATTTGAAATCTAGATTATTTTCAACAAAGGCTGATTCTTCAACGCTTTGTGAAAAAAGTATAGAGGAAAAAATGAAAAATGAAAAGTAAAGATAAGTGAAAAAAATAAAGCATATGTTAAAATACATACATGATCATAGGAACTCGTTATTGATGGAACGGGCCAACACTTAGTAGCATTTGCCTTGAAATAGGAGTAAGAGTGAAATCATTCACAGAGCTGGTCTGCTCCATTTGTCTCAGAGATCACTAGATATGTTTCTAGTACTGCTTTTTCTCCTAAGACTCTAGCGTTGATAGAATCTATTGAAGGATAGCTCAGAAGTGCATTTCAGGGACTCTTCATAGGCTTTCTGAATCATATGCCAGTGTGCCACAGATTTTCTCAAAACCCCTTCCTTTATTAATTAAGGTGCAAGAAGAGATTCTAAATTAACGATTTGTCTTTTTAAGACTTTACTGCCCAGCTTCCATAGTATTCCATTCAACACAAGTTTTCTTAGAGCGGGTAATAAGCTCTCTAATTGTGACACATTTTGGTGTCATATTCTTATATCTTTTTCAGAATATTCAAAGTAGAAGAGAACCAGCAATGATGAAATACTCACCATGTGTCACATTATCATATTCTCACTTTAACCTCCCAGCTTTTGTGTGGATGAAGGAACAATTCTAATTAGTCCTCTCCTGCTTTTAATTCCTAGGGAGCAGCCTAGAGTTCCTTTTCATCATTGCCCTGTTCATCACAATGTTTACTCATCTGACGAAACTCAGTTCATGGCTACATGCACATCTCATCTGCAAATCTTGGATTCCATTTTCATAATACATCCCGATTCCAAACACTTCTCACACTAGTTCAAATCAGCATGACCTGACCTTCAAATAGATTAGTGCAATCTCCATTGACTTCTACCATTGCTTATACCATGATGTTCCCCTACTCAGCCAGAAGGACACTGAAATCCTATGTTAGATTATATTATTCCTCTGTTTACAACCAACCCATCAACAAACTCACTCAAAAGAACATGTATATATTATATAATATATATGTATATATGCATATATATATATACATATAGATCCATCTAGATCCATATATATGGCTCATTCCCTCATTCCATTGAAATGCTACCTTATGAAAGACACCTCATCTGACAACCTAACTAAAAGAGCATCCCTGTTCCAATATTGTCCATCTTCTTAACCTACTTCATTTTCTTTCAAAGAATTATCCATCGTGTCATATATTTGGGTTTCTTTCTGTTGTACCCCCAATAGAATTCCATCTCCAGGAGTGGGGATCTTCACTGTATTGTTCACTGATATGTCCCTGAAACAGGGGACAATGAGTGAATAGGCAATAGATGATTCTATGGTCTTCTATTTTGTGTCCTCCAGTTACTAAAAATTCCAAGTAAAAATGTTTCATCACTTTTTTATGTTTCTCAAGACAGTCTTTTCCCAACTTTGAGTTATTTGGAAACAAAGGGCATTATATTTCATAAGTCTACTTGTACCCAGTAACTTGTAAATTCATGTTCATTCATTTGTTTACTTCAAAGAGCTAACATTTCGGGTGGATGCCATGTTGGGGGATCATTAACACCATTTAGTGCCTTATGGAACAGAGACAATCTTCAAATCCCACATTTGTTTTTATCCTCTTGCCTAAACCAATTCCACTTTAGGGATAATTCCATATATTATTTTGGGGGGGGGAACATGACAGTTTAAATATACTAGGTGTATTAGTGTCCTAGCACTGCCCTAACAAAGATTCACAAACTGGGTGGTTTAAAACATGAGAAATATATTCTCTCACAGTTCCAGGGGTTTAAAATCTAAAACCAACGTGTTGACAGTGCCATCCTCCCTTCAGAGCTCCTAGAGGAGGATTTTTTTTTTTTTTTTTTTTTTTGGATCTTTCAGTTTCTGGTCCCTTGGTTTTACTCAGTTTGTAACACCAAACTTCAGTCTTTGTTTCTGTCTTGGTGACCATTTTCCCTGTGTCTGTCTCACCTACTTGTATGAGGATACCAGTTGTATTGGATTATGGGCCCACCTTACTCAGCATGAACTCACTTATAACTAGTTACTTCTGCAATAACCCTATTTCCAAATAAAATCACCTTCTGAGGTGCTGGGAGTCAGGACATCAACATATTAATTTGTGGGTCACAAATCCACTCCGCTGCATGAAGAAAACAAAACCTCGTATATTTCCTTCCCATGGATGATGTTCCATTATTCGTTTCACAGACATTTATTCAGCAATTCTTTTTTGTTACACGCAATGCTAGATTCAAAGCAGTAAAAATGAATTAGACCTATTTCTTATATAAAAGGAAATACAGAAATAAACAAAATATGATGCTTAAATGCAATACCGTTGGTATGACCAGAGTGCCACAGAGGCTTAGATTAGTGTGTGATTAATTCTGCCTGTGAGACCAGACTAGCAATTACAAAGATAATTTTTTGAAGTTAATATTAATAGAAGTATAAGAACTAAGCATGCAGAAAGATCAGAAGAGGCATTCCGGATGAGTCCATTCAATGCACGTATATAAAGTACCTGCTGTGTGCTAAACATACAAGTTGGATGCTGGCAAACAGCTATAATTTGTGTTTGTTTCTGGGGATAGAGACATTAAATGCTTTTGTCTTGACAGAATATTAATTTAGTGGGGAAGACAGAAAAATAAACAGAAAATCATGATAGAATGTGATAGACACTATGGTGGGGCTATAAAGGAGTAGAGGAAGAGAGATAATTAGATTTGAATGTCATGTTAAATGACTCGGCAATTTCATAAAGAGTATTATATAGGAGAGTCACATGATTAGACATTTTGCTAAAAGGAAAAAAAAAGACTCCTATAAAACATCCTACTGCAGAATGAAGAATACTTCAGACGGTGCGGTGTCAATCTTGTTTGTATTTCATTTTAAGTCCAGAATCTCATATATTCATACCCATATGCCCTTTGCTAGGTGTTGCTTGGATATTGTGTTTTTTTTTATCACCATCCATGAATTAGCCACCCGGGGTCTAAAACAAAGAGATAATAAGAAAGCAATAAAAATGGGAGCCAAATTTCTATCTTTCTCTTGGACATTAAGCTATGAACATATGGAAAGAGAAGGCAAGTACCAAACCAATAAGTCTTTGGTAGTATGAACTTGAATTTAAAGTTTTTCTGAGCATTATTAAAAATTTAATCTCCTTTTGAATCACTGCATTCTACAGTAAGAAAGGATTTGAGAAAAATCTTCATTAACCAGAGTCCACAGTTTTTACTAAACACATTTTCTCATGATTACCTTTGTTTTAAGGGTATCTCAGAAATAACAATATAGACATATGTGAAAATTATAAGGAATTAATTTATGTATACATGAGTATACATGTTATAACTTCACCTTTTTAAATGCACATACATGAAATTCTATAATACGTTGGCGTCTGGAAGCCACCTAAAGAACAATGACAGAGAGAACTTCTAAAATTGTTAAGCATGAGCATAAAGCCCTATTTTCAAGGACATACTTTTCCTCTACCCTCTTAGTTAATTCTTGGGGACCCGTGAATTAAACTGACAGAAGACAGATTAGGAAGAGAAAAGCCTGATTTTAATGCATAAAGGGGAACATCAGGCAGTTCACCAAGAAAGGTGATTTCATTGTGGTAGTTAGAATTTAGGGTTCATAGACTTAAGGGGATAGAAGAAGGACACTTATGGTCGGGGGAGAAGGGGAGATTAATTCTGAGAAAGGGGTGTGGAGAGAAAGACACTTAAGAGAAAACAAATGACTTCTTGGTAAAATGAATAGGCCCTTAGGAGAACAGATGGGCAAGATGATAGTTTTGTAACAAGGTCTTTTTGGTGTGCTGCTGACTTCTTTTTTGGTCTCTGGTGATAAGAATCAGTCTTTCCTGGCTGCTCTCTGGGAGGGGATTTATGACAATTGAGTTCTTTCTGGAGGCTCTGCTTTTAGGCAGATAAGGGATTTCAGAAACTCAAATGCCTTCAGCTTAAAATAATTGTTATGCCACAGTGGCATATTTGAGATCCCTTCATGAGAACTGAAGGATGGGCACGGGGTCTCAATAGAAAAGTGGAGACAATAGGATCCTGCCTCTCTTCCAACCACCCTAAGGCTAAGAATAAAAATGTAATCCTTCTGTGCTCTCACTTGTAACTGGTGGCTGCCGCACCCAAGGGAGTGTTTAAGGATCCATACATTTGGCCTCCAAGTTTCAACTCAGAGAATCATGAGCTACCAGCTTTTGCTCCTGTCCCTCTCCTCCTTTTCATAGGGAAGAATAATAAATAGTTTAAATTAGCCAAAATTCTCTCTGCCTCAGTTATTTTCTAGAACTAGATTTGCGGGGAAAAAAAAAAAAAAAAAGCCACTCCGGATAGTGAAAGAATTTTAATTAGGACTTTGAAATCCAAAGGCAGTACAACCCTGTGTGTGCTTAGTAACTAAGGAGACCCAGGAGCATCCAGGGTGTCTGCAGTGAGCCTGGGAATATTAGATCCGGGAGAGTATGAAACACAAAGAGCTCACCTGGAGAAAGCTGCCTGTATTTCTGGCACTTGCAGGGGGAGGCACCTTCCAACAGCGGCTATAGAGATGGTGTGGGGCCATGGGGAGGGTGAAGGGGGCTGTGCGGTTCGGTCATTACACTCCCTCCTCACAGGCTGATTATGACACCACTACCATCAAACGTTTTTTAAAATTATCTGTACTTAACACATGTGATGCAACATGTAACCTGAAGGGGTGTTTCTTGCTGTAAAAATATTAAAAATGTATTTCCCTTTCTTCCGAGGACCAATGCCATCTTGCTCTATTTCTCTCATAAATTCTGTGGTTATAGCTTCTATTCTTTTCTATTTTTTTTACTCACTTTTATATACAGATGAGAGATTTTAAAGGCATTCTCATTTGCTGAATATAAAAATTGAAGTGTAGCTGAAATCCTTAGAAGAGCAAACTATGTCTATCACACACCATTACCTTCTACATTGTTTGTGATTACCGGGCTTGAACTTAACAAAAGGCTCCGTTAGAAACGAAGGGCAAGATCCCACCTTTTTGAAAGAATCTATTAAACAAAACAAAACCCATGAGATTTGGGGGGAAAAAAAAGAAAGAAATATCTGACCCATTTTTAGCATGCTAAAATAAACCACCAGCACCATCTATCAGGAGACTTCAAACAATGGCAGTAACACAGACTTAATCCAAATGGAAAGGTGATCTGAGTTAAATTGTCAGTATGCTTCGAAGCCTTTAATTTAATAATTACATTTATTAATTATTGCCCAGTTCAAACACAAATCACACTTCTTGTATGTAAAATATAAAAAAATATAACATACACGTGTGCATTTATGTGTATATGCATTTGTGTGTGAATACATACACCTGTATGTAAAGCAGGGCAAACACCAGATCATACACAATAGAGCCATGTTAAGGTGAATCTAAGAAACACACATTATAAGGATTTTTCATATACTAAATATGGGCTCTCAGGTTCCTAATGGCAACAAAAGAAATATGAACATATTTCTCATATATGATTCATAGTGGCCCAGAATTTATAAATCTAGTTCAATTAAAATATTATCTCCATTTGGAACAAATAAATAAATAACCTCACAGAGCCCGTGACTAATCAGACTTGTGCTCTGATTGCATTATCCAGCATATCCAGCAAGTTTCTATGACTACCATTGAAATAGGAGAGCAGTGACTAAAAAGTTAAGAATTACTTGAGGGTAAGCAAGCACGGATATCCTGGCTGTTGTCACAAGTTATAAAACTCTGATTATTGCAGTCTTCATTTGAGCCTTTTTCAGAAAATTGGGCTTTGCAAAAAGAGATTATATAACACATATTAAATGTAATTATTTAGCTTATATTCTAGATTAAAAATAAAGCACTTTTGTTTGTTTTTCAGAAGAAAAATGTTCTATTGGTAATCCACTTCCTTTCTCAGCGATCTCCTCTGAATGTCCAATTTACATTTGTTCGCTCAAAATGACACAGCATGAGTGACTTTATAAAAATGATCTTTGGCCCAGTCCCTTATGTTATCCTGGCCCATATAATGTTTGGAAGGTATGATTTTAGGAGACAAGAAATCAGTGAAAACTCTGAAATCCCAAACCCAAACCTCTTATTTCCTCTATGTATGAACTTCCTCTAGCCCTAACTTTCCTCAGCATTGGGAGAACAGGTGCAAGTTAGGACTATCATCTAAAGAATTATACTATTAGTATAACTATCCTTAGCTTCTGCAACATCTATTGCAGAGGCTAGTTAGAATCAACACGATTAGTTTTAGAGAAAGATCAAAGCACAGTCTTTGTTGTCTTGCTTTGGCTCTATATTAAAAGTGAGGTATTTTATTCAGCAATTTTCCATCTAGTGACTCATGATGGGTGATGGACAGGTGGATGATTGAGTTGTTTTTGAGATAAGAACTGCTTAGCGGAAGAGTTATGGACCAAAGCAGCCAATAAAACCATCTACAAAGAATAATGGACAGTGATGACAGAGCTATAAGCACAGCAGGAAACATTTTTAGCTCCCTTTCCTGTCATGGGGGTGCACTTTCCTCTGCATTAGCAAGGATTGGGTCAACACCTGCAATATAATGCATTTTAAATCTCAAATCTGAGCTCACCCTGCTTGAGAGAAAAATGTTCTATCAGATTCCACCTTCAGCTTTGTGAAACCCTTGTAATTGTACAATTACTTAACAAACACAGGGGGCTGGGCATCACAAGAAGAAAATAAATCAAATTACGACAAATTCTTAGTATCTGGTAATCCCAACTTGTTTACCTAAACAGGTTAAATGATCTCACCAAATGACAGAACTTGACTTCTCCCTCAACAGCAAATATATAAAAAGTGCTGAGTGAGCATATTTTATTCCTGTCACCTAATTTCAGTTTCCATCAACTTACTTCCAAGATATTATTGACCGGAAGTAGAGAAGAGTAGTGGGCGTAAGAGAGGTGCTGACTTGAACTTAAGCTGAGGGTACTCTGAGACATGACTGAGGAATTTAAAGAGTAGAGAAGTCTAATTCTATGAAGGATGAAAAATTTCCTGGAAAATACTCAGGCTTAGGGACACTAACCAACCCATACTCTTTGGAGGGCAAGAGCAAAGAGAGTCTGCCATGAAGATTGTCCTGGTGGATATGTACCTAAGGGGAGCGTCCCATAAATAAAAACAAAAATTTGGCTTTCCTAAGAACTTGGTAACTCACAGGCAAACCAGAGGGGACATAAGAGTCCCCTGGACTGGTTTTATGTGTTACTTCTTTAAACAGGTCTAAAACATTTTTGTATTCAGTGTATATTTAACAAAGTCATGAAGGAATTGATATTCTCCTTAATATTGTTTAAGAAACAGATTCACTTACTATTTCATTTCCATTGTCTGAATCAGACCTGATGTTCTGAAGATAGTTTGCAAACCATTTCTCTTTGGTACTTGTTCTTTAACACTCTTGTGATTTTCCAAAACTTTTTGGGAGGCACAGTAAGCTATTTACAACTTAGATAATAAAAGAAGAAAAACAATCTCCATAAACAGCATCATGCCATGTATTATTATTTTTGGGTTTTTAGCTAACTGTGATCACTGACTTTCAACTAACCAAAGGACGTGACCTTGCAAAAAGAATTGACAGAAATAGAACTATGTTAGTGAGGAGCTGCTGCTGTTGCTATATGTATATGTGCCATTTGGTTTAGTTTTATCAACTTCCAGCCCATGGCTCAGTCCATCTCACAGGAAGTAAACACCATGGTATTTCAGTAGTGTTTCATTTCTACTACACTGAGTAGCAGAGCTGTGCCCTGGCTGACCCACTCTTTTCTCAGACTCTTCACCAGGACAAAATTAGCATGGCTTGATACCTTCTATCTCAAAGCAACCTTTCTCAGTGAGAGACAGATTGGTCTCCAACTTTCCCTTAGAGTAATACACAATGTTGGGGGTGGGGGGAGGTAGCCTATTCCATTTTTCTTATGTTTATGTGAATTTCTTCCTCCAGCTTCTCTGTCCTCCCCCTTAGTCCCTCCTCTCCACAGAAAAAGGATTGACTGATTTGACCGATACGATAAGCAGGATCTAGTGCCTACTGGCTCCTGTTCCTCAGTTGGTGAGAAAGTAGCCCCTGTCCCAGGGCCTTGCTCTCTGTCCCTGCTATCAGGGCTCAGTGTATAGCAGAGTCTGGTTTCCCCTTGCAGCTTACCTGTGTCAACAGCCTGCACATTGTGTATTGTTGAAAGGAGTTTTCCAAGATCAGAACTCAGGCAATGGCTATTAGGAAATCCACATACAGTCACAAACCCAAGGTGTTTTCTAATCCACCTCTACCGATAGTAAAGCTGATGCTTTAGTCTATATTTATCAAGCTCCTGTGTCTGTTTTTTAACTGCTCTAAACTTGAGGGGAAGGAGTAATATGTACTACATTGGCCCTATTGAAACCTTCATCTCATAGATCTACCACCTCCAGTGCTCTAGGCCAATGTTCCCAGAGAAGACAATGGCCCCACCAGATGCCCAGGATCCCACACAGGCAGCCTAGAGCAGGAGAAAAAGTAAGAAATTGTGGATGGCATCTGGCTTCTGATTGAGAATAGTTATAAGAATATGAGAGATATTCTTTGGAAGCTCCCAAAAACACTTCGGGGGCAGGGGTAATTTAAAGGAGGTGCAGTGAACTTGGAATCACTTGTAGTGAACTATGGATTCAAAATACGTCAAGTCATTCTTATATATGGGATCTCAGACTTGTGAAATCTGTGGAAAGTTAAGCTACCTGCACGTACATCTTATGCTTATAGGAAACTTATTTGTTCAAAACATTTTTTGCTTATGTCTTTTTATTATAAGAATATGTTCATGAGATAGGCAGGATAACCATAATACTTCTATTTCACGTGTAGGAAATGGAGACATAGAAGGCTAGAAATGATCCTATGTTATATAGCTAGCAAGGGGTGGAGAAGGATTACAAAATGTATGTTCTCTAATTTCTAGACTGACTTTGTAATAAATCACTTAGAATTCCTTACAAATTCTCCTTCACAGAAATAATTTCTCAGAATTTTATAGGAGTACGAAGCTATTAGATGTAATGGGATCAAAAATTAGAGAAATACTTGGGCTTGCTGATTGTGATGTGCAGACTCTAAGACACCCCCCGTGATTTCTGCCTCCTGGTATTCATGCCTTTGTGTAGTCATTTACCTCTGAGTGTGAACAGGACTGGTGACTTACTTCTAGCCAACAGAATCTGGCGGAGGTGATGGATGTCACTTCTGTCATTATGTTACATAGGATTGTAGAAGACTCTCATTATTAGTTCTGTCTCTTGCTGGCTTTGATGAAACAAACTGCCATATGAACAGGCCTACATGGCAAGGAACAGGGGGAGATCTCCAGCGAACAGCCAGCAAGGAACTAGATCCTGCCAACAACAATGTGAGCTTGAAAGTGAATCCTTCCTTAGTCAAGCTTCAGACAAGAACCAAACCCTTGGACGCCTTGATTACAGCCTCAAGAAACCCTAAAGCAGAAGCCCAGTTAAGCTATGCCCTGATTTCTGACCATGGAAACAGGGCATAATTATGTGTTATTTCAAGCTACTAAGTTTATGATCACTTATTGTGTAACAGTAGATAACTAAATTGGTTTTCAGTGAAACAACAGGAATCCTCTAGCAGGTCCAAGCTACAAAGAGTCTAACAATTATGTTTCCTGCCATCACCCTGTTTCCTATGCTGCCCTAACTTGTACCAGATACTATAATAACCGCTTGTGCCTGGTGATCTTGTCCAGTAGATGTAGTCATCTTACCATGTTATCTCTTACCTCCCTGGCAGGATTTAATGCTCAGTTGTCTGCTACCAGACGCTGCAAGGCCAGAATCATTTATTACAGAGAGTTTAAGAATATTTCTGTATTAACAAGTCCTTGTCACATAAACATTAATGGAAAGCATAACTCAGTCTCAAGGTACCTTATGGAACATTTATCCTGAATTGCTTTGCCAAGGCCTGGAAACAGGTGATCAAAATTCTCCTCTGATGATGTATGCAGCCCAGGACTATTGTGACAGAAGAAGGAAAGGAGAGGGAAAAAAAAGGAAAGAGAAAAAAAAAAAAGATATGAACCTCCTTACATTGTTCCCAGGCAGCTTTCCTTCTGAGTGTCAATTTTTATTAAATGTCTCTTATTTCTCTTTTTCCCCATGCAAGTATTGGAAATGAGGAAGAAATTGGTTTAATAATTTTCTGAGAAATCAGCTAAATTCTAATGTTGTTTGATCACATCCAGTTACAAAAATGTCAAGTGCATTTCCATTTAGAGTGCTTGCTTAAACAGCCGTGCAAATGGGGAACACCCGAAAATCAGCATATATCATGAGAGAGTTTTGACTTTTTTTTTTTTCAGTACACACTTGCATTAATCCACTCTGTTACTCTTGAAAATAATGCATTTTTCCGGCACATCATTCCTTAAATGAGGGTGATCCATCACCACTGGAGATTCACCAGTGAGGCACATTAATAAAAGCAGACAGATTCAGTGTGTTTTCTTTGGGAAGGTTTGCTTCTCATGAGGACAACGTTTGGTTGCTTATGCCAAAAATGCAACCCAGATGTTTCTACAACTCCTGTTTTCCCTGCTAGGACATTTCCCTAGGTAACAGCTTATCATAATTCTCATTTTACTCTTCATTAAAGAGCTGTTCATCTCAAAATACTATGTGTTATAAGGGGATGTGATTTTTCTCCCCTCTTCTGAAAGCTGTTGAATTAAATATGTTATAGTAACTATACTAGACATCCTACTCTGATGAACTCAGGACTTGTGTGTGTGTTTATTGTGATTAAAACACACACACACACACATACACACACATTCAAACACCTATGTGAATAGTAAGTAGTGAGGCTCAGACATGTGGAATTCAGGCAAATTTCACATTTTTATCACATATTTTTCAAATCTTAAATATTTCTGAATAATTTACTTCCTGAAAATGACTAATAATGGGCTATGGGAGAACTGAATATTTAAATTTCAGTATTTAATTAGATTAAAAATTAGCTAAGCAGTATTTTATTGAATAAAATTATATGGTATTTTTCTCCTAATCAACCCCCCCCCTTTTTATTTCATTCCAAAATATGTATAAGTACATCACATATTTAGGCACTGCTACTGACTATGTGCAGTTTAATCTCTAATTCCTGCTACTATATTTTAGAATATAGACTTTCTACAGGATGGGTGAATTCTCCAGCAGGCTACATTTTTTTTTTAATGTTTACTTATTTTTGAGAGAAAGAGAGACAGAGTGTGAGCAGGGGAGGGGCAGAGAGAGAGGGAGACACAGCATCTGAAGCAGGCTCCAGGCTCTGAGCTGTTAGCACAGAGACCAATGCAGGGCTTGAACCCAAACCATGAAGTCATGATGGGAGTTGTAGTTGGACTCTTAACTTGCTGAGACACTCAGACGCCACACCTCCCTCCTTTTTTTTTTTTTTAATATTTATTCATTTTTGAGAGACAGAGAGAGACAGAGCATGAGTGGGGAAGGGGCAGAGAGAGAGGGAGACACAGAATCTGAAGCAGGCTCCAGGCTCTGAGCTGTCAGCACAGAGCCCCACACGGGGCTCGAACTTACTAACTGTGAGATCATGACCTGCGCCAAAGTCAGACTGTCAACCAACTGAGCCACCCAGGCACCCTTCCCTCCTTTTTTTAATATCCAGCATAGCTACATTTTAGCCTTAGTGAGAAGACTTCATCTTCTCATATTCATTTTGACAATTCCACACTTAAACTATGTGTAATGATTGAATTGAATGCCTGTGCTTGAAGTATTGAATCAAATATTTAGTCACCTCAATAAAGCTGAGAATAACAAATTCCTTAGCACAGAAATTATCAAATACCCAGTGTTAAGACATATAGTATGTTTATGAAATTCAGAGTAAAACTGAATTTCAGAGTTATATAAAAACATAACAATAAGATATATAGACACTCCCTAGAGCAGATCAATTATTTTTGGTGTTATTCTCACCTCAATAAAGCTGAGAATAAAAAATTTCTTAGCACAGAAATTATCAAATACCCAGTGTTAAGCCATATAGTATGTTTATGAAATTCAGAGTAAAACTCTGAAATTCAGAGTTATATAAAAACATAATAATAAGATATATAGACACTCCCTAGAGCAGATCAATTATTTTTGGTGTTATTCTCAGTAAATGGATTTGAAGAAATTTAATCAAGTAAAAACAGTTGATAAAATATATGTGTTGATTAATCATAGCAACATACTTATACGATAGATTCAAGGGGCCATACATGACCTAAAACATGATTTACGAAAAAATATCAGTAAAAACTGTGCTGAGTATCTAATTGCATGAAGTTGCCAGGAAATGGGAAGAGTTTTAAAAGATAATTACCATAGACCTAGATTTAAGATCAGAAGAGTCATATGTCTCTATATAAAGAAAAGTTGGCCTACAGAGAGAAATGGTACATTCAAATCAGTTGAGGGTATCAGCACAAAGAAAAGTACTGAAGACATGAATTAGAACATTCAAGGCAAACAGCTTGAAAGAAGAACACGGTATGAAACAAAGGAGGAGATTAGAAATAGACACATTTAAACAGTTTTTTTTTCCTTAAAATTTTCTGAGGTTGGCTGAGAAGTTGATAACGTTCCAGAACATGAGCTCAAATTAATAGTACTAATTTTTAGTCACCAAATGGAGTTAGTATGTAGAAAGTTACAAGTGAGTGGCACTCTGCTCAAACTACTAGAACAACCTGGGTAAGCAACAAAATCGGAGTTTAAAAAAAAATCAGAGAATTGAATATGCAAAGAAACTAAAATAAACTAAAATCCCACAAGTTATTGTGGGACCCAAGGAATTTAACAAAAATCCCCTACCCCTGGACAAGCAGAGCAAGACTAACTCCATTTTGTGCTACACCCACCATCTCATGTATAACCCCCACACGACCTACTTATTGCTTAAAACACTCCCCCACCCTAGTCAAGCCACTGAGCACACCCTTACTGGAAACCGGCTCATATAAGAATGCGGAACCCCTAACCGCCAAAGAATGTAAACCCCGCCTTTTGCCCGCCAACCTTGCGCACCAATTCTGACCAGAGTGATAGGCTAGTTCAAACAGTTACTATAGGGTAAATTGTAATTCAATTGGCCACCTGTGTGTGGACTGACATGACTATGCAACTTTCTGTATGTGTTACAATCTCATTGGCCACTGGCCCCTATAAAACTGCTACGCCTTTTAACCTAGGGGTCCAAGTCCCTGCTCTGCTGTGTCGGGTATACTTGGGCCCAAGCTCGAGCTTGCAAATAAACCCTTGTGTGTTTGCATCGGTATCAGCTCCTTGGTGGTCTCTCGGATTCAAAATCGGGGACATTACATTATGAGCACTTGGGAAGCTGCTTTTACCACTAACAGGGATGAGGAGAGGAGAAATCTTTCAGAGATAAGGGCCAGGCATGTAGAAACCTGACCGACTTTTAATGAACTTTCGCAGCACTACACAGACGAGTTTGAAGGACGAAAATCACATGACACCTCAGCCAGAGTCTGGTCTGTACCCACTCACCCTGTCTTTCCCCAAGTATTTACCATGATGGGGGTACACTGAAGCCCGGGGACAGAGCAGGGAAGTTGAGAGAGATACCCCTAAGGTACATGGGCCTTTTCCAAGGGCAAAATAACTATCCACCAAAAGCTGGAACTAGAGAGAGAGCAATAAGAGAAATCCATAGAAGTACTCTGAGCCTTTGCTGACTGCATTACAGCTACATGCCAAAGGCTGGGGACAGGGCAGGAGAATAAAGAGAAATCCCTCTGAGAAACTGTGGCTCTTCACCAAGGGTTCTACAGCAGGCCTCCAAACCCTAAGGGGTGGGCTGCAGGATAGGAAGACATTTCCCAGGGAGCAGGAAAAGAGAGCAGGACAAGAGAGCAAAGAAAACACCCAAATGACTCAGAAAACGAGAAGCTGGATGTGAGTGAAAAAGAGATTACCAGACTCTTGCTAATGCTCAGATCCCAAACCTTGCTAAAGGGAAGGTTTTAAGTCAATGCTTTAAAGTACTTTAAGTTAGTGATGAACTGAATTTAACCAAAGGGGCAAGAAAACTCAGATGAGAGTCAAACATAGATTAGGCTGATTTAGCCCATGGCACTAATGCTTGACATAAGAAGGGCAGCCTTTTTATGGAGATAAATAGTATATACTTGGTCTCTTATGTATAAAGTCTGTCATAAACAAAACAACAATAATAATAACAATGATAATAATAAAAGTCACAACAAAATAAGCAATATGACCTTTGGTGTAGAGAGAAAAGAATCAAGGGAAACAGAACTAGAATTGGCCTCAATCCTGGAATTATCACAGACTTTATTTTTTTGTTTTTTTAATTTTTGTTTAACGTTTTTATTTATTTTTGAGACAGAGAGAGACAGAGCATGAACGGGGGAGGAGCAGAGAGAGAGGGAGACACAGAATCTGAAGCAGGCTCCAGGCTCTGAGCCATCAGCCCAGAGCCCGACGCGGGGCTTGAACTCACAGACCGCGAGATCGTGACCTGAGCTGAAGTCGGAGGCTTAACCGACTGAGCCACCCAGGCGCCCCAATCACAGACTTTAAAGTAACTTGGAGAAACATGCCTAGTCGAAAAGGTGGACAATAGACACGTTTAGATAAGGAATTTTAGCAGAGAGGTAGAAACTATAAAAATGAAGAAAATGAAAAATACGATATCAGATTTTTTTCCTATGGGATTAAACAGCTGAGATCTGTGGAATACTGTCAAATGGTGTAATTTCAGTGTAATGGAGTTCCCAAGAGAAAAGAGAAAATGGACTAGAAGAACTATCTGAAGACATAATGGCTGAGATTTTTTCCTGATTGATAAACCATGTCAACCAATAGACTGAAAATTTTCAACAAAACTCAAACAAAATGCAAAGAAAACTATAATTGGTTTCATCATAAACTGATGAAAACCAAATATTAAAAAACAGCTAAAGAAAAAGCAAGTATTATGTTAAGAAAAAAACAACTATACATAGAAATATATTGTAGCTGATTTATCAAAAACAATGAGGATCAAATACAATTGAATGATATCTTCCAAGTGCTGAAAGAAAACACAAAAAAAGGACTGCCGAAGTGGAATTTCATATTGAGGGAAATTACTCTTCAAAAATAAAAACAAAAGAAAGACGTTTTCAGAAAGACAGAAACTAGGCAAATTCATCACTAGTACATCTGTATTGGATGGAATGCTAATAGGTGTTCTCTAGGAATTAATACCATATGGAAGTCAGATATGCAGAAACAAATAAGGGGACCTTATAAGGTAAAAATATGGGTAGACATCAAATACATTTTTACTTTATTTACATATGCACATACTAATTTATCTGTAAATGTTTTTAAAAAATAATTTAATAAAGTAATACACTTTTGCCACATATAGAAGTAAAATATATTACAAAGAAAATAGAATTACACTGCTGTATTTTTTAAACATTGTTAATGACATAGTATAAATAGGAACAAATGTGAAGATGATAGACAAACTCAATCATAATATATAACATTAAAATGGACTAATAATCATGGGGTTCCTGGGTGGTTCAATAGGTCAAAAGTCCGACTTTTGATTTCAGCTCAGGTCATGATCTCACAGTTGGTGAAATCAAGCCCACACCAGACTCCACACTGACAGTGCAAGAATTCTGCTTGGGATTCTCTCTCTCTCCCTCTCTCTCTGCTCGTCCCATGTGTGCGCTCTCTCTCTCTCTCTCAAAATAAATAAACTTATAAAAAATAAATAAAATGGACTATCATTCCACAGGCAGAGATTGTTAAACTAGATTTTTTTAAAAAGGATTTGATTATATGCTGTTCTCAAGAAACACAGTTTAAATATTAACAAATATGTTGAAAATGAAAGTATGTAAAGATGCATCATGCAAACACTAAGCACAAGGCTATAAATTTCAAGATAATGGTCTTTACCAGAAATAAAGCATCTCATAACAATAAAAGAGTGAATTCATTTAGAAGACCTAACAATTTTAAATTTTAAGTACATAAAAACAAAGCTTTCAAGTACATGAAGGACAACTTAAACACTAAAAGAACAAATAGAACTCACATGTAGTTAGACATTTCAAGAATCTTTTCTCAGTAACTGAAAGGGACAAACATATCAGCATCATTGTAAAAGACTTGAACAATCACATCAACTGAGTTGGCCTGATTGATATTTGTAGAATACTAAACCCAATAGCTATAGAAATACACTTTTGTGTGTGTGTGTGTGTGTGTTGGGGGAGGTGGGTAGAAGCTATAAAAAGGTCAATATGGTGGGGGCATAAAATTAGTTTCAATAAATTTCAAAAGATCAAAATAATATAGAATAGCATTTCTGACCACAACATTAATTAGAAATTAACAAGATATCAAGAACATCAGAAAATATTTGGACATAAAAACACCTTTTAAATGGCCTGTTGTAAAGATGTAAAATGGGGTCAGTCTGACAAACTTTCAGATGTTATCAGGAAACAAGATTATGAATATATACCTATATGGTCAGATGAACTTTCCTGTAAGAGCATAATAAATGATTATTCCTTCTAATGTGATAGAGAAATGTCCTTTTGTGTTTCATGATCACTGATAGCTAATTCCTACTCCTTGGAGCCTTGATCACCTCTGTCATTCATTCATTTTTGTCTGAAATAACTGAAATATTCTTTTACAATTTCTCCCCAAGTCCCCATTTTATTCTTCATCCTCAGTAAAACAGAGTTTACTAGAATAGTGCAGGAGTCAGAGGTGGTAAATACATTTAGTTACCCCAGGAGTCCACAATGTTAAAGTTACTCCAACAAAAATATAATGGAAGGTTAGGATCCAGGAATGTATGTTATTAATGTATCAACTCATAATCACAGTTGTAATTTAAATAACAAAATGTTGAAATAATTAAAAAATTAATTCTCTAATATTAATTAATCATGTTATAACTAAGCAAGAAAAACAAATGTAAAGAATGGAATATTGTGCAAAAATAGAACATAAAAGCCATAATTATTGTTTTTTAAGTAAATGCAGCTGCATGAAATGAGTGTGCATAAAAATATTTTACTTCACAGGACACCTGTGTGGCTCAGTTGAATATCCCACTTTGGCTCAGGTCATGCTTTCATGATTCGTGAGTTCAAGCACCATATTGGGCTCTCTGCTGTCAGCAAAGAGCCTGCTTCAGATCCTCTGCACCCCCCTCTCTTTTGTCCCTCCCCTGCACATGCTCTCTCCCTCAAAATAAATAAACTTAAAAAAATACTTCACAAATATTTTCTGTTAAATTACTAGTAAGTATTTGGGCCTATTTTGCATGTGTAATTATATTTTTGTCCCTTATTTGGAAGATGATTTGCTCTTCAGATTGTTTCTATAATCAATGTTACCTTGCTGTTCTATTTTATAAAAGTAATGCATGGATATTATTAAATATATAATATATAGAAATGTCTAAACTGAAGGAATACATAAAGGAAAAAATGAAGTTGCTCCTTAAATCACCGTAGAGATCATCATTGTTTAACACTCAGCAAATATTCATTCAGACTTGCTTATGTATATAAAAATTGGAGAGTTGTATGTATATACATGTGTGTATAAAACATTTATTAAATGTGCATGTAATTATAAACATATATATACATACATATTATCCTGTAACCTGATGTATTCATATAACAAATAATGCAATGAGACTATATTTCATTATGTACTATGGATAATAAAATCCAGCATGTATAATAGCTTTATGCTAGACGTCTTCCTCAGTACTTGACATAAATTAACTCATTTTAACCTTATAATAACCAGTATGATAGATGCAATAATTATCCTCATTTACAGTTCAGAAAAATGAAGTGCAAAGAAGTTAAGAAATTGTCCAAGGTTACATCGCTAAGAAGTAGAATAACAGAGGATTCATCCCCTTTAACAGTTGCCTAGTAGGCCAATGCCCCTTGGTTCACTTAATTCATTCCATATGGATTAACATTTAAGCTACTTCTATTATAGTTCTAATTCTTATATATATATATATTTTTTTCTATTGTTATCCAATCATTTCCAAAGGATAATTTCCTAGGGTAGATAGATTAGCTGGGTTCTAGATTAGAGAGAGAGAAAGAGGTACGTAGATATATATATATATGCATGTATCTACATAATAAATAGAAAAAAATAATTTTTGTTTTTTGAAAGATTAGTAACAGTATGTATGGAGAAATATATACTTCAATGATAATTTCATATGTATGACATATCTGTATATATATTTTTACAAATATATTTTATACAGTATCATATATAAGTATTGTATATATGTATCATGTGCATGTCTCACATATACATATATATGATGTATATAACCATGAAATTTTATATCAAAGTGCATATTTCTTCACGCATGCCCTTATCAATAATCTTTGCAAAACAAATTGTATTTCTTTTATTATAAGTGATATTATGCATCTTTTCATAAAACTTATTAGTTATTTGTTTTCATTTTTTGTTTTTTGTTTTTTGTTTTTTTTTTTCCCGAGAAATTTGATCCTGAGCTTACCTCTGCTCTGGGAGACTGTTGTTCCATATTTGTGGTTGAAGTTGGGTAACTACACTTCTAGGGTACTCAGTGCTCTCAAAAGGCAAGCACATGTTCCCTATAACTCATCTATAGTTAAAATAAAAGTGCCTGAGCATTGGCCTCTGTGGGAAGAACACCTGCCTGGAATTGCAAGGAAAATAGATGCAAAAGCCCCCACGTGCAATGTGCCTGCCTCTATTTGTAATGTAAAGTTTGTTAATAAGAGCCAGCTGTCTCTTACAGAGCCAGCGAGTTCCTGCTCAGAATGTGTTTACTAAAAGACCCTCTTGAAATGACAACCAACTGCGCAAGTATCCTCAAGCAGTTTTCTAGATGAGAGAAAAGAAGGAAAAATAGGGTTAAAGATACATTTTATAGAACTCCTGCTGAACAACTTCAGGAAGCTTTTCAATAAATTTAAGGTGGTAGTCAATAAAGGAAAACCTTAATTCTACTTAGAAATTGCTTTCAAGACCTCATGAAAAGGCTAAGCTGTTTTTATGACCTTTAACATTCTTCATTTTCCTTTCATTTGGACCATTTCATTAAAGCAACTTCTAACCAGGTAATGATGCAGATCTCTTTGCTTGTTCAAAATATATACCAATTATCTATTTTTCAGCTTCATACAGAAGTGTTTAAAGATCATTATTCCTGTATCTAAAAATGAATTCCTTGAAATTACTTTTTCAAACTAAAATGTTACTTTTACTCTGTGTGTGTGTGTGTGTGTGTGTGTGTGTGTGTGTGAAAGCACTTTAGATAAAGAATAACATACATTTTATCTGAAAGACTTGGGAGGCCAGTAAGGATCTTTATTATTCATGAAAGGAAAACTGTGGAAGAGAAAATAAGCAAGTTGTTTAATGTATGGGTTATCATTTGGAATATCCTGAAAAACAGGACCTAGTTGGAAGAGATCCTTCAGAAGAATTCATGTGTTAAACCATGTCAACTTAAGCAGCATTTTATTTATTTGGGTGTCACAAATTTTGAACAGTCTAAACTAATGGTTTCCAACATGTGGAAACTTTGCAGAATCCTCTGGACATATTAAGTTAATGCACAGAGTTGAATAGATCCAAATGCAAAGCAAAATGTATTATTATACCAGAGTTGTTGCCTTATGTTTAAAGACTTCTTGCAAATCAGTAATGAGGAAAATTGTAGTCCAAGAAAAGAATAGTGAGCAAAAAATACAAGTAGGGAACAGACTTTGTAAAATGAGAGTAGCCAGGACATGAAATTTTAAAATGTTTCTTTTTTTCAGTAGGAAATTTCGAATGATAAAGTGGTGGGAGCACCAGCTCATGAGTGAGGAGGACTTGGATTCTAGCTTTGCGATCCATAGTAAGATCCTTAAGGCATGCTGAATCTCAGTGTCTTTATTTATAAAAGGACAATAGTATTAGTTCTTACCTCATAATGTTCTGTGATAATTAAAAAAAGAGAATACATTGGTGGCTAATAATGTGATTACTTTCTTCATTTATTTAGTCAAAATATTAAGTGGTGCCATTTGATGTTTGCATGATTTTGAGAAACAAACATAACATATTATAAGTAGAAGTCCAAACTGAAACATCTTGCCACACTGGAAGGAAACTTGGCAATATGAATCAAGAAGGTAAGTAATTCTATATGTATAATACATAATAAACAAATTCTAAAAACAAATGTGTAGGATTGTTTGCTAAAAATTTGTTTATTGTAGCAAAAAATAATTCCAAGAGTATAAAATTCAGGGATATATCTCTTACATATATATAATGGACTGTGACACAGTCATTGAAAATAATGTGGCAGAATAAAATAAATGTGGATTGATATAATTACATGAAAAGATGGTTATATTATCCAATAAAATAAAAAGATTAATAATCCCCATAAAATGGCCCTATTTTCTAAAAGTTTTAAAGTATATACATTTTTAAGTATAGAAGAATATGTTATGAAATATTTTGTCAGTTATTTCTAGATAGTGAAATTTAAGTTGATGTATCATTACATTTTCTAATTGTTCAATAATCAATGCATTTATTTATATACTTTAGAATAGTATATAAGAAGTATAGATGGAAGGGGAATATTACATAGTTTTTGACTATAGTAATAACACGTTTAGCCATGTAAAGCAGTACATATTAATGGTTATTTCCATGAATCACACAATTCCCTAACAATAGCAGATAAATGAAAACTTAGTGGACTATTATTTATTAATACGTTCTTAATTTCTATTCTCCCACCCCTTGTAGAGTGAGCTATTGCAAAGGTGGAGAAAAAAAAAATTTAATCTGAGCTTCTCTCTTTAGTTCTTCTTTCCCCTTGTGGAAAAATCTGGGCATTTCTCATATTTTGATGTGTTGAATAACACATTGGTTAAGTTGGAAAGAGTAATTTTGCTAAGATTTTCTAACCCATTTTTTACCCAGAAACCATATCTATCAAGGCTAAATTACTCTTCCATTATTTACTTATAGAAAGAGAACATGTGCATGCATGCATGCATGCATGTGTGAGCAGGAGAAGGGCAGAAAGGGAGGGAGAGAGAATCCCAAGCAGTCTTCATGCCTAGTGAGGAGCCCAACCCAGGGCTCAATTTCACAATCCGAGAACACGATCTGAGACAAAATCAAGAGTTCATTGCTCAACCCAGGCACCCCTATTTTCCATTTATTGATCCAAAAATATTTATGGACTATTATGTATCAGGTATAGTCCTAGAGTGGAAGCCTATGTGTAAAAGATGGCTAGATGTGTCTGTTGATATCTAAAATAAAAGGGTTACTAAAAGACTTAAAGGAACCTAGTACTGAAAGAAAGAGAGGCTAGTTGCATTTCTTTTCTCCTCCAATCAGTAATAGAGGATAATATAATGGAAGCAACTCAAAGAAAAATAATAATAATTTTATCCAGGGATTGATATAGCTTTAAGCTATATTGGTATAGTTTAAAAATGTTTTTATTAAGTTTATTTATTTATTTTTGAGAGAGAGCATGAGCACAAGCAGGGGAGGGGCAGAGAGAAGGAGAGACAGAATCCCAAGTAGGCTCCACACCATCAGCACAGAGCCCAATGAGGGTCTTTAACTCGTGCACCATGAGATCAGGCCCTGAGCCAGATCAAGAGTTGTACACTTAACCGACTGCACCACCCAGGTGCCCCTACATTGATACAGTTTTAAGCTGTGATTGATATATCTCTAAACTCATTTAATGTTTTTTTTTTCTTTTCCTATGTCGGCCTTTATTTCCAACTGGTAAACCTTTGACTACTAGATTTGATTTGACTACTATTAAAAAGGTTACAATGATAACATTTCCATTACCCATATACAGAGCAGAGAGAAAGAAATAGCAAAAGTGAGGATGGGACTATCATAATACTTGGTGAATACTAGCTGAAATACTTTACATACATCAGAATCCCTTTCTAAGGGGTTTATGTGTAATTTCACTAATACAAGAAAATACCATCCTCTTTAATCATGACTGGCTAAGCTAGACTCTGTCAATGAAATGACATTGACTTTCCTTAGTGGATTTGTTGCTTTCTTTATAAAATGCAGATTGTGAAGAGAAATGAACAACCACAGGAGGCTCAATTCAAGTTTGTTGAGTCAATTAATTTAAATTCAACAAATGTTTATTGAATACCCACTGGGTATCAAACTTTGTGCTAAAGTAATTGATTCATAATGGTTTGGGTGCTTATTAATTAACAACATTTGCAATGCTTCCATTATTATATGTGTGATTGGGTGGCGTTCTGAGATAATTAACATTAAAATCCTGTGAATTTCTAAAGGAACTATACAGAAAGATAAACAAATATTATTCTCTGTACTCATAACTCATATTTTTTGTAACAATTTCTTTTGTAATGAATTTTCTATTCATTAGAAAATTGTGCCTTAAAACCAAAAATGGAATACTCACACTTGATAACAAATGTATATGAAAATCAAGTTTGCAATTATTTTGAGATTTTACTAAAATCCTCCAGAAATGACCCCATGAAATTACACTCACTCCAGAAGAAAGGTGCTTTTTAGTGGCACAATTAAATATTGGGCATCTCTTTGCATACATATTCAAATAATGAGAGAAAACAGTGAGAGGGATTAGATTCATTATCATGTGCATGCTTCTTCCCCTTTGCCTGCCTTTACTCCCCTCTCTTTTCCAAGGGAAAGACATGACTTCTTCCTATTTTGTAAATGAAGAAACAGGATACTGGGACAGAGTGGAGGTAAGAGTGTGCGACTTAATTTCAGTGGCTAAATCAATTACTGCAATGAAGACCTGGAAGTGGAGGGCGAAACTGGGAAAAAGAAAATTTGGGTTGGAAAGAATGATTGGCAGGAGGTGTGAGAGATTCCAATCAGTTATGGCAAATGAATGGGTTATTTGAAACATTTGCCCTGGGTTCTTCAGGAGACGTGAGTAAAGAATGAACTTCCTTTCTCTAACATCAGTTGTTGTCTGTTGCATCTCTAAATATGATGGTGCAGGTGTGGAATCCCAGTGTCTCAGGATTTATAATATAATAGTCAGTTTATTGCTCCTGTTCCAGATTTTCACCTTCTTACCATCTACCATCTACCTTCTACCATCATTGATTTATCATCATTATTGAATGGTTGCATGATTACTTCAACATTTTCTACGATTCTACATTGGTGTTTCCAAATACTAATTTTTTTATTACAACAATTTAATTATCACTTTCTTTGAAAGCATTACTGTTTGTGTTACCTTGAACATATGTATCCATGTGTGGATACAGACATAGATGTAAGCATGGGTATAGTCAACATAGAAGTTTAAAGGTATGCAAGCAGAATATTAGACCTTATTCTTAGAAATATTACAAGGATGTGGTGATTTTTTTGCCTGAGAAAACCTACTGTCTACCTCTGAAGTTAAACTATTTGGCAGCTACTGTTTGAATAAAGATGTAATATACCAATCCTGATACTGGGGATCTAAAATACTTTAAAATATCTTTTTAAGTTCTATTGTATTCTAAGTCTAGAATACCACTTAAGAAAATATTATTTTTAATTCAGAAATCAAATTTATGTCCAAAGATATTGAGTATTGTTTTTAGATAATGAAAAATTGGAAATATCCAAGATATCCTAAAAAGAGAATAATGGTTTTGTTAAATTGGTATAACCTTAAAACAAAATAGCTAGAAAATCTTTTCAGTTATGGTATTGCTGAAAAAGGTAAGATTAAACTACTATATGTACATATACACAATCTAATTTTAAAATATGGATAGAAAATTATTAAAAAGTAATGCAGTAGAATGCTCATAGTGGTTTTTAAGTGTTATTGAAACCAGTTAATTTTTATTTCCTTTTACATTTGTGCATTAACTGCCTTCCTAAAATTGTATAACTTTCAAAATAAAAAATAACTTTGAAATCTGATTATTAAGATTTTTATCTTCAATTCTATAAATAAAATTCCTTCTTCAGATTTCTCATATGCCCCCAAAATTGGCATGCACATCTACTCATTCAATCAACATGTATTGAGAGCACTCTATAGATGAGACAGTATGTTACATGCTGGGGACACGAAATGCCAAGCTTTAAATCAGGAATCTTTCCTTTCTTACTTTTTAAACAGTGAAAAGTGACTTGCCATAAGTCAAAAAATCAGATACATTATGGGAATGTTTACTAGGGTGTTAAAATGTGTATTATCTTTTTGCATATGTTGGGAATTTAAAAAAATAGGTAAAACTCACCTCCAAAAAAATCAATAAAATATATTGGTCACAGTTAATTTCCAAATGACATCTTAGAAGTAAATCAGCTTAAAAATAAGTAATAAAAAGCATGCTTATTTCACTCTTTCAAGCCCCAAAAAAAGAATCAAAATAAAAGACATTTCTAAGAAACAAATAAGACAACACAATAAAATCAACCAGGGAGTTTAAACCATCCATGGACTTCTGTCATTGTCTACACAGGTGTAGACAATGCACAGGGTGCAGTTTTCAATTTCACTCCTTAGGTGATCTCATATCGTTCAGTGTATTACATACCATGTTTAGGTTCATGTCTCCAAGTCTTACATATCTTGTCTAGATTACTCCCTTGAGTTTCATAATTATTTTATTTTATTTTTTACTATGAAATTTATTGTCAAATTGGTCATATATCCAACTAGCTCTTAATTCTTATTCCCTTGGATATCTAACAGAAATCTCATTTTAAAAACTGGAATACTGAGAGTTTCCCCCAAATCTGTGTCTCTTCCAGTTTTTAGTTTTATTTTACCTGAGGCTCAGACCAAACTCTTGAGCGCCTCCTTTATCTTTTCTTTTCCCTTTCTTCACACTTATATCTGATCCATCAGCAAATACTGTGGGCTCTACCAAAATATTTCCAGAATCTGGTCAATTCCTCTCTACCTTCACTGCTACCACCCATCTCATATCTGAATCATGATCTCTGTTTCTATCCTTCGTATCTCCTCATTCTCTTTTCAAAACAGACACAGTGTAATCTTGTCAAAATCTAAGGCAAGTGCCTCATCACTGCTCATAACTCTCTAGTGATTTCCCGTCTCACTCAGAGTAAAAGCCAAAGTCCCTACAAGGCCTTTGAAGGAGCACTGTGATTTGCCTCTCTCCAATGGCCTCTGATTTCATCACCTCATTCTAGTTCACTCTGCTCTAACACACTAATGTAATTACTATTCCTTAAACAAGCTCTCACTTCAGAGCATTTGTACCTGTGCCCGAATTTTTTTCTCACTAGCCGCAAGAATCACTCCTGCTCTTCCCTTTGATCTTCCCTCAAATGCCCCCTTCTCAATGAGAACTTCCCTTATTAGAGTAGGCAGTTAGGCTTTAGCAGCATGCCTGGAAGCCAGCAAAAGGAGAGTCCCGGCTTGTTATCAGGAAAGTTAGAGACCTGTCCTGGCAGCATTCCAAAAACAAAGCCACAAAAAAGATGGATCAAACCAGACAGGCCAAAGTCAAAAAAAAAAAAAAAAAAAAAAAAGCCTGGAGAAACTGACCAAATAAGGAAAAAAAGACATGAAACACTGCTCCCAAAGAAATTCCCTCCCCAAATATGAAATATTCCACTCCTTAGTTAACAACTGTCAATGAAAGATAGAGACCGGGTCCAGCTCCCCCTTGAATTTGCTTGCTCTCACTTCTCAAGAGTGTGCTCTCTTCTTAATAAACTCTTCACATGTACCATTCAACCACTGTCTGGGGCATCCTTGAGTTCTTTTCTTGCTAAGAAAATAAGAGCCTCTGGTGACATCCCAGGGACAGGCTGGGCAGGGGTCTCAGAGCCCAGGAGTCTGCCTAGTTCTCTTGGCAACATCTTGGCCACCCTGGCCAAAATTGCAACACCACCTCCCATAGGAATATTCCCTAACCCCCCTCCCTCCCTACTGTATTTTCCTACCTAGCACTTTTATTTATCTCTTTAATATCATACACCCAACCCTCCCCAATGTAAACTTCATGAAGGCAGGTATTTTTTGTGTCCTTTATTAATTGCTAGATTTCCTCTAGTTTCTAGGAGAGATGTTTTGTGTGTGGTTGATACACAACAAATATTTGTTTAATGAATGAATGAATGATCCATGGGGTGAGGGTTGTAACTTGGGTAGAAATATGAGTAGAATTTTAAAAAGGGACTAAAAAAGGAAACATACTTGTTTAAGAACATCTGGGGAATATAGCTGAAATATTTCTCTCATCAAACAGATAAATAGATGGTGAAAGTAAATCAGTATTGGTCAATTTTTATTGTTTCACTTTGTCTACCAACCAGCCTCATTGTAAAAGCTGGCTCATATCTTCAGAGATGGAATGGCTTTAGACTGGTCAGTTTCTGGCAATTATACCACAACCAAATTGCTCTCACAGTCCAAACTCCCAGCTAAGTTAGAGAGGGAGTTCTTCAATAATACCTGAACATGCAGGGTGCATTTTTCAATGTCTTTCCATTTACATAAGAGAGAGTTGAATTGCTCA
The DNA here is from genome assembly GCF_018350195.1 of Panthera tigris. NCBI lineage: Eukaryota > Metazoa > Chordata > Mammalia > Carnivora > Felidae > Panthera > Panthera tigris. The sequence goes on along the minus strand of NC_056663.1, from coordinate 123,302,680 downwards.
ACAGAGTAAATACAATCATTGGAACCATGTACATTTGCAGTTACTTTCAATGAGCTGGAAATGCTTTTGGAAAAGAGTATATTCAGTGTTGAGGTATCTAACATTTCAGTAATTGACTACATATGGAAACAAATGATTAGGAAATTAGATAAAGAAGTTACACTTAGTTTTATATTTCAATGAAATCACTTGGTAGGATTTTTTGCCATGTTTTGTAAAAAAATCATTTAATAGATAAGCTCAAGCAAACATAAATATGACCTATTTCTATTGCTGAGACACAAGTAACAATGATTCAGATATGCCATATTCAGTATATAACTCACAGATAATTATGTTCCATATTTGTAAGGAATCTAGTACATAAATCCTTAAATGGAGCAGTTTAACCAACTTTAAAAGAATGAACAGCTGAATGGAATTGTAATGATATAATGTAGAAGCATAAAAATTGAAAGAGTATAGTCACCTTATAAATTTTCTCCATTTCATATTTATGCTCTCTCTCCTCTATTTATTGTATCATATATCAAATGATTCTACTTTCTAGGAAACCTATTTTTATGAGAATAGCCCCAGTGATACAGCCATGGTAAATCTGGAGTAAGAACTTAAAGATACATGACCTCCTATACACTCCAGATGGCCTTGTATGATTTCTTCAATCATTTTGAAATTCAAAGAAGCTCTAGGGACATCAGTCAAATGGTGGCATTTAAATGTTCACCTATCTAGGGTTTTCTTGGGTGAAGAAGACGTCTGGATATATGTGCACATTTGGAAAGCAATGTAGTCCTAGCTTCTGCCACGCAGCCCTGAGAAAGAGCTGGTATAATCCATGAATAATGTGGTGATTGCCAACACAAAAGCAAATCGTGTTGTACCTTAAACCAATTCTTTACCTTGAGTGTCAAATTAAAGTGGTTAATATATCCATTGTCTTAGAAATAGCTTGATAACTCTTGATAAGACTGCAATATTTAAATTGCCACTAAGTTGCCACCTTCAATAACTTTGCCATGATCAATAAGTGGTTCGCTACATTTTGTAAGGTGATACCTAAAGCCGTTGTTCATGATGAGATGTCTGAAGCATTTAGTTATTACACTGTTTAAAAGACCCTTATTGGGGCACCTGGGTGGCTCAGTCGGTTAAGCGTCCGACTTCGGCTCAGGTCACGATCTGGCGGTCCGTGAGTTCGAGCCCCGCGTCAGGCTCTGGGCTGATGGCTCAGAGCCTGGAGCCTGCTTGGATTCTGTGTCTCCCTCTCTCTCTGCCCCTCTCCCGTTCATGCTCTGTCTCAAAAATAAATAAACATTAAAAAAAAAAAAGACCCTTATTTTATAAAGATCTGATATATAATTTTTAAGATATTCTTCTGTCTGTTGCTAATAACTACTTTGAGTATACTTTGAATAACCATTATAGAATATTCATGTTTATCCTTTTGTCACATAATCTGGGCTTTCTTCAATCTCATCCAAGCCTATTCTTTTATTAGACAAGTATAAATTATTATTAGATTATTTCAAAGACAGAGTCTTTATTTATAATAATAAGTCAGATATATAAGATGTTTATAATTTATAAAGCACTTGTATTTACACAACAGCCATATGCCATGAAAGTCTTAAAGCCAAAGTACAAGTTCACATGGCATCAGTTTTACTCAGGAGTAAATACAAAACAACATTTTATTGAAGCTAATGCAATATATTAAGAAGTAGAATTAGGGGCATCTGGGTGGCTCAGTCTGTTAAGCGCCCAACTTTGGCTCATGATCTCATGGTTTGTGAGTTTGAGCCCCGCATCGGGCTTGGTGCTGACAGCTCAGAGCCTGCTGTGGATTCTGTGTCTCCCTCTCTCTCTCTCTGCCCCTTCCCTGCTTGTGCTGTATCTCTCTTTCTCTCTCTCTCAAAAATAAATAAACAATAAAAAAAATTAAAGAACTAGGATGAAAAAGCCATATGCATGTGTTTTAGATTGCAAGAGAGCAAATATGTTTATTATTATTATTTTTTAAAGTAAACTCTACACCCAACTTGGAACTGGAACTCACAACCCTGAGATCAAGAGTCACATGTTTTGCTGACTGAACCAGTTGGGTGTCCTAGTTATATGCATTTTTATAAAATACCTAGTAAAATAAAGAAGTTTTATATAGTCCCAGGATTACATATCTATACCCCTAGGACCTTAAGATATACCCATGCAGAACCTGTGAGAGACACCAAATACATTATTTATATTATTTTAATCACTCTAACAACTGTATGTGACAGGTAGGGCAGAAGTTTAACAATCCCATTTTATAGACAAGAACTCCGAGACTATGAAGAATTCCATGATTAGCCAAAATGATGAATTATTAAGTATGAAACCCAGTTCCCAGTTGCTGACCTATATAAGTCTAAATCTCCTTCCTGAATTTCATGCTCATTTTAATAACAGTGGAGGAGGACAAAGAACTGTTAAGGAAAAAGGTAGTTAAAATATTAATAAGAATAGACCCAAACCATCAAATCAGGAATTAGCTTTCTTCTTCAATTCTGATATATACTTTCTCTGATTTATACAAACTCTATTCAATACATTTCATCCATATGGCACTTCTAGTATGGCTCAATTTTCAAAATGATGTAGCACGAATCACCCATAAGAAGTATCCAGCTAGCTAGCTACTTACCTATCCAGTTATCTATAAGTCGGTGCTGAGTTAAATGAAAATAATAAAAATATGGAAGGAAATATTCCCTGACCACAATAATGACTACAATAAAATTGTTCTCTGCATGACAGCCATGGCCTGGTGTGATCTGTATTGGATGCTGTAATATGAACTAAATGCAGTATATTAGTCAAAGGATCTCAGCAGCATAAGCAGCTGTTAATTGACAAAAATAAATTCAGCTGGTACATGAACTCATACCATGAACCATGTTTTATACTCCAACAATTTATGTGAAACTGAATGGGGCCCACATGGCATAACAAAACAATGGTTGTTAGAAAAATTACCCCCTCCATGACCACTTGATTTGTATATTTAAGTACTCCATCGTTTGGTACTTCATGCAGACTAAGTCATTACCAAAAGTGAAAAAATTGTTGGGAAGTTCAATTATTTTGCATGTCTACTAAATACATAAATAAGTGAATAGATCCAGTCCAATCTAGTTTTAGAGAGGGAATTCTTTAAAATGTGAGTTTGAGGTTTGGTATTTCTTACAATAGATAGAAATCTGTGAGATTCAAATTTCCAAAAGCTGATGTTATGGATTAATAAGGAACGACTTCAAATGAAATGTATAATCAGTAAAATCTCTTTTCATATATTGCATCTGTTTGACAGATTGGGTTATGCTACAGTTAGTTATCAGGTGAAACAGATATTATTTTTTCCCAGATACTGACCTTGACTCTTACCTGAGTATCAAGAAGATTTTTTTTATAAAATTGAAAAATAGATACAAGCAATCATCTGTATTGTCTCACTTTACCAAATCTGTTACATGTATTCTGTCATTTAATTCTCACAAAAAACTGTTAGGTAATTTTATCTGCATTTTCTATAAGAGTTAAGTCACAGTTCAGAGCAGTTAAACAACTATCCCTGAATCTCACATTAAAACTGGGATGTGAGAGGTGAAGGGGATTAAGAGTACACTTATCATGACGAGCACTATGTTGAATCACCATGTTGTACATCTGAAACTAATATAACACTGTATGTTAGCCACACTGGAATTAAATTTTTTTTTAAAAAAACTGTATTTGATACCAGATCTATGTAACTACTCCAAAGTTGATTTTTTTAGTAATAAATACCATATATTTGCCTCTAAATGAATACAAGAATCTTTAAAAAATAAACCCAAGTCAGGGTATCTTTTCATTTTCTAAGCGTAGAAAAACTACATAAAATCATGAAATCTTTAACTGGAGATGACAATCCCAAAGGTGACTACAATGATCTCTGCCTATTGGCATTCACACCCTTGTATAATCACCTTCCCTGGGGTGTGAGTGGGGCCTGTGAGTACTTTGTAAATAACAGAATATGTAAGAACTGATGGGATGTCACTCCTGTGATGACCTCACAGTTTATGAGTCTTGCCAGCCAATGTGCTTGAGAGCTTCTCCTTGCTGGCTTGATGCAGTCAGCAATGTTGAGAAAGCCCACATGGCAAGGAATCAGTGGTCTGTGGGACCTGAGGGAAGTCTCAAGTGAGAGCTGACAGCCAGTAAAAGTCAGGGCCTTCAGTCACACAGCCACAAAGAAGTAAATTCTGCAACAATGTGGATGAGTTTAAAAGCAGGTACATTCCTCCCTGGGTGAGTTGAAAGTACAGTTCAGCCAACGCCTTGATTGTGGACCTGCTTAACCTTGAAAAGAGAACCCAGTTAGGGTGTGGCAGGACTCCTGACCTACAGAGACTGAGGTAATAAACGTGTTGTTTTAGCCATAAGTTTATGGCAACTTTTTATGAAGCAATGTGATACTAACGCTCTGAATGAGAAGCAAGGTTGGCAGGGATGCTTCAGAAAGGAAAAAGGACATCTCTATTTGACTACGTTGCATCTGAAGCATATCCGTGTGCCTCCTCCATCCTTGAAATACCCACTGTAGACTTTTGGAGTTACCTCAATGGTCTTGACCTTGAGTGCTATCATGTAAAGTGGACAGAAGTTTTGCTTTTTCTCAAAGTATTTTTATTCTGTAAGTGAGAAATTATCTCCTGAGTCATTATTATTCAGCATCAAATATGCAGTATTTGAATTGAGATTTTGTTAATGCACCAGACAAAAAAAATAACAATGTTCTTTTATTTTTCTTGTTGTACCTTGATTTTCTTGAGTGCCCTTTATAAAAAGTCAAGGTGTACCCAGGGAAAAAGAACTGAATTTTAGAAACTTTGGAGTAATGTTGCTTAATTTCAAAGACTATTAAATGTCAGGAAACCATCTGAAGAAAGGTGAAAATGTTTGGAAACGATATTTGTTTGATCATTGTTAAATTGTCAATAGTGTTTGGAAGAAATTTAGATGTATTTATAAGCATTGAAGCGTTTCTTGATTTATTATTTGCATAGTTTCTATCACTACAATGAAAATTACCACAAACTTTGCAGTTTGACAACACAAAGTTACTATCTCACAGTTCTGTAGGTCAAAACTTTAGTAGGTTTGGCTGGTTTCTTTACTCTGGGTCCCACAAAGCCAAAACAATGTATCATAAGGGCTGTGCTTTTTTTGGAGGTTCTAGGAGAGAATCCATTTCCAGACTCTTTAAGAATCCATCCATTGGCAGAGTTCAAATTGCAGGGGGTCCTACTGAGGACCTATTTCCTTGCTGGATGTTGGCAGAGGGTTGTTCTTAGCTTCTTGAAGTGACCATATTCCTTGGCTCATGGCCACCTCCCTCCATCTTCAAAGCCAGTAATCCGGGCTCAAATTCTTCTCATGTTTCAAATGTTTCTGCCTCATCTAGCTGCTTCCTTTCTCTTCTGCTGCATGTCTCCAACTGTAGCCAGAGAAATTTCTCTCTTTTTAAGAGTTCATATGGTTAAATTGAGCACAGCTAGATAACCCAGGCTAATCTCCTCATCTCAAATATTATACTCATATCTGCAAAGTCTCTTTAATATATAACCATAATATATTCATAGAATCTGGGAATCAAGGAGTGGGCCTTTTGGGGAGGAGATTTATTCTGTCTACCACACTATTCTTCAGATAAATTAAATTATAATTTAATAATAGATGACTGTATAGAGCCAAAAGCATCTTTAAATTGGGCGAAACAGTGTCTCAACAGAGTTTTCAGTTGTGTCATTCTGTGATCTTTATTTAGAATTACTCCAATCAGGGGGTGGCTGGATGGCTCAGTTGGTTAAGTGTCTGACTTCTGCGCAGGTCATGATCTCATTGCTCGTGAGTTCGAGCCCCATATCGGGCTCTGTGCTGACAGCTCAGAGCCTGAAGCCTGCTTCAGATTCTGTGCCTCCCTCTCTCTCTGCCTTTCCCTTGCTCGTGCTCTGTCTCTCTCTCTCTCTCTCTCTCTCTCTCAAAGATAAATAAACATTAAAAAAAATTAGAATTACTCCAATCAGCCTGGAATAGGGCACACAATCTTGATTACATATTAAAAAAAAGTTCAAAGCAGAAAAGCGTACAATTTCTTGTATCATTTTCTTTTCTTCCATGTACAGAAGCTCATTTCAAAGCCTATCTGTAGTTACCAAACTTCATAAACTCTTATTTTATGTTTTTGCTACCTAATTGTCTAAAAATGATATATATTTCTATTTTTCACTCTTTATTCTGAAAGTTTCTTCACTGACTTTTTTTAATTATTATAAAAGGTACATAGAGTTTAAAATTTTAACCCTTTTTTAAGTGTAATTCACTGTCTTAAAGTACATCCACAGTGTTATATAACCATCACCACTATTTCCAGACTTTTTCATCATCTCAAGTAGAAATTCTATACCCATTGAGTAGTAATTCCCCAACACCCTTCTCCTCCCAGCTTCTGATAGCTTCTATTCTACTATCTGTCCCTAAAAATTGTTCTATTCTTGGGGCACCTTAGTTAAGCAGCTGACTTCAGCTCAGGGCATGATCTCACAGTTTGTGAGTTTGAGTCCCACGTCAGGCTCTGTGCTGACAGCTCGGTGCCTGGAGCCTGCTTCAGATTCTGGGTCTCCCTGGCTCTCTGCCCCTCCCCTACTCGTTCTGTCTTTCTCTGTCTCTCTCTCTCTCTGAAAAATAAATAAACATTATTTTTTTTTAATTTGCCTATTCTAGATACCTTACATATGTGTAATCATACAATTGTTTTCCTTTTGTGTCTGGCTTACTTCAGTTAACATGTTTTCAAGGTCCATCCATGTTGTAGCATGTATCAGAACTTTATTCATTTTGATTGCTGAACAACATTCCATTGTATATATGTACTACATTTTGCTTATCCAATCGTATGTCGGTGGACACTTGGGTTTCTTCTGCATTTCCCCTTTTGTGAATAATGATGTTAAGAACATGGGTGTATAAGTATCTCTTGGAGACCCTGCTTAACTTTTTTCAGGTGTATATGCAGAAGTGAAATCACTGGATCATGTGACAATTCTGTTTTTTACTTTTTGAGGAACTGCCGTACTGTTTTCTGTAGCAGATGCACCATTCTAAATCCCCACCAACAGTGTGGATTCCAATTTCTCCACGTCCTTGCCAATACTTGTTATTTTCTGTTGTTGTTTTGTGTGTTTTTTGACAGCAACTACCCTACTGGATGTGTAGTGGGATTTAATTGTGGTTTTGATTTGCATTTTCCTAATTATCAGTGATGTTGAGCGTCTTTTCATGTGCCTGTTGACCATTTGCATATCTTCTTTGGAGAAATATCCACTCAACCCCTTGGCCCGTCTTATAATTTGTTTGTTGTTGTCGTTTTGTTGTTAAGTTGTAGGAATTCTTTATTCTCAATATCAAAAATAACCCACATCAGACATACAAGTTGCAAACATGTTCTCCCATTCTTTGGGTTGTCTTTTCACTCTCTTGATAGTGTCCTTTGATCTTTGATGCACAAGTTTTTAATTTTGATGAAGTCCAATGTACCTTTTTTATTGTTGTTGTTCTTTTTTGCTGCTGATGCTTGTGCTTTTGGTATCATAGCTGAAAAATCATTGCTAAATTCAAGGTTGTAAAGATTTTCTTCTATGTTTTTGTCTAACATCTTTATGGTTTTAGTCCTTATATTTACGTCTTTGATCTGTCTTAAGTTTTTACTGACTCTTACACTTACAGTTTATTCTTCCATTTTCAAGATTTCAATTCAGATACAAAAAGTGTTGTTCATTTTGTTTTCTTTCTTTCTTTTTTTCTTTTCTTTCTTTTTTGGATTGGCAGCAAAAAAGATTTTCCCTTCTGTTTCAACTGGAAATCTGAAATGAACAGTCTCTGATTGTTTGGTATTGTGTTTTATTTGTTTTAATAAATATAATAGAGAATGAAGGTATAAATACTTTATAAACTATATCCACCAACCTTTTTCTCATACAGTTTAAAAATGTACACATGGAAATCTAAGGAACTAAGGTTTCTTCCGCTTGGGAAGAAAGTTGTTAAATTTGTGTATCTACTATTGTGTAGTAAAGGATTTGGCTCGCTTTTGTATACAGTTCTTAGGAAACAACCTCTTAACCTTTGGAATTTCCCAAGTGATAGGGGTATCTTTGTTATCTAGTGTGGACCCCTGGATCACATTTGATACTTTATGTTAATGAGTTGACTCTGGTGGGTCCCTAATTTATGCTAATGAAATGACCCAGAATAGGGGCTGGCCATGCCAGAAAGACCAGTCATGTGATTAGAGTGTTTGGGCTTTAAACCAGGTGATATCTACCCTACCTCTGAGGAGGATAGGGAATCTGGAGATTGAGGTTAACCATATGGCCAATATTTTATTCAGTTATGCCCACATAATGAAGCCTCAGTAAAACTTTGGGCACCACAGCTTGGGTCAACTACCTCACCCTTTGATTCTGAAAGGGTCATAAATCCCTGAAAATTCTGCATTTGCAACCCTCCCAAACTTTGCCCTGGGTACCTTTCCTTTTGGGTGATCTGTATCCTGTTGCTATAATAAAACTAATTATAAGTATGGTGCTTTCAGTAAGTTCTTTGAGCTTTTCTGCAAGTTATTGAACTTCAGAGGTATCATGGAACCCCTGAATTTGTGGCCAGCTGGTCAGAATTGAAGGTGGCTCTGGTGACTCCCAAACTTGGAGCTGGTATCTGAAGTGAGGACAGTCTTATGGAGGAGTATACACTTTATCTCAAATTTTGCCACCTCCCAATATCTATTCGAATAAATACTGTATGGTGAAGGGAATAGTCAGCTTCCTTTGTGTTAGGATACATTAGTGCCACCTCCCCAGTTGCCCCAAAGCAACTGAAACTTTGTACTTAGAAAGATACAATTAAAAACCATGTATCCTCAGAGATATCTTTTAAAATTCAAAAGTATCTGTGATTGGTAGCATATCAAAGTGTTTTTAATCACTCATATCTAAGGCCACTTAATCTATTAGAGTAGTAAAAACAACCTGTCATGATGTATGAAGGAATAATAGTTTCAAGAAAGGATAGTAACCTGAGAAAATTTCAAGGCTGGGTTTTCATGTGGACTACTAGAGAACACCATGTCCCCTGGAGATGTAAGCAGGAAAAGAGAGCATAGAGAGAAGGGGCAAGATACTTTAAGAACAGGGTGAGAATGTCCCCAGTGCAAACCATTAATTTCATTAAACCATTAACAACCATTAACATAGCCTAAGGCTAAGCATACATTTTGAAATAAAAATTATTAATCTCAAAATCCACAGAAGATACAATGCATACGTGTGGGGTGCCTGGGTGGCTCAGTTGGTTAAGCATCCCATTTTGTCTCATGATCTCATGAGTTCAAGCCCCATGTCTGGCTCTGCGCTGACAGCTCAGAGCCCGGAGCCTGCTTCAGATTCTGTGTCTCCCTGTCTCTTAGCCCCTTCCATGCTCATGCTCTCTCTCTCTGTCTCTCGATAATAAATAAACATTAAAATTTTTTTTAAATAAATAAAAAACAATGCATATTTGTTTTCCTTTTGTAAAAAAAAAGCTTTCCTAAGCTCATCCCCCTTAATACAGATAACAAGAAAACACCAGGGCAGTCCCAAGCCATAAACCAACAATGAAATCCAGTGACCTTTATTTGTTGTTGTAGATACTTGCAGAATTGTAGACAAGTGAACTGAATAACTGTGAAGCAGACTCATGTGATTCACCAAAGAGACTTCTGCGTTGTGAAATCTATGCATTAAATATTTATTAAGCAGTACCTGTAGTTCACCCTTGTAGTAAGTTTTATAGGATATTCAAAAGAAAAATCAGAATCAGATTATCTTCAGGAATTGTATCATTATGCTGGGGAAACATTTCACATTTTAGTGATACACAAAATGTAGTAAAAAATAATTCATTCTGAAAAAGAGAAATAAGTCTAGAAACACACAAAAGTCACTGGTTATTCCTGGGTGAGTGTTTCAGAAAAAAATTTACATAAGGTTATTTCTTAGAAGGAGTTTACAAATAAATAGCAATTTTATAGGCAGATTGTGGCACGATGTGTATTTTGGGTAGACAGAATAAAATATGTATGAAAAACATAAAGTAATAGAAGGACAGATTTAAAGAGAAAGTAAAATAAATATAAAAGGTAAGACAGTCTAGCCATAAACCAACAGCTAAACCCAAGGAACTTTGTGGAGGAACAGAGAGGTTCAATCAAGAAAGTTCTCGTGTGTCCTCCTAAGGAGCCTATGCTTTATTGACTAGTGAAGTCAAGTGAAGGGTTAGCAGGAATAGTGATTACAGTGAAAAATAAAACAGAACCCTGGCTTTAGTGTGAAGAGAATTAGACAGGAGTGGAAGAGAGGCAGGTAGAAAAGTTAGGGGGGTATTTCAATAACCTTGCTAAATTATGAGTACTTAATACTATATTATGGGTAGGGTGAGGTGCAATAGGAGAAAAATAGAGAAACTGAAGATATACAAGGATTGCCACCAACCATTGTTACTAGGGGTGAAGGGATAAGAATGATGTTGAATTAGTTTGGTTTTAACATGTAGTGTTTTAGGTATCTGTGGAAAAGCCAAGGATAGATAGAGATATAAGCATAGAACTCAGGAGAAAAAAAATGCATTCTAATTTACACCACTGAGAGTTATTATTGTATTGATTCTAGTTGAAGCCCCTGGAGTGAATGAAATTGCTCAGAGAAAGTAGATGCAACTAAAGAATATAAGGAAAGAAATATAAACCATGATCCTGGGGAACACTAACCCCAAATGAGATAGAAAGACAGAGAATGCAGTAAAAAGAATAATATAGAATAATCTGGGAAGTAGAAGGAAAAGAAGAAGAGAGTGGGGGTGGCAGCCAAAGGAAAAGCTTTTCACAAAGGGACAGTGGCCCACGATTTCAGTTACCACATGAAGAGCACAGGAGAACAATGTTGAGAACGGCCAACTGGATTTGAGAATTACAAGGTTGTGAGGAACCGTCTGTGATACAGATTCAGTCATACCCTGAGGGTTATCTCCACTTCCTCCTCCTTTAAGTCAAGAAGGTCAAGCTTGACCAGGAGAAGCAGGGCAGCTTGGTGAAACACACACAGTTGAGAGGCTTGCACATGTGTATACACTAAACAATAGGATTCATTGATAAATCAGAAGAACAGATTAATGGAAATAAAGGACAATTAATCAGAGAGAGAGGAGGTCGACTTGAGTTCAGGGGAGGATTGTGCCTTAAAATTAACATAAACACATGATATGCTGAATATGAGAAAGAAAGATGATTCTGGGCTTGAAGTATTTGAGAGACTTGGAGCTGTCAGGGCTTGTGCAGGACCTTGAAGGCTGACCCAAGTTAACGGGAGAGATGTGAGCACTTGGGGCAGAGAAACATAGTCACACAAACTGTTCATCAAACTGCTCGCCAATTTTAGGAGAAGCTTCATGGTGTGAGGATCTAGAGTTACAAATTGAAACTGAGAAGTTTTATAGTTTCTAGAATTTCTTTCCTAAATTGAGCTATAAATGTTTGATAGTCAATGGAATGGGCTGAGGCATATCACCATGTTTTTCTTATTCTGTTGTAAAAGAATGAGAGCCAGAAAAAGATCATATACCACAAAATATACCACTTAAGCTCACCACATGGAACTAGAATACCTAGGGGTTTTGTTCCTTTTCATTTATTTTTACTTGTAGGCAAGATTTTTTTGTTTGTTTGGTTGGGTTTTTTTGTTCTGAAAGTGTGCAAGTGTGGCATAAAAGCTAATCTTAATAAAGATAATATAAAGAAGTGAAGTAAAATCATTCATCCTACTTCCATCCAGAGATGATAGTCATTATAGATAATAACTATATATTTTTAGGTAAATACCCTTCTGGTCTATGCATTTGTTACATAATTGATACACTGCAAATAGAGAGAATATAACTTTAATTTCATACATTTATAAGCAATTTTCCATGTCTTGAAAAAAGCCTTGTAAAACATTTTGAAGGTCTACAAAGCATGTTCTAATATGTTTAGCCATTTGCTTATTATTAAATATTTAGTTTGGGTTTATTTTCATAATTCTAAATAATATTTATGTGCATATATCATTGTATACATTGCAGGTTATCATCTTATAATAAATATTAGACATTATATTATGAAAACAATGGGTGGAACTGAGATATCTTATTTCCTCAACTGATATTTTTATCAAACTCACGAAATATTTGTTTTATGTAATTTAATGAATGACCAAGAATTAAACCCATGCCTTCACATACAAAGGGAAGGATAGTTTTCTCCTCTTGGGGTCTTTGATATTGTAATATTAGAATAAGTTTGTGGGAAACTATTTGGTGGAAGCACTTGGTTTGTTTAGCTAAGTTGAAGGAAGAGAAATAAAATAGTTATATACCTGGAACAGTGCTGCATATCTACTGTAATGCATATAACTAAAATAAAATATGATTTATAACAGTACTTAGAACAAGAATCACTATTACAAGCAACATTCATGGAAGAAAGTTTGTTAGATATATGAGTTTACCTGTATTTCTTTTTTTTATGAATATAATTTATTGTCAAATTGGCTTACATACAACATCCAGTGCTCATCCCAACAAGTGTCCTCCTCAATGCCCATCACCCATTTTTTCTCTCCCCCACCACCCCCATCCACCCTCAGTTTCTTCTCCGTGTTTAAGAGTCTTTTGTGGTTTGCCTCCTCCCTCTCTGTTTGTATCTATTTTTTACCCTTCCCTTCCCCCAGTTCAGTTTCTCAAAATCCACAAGTGAAAACATATGATATCTGTCTGACTGACTATCTGACTGACTTATTTCACTCAGCATAATAACTTCCAGTTCCATCCATGTTGCTGCAAATGGCAGGATTTCATTCTTTCTCATTACCAAGTAGTATTCCATTGAATATACAAACTACATCTTCTTTACCCAGCTGATGGACATTTAGGCTCTTTCCATAATTTGGCTATTGTTGGAGGCACTGCTATATGCACTGTGGGGTACACGTGCCTGTATGCGTCAGCACTCCTGTATCCCTTGGGTAAATTTCTAGTAGTGCTATTACTGGGTCATAGGGTAGTTCTATTTTTAATTTTTTGAGGAACCTCCATACTGTTTTCCAGAGTGGCTGCATGCAACCCACCGCTGAAACTAATAGAGAGCTTCCTTTTATTCAATAGCTTAATGTAAATCCCACGACAAAATATAGTATGAACTCTTAGGTAAACTGGTAGGTAGGTAGACAGATAATTTTATACGTCAACTTTACTGGACTAAGATACCCAGTTGTTTGGCAGTATCAGTGCAGATACTACTGTGAAGGTATTTTTTAGATGTGATTAACATTTCAATGAGCAGACTTTGAGTCAAGAAGATTACTCTCCATGTTGTGGGTGGGCCTCATCCAGCCAGTTGAAGGCCCTAAGAGAAAAGACGGAGGTCCCTGAGAAGGAAGGCATTCTGCCTCCAGACTGCCTGCAGATTCAAGACACAACATCAACTCTTGCTGGAATTTCCAGACTGCTCATCTGCCCTACAAGTTTCAGACTTGTCAGCCCCACGATCACAACAATATGAACCAATTCTTTAAAATAAATAACTTTCTCATTTATGACGTATATTAGGTAGGATAACTATGTAGGACAGGTGATAAAAAGGGATACAAATATGTATCTTCTATTGTTTTTTCCCGTCTCCGGAGAACCCTAATATAAATAGATAGGTAGGTAGTTGCATGGATATGGATGGAGAAATAGGTAGATAAAGAGGTGCTGCCTCCAACTGATTTGAGAGTGTGTGCTGAAAGTACATTGTAATTAGAGTCAAAGACTGGGGTCCTGGCTCTACCATTTACTAGTTGTGTGGCCACAGAAAATATTTTAACCTTTTTGGGTAACAGTGTCCTCATTTATAAAATAGAATCAGTAATATCTTTTTTGCACATTTGACATTATGAAAATTAATGATAAAAATAACATGAATAATGGCCTGCTTTCTAATACACATTGAGTGCTAACTGAACCATGCAGTGGTAATCACTTTGCACGCATCATCTCATTTAATCTTCACCAAAGACCTTTGAAATAGATACAATTATATCTTATGGGGCACCTGGGTGGCTCAGTCAGTTAAGCAGCCAACCTTGGCTCAGGTCATGATCTCACAGTTCGTGGGTTCAAGCTCCACATCGGGCTCTGTGCTGACAGCTCAGAACCTAGAGCCTTCTTCAGATTCTATGTCTCCCTCTCTCTCTGTCCCTCCCCTACTCACACTCTGTGTCTCACTATCTCTCAAAAATAACTAAATAAACAATTATCATGAAAAGATGCTCAATGTCACTCTTCATCAGGGAAATACAAATCAAAACCACACTCAGATACCACCTCACACTGGTCAGAGTGGCTAAAATGAACAAATCAGGAGACTATAGAAGCTGGAGAGGATGTGGAGAAACGGGAACCCTCTTGCACTGTTGGTGGGAATGCAAACTGGCGCAGCTGCTCTGGAAAACAGTGTGGAGGTTCCTCAAAAAATTAAAAAATAGATCTACCCTATAACCCAGCAATAGCACTGCTAGGAATTTACCCAAGGGATATAGGAGTGCTGATGCATAGGGGCACTTGTAGCCCAATGTTTATAGCAGCACTTTCAACAATAGCCAAATTATGGAAAGAGCCTAAATGTCCATCAACTGATGAACGGATAAAGAAGATGTGGTTTATATATATAATGGATTACTGCTTGGCAATGAGAAATAATGAAATCTGAACATTTGTAGCAACGTGGATGGAACTGGAGATTGTTATGCAAAGTGAAATAAGTCAGGCAGAGAAAGACAGATACAATGTGTTTTCACTCATATGTGGATCCTGAGAAACTCAACTGAAAACCGGGGGGAAGGGAAGGGGTGAAAAAAAAGTTACAGAGAGGGAAGGAGGCAAACCATAAGAGACTCTTAAATACTGAGAACAAACTGAAGGTTGATAGGGGGTGGGAGGGAGGGGAGGGTGGGTGATGGGCACTGAGGAGGGCACCCGTTGGGATGAGCACTGGGTGTTGTATGCAAACCAATTTGACAATAAATTTCATAAATTAAAAAAAACTATAATTATGTCTTAATTTTATAGATAAAATCTCAGCTTGGGTATTACTTCCTCAGAGACCATCCTGATCATCTTACCTAAAATAACACCCATTCTATTGCAATTCTCAATCATCTCTCTGATTAATATTTTAAGAGCAGTAAGCACAGTCCAAGATTTTCTTCCTTAAAAGACTTGTTTACTATTTTACTATTAACTTGGCAGAGAATAGGCATTAATTTAATACTTGAAAAATGAATGTGTGAATGAATGAACAAAATGTTTTGGGGCGATATTGAGCATATGTGATAATTCACCATATATAACCATTAAAAATTTACAAGTAAAAGCTCCAGGATGAACATTATTGCAGTTTATACTTCTACACAAGCAACAGGCCTGCACGACTCATCTCCACTCTTGCTGAGGGACCTGAAGCTCAAGCAGTTCTTAGTCATCATCTCCACTGCCCTGTAGGACCTGACAGCTGCAAAAACGGACGAAGAAGGGAGATGCACTCCACAACCTCACATACTCTCTTCTTGCGCAATACTTTCTCTGGAAAAGCTAATGTTTAGTGCATTATGTTGATTTCTGCCTCTTCCACCATAATTTCCCTTTTAATGGATCCAGTCTTTCACTAGAAAGTCCCTTTGGCTCTGCTGTCTTGTTGTTAGGGTCTTGGTTTTATTTGAGGACCTCCACCTCTCCACTAGCTCCTGTACACAGCAGGCTGTACCCCAGAGAAAGGAGGAGTTCCTGGAGGTGGTCAGAGTGGTCATAAGTAGAGGTCCCAGAAATGCCGGGCACATGTACATATGAAAAGCAACCAAGAACCAACACCTTTGTTTCCCCACCATAGTCTAGGATGAGCCAGCCTGACTGGCAGGGGCTTGAGGAGGAGTGTGAGAAGAAATATTTAAACTGAAGTTTTACTGATGGGTAAACTGTGACCCTACAGGTCATGATTTGCCCAGGTTTACATGTTAATGACAGAGAGAGGGTAGAACTCTTGATAATGATTCCATTACATAGTGTTTCACTTTTTTTTCATAACTGACAATAAACATTACAAAACTTATTCTTAATAAATACATTTGAATAATAAAGGGAAGAAATGCTCTTTCAGAAGATGATAGATGAATACCTGCATTTGGCAAGGCATTCTCTTCCCAGAGGCCTAATTAGGTTATAATTTCAAAAGATGCTTCATGTGGCTCTCTGATGGTGCCACTACTACAGTTTCATGCTTCATTTCTCACCCTCCCCTGAAACGCTGTTGCACATGGTCCAGCAGCTGTTGTAACCAGGCATCAAATTTTCCTTTTACTAATAATTTTGTAGAAATCCTGATATGGTCACTTTTATCTTTTTTTTTTTTTATTTTGAGATAAAAAGAGGGCACAAGTGGGGGAGAAAGAGAGAGAGGGTGAGAGAGAATCGCAAGCAGGCTCCATGTTGTCAGCACAGAGCCTGATGCATGGTTTGAACTTACGAACCATGAGATCATGGCCTGAGCCGAAATCAAGAGTCAGACGCTCAACTGACTGAGCCACCCAGGTGCCCCCGTCACTCTTTAAATGCAAAGTCAAAGAAAAAATATTACTTCATCTTCCAAAACCAATGCTTGCAGAGTCAAGTTGTGAAGGGCACTTTCCATTTGGCTCGTATTTGGTGTTTTATGAGTTGAATTATGAGGCATCATCCAGCAAAATTAAGCATTATCTATAGACTGGTGGTTCTCTTCATTGGCAAATTGTGCTTCAAAGTTGTGCGATTACTGGTTCAGACTTACAGGCTGGATGAGACAAACCACGCTTCAATCTGATGTGACATGCTTCAGTGTTAGAGGGTAACTTGTGAGCATTTGGTCTCACAGGGCTTAGTTATTTATATTTTCAATGACAACTCATAATTTCATCTGCATTTCTCTCCTAAACACATTCATATCCAGAATCCCAGAATCCTTCATTTCTCTGTTATTTTGTATTATGTTTGCATTATTTCCTTTGTCATCTTTAAAATCGCCCTAAACTCATTCTTTTCATCATTTCTGAACAAAGTAGTCACAGAAAGCAAACTTTGTTTTAATGCATAGTTGACTTGGCACACTGTAATTTTACAAGAGTGTAGCAAAGGCAGAGGCTGCTACAAAGTGAGATGGTTTCCCATAGGCCTTAATTATATATTTCTATCAGACAAGGTAATTCACTGAAATAAAAATTTTCACAGCAACATAGTGAGAACGGTAGCCATCTAATTAAGTCGTTCCCTAGGTGAGAGAAATCAGATAAAAATATCTAGGTGGGCTCCATGTAACATCTAGTCCATTCTTTCTCTAACTTTCATTTATCTTACTTTAAATAAAGAGGGATGAGGGAGTACTTATTTGGGAAAGTTTAAAGAGAGCTGTAGAAATGGCCACTGGTGATGAGGTGAAAAATGTTCCATAGAATGAAATAGAATGTATAGAAACAGCAAGTACCTGCCGCTCCCTTCAAATATGCTAATGAATACACTGAAACAAGACAAAAATTATGTATATACTCTGCTCTGTACTAAGAGGAAAATGTTTATAAATAAGAATGACTCCTGGGAGAATGTATATATAAAAGTAGACTATGACTATGCCCATATCAATATTTTCAGGAAATATTGTCCTGTCTTCCTTTATTTTTTAAAATGTTTATTTATTTATTTTGAGGGTGGAGGGGCAGAGAGCAAGGGAGAGAGAAAATCCTCAGCAGGCTTCGCACTGTCAGTGCAAACAGCACTCTACGTGGGGCTCTATCTCACGAACTGCAAGACTGCGACCTGAGCCGAAATCAAGAGTCCGATGCTCACCCAACTGAGCCACCCAGGCACCCCCGTCTTCCTTTAAATGCATCCTGACAGTGAGCAGTTTTTACTCACTTCATTGCTACCAACTTTGATCCCAAACACCGTGAGCTCACACCTCAGTTACATCAGTGGCCTAATGTCCTTACTTCCTACCCTTACTCATTACAGTGCTTTATCAAATCAGCACTCACAGTGATCCTTTAAAAATATAAAGTAGGTTGGGGCACCTGGGTGGCTCAGTGGATTGAGCATCCGACTTCTGCTCAGGTCATGATCTCACAGTTCGTGGGTTGGAGCCCCAGGTCGGGCTCTGTGCTGACAGCTCCCAGCCTGGAGCCTGCTTCGGATTCTGTTGTCTCCATCTCTCTCTCTCTGCCCCTTCCCCACTCACATTCTGTCTCTGTCTCTCAAAAAATAAATGTAAATGTAAATATATATATATATATATATATATATATATATGGCAGGTTGTATCAATATTCATTTTAAATTTGGTGGTCTCTTTCATTCAGGATGGAAGCCTTACAATGACCTAAAAAGCCTTACTGAATATAGAACCTGGTGTTCTGAGCATTTTCTTATTTCTTTGTAACAGATCACCTTAAAAGTTAGTGGATGAAGAAACACTGATTATGTTATATATCTCCTCATTATTAAATCAGATAAAACTATATTTTATTTTTATATCTGGGGTTGATTAAGCTTGGCTGGTGGTACTTTCTTGGGTTCTCTCATGCACTTGGAGTCCAATGGTGGCTGGGCTGGAATCATCTGACAGGCCTTTTAAGTTGCAAGTCTGACAACTGATGCTGTCTGTCAGTAGTCTGTTAGTTGGTGGCCTGTTCTTGTGGCCTGACAGCTGTGCTCTAAGAACAAGTATCCCAAGGAACGGAAGGTACAAGGTGTCAATTTCTTAAGTTTTGCAGCTAGAAACTAGCACAGCATAACTTCAACTATATTATATTGGCCAACTAATCACCAGGCCTAGATTTAAAGGGAAGGGACCTAGGCCCCACCTCTTGATGGGAGGAATGTCAAAAAATTTGGGAGTTATGTTTTAAAATAACTATAGCTGATTACTTCTCAGACCTTACCTTGTATACCTCTTCGTGTTGACTCATTTCTAGGCATACTCACCTCCTTGTTGTTCCTTGAACACATCAGGTGGACTCCCTTCTTAAGGCCTTTGTACTAGTGCTCCCTCTGTGTCCACAAATGAACCATCTCCTGTCTGCTCTCCCTGCCCCCAACACTGTCTAAATTCAATAGTGTTCCTGAAAGTCAGATCTAAAATTCCTTCCTTGAAAGTATGCTACTTTCTATACTAGGTTGTTCATTTCTTATAGGAACTTGATCTTACTTTTCCTTTGGTAAGCTTAATGAATTCAGTTATTACTGAATACAGAGTGGGTGGAAGGGTGATTAATCATTGATATTTATAATGAAGACTTAAGAGTACGCAAATAAACTTGACTCATCAAAAAAAATATAGTTGGCAAGATATAGTTAGTAAAACAAGGTTTTTTATGGTTGGTTGGTTGTTTATTTATTGAGAGAGAGAGAGAGAGAGCACAGGGCAGAGGGCAGAGAGAAAGAGGGAGAGAGAGAATCCCAAGCAGGTTCCATGCTGTCAGTGCAGAGCCTGATGTAGGGCTCAATTCTGTGAGATCATGACCTGAGCTGAAATCGAGTTGGACTCAACAGACTGAGCCCCAGACAAGGTTTTAACAATTGTATTTTCATAAGATTTTCAATAATGAATATTAATATAAAGAGAGAATTATGGTTAATTTAGAGTTAACCAGAAAATTATTTGAAATACTTCTTTCTTTAGATTTCTTTAAGTTCAAGTTTCTACTGAAAGAAACATGTAAAGTTACATCACAATAGATAAAAATTGCATCTCATATTTATGTATACTTGAGTATTATGTTCAGGGTTTTTGCTGAGAAGTGATGTGATAGTTTATTCAAAGATACATTTTATTTTTGCTATCTTACAAACTGGCAATAAAAAGCATTACAAATGGATGAAAATTTTCAGGCTTTTAACAGGTGATTGAGAAACGCATGCTTTGGTGAAGAAGGATAAAACATACAGTTGCAAAAATGTCCTTTGATGAACGATGTAGGAGGAAGGGCTAAAACATAATTATCCTATGTCACTCCTTGTGTCTAATTAACCACTAAGTGCTATCTACTCAATCTCTTGAATCTGTCCTTTTCTTTCCACCCTAGTACCAGCAACTTGAATTATGGCGTCATCATTTTGCAGTTGACTAAGGTAACAATTTTCTAAATGGCTTCCAACACTCCTATCTTGCCCCTCTAAGTTCACTTTTCACATTGTCAGGGTAATATTTCTTGAAACAAAACTCAGTCATGCAGTGACACAATTCCTTTCTTAAAACCTTTCCATAGCTCTCCTTAGGCCTAAGGAAAAGGAAAGTTGAAAATCCCCAGTGTGACACCTAGGTCCTTTTATGGCCTGGCCCCTGCTTCCCTCTTCAACTCCACCCTGTACCGTTCCCTCTCACACTCCCCATTCAAAATCCACTCATTCGGAAGCACTTGCAGTTCCTTGAAAAGAACCATGTTTTTCTTACTTTTGAGTGTTTGCACTTGTAATTCCTTCTGTCAAAACACCTCTTTCCTTTCTTCTGTAGGAATATATGAAGGTGTTAATATCTGTCCATTATCTAGTCCTCTCTATGCACATGAAGTGGGAATTGTGAATATAGAAAATTATGCGCAAGTCAGATGGTTTGAGACAAAGTAGGAATATCATCAAGACCAGGATGGACTGATCAGCATGCGTGGTCATACGCATTACCCAGGTTAAAAGAAGGTCCAGCAGTATATCACACTGGACCATTGACTCTTGGCAAGGCCAAGGCTGGATACACACTCCCTTGCTCTCAGATGGGAATAACTGAATGTGTGTTGTCTCTGGCTTATTGCTGATAGAGAAGGCCAAATGTACCTGGGTCACTAAGAAATTCTTCTGACTACATTGGATCTGGTGCTAATGACTTAGAATCTGATAGCGTGAAACTACTGGCCAGCAGTCAAACTTGAGGATTAATATTTCCCTGCTTCTGGATGACTTTCCTTACTTCTTCCTGGCCTCTCCTTTCCACACTGGGCCAATGGACTGCTGTGTGTCTGTGGTAGCCTGTGCTTACCTCTGTAATAGCATGTGCCAACCTCTATTGGTTGTAAATACCTGTTTATTATTTTACCTCCTCCACCTGTCTGTATGTTCTTTAATGACAAGGACTATGAATGATATCCCATCACCTAGCACAGTACCTGACACATAATGCATTTTGAATTAATAAAAGGAAGTCCTGAGACCTTGAAGAATACCGAAGTTTGAGACTATCACTTCAGTATATTCAAATTGTTAGAGAAAAACAAAAAGTACAAAACCTGCAAGTAGAGGACAACATTTTCCTGGATAAGAATTCTTCAGCTTACTTGGTAAGGACATGCGGTTCCAGTTTCTATAACATCACGTTATAACATACTGGTCAGAGTTGACATCCTTGCATTACTCTTAATCTCAAGGCAAAATGATGACTATTTCATCAAATTTGTCAAATGCCTCTTTTGATTCTATGGAGGTTATTTCATACTATTTTCTTCTAAATGTGATAATTAAATTAGTAAAAATGTTAGTGCTGAACAAATTTAGCTTTTCTGAGATAAACTCTGTTTGATTATGATGTATTATCCTTTTTATGTATTGCTTGATTTCATCCATTAATATTTTGTGTCTATGTTCATAGGTTTCAGATTTGATAAGTTCTTTTGACATTGATTCAGGTTCACTGAATCCTTTCCCATCTGTGCCCAGACCACATTAGCTTATTAAATAAATTCTTTATGATTTCACATATTCTTTATCCTTAGGAATCCCATTTGATTCTTTTTAGTTTCTCTCTCCTATTGTTCCCTTAAGTTGCTAAATTTTCTTCTAGAATATTTAACATATTTCTCATAGTTATTTAAAGATTCTGTCTGAAAATTCTAACATCTGGACCATCTCTGCGTCTGATTTTATGAAGTCTTTCCTCTTTTGAGTATATGCATTTTTTTGTTTACTTCTTTATGCGTCTTACAAGTTTTCATCACTTTACAGTTACCATATGAAAAAAAGAAAAAAAAACAGGATCTTAATAAATATTATATACCACCTAGAAAAATTTATGTTGGGTAAGGCGGTCTAATGCTCACAGCCTTCTGACCCCTGCTTGGCCTCATGGGAACACTCCTTGGGCCTGGAACACTTCCTTACTAAGAGATAAAGAGCCCACACAACCTGTGTCAGGTTATCTCCTTATATGGGAATATCTTTCCCTGTTTCAGCCTCAATGAGTGCACTTTCATTCTGCTTAAGTGTGTGTGTTACAAGGTACTTGGACAAACTCACCACTGTCCTCCATGCAGAGGGGACAGCATCCTTCCATTGCAGCAAGAGAAGGGTATATATAGGAGACTTGATAGGTTGGCTCTCAGGAGAGACCTGCTGGCCATAGGAACCAACAGCCACTACAGAAGCTAACCTTGCTCTGTCTCTTCTCTGTGTAAGTAAAGCATTATTCCATCTGGTGCTTAAGTGCCTGGTGTTTTCCTTCATGATTCTGATATCCAGATTCGGTGGGTGGAAATGTTTGGACTTCTAATTTTTTTGGTTGGCATAATGATGATCTTTGCTATTCTCCACATAGTTGGAATCTTCTCTTGGGATTGGGGATCAGTGCACACTGTTCTACCAGACATTATGTCTCTTATTCTCTCAGTCTTTTGGTATAAGGGCCTGAGTTAATGCAATCTATATTTTATTTAGGTCTGAGCTTTGTTGTACTTATAGTTAGATTCAATTCACCACTGGCTTCAAATTTTGGAGGGGAAGATCATAAGCTTTCCCTTAGAAAAAGTTGAGAGGCTAGAAATGCATTGAGCTATTCCTGAAAACAGCATTATGATTTGGGAATGATCCTTAGAGGATGCAATATAGTTTTAATATCCATACTGCAGATAGATTTTTATTCTTTAAATGGACTTTAAATGGATCCTTAGAGGATGCAATATAGTTTTAATATCCATACTGCAGATAGATTTTTATTCTTTAAATGGACTTTTGGTATATAAAAATAAATGAAACATCTTTGAGTCAACTAGGTTAAATAAAATTTGTGTGACAAAAGGGTAAAATGTTGTTATGATTACAGTAAGGTAGTGGCCACAATGGGAAGATACTCATGATATCTTAAGATCTGGCCCAATGCAAAGTTCATAGCAGATTTCAAACAATGATAGTCTCTTTGGACTAGGTGTACTACCAAGGTAATTATTTCTAAAAGGGCAGTGTCTCTAACTAAATCAGTAATTTGTTCTAGCCTAGTGTTTGTCAGAATATGGTGTCAATTCAAATCACTTGGAGATCCTGTTAAAATTTAAGTTCTAATTCAATAAATTTGAAGTGAGATTTGAGATTCAGCATTTCTAAATCAACTCCCAAATGATGCCAACCCTCGGATTAGACCTTGAATAGCTATGGTTTAGTCACCTGGCCCTGAAATCAAAATGTCTGACTCCTCACTAACAGTATTCCAAAATGGTTCTTAATGATCTACACCTGCTCATATTAACCCTTGTATTGTCGCCTCCCGCATTGTATTAGGATTTGTCTGTGTGACCAGTTAACTATGGAAGAAATGATGGTCTGTCACTTCCATGATTAGGTTACCAAAATCACTGTGGTTTCTGTCTTTGGTTCACCTCTTTTCTCTGGGTCTCATATCACTTACTTTGATGAACACTAACTGCCATATCATGGACATCCCTATGGAGAGGCTGATTTAATTACGAACTATGGCCTAAAGCCAACTGACAGTGACAAACTGAGATTCAGAGTGGATCCTTCAAGCCTATTTAAGCCATCAGATGACTATAACCTCAGAGGCCAGTTTGACTACAACCTTGAAAGAGACTCTGAGAACCACCCAACTAATCTGCTTCTGGATTCCTTACCCTCAAAAACTGTTAAATAACAAAGGTTTGTTATTTTAATTCAGGGACTAATTTCTTATGGAGTAGTAGATAACTAATACAAGTTGCTTAAGCTCTATATATTGTTATTAATTAATGTTTATTTATTTATTTTGAGAGAGAGAGAGAGAGAGAGAGAGAGAGAGAGAGAGAGAATCCCAAGCAGGCTCCATACTTAGCATAGAGCGCAATGCAGGGCTCAATCTCAAGAACTGTGAGGTCATGACCTGAGTCAAAGCCAAGAGTTGGACATTTAACTGACCGAGCCACCCAGGCACCCCTTAACTTCTTCATTTTCAATTCAATAGTGTTAGTGGATTTTAGAGAAACCACTCTGGGTGCCTTAGTGATTGAATTATATCACCTTCCCTTCTCCCCCCAAGTATGTTCAGTTCCTAATCCCTAATCCCTGTGAATATTACCTTATTTCAAAATAGGGTTTTTGCAGATGTAATAAAGTTAAGATGAGATCATTCTGGATTGGGGTGGGCTCTAAGTCCAATGACTGATGTCCTTATATGGAGAGACATAGAGACACAGACACACAGGGAAGAAGACCATGTGATGCCAACAGAGGCAGAGAATGGAGAAATGCCGCTACAAGCCAAGGAATGCCAAGGATTACCAGCAATCAGTAGAAGCAAGAAAGAGGCAAGGAAGGATGCTTCCCTTTCAAAGCTTTCAGAGGGAGCAAGGCTCTGCCAACACATTGACTTTTGGCTTCTAGCCTCCTGAACTATAAGGGAATAAATTTCAGTTGTATTAAGCCACCCAGTTTGTGGTAATTTTTTATGGAAGCTCTAGGAAACTAACAGATGCTCAACAGAATTATCTATGAAATATCTAAAAATGGACATGCCAGTTTCCCATTGAAGACATAGTGAGTAAGGATCTCAAATTCTGATTCTTATTCATAAATACCTGAGACTCAGGTATATGTGTTTTAACTCCTAAAGCTTATTATAATGCATAGTCAAGCTTGAAAATCACGGAGCTAGATGATTTTGAAGTCTTAACTTTACAAATCGATGGCTTCAAGTCCCGATGGAGTATTTGAAAATAAGAAAGATATTAATTTATAGGCTACTTTGGTTATTCATGCAAACACATGAAAGCCATTTGCAATTGTTTGTGTGGATACATACATAGACTTAATTAACTGTTTGGTACGTAGACATTCTAGGTGTTGAGTTGTTTACATTAAATTGTTTGTTTTGGAGTTAATGCCAGTTTCAAAGACAAGTGCATTTAAATGTGTAAAGATTTATGATTATTCTAAACAAGAACAGCATATGGTTTTGCTCCACAAAGAATAACTGCCTGTATTTCGCTGCATTTTTGAATTGGGTGATAAAGTAGAAAATTATCAGGATCTGGCTCTTCAGTTTTTGCTAAAATAATTACTGAAAAAAATGAACAGATGCTAGCTATAAATAAATTTCATAAACTCAGATATTGGAGATCTTCTGTGGATTCTGGGCACTACTTGTAGAAATATATTTATGATGGCTTCAATGAAACAATTATTTTGTACTTTTCCAGGTCAGTGCAGTGAGGTGAATCTCTCCCCCAAAAATACCAGAGCCAACACGGTGTCAGAATGTCATAGTTTTTATCTGGCAATAGAAGGGCAAAGAAGCTCATATTCCTATATAACCAGAGACTCAGCAGTCATAAATTACCTCCAAAATCATACTGCTCTTCTTTTTCTGTTCTCCACTGGCAGTACCCAAAGCACAGAAAATACAATTTTTCTACTGAAAATAGAGATTCTAAAATTTGTTTCTATGACTTATAAAAGAAGAGGTGATACCAATAGGCTATTACCACATGCATCTCAGGACACTTGGTGAGGGCCTGGTGAGAAAGGGCTGCCAGTCAAATTTATCAACGAGAAGGATGAGGCCAATTGATAAATGCCATTCTTGGGGAATTAAATTTAGAACTGCTATCATTGCCACACGCAGAGCAAGACTGTAAAATAAGGTGAATATACACAGAAAAGTTGAGAAGTATAAGATTCTATTTCTAACATCAGACACTTACCGGAGGGCAACTTAGGATTTATGATGATTTCTGCATATTCAGGCAGAAGGAGCCAGCATGCAGCAGAAGATGTGATTCACATGTGGGCTTCAATTAAGGATATCAAAGAGCAACCAGGGAACAAGATGCAAGGGTAGGAAGGTAATTAGAACCTACTCTTAACATTTCTTAATTGCCAACCTTTATCAGTAGCAGATGGTAGGTGAGCAGGAATTTTGGGGAATAGCCACCTTTTTGACATTACCTCTAATTAAGAAGGCTTTCTCAGTTATCAGGACAAACTTTGAAATCATTGTATTTTTCCCAGGTCAATATTAACTCAGAAGGTGTAATGAAGTCTGTTCCCCTTCTGTCTATCATTTACTCTAGCTGCTCCCATCTGTTCTAAGGTGAAAAGATGAACTTTTCAATGATTCTTGTCCAAGCTGCACACTCAGAGGTCCCCAATGACTCATGAGTGTTACTTCTCACTGGATAACCCTATCATTGAGACAGACCTGGAGAATCTAAAATGGGCTCTAATATGTCAGATTGTCATTATGTCACAGCAAGGGAATTTGATACAAAACAACAATGAAACAAAACATTGCTACTTTACCATTCACCTCAAAAGCAATACTGTTTTGAAAAAGGGAAACCATCCCAGACCAGCACAAGTTGAGTGCAGACCAGTTGAAGATGTTTGTATACTTCTTTACAAATCCTGTTCTTGGCAGACTCTAGGTTAAGATAATAACTCTGCCTAAATGCGCAGTTTTCTTAAATGTCTCTGGTATGTGTGTCTGTAAATTACTCTGATAAATGCACCTGATACAACATGATCACTTTGATAGCTTCTCTTTTTATAGAACACTTGTCAGTTATTCTATGACAATGATTTGCAAAGTGTGGTTTTCATACCAATAGCATCAGCAACACCTGGAAATTTGTTAGTAATGTAGATTCTCAGGTCTAACCCCAGATCCACTGGATCAGAAGCTCTGGGGGGTGGGGGGTGCTCAGAAATCAGAAATCTGTGTTTGAACAAGCCCCCCAGTATTTCTAAGGCAAACTAAAGTTTGAAGCTATGATCTTAGGAATAGACACCAGTTAGTGATGGCCTGTACCATACCATATACTTTAAAAACATTATGCCAGTTAATCATGACAATTGCCATGTGAAACAAGTTTTATCATTACTCCCTTTCTGTTGGTCAACAATCAAAGACTAACCAGTATAAAGTAACATGGTCAAAGTTCCAGAGCTAACAAGTGGGAGCTAGATTTCTAACCACATTCTGACCAGTCTAAGCTCATACTCCTAACCACTGAAGAACATCTAAGCAGAAACAGAAAATAACTTCCCCAATTTTGTGCAAAGATACACTGTAGGCACTATAGAAAAGCCAACTGTAGGCCCCAAATAGAAAAGGTTACATAAACTTTTTAAAAACACAAGGCTCTGGGGGTCAGCAATTGACTGAGTGTGGAGAAAAAATGACCTCCCTTATAGACATAAAACCTTCTGTATTGTGGAACAAAATATCTGTACCCCATTTTAAAACATGATTTAAGGTCATGTTAATAAGTATTTTCCAAAATCTCAGTTGGGAAGCAACTGATCTGAAATGTAGATAATATAAGTTATAGTCCTGGGTGTTGTGGAAGGTGGCTCTTGCATTCCATTTTCATTCTATCTAGTGACTACAGGAAGGTTATATGTAGGTTAGCTTCCTTCAAGATCATCTTCAACACATTGTATTTCAGTGCTAGACATTCAGTTTTATAAAAAAAAGTTGATGGAAGCATGTAAAAATCAGTTTGTATTTGTTTTTTGGATATACGTTAAGAAAATTTTTAACATATTATTCATTGCCCTTTGAAGGACCCACATTAAACAAGACTTTAACATGACTTTTCCAAAGGTGATTCATGGTGAATCATTGGTTCTGCAAGATTTTATTTAGTGAGTCTTCCAGAAGACTTTTTCTGCTATTGAGTAGGTCTGCAAAATACTAGATTATATTTAGTTATCCTTATGTCTTCATTGTACATCTTCTCAAAGCCTTTAGCATGCCAATGTGTTTGTGAATTTCCAAGGAAATTAAGACATGGGTAACATTTCCCAATTCAATGAACCATGGAATCCTTTTCTGGATGACCACTGTTGAGACTAGAGTTCTGTGGAATATGTGCTAGGATGCATTTTTGTAATTAAATACCAGGAGAAATGTCTTCCTGGAGGAATTATTATGCTCTATTTTTGCCCTACATTCTGGAACTCAGAATCAAGTCAGATATTCACTTGTGAAAAATGATAGCATAATGTAGAGAAAAAGGCATTAACTCCAAAGCCTATCTATCTGGACACATCCCAGTTCCACCACTCACTAGCTGTGCGACCCTACCAAGATGTTTAAACTGTGTCTCCATTCCCTCAGTAGGAAAATGTTATTTTTTTTAGAGCAAGACCAACCTCTTGGAATTTTTATGAATAAAATTTGTGAAGGACTTAGGAAAGTGCCTGGAATATGGTAACAACTACACAAACATTTGTTAAGTGGCAATTGAACTAGCTCTCATGGTTAATATCATTGTTCCTTTCTCTTTTGACCCAGCTCCTGCTTGTCAGCATCTATATCTCTTTTGTTAATTTTAAAGTACCCAAGTGACTTGTGGGTGGCATACTTTTTTTTTTTTTGGAATTATATAAATGATATGAGGGCATGTTTCAAAATGAAGCTGATGGGACAAAAAGGGAACTTTCAAAATAAACCTGATCAGTCAGTGTTTCTGAAAACAGTTCAGGGAGATAAGTACTTGGTCAGTTTAGTGTGAATATAGTTAATGAAGATGTCCCAGTGGATCTGGTTGGTTGATTGTAGTTGCCAGCATTGTGACACTCCTCCAAGCTTAGTATCTAACTCCATTTGCTCTGATCTTAGTTTCCCAAGAAAACTTTCTTCCTGTAATAAACAGCTATTGTGGAAATAGTCTATTCCTCTTAATAGGTTTATCTAAATAAGGTTTATCTTTTGTTCTTTTCTGACTTTGGATAGTGCAAATTAATTTATCAGGGTTTGACCACCTTGAGTGAATTGATAGAAACGTGTTTTTACACTGACAAAGATAAGAAGTAGAAACGTTGTAGAGGAAACTGAAACAGAGGCAGTGCCCATGACCAGGAGACTTGGAATTGATTATACTTGAGAGGATTCTGCTTCCATCCCTAGCACTGGCATAGACCTGCTGCCAGAAGGCTGTGCTTTATCCCTGTAGATCTTTAGTAGGTCTGGTGAAGAAGGCATGCTATTTGAAGAAATGGAAAAAGGGTGTTTGCCACCTGACAAGAGTACAGTTGTGAGACAATAATTAAATCAAGATGGACAGCAGGTTTGGAACCTGCCAGTGTTAATGAAGATTTATTCACTAGTGACATTTGATCAGATCTATTGGGTGGATTTTTAGATTTCATTAGTTAAAGACATAAAACGGTCTGTCTGATTAAAGAGGGGAAAAACAGTAGGGAGGGACCATAAATTACTATAGCTCAATTAGGTGCAGACAGTTTAGTGAGTGTTTATTACTAGTACAAAGGAAGATTTTCCAATTAGTTTAAAAGGTTTTGAAAACAACAGTTATAGGCACAGTGATTTAGACCAATTGCTGGAATAATGTATTGCGAGAAGTTTTATTGATTAAAAGTAAACTGATAAGTGATTTGTAGTGTTCATTGTTTATCAGTAGAACCCCTGCTGTAAGGTACAATTTTCTTCACAAGATCAATTGGAGGACTGGACTAATTTCTTCTCACCCTGAAAATTGATAAGAATATGAAGGGAAGCTGTATAACCACTGAAAATACCACCATTATTTATTCAGGTTAATCATCAAGAAAGTGACATTGTATAAATCATTGGGAATTTACCTTGTCAGACTGGGTCCTTCAAGCTGGTTTCACTGTCATAAGGTAGACCAAAGAAAGACAAAAGGGAGCCTAGGATTTAATCAACTGAAGCCATAAGCTACTGCAAAACCTGGAAATGGCAAGGAATCAAAGTTGCATAGACACCTTCTCCAATAATGACTACTAGAATTTATGATGATAATTTGGTGGGATACAGCCTAAGATGCAGGCTGGTAGCCTGGATGTCTCTTTTTTCCTTGAGGTATCTATATGACCTCTAGGAGTGCTGAGCAAGTGGGAAATCCCCACCACTTGGCCATAGGTCTTGGAGGAGGCATTTCATTGGCCACAGACTTCCTTACCATGTGGGATTAAATATGAAAATAAAGAGAGAAAAGCAACAAAATGATAGTCAAGTCTCTGGGTTCTGCAGATGAAAGCAATACTAATACATGCTACATGAAGCTATCACAACATATATTAACAAAAATTCTGCATAAGGAATAGAATGAACAAATATTTTCCTCATACAACCATTATTCTTTAAAAAGTAGTTTAACGGCAAACAATATTCCCTTTTCATTTCCTTATTGAAATATACTCTGAATGTGTCCATCTGAAAGAGTTGGCTCTTGTGGTTCTATTCTTTCTCATTCACTTTTTCTGATTTTGACTTTCCCAACTGAAATTCTAAAGCCAGAAGCAGCAGCTTGAAACGTCCAAAGGGCAGAGTAAGACAACAAACTAGCATTCCATCTGTTGTGACATTTAGTATTTGCTTTTTCTGAGAAACTGCTTAGTGAATTAACTTCATATTAGCTTTAAGAAATTAAGATCTGGGGCGCCTGGGTGGCTCAGTCAGTTGAGCGTCCGACTTCAGCTCAGGTCACGATCTCGCGGTCCGTGAGTTCGAGCCCCGTGTCGGGCTCTGGGCTGATGGCTCAGAGCCTGGAGCCTGCTTCCGATTCTGTGTCTCCCTCTCTCTCTGCCCCTCCCCCATTCATGCTCTGTCTCTCTCTGTCTCAAAAATAAATTAAAAAATTTAAAAAAAATTAAAAAAAAAAGAAATTAAGATCTTAGTTCACATGCATGTAATTTCCCCTGAGTATGGAATCAGTCTGCCTGGTTTGAATACCTGCACTGCTCTTCTGGGCTGCATGTGTGTGACATAGACTCATATCTTGATTTCTCTGAACTTCAATTTGCTTGTCTGTAAAATGGATAATAGTATTTGGCACATTTGATTGTTAAAAGAAATAATTGGGAGAATATATGTAAAGTACTCTCCACAATCCCTGGTACATAGGAAGTGCTCAATAAATGATAATTTTCTTATTCATATTTTTAATGTTTTTCTATTGCTACATTGTATACTGATTTATTGATGCAATGTAAACATGTTCTAATATTTCATATCATATCTAAAATTTTGTCATTAAACTAATTGTTTTTTTTAAGTTTACTTATTTATTTTTGAGAGAGAGAGAGAGAGCAAGAGAGAGAGAGAGAGCACATACAACCGGGGGAGGGGCAGAGAGAGAGGGAGACACGGAATCCAAAGTAGGCTACAGGCTCTGAGCTGTCAGCACAGAGCCTGATGTGGAGCTTGAACTCATGGACCATGAGATCATGACCTTAACTGAAGTTGGATGCTTAACTGACTGAGCCACACAGGTGTCCTCTCATTAAACTAATTCTGACTGCATTTTCCTATGTAACAAGAGAAAAACATGTACAGAAGTAGACCATTCATTTCTCATTGTTTTTAATGTGAATGTTCATAAGAGCAAAGATGCAACGCTCCTCCAATCTGGCTCACATACTCAGGGGTTTAAAGGTTAGAAAACCTCAAATAAGTCTTGAATATACTGGGTACAGAATCAGCGTCATTAAGGGGATTAATCTGGGTAACCAAATGTACTAAATGTCACTCTATACTAGCTAAACAATCACCTTAAGCAGGTAAAAATCAGTGACCAGTAAAAGATACTAGTTAAACTAACTAGCCAGTATTGTTTGTATGTAAGCAGGAGAGAGAGCAAGAGAGAAGCTAGAAGATTGAAAACCAAAGACCTTAACTGAAGATCAAAAAACAAGGGCCATTATTCATGTACTAAGTACATGAATAAAGTGCTAAGTGAATACCTGCCCACCCCCCCTTATAAACTGTGAAAACCCAGAGAATCCTATTCCTGGCTTCCAGGAAGAGTATATAACCTAGTTAAGCTGGACATCCTATTGAGCATTGGGAATTAACGTGTTCTTTGGCCTTGCTAGAAATAATTTTTCAGGGAAATAAATGTCTCACATAAAATGGCCTTTTTCTCCACTAAGGACTTCTATCTATAAATGGAGATATTTTGACTTAAAAACTAAAAATGGCATATTAATTTCACTTCTAATTTCAGACGAATACCTAAATTCTCCACATTGCATAAGAGCTGTCAAAGCATATTTATTGAGATATACTCTTTCAGGTATCCACCCTAACAATATTTGGGTCTGAGAACACAAGACGACTATGGACAACCAATTCTGCTATCTGACACAGATGTGATCCCCTTTCTAATATGTATGTGGGAATAAATCAAGTAGTCTTATGCCAAAACCCACTAGCAATCTGAACAATAAACTTAGAAACTAGCAGTTACTTATCATCAAATCCTTTCCATGATGCCTTTGAAATAGCTCACATATCTATTCTCTTGTTCATATTTACAATTTTCATTTTCATTTTGTGCCATTATTTCTTCGACTCTAAATTACAGCAATTATTTCATAAATGACTCCATTGCCTCTGTTTTTTTTTTCTTTATTCAAATCTATGATCCTAAAATCTTTTGTGAGCACTTACCATATGTCAGATGTCATGGTGAAGGTCTGACACATAGAATCTCACCTAATCCTCCCAGTCACCCTGAGTTAGGAGGTGATAATGTGGGTTGGTTCTCTCAACATTGAATCTAACTTCTTCCCAGTGTCCCTTCCTGGGTTCAGAGGTGGGAACGCTCAGTGCCACATTTCCGAGACTCATTTCTAGACGAGGGAAATCAGGGCGTCATTCATATGCATTCATGCAAAATTCGAACTGGAACTGAGTGAAGTTGAGAAAGATACAGAACTGGAGGTGTCCGTTTTGTTAGAAACTGTAGCAGAGATGCCATGACTGCACCTAAGAGATGTAGTGGTGACATTTCAATATAGCAGTGGCATCCTGATCATGACAAAAGCAGGAGTTTCTGTGGTGATCCAGTCCCACAGTGTGGCTTTGGGTATCGCTTTCAAATCTTAGCATACATACTGCTTTCTTCAGTCAATGCTTCCAAAAGGCGCGTAATATCCTGTAGTGACTCTCTACGTGCTTAAACTAGTCAGAGAGGATTATGGTAACTGCAAATGGGTACTAGACTCTATATGTAAATATATTCCCACTGGACATTAGAAAGAGAATAGTTAAATGTCTGTTAAGTTTATACAGATGAGTAAGTAAGTGTTTGGGATTCCAATCCAGGGAAAACTGTCTGAAACCATGATTTGAAATACGATGGTAGGAAGAGTGTGTACTTTCCCTGTTCTATTCTCTCCTTGTAAATTCCTTGCTGCTGACAAGATGAAGTCTAATTACCTTCACTTGTCACCAAAAGCCATTTTTAGCTCACCCCAAGCTTCTCTCTTATTTCTTTGTCTTTTTCTCCCCCAGAGCATACTACCTTCCAGTCCCACTGAACTTACTCCTGGCCTTGCCCATCTATTTTGTATTTCACTCCAATTCTTTGGTCCGGAATTCTTCCCATCCACTTATCTAAATTCTACCCATGCTTTGGAGAATTTATTCTTAAACTATTTTTCTGAGAAAACTGTGGTGCATAATGATCCTTCCTCTTTAATTTCATGTTACTTTAAAGCACAAAATAGCCAATTGAGACAGGAGACTGAAAATAGTTAAAGGGTGATTTAAGGAAAAAAAAAGTATTATTACCAAGAGATGTAGTGGTGACCTGGGAAATATTCCTAAATTAGGCAGAAACAAAAGATGTCTACCTAATCACTAAATACTTAGGTATAAATTATGGAAAGCTAGTATGAATCTGCATAGGAGGAAACATTATAATGATTTGGGAAGTTTGAATGGATTAATCATGCATGTGGGTAAAAGTATGCCAATTAGATGTTTTTCAAAAAGTCTTTGATGAGGGGTATCAATCATTTCAAGGTAATAATCATGTTTTTCCAGCAGATTTGAAAGAAACAGAAGAACGACAACAGTAAGTTGATCTAAAAGGGCACATCTACGAGGGAACAATGCTAATAATCCTGGTGTTTTTCAGGTATCAGAACTAGGATTGCTCTCAGTGACAGATTGTATTATGTTCTAAATTATTTTCTCTCTCTTCCCTATTATAAGATTATACATTTCTATCTTTTATCGTGTAACTTTCTATGGAAGGAGTATACTTTCCAACCTCAGTGGTACCATGCTGGTCCAAATGATTTGCCTTGGGCAATGAAATTTGGCTAGAAGTGAGAATATGCCAATGGTTAGCAGAAGCTTTGAGAGCCATTGCATGCTTTAGTTTGCTCTCCTTTCCTCTCTTAGAAGAATAGCATGCTCTAGATACGACCTTGAGGCTCTATTTTTAGCCTGCATTCTGGAATAAGGCAGAAATGTGGGGCAGGAGCAGAACTACTGTGACAAGTAGCTAATACAAAATAGGAACAAGGAAAAAGGCAAAACCAAACCACAAAAAAACCAACCTTTAATTCTTATAAACTACTCGAGACTTTTGGGAAGGTCAGTTGTAATGGCAATGTGACCTAGAAAAAAAAAATGATGAAATCTTATGTAAAGAGTTGAATAATTATATATATGTATAATCTTATGTAAATTTTGTTGAGTGACTTGGAGAAAAGCCTACTTTGTTTTCCCTTCAAATTGCAGAAGGGAAATGATACAGAATAATTTTTTAACAAAGAGTCATTTTGAATAATTAAATGAAAACAGGTAAATTACCTGAACATTTGCTATGTCTCAAGCATTATGCCCCCAGCTTGAACAACTTTATTTTCAGTATCCTATTTAGTCCTCGTTAAAACCCTATTGCAAATGAATCCCTTTACTGGTAGGGAAACTCACTTGCCCAAAGTCACAGGTCTACTACCATGCACGCTCATTAAAACCTGGCTTCAAGTGCCTGGCTTTCAAACATTTATTCGTTTTGGCGTGAACAAGTGATATATAACCCACGCATGAAGTGGTAATCCAAACAAGGGTAATGGAATTGAAAACCCCGAAAAGGTAGAAATTACTCTAGAAAGGGTAAGAAAGAGCACCTGTAAAACATCTGAATAAAAGCAACTGACACACTATAGATGTTGAAAATAAAAGTTTCAAGATGCAACTGAAATCTAAAAAGCCATGAAGAGTGTGAAATAAATGGATATGACTTCAGATATAAATTTCAAACTATAATGAGTTATTTCTTATTTTGCTTGAATACATTTAATTTAGATTTAATAAAATTGTATTATGGGTTGAATCCTGTGTCCCCCATTCATCTGTTGAAGTCTTAACCCCTACTACCTCAGAGTATGACCTTATTTTGAAATAGAGTTTTTGCAGATGTAATTAGTTAAATTAAGATGAGGTCATATTGGATGAAGATGGGCCTCTAAATCCAATATGACAGGCATCTTTATAAAAAGGGGAAATTTGAACACAGACATGCACATAAGTAAATGCCAAGTGAAGATAAAGGCACAGATCAAGGTGATGAAGGAGAAGCTGAAGATTGCTGTCCAACCACCAGAAGAAGTTAGGAAAGAGGAATAGAAAAGATTTCTCCCTCACAGACATCAGAAGGAGCCAGTCTCACCATGGGTTTTCCAGTCTCCAGGAAGAGACAACACCTTTCTGTTATTTAAGCAACCCAGTTTGTGGTACTTTGTCACCCTAGCAGCCCTAGCAAACTAATACGAAAGGATTACTAACTTAGAAAATAAGTTGTAAACTTAAAGAACATACTTCATTACAATGGGATAATAATCAATTTATCAATAGAATAAAAAGAAGCATGTATAAATTCATAATTCATAAAGCAATAATGAGCTATGGAGAACAATTATGACATGTTCATGCTTCTAGTCTTTGAGGATGACTTGAGGGAGAGAACCTGATGGCATGAAAAAATTTTAGTTTATGAGATGAAAGGGATAGACATTCGAGGTTACTTCAATAATTATGGTTATTTCAATCAGACTGGATAATTTTACAGATTTAATTTTTAGTATTTCCCAAGAGTACCTAATATCTCCTTGAAACATCTTAGTTACCTCAAAAATGTAGGCATAGTGGGAAGGACAGAAGTACCGTGTCTCCCCTAGAAACAGTATATTCTTTCATGTGCTCTAGCATTCAGCTGAAAGCGGCCAGAGAGAGTTAATTCACATCCCAGATGCCTTACTCCCTGCGAGCAAATTACTCAACGGCGGGACAAGGTCATTCTTCATTTTAACCATTACCATAGCATTTTATATTGTCATGTGCTATGTGGTTTCACAATCCTTAAAGTCCCCTGGTGAAGTAAAGGGGATGACAAACACAATTATGTTTGATTTACAGACAAGGGAGCTGGGACGCAAGCAGGAGACAAAGCCGTCATTGGTAAGGGCCATCCCAGAAGACAGGAGCTCTGGCTCGGGTCTCTGTTTATCATGTGGAGTGCACGAATAAACCTAAGGGATATTAGCTATGCATGTAATTCTTACATTTCTTGAAACTTCAGCTCCCCACCCAAGCTGATTTTGGGCAGCAGCCATCTGTCAAAGGAACAAAAGGTATGAAGCAAGTTAAGTACAAATTGTGTACAGCATGTTAGAATTTCAGGATTAGAGATGTCTGCAAAGTCAAAATGAAACACTGTAACTTAAAATCAACTTCCTAAAAGAGTATCAGGAGGACTAAGGACAAACACTCCTATGTGACACTATTTTGACAGACGAATCCAGTTGAAAACATTAGTGGAGGTATGTGCAGGGGCCAGAAGGGACAAAGCTTAGGAAAAATACAAAGAATTCAATTACTTAGCATATTTTTCATCTGAAAATCCATATTAATTTGAAAAAAGAATCACTATTTCTACTTTGTTGCTTCATTATGAGATCAAAGTGTGACATGGCATTTATTTCAATGAGCTGTCTTACCTACACTTGCAGCATGTAAACTCAGCTTTTGTCCAAGTATCGCCTGTAAAGCAACACTGGGGTTTTTGTTGTTATTGTTCTGGGGGCGTATTTTTATATCCAAACCCACAACCTAGGATCCAGTTTCTTGAAAACTGTTAGAAGTTTTAAAATGAAATATCCAAAAGAGCCCTTAAGTCAACATTCAAGTCTCAGCTAGAATCTTGGGTATTGGACTGCAAGGTCAGGGTGGCTGGTTCATTTTCAAATTTCTGAAGTTGAATGTTGGACGTTTCATGTCTGTGTCAAGGTAAATCTTAAGATACCAGCAGCCAGAGAAGATGTGATTTCATGTAATTTAATGTTTACTGGCTTTTATTTTATAAAGTTTGAAATGTTCTTACCCATCTTCCTGCTGCCAATCAGAGATCCAGTGCTGCCCTGAAAGTCTCATTGATTCCAAAATCAATGCCTGTGCTGCCACTGCTTAAGAGAACATGATTGCTCTTTCAAAGCAAGAGGCTGGCTAGAGAGGGCCCTTCTGAGTTTGATCAATTTTCCCACAATGAGGCAGAAGAGTTAAGAATCAGTGTGATGACCTATTTATATTGATGTCACTCAGGTCCAGGGCTCTTCTGGCACAGAGACTTACAGATGGGAATTACAATCTGGGGGATGACAAGTGTGGAAACAGCCGTCACAAATCTATGACAGAGCACGTCAAAGCTTTTCTAGTGATTTCACAATTTAGTAAAATGGACACATAATTAGACTTAATTGTAGGATACAAATCACACTCTTTAATACAATTATAGAATTTCTTGTTTGGTGGCAAGACTATAGTATCTACTAAGCTAAATACCTTTCTTAACACACCAAGCAAATTTATTATTATTATAAGCTATCACATGTAATAATGGGAAGTGTCTTCAGATATCCTTCACTTGGACTTTAAGATAAAATTCTACCCATTACAAATATTTGGAAAGAAGTTTCTACTTTAGTGAGAACCTAAACTTCAAAAGAATGTACATTTAGTGGGGGCATCTTTTTTTTTCACAAATCATTTTTTTTTTGTGGTGGTGGTAAAAATCACATAATATAAAGTTCACCATTTTAACTTTATTTATTTTTTTTAAATTTTTATTTAAGTTATTTTTTATTTTTTTTTTAAAAATTAATTTTTTTAAATGTTTTAATTTATTTTTGAGAAGAGAGAGACAGAGCATGAGCGGGGGAGGGGAGAGAGAAAGAGGGAGACACAGAATCTGAAGCAGGCTCCAGGCTCTGAGCTGTCGGCACAGAACCTGATGCGGGGCTTGAACTCACAAGCTGTGAGATCATGACCTGAGCTGAAGTTGGACGCTTAACCAACTGAGCCACCCAGGTGCCCCGATTTAAGTTATTTTTAAATTTACATCCAAGTTAGTTAGCATATAGTGCAACAATGATTTCAGGAGTAGATTCCTTAACGCCCCTTAACCATTTAGCCCACCCACTGCCACAACCCCTTTAGTAACCCTCTGTTTGTTCTCCATATTTAAGAGTCTCTTATGTTTTGTTCCTGTCCCTGTTTTTATATTATTTTTGCTTCCCTTCCCTTATGTTCATCTGTTTTGTACCTTAATGTCCTCATATGAGTGAAGTCCTATGATATTTGTCTTTCTCTGACTAATTTTGCTTAGCATACTACCCTTCAGTTCCATCCATGTAG
Organism: Panthera tigris; assembly: GCF_018350195.1. Taxonomy (NCBI): domain Eukaryota; kingdom Metazoa; phylum Chordata; class Mammalia; order Carnivora; family Felidae; genus Panthera; species Panthera tigris. The sequence goes on along the minus strand of NC_056663.1, from coordinate 123,263,739 downwards.
TTGCAAATGGCAAGATTTCATTCTTTTTGATGGCTGAGTAATACTCCATTGTATACCATATATATACCACATCTTCTTTATCCATTCATCCATTGATGGACATTTGGGGTCTTTCCATTCTTTGGCTATTGTCGACAGTGCTGCTATAAACATTGGGGTGCATGTGCCCCGTTGAAACAGCACACCTGTATCCCTTGGATAAATACCTATTAGTACAATTGTTGGGTCATAGGGTAGTTCTATTTTTAATTTTTTTAGGAACCTCCAGACTGTTTTCCAGAGTGGCTGCACCAGTTTGTATTCCCACCAGCAGTGCAAAAGAGATCCTTTTTCTCCGCATCCTCGCCAACATCTGTTAATGCCTGAGTTGTTAATGTTAGCCATTCTGACAGGTGTGAGGTGGTATCTCATTGTGGTTTTGATTTGTATTTCCCTGATGATAAGTGATGTTGAGCATTTTTTCATGTGTTGGTTGGCCATCTGGATATCTTCTTTGGAGAAATGTCTATTCATGTCTTTTGCCCATTTCTTCACTGGCTTATTTGGTTTTTGGGTGTTGACTTTGATAAGTTCTTTATAGATTTGGATATTAACTCTGTATCTGATATGTCATTTGCAAATATCTTAAGTGTGCAATTTGGTAGGATTTAATATATTCACAATGTTGTGCAACCATCACCTCTACCTAATGTCAGAATACTTTCATCAATCCAAAAGGAACCTCCATACTCATTAAAAAGTCACTACCCATTTCTCCTTACCCACAAACTCTGGCAACCACTCATCCATTTCCTAACTCTACAAATTTGCCTGCTCTGGGTATTTTATATAAACAGAATCATACAATATATGTTCTTTGTGTCTGACTTAAACTTTTACGAAGCATAATGTTTTCAAAGTTATCCATGCTATAGCATGTATCAGTGCTTCATTACTCTTCATGGCTGGATAATATTCTATTGTACAGATAAACCACATTTTGTTTATCCACTCAACAGTTTATCAATATCTGTGTTGTTTCCATCTTTTGACTACTCTAGTGCTGTTATGAACATCCAACTATAAGATTTAGCTTGAATATCAATTTTAAAATCTTTGGAGTATACACCTAGGAATGGAATAACTGGATCACATGGTGATTGTATGTTTAATTGACTGAAAAACTGACAAACTGTTTTTCATAGTAACTGTACTATTTAACATAGCAGCAATATATGGGTGTTCCAATTTCTCCATATCTTTGAAATATTTGTCATTTATTATTATTATTATTATTATTATTTTCATCTTACTGGGTGTTAATTGGTATCTCATTGTGTTTTGATTCACATTGATCAAATGATAAATTATGGGCAACTTTTCATGTGCTTATTGATCATTAGTATATCTTCTGTGGAGAGATTTCCTTTTTTCAAATTTTTTTCTTTTTCTTTTCCTTTGGAGAAATTTCTATTCAAGGACTTCACCCAATTTTTAATTGGACTATTTGTCTTTTTGTTCTTGGTAGTACAGATTCTTTACATATTCTGGATACTGGATTCTTTTCATATGATTTGCCAATATTTTGTCCCATTATGTGGGTTTCATTTTCACTGTCTTCAGTGTCCTTTGATTCACAAATGTTTTTAATTTTGATGAGGTCCCATTCATCTATTTTTTCCTTTATTGCTTGTGTTTTTGGTATTCTATCTAAGAAACCATTGCCAAATCCAAGGTCATGAAGATTTACTTCTGTTTTCTTTTTTTAAATGTTAATTTATTTATTTTTGAAAGAGAGGGAGAGAGATGGTAAGCGGAGGTGGAGGGGGCAGAGAGAGAGAGAGAGACAGATATTTTGAAGCAGGCTTCCCACTGCCAGCACAGAGCCTGATGCAGGGCTTGACCTCATGAACTGTGAGATCATGTCCTGAGCTGAAATCCAGAGTCAGACACAACCAACTGAGCCACCCAGGCGCCGCACCTCTGTTTTCTAAGAATTTTGTACTTTTAGCTCTGACATTTAGTTATTTATTCATTTATTTAATTTTTGTATATAGTATGAGGAAAGGGTACAATTTCATTCTTTTGCATGTGGATAGCCAACTGTCCTAGCATCATTTGTTAAAGACAATATTCTTTTCCATTGAATGGTTTGGCCACCCTTGTTGAAATAAATTGATCACAAATGTATTAGTTTATTTCTAGATTATCAATTCTATTCCATTAATCTATGTCTCTATCTTTATGTTATTACTACACTCTTTTGATCACTATAGCTTTGTAGTAAGTTTTGGTATTAAGAAACATGAGTACTCCAACCTTGTTCTTTTCCAAGATTGTTTTGGCTATTTGTGGTCCCTTGAAATTCTATATGAATTTTAGAATCAGCTCTTCCATTTCTTAAAAAAATAAATTAAAAAAAGGACATTAAGACTTTGATGGGGACTTCATTAATCAGTATGTTGCTTTAGAGAATAATTCCATTTTAACAATATTGTGTCTTCTGATCCATGAACATGAGATGTCTTTCCATCTATTTAGGTCTTCTATAATATTTTTAGCAATGTTTCATAGTTTTCAGTGTACCACACTTGTACCTCCTTGGTTAAAGGTATCCCTAAGTATTTCATTCTTTTTATGCTATTATAATGAAATTGTTCTCTTGATTTCCCTTTTGAATTGTTCTTTGCTGGTGTATAGAAATACAACATATTTTTGCATATTGCTCTTGTATCCTCCAACTTTGCTTAATTGATTTCATAAAACTGTTTTATATTATAGTAACTAGTCAAAAACAGACTAGAGAATGTCTGGATAATGGGTACAATGGGTTACCACAGAGTAACCATTATGCTTTAAAGAAATCAATAAGATGAGTTTTTAATCATGTTTCTATTTTAGTTGATATTATGGCTATTATCACATACTTATTTCATAAATTAATAGTCACTTTAAGATATACCCTTCTGGATGTGACTGAAATAATCATAGTATATACTGGCTTTCAGAATGACTTTTTAAAAAATTTTTTAATGTTTATTTTTGAGAGAGAGAGACAGAGAGACAGAGAGAGAGACAGAACAAGTGGGGGAGGGGCAGACAGAGGGGGAGACACAGAATCGGAAGCAGGCTCCAGGCTCTGAGCTGTCAGCACAGAGCCAGACACGGGGCTCGAACCCACAAACAGTGAGATCACGACCTGAGTGGAAGTCGGATGCTTAACTGACTGAGCCAGCCAGGCACCCCCAGAATGACTATTATTTATGCTTACAAAATGTTGTTTGTTTCATGGATAAATAATAAAGCTGCCTGCCCAAGACCTTTGAATCATTAGAAAAAGCAAAAAGGAACCTAGTAGCTAAGCAAAATAGAATTTTTAATAAGAAGACATGGTGAAAAGATATAAAGACCTATTTAACATTTAAGAGTTGCATATATTTTTTGTGAAAATTTGTATCTTAAATAGCACTTTGGTTCTGGTGAGGTCATCGGTCCTCTTTATCTATTGGTAGAAACTTCATAGTATTTACAGACAAAGTTTAAACCAGAGCACCAGAAAGTCTGCCACCAGAAAAAAAAAAAAAAATACAGGGCTGCCTGGGTGGTTCAGTCAGTTGAGCGCCCGACTTTGGCTCAGGTCACGATCTCACATTTCGTGGGTTCGAGCTCTACATCAGGGTCTGTGCTGTCAGCTAGGAGCCTGGAGCCTGCTTCCGATTCTGTGTCTCCCTCTCTCTCTGCCCCTCCCCTGCTCTGTCGGGCTCTGTCTCTCTCTCCAAAATAAATAAACATTAATTTTTTTTAAATATATAAAATTTATGCCATAAAATGTTGAGTAAATTTTATCAGTAAGCAGAAAGGACTTATACAAAACTAAAAAGTTTAGTGATGATAAAAGAGAAGTGACCATGGGCCAGCAGAAAGAATCTAGCTCTGAGAGAATTATATGATTAAAAAAGGTGGGAATGAAAACTTAATTTTCTAGCAATAAAGAAAAAGAGCTGAAGCAGAAATAGGTTGTCTCAGGGATGAGATTGATCACAAAGAAAATCTGAAGGAGCTGAATGGTTCATGGCCAAATACAGGGGAAGAATCAGGGGAAGGCCAACTTGGGGAAGAATCAGATTTCAAATTAAGAGCTTAATGAGCAAAGTTAGCAGTGTGCGGGGAACTTAAGCTACAGAATTGTGAAACTGTGCAATAGCTATCTGTGGTAGTGGTGGAACCTGAGCTCTCTAGGCAGAAGTATGAAGCAACTGGCTGAAAATATTTTAGGGCAAGTAAATAGGATACAGTTTATGGCATCAAGGTCATGGCATTTAGAATAATCTTGTTTTAAAGCCCTAGCTTAAATTCCCTGGAGTGATGGCAGTAAGAGGTGACCAGTGACAAATTAACAGGAGTCGCTCTTTAGTATTTGCTCTAAGTCAGCTTTGTCATGCTGACCTGATGGTGTCTGAAAGTTCAGGCCAGCATCCATCACTTAGCATTCCTAATTTTAGAGGGTGTTCACATACAGAGATAAGCCTTTCTTCCAGCAAGGTCAACATGTGAATACACTGGTTGTTTTAAAGCTAAACATCTAAGTTAGTGGGTGATTATTTCCTTCATGAAATAAATTATTCTTCATTTACAGAAGTTTTAAATATGACATCTCTGATCTCATAATCAAAATGGTTCCAATTTAAAAAGAAAAATGAATCCCTAGAGTATTAGGAGAGTATCTTTTACATTAAGGTAAGAGAGACTCATGGAAAATATTCATTCTTCCATGTAGTGGACCCTGAAATACAATACCCAGGCTCCTTTTGGTGAAGGACTTACTGCCTCAGCTGCTGGGGAGTACTGTTGCCAGATAGCTTTGAACTGTCCACCCCTTCTAGGGATTGATTCAGCTACAGAGAGCTACCTTACACAAGGTCACACTCATTCCTGAGGCGGCCCACACCTAATGACTGATATATGCAGGAGTATAAAGGCCACCCATTTTAACACAAAGGAGCCCAACTCTGAAAGTTCCATTTTATCTGTAGAGCACCACACTGGGTTGACTAGGGCTGCTGCTGAGCTTGCATGGGACCACTTCTCCCTCTGCTCAGTCCTGCTCCTTGCCCCCTCTTCTGTAACTGTTGATCTTAGGATCCTTAAAAAACATTCTGCATCTTAAATTGCCTCCATACTGGAGACTGCTCCCAAAGGAGTCCAACTTCTAACATGATACAAAACACATCAAACATATATATATACAAAAATGCATCCAGATTGTAAAAATGTACATATTCCAAATAAAATATGTAAAGAAAATATATCTAGATGGTTGAATCATACACATATTTTCAGAGATTATAGAGAAATGAGGGGAAATGATAAAAAATGGAACAGCTTTGATGACATGAAGTGGAGAATTAAGGTTGAAACTAACATAAATATAGTTAAAAATAGTGGTTAATAGGAATGTGTGGGGGGCGCCTGGGTGGCTCAGTCGGTTGAGCGTCCGACTTCAGCTCAGGTCACGATCTCGCGGTCCGTGGGTTCGAGCCCCGCGTCGGGCTCTGGGCTGATGGCTCAGAGCCTGGAGCCTGCTTCCGATTCTGTGTCTCCCTCTCTCTCTGCCCCTTCCCCGTTCATGCTCTGTCTCTCTCTGTCTCAAAAATAAATAAACGTTAAAAAAAAAAATAAAATAAAAATAATAGGAATGTGTGGGCATATATTCTGAATGATATGACATTCCATTAAAAATGTTTATTTATTTTGAGAGAGAGAGAAAGCAAGGCAGTGTATGGGCAGAGAGAGAGAGAGAGAGAGAGAGAAGCCCAAGCAGGCCCACAGTCTCAGAGCAGAGCCCCTTGCGGATCTCAGAACCATGGGATCATTACCAGAGCCAAAATCAAGCGTAAGGCACTCAACCAACTAAGCCACCCAGGGCCCCTCCATTTTTTTTTAATGACTACCACTAGAAGTTAAAAAAGGTGTTCCCCTTCTTTCTTCTTATCCATAATAAAGTATAATTTACCTACATTTTCTGTTGATGTGCAAAATAAATAAAATTAATAAAATTGAAAAAAGGCAAAAAAGAATGGAATTTGGAACAGGAAAAGAAAAAAGTCATTGATCATTTTACAGTATTCATTCATCTATTTTTTTAAATTTTATTTTCACTTCCAATATTGATCTATACACAGACTTTTTTTAAAATTTCACCAAAGTAAAATTTGATATTGCTTACAGATTTTTGTTGACTTCCCATCACAAACATTCGTTATTGCCCCCCAAAGCACATTTTAACTAATAATAAAAGGGTTAAACATTAAATCTATTCTTATATTGCCTCAAAAGATACATCTAAATTTTACACTGTTTGTGACTCATGCATATTGTGTTACTTTGTTAGGGCTGCAGGAACAAAGTACTACAAACTGGCTGGCTTAAACAATAGAATACTGACTCAGTCCTGGAGGCTTGAAGTTTGAGATAGTTTAAAGAGGTAATCTACACATGGAGTTCTCTCTGTGTGCATCCATAATGAGAGAAATTTTCTCCCTTTTACAGTTATGGAGTCATATTGGATTAGGGCACACCCAAATAATCTGTTTTAACTTGATCATCTATAGCTGTTCCATTTCCAAATAAAGTCACATTCACAGGTACTGGGAATGAGGACTTCAACATCTTTTTGAAGAACATAATTCAACCATACACATATGGAAGATTCTTTTTATCTGTACAAGTTACAACAAGTCCTAGTAAAATATGAACAATGAAGGTGACCTAATATTTTTGACAACATTGCAGTAATATGTAGCCTAAACAAAAGGAGAAGAAAAAACACCTTACTTTGTTTCGCTGCATCTTTTATTTTATTGCCAATCTGGGATAGGCAGAATTAACATGTACTCACTATTTGACTATTACATGCAAAATATTTTGCTACGGGGGTGCCTAGGTGGCTCAACGGTTCAGTGTCTAACTCTTGATTTCAGCTCAGGTCTTGATCTCACAGCCCTGAGATTGAGCTTTGAGCCCAGGCTCTAGACTGCATGTGGAGTCTGCTTAAGATTCTCTCTCTCTCCCTCTCATTCTGACCCTACCTCTTCTTCTCTCTCTCTTTCTCTAAAGGAAAAAAAAGTATTTTCCTATGCATTTTGGATGATATGAAGATATATACGTTAAAGACTTTGAACAGTCTCTATCATATTTATAAGAAGATCAAAACATTAAGAATACAAAGACATTTAAGTCTACTTTCTGCAATTTAAGGAAAATGTTATACTAGTGTTCTTCCATTTTATACACATTTCTTCATTGCAGAATTGGGTTTGTACTCTGTGAGCTGGAAGTTATGAAAAGTCCTTGAATCTTGTAATTATATGAATTTATACCACTAACTGCATTGAGAATGTAATAGAATAGGACTTATCAATTGTTAAAGAAAGTGTAAAGCATTTTTATTGCTGAATAAAACAATGATGTATTACACAAAATTTTCAAATGGTAGCTAACTTCCTTTCTAGGATCAGCAGTTTACATTTATTTGACATACATGGAAAGTTATCCTTAGGAATTAATTTCATAACTTTAATTGGGGATGAAGAGCTTTATACACAGGATTTGGGAAAGTACCGTTTCCTTTCCTAAAAATTTGTTCTGTGACCCCTTAGCAAACAGCCTGCAATACATTATCATTTTTACATAAGAACCAGAGTGATTAATGCTGTATTCAAATTGCTTGTCTCACTTTTTTTTTATTTTTTAAACATTTTGTTTTTAATTAATCTCTACACCCAACGTGGGGCCTGAACTCACAACCGTGAGATCAAGAGTTGCACACTCCACAGAATAAGCCAGCCACGTGCCCTGCTTGTCTCACTATTGTTTAAGAAAAGAATAAGAATTAACATAAGTAAGAAACACTCTCTAAGAAGGTGGGTTTAAGTGTAATGTTCCACGTAATCCTACAGATTACATAGATCCCTATTCACTTTTGAAGCAATTTACAAGATGAAGTTCAAAATGAGGCAATTTGTATTTTTAGAGCAGTGTCTTTCTTTTTATAGATCATTTTGCAACAAGATTTAAGACATATTTAGCCATGGGAAGAGAAGATAAGCTTTAGTAATGAATTTATGCCTCCCCTATGATGTTATCTACTAAGAATAGTTTTAAATCCCACTTCAGATCTTTTATTATTTGACTGTAGAGAAAATTATATGTAGAGGCACTAAGGCAAACTGAAGGCAGTTCATCAACAAAATCTACATCATGTGAAGATAAAATCATAATCCTCAGAGTATATATCATTCTGGATATCTGAATTATCCATACAGCTGAGCTAGAAGTAACCCTTTAAATACTATCAATGAAAAATTTTAATTATTTTTTAAAATGTTTATTTATTTATTTTGAGAGAGAGAGAGACAGAGACAGAGAGAGAAGGAGAGAGAGAAAATCTCAAGCAAGCTCCACATTGTCAGTGCAGAGCCCAATGCAGGGCTCAATCCGACAAACCGTGAGATCATGACCTGAGCAGAAAGCAGGAGTCGGACACTCAACTAACTGAGTCACCCAGGTGCCCCCAAATTTAATTATTTTTAATGGACACATTTCTTAAATTGGCCATGTGCTTCACTGTCATGTTAAGTAGAAGTTTAATGAAACTTTCTTTAGACCTTAGTCATCATTATATAATATTTTTTACTTAATGTGGCAAAATATGATTTTAGACGTAGATGTATAATGAGAAGACTTATAGTCCTGAAATGGCCCTGACCAAGACAAGGGTTCTGAATTTTCTTTTCTGATGTCAGTTTGTTTTTTTAATTATCCGTTGCCTCATACAGAAGCTGCCTTGTGAAATATTAAAAGGTATCTCATGGATTGATGTCATCTTGTTCTATGTGCTATCTTACTGTTCAGAAAATTGTAATCCTTATTGTGTTAGTTAATATCACTCAAAGTTTTGTCTTTGAATGAACATCACAGGCTCAAAACCATTTCCAAAAATTTTATATCCTTTCTTCTATGTTAAGTACCTTACTTTCAAAAAAGCGTAGAGAAAACACTCCACATCTTTTCAAGAATTAATTAAAAATTTTTGGATAAGTAGCTTACTGCAAGTTTTACACACACACACACACACACACACACATGAGATAATTCTGCAGATGAGACTCCAAGATTTTCTTAGTGCTTGACATTTATTAGAATTCTAGGTATAAGTAATATTAGGAATCCTACATAAACAAATTTATGTTCAGTAGTTATGAGTGCGAGATTACAAATAAAAGCTTTGCTATCTTGAGTTTTATAGGTAAGACTCAGCTTTTAAAGTATATATATATATATATATACTATAAAAGTAAATTATAGTTTTAAAATTTGTAGTTTAGAGTATATATAGTTTAAATAGTATATATATACATGTATATATATATATAATTTCTAAATAGTCTCTGTTAAATATAATGTATAATTTATCTGTATAGATAAAATTTTAATTTATAAGTGTTTAGTATTAAATCTCATGAAAACTGTTTCATCCATTTCCTCCAAATTTAGGGATAACCATGGTAAGGCCTGATTTAAAATAATGAAAAATAGGGCACGTAAAATGCATTTCCAGCAACCTTGGAGATAAAGAGGTAGATAATAATTTTGCAGAGCTGTTAAAAATGAGGTACAGTGCTAGTTTTTAAATAGCTGCTGATTGGAAGAAATATACTATATAGTATTAATTAATATACCAGAAAGCAAGAGAACAAATAATAACTTTAAAATCAGATATACAATTAGAAGTCACAAGGGAAGATCATTCAAATCATAGATCCTGTTTGCCATGTAGATACTCCTCACATGGAGAACTGTAGGCAGCACGGCCTAGTGTGAGTTAGAGCAGGGATTCATCCATGTTACCATGGTTAATGAAAAACCTAGGCAACATCGGGAAGAACTGACAGTGTAACAGTAACAGCATACATCTTGAGAGTGTGCACATGATGGGTTGTCCTGCTCATGAAATCTCTTTTGTAATAACATTTACTATCCTGAACATTAACACATTAAGCAAAGGTTAAATTGGATACTAACATTAAGAACAAGAGACGATTTAAAAATACGTCTAAACAAAAAATTGCAACCTCAAAATGAGCTCTATAATTATCAAATAAGAGACAGTTACCTCAAGGAAAACTAATATTAAGTGATAGTGATGGTTCAAGTGAAAGAGATGAAAACTAACTAACTAAAGCAAATAAGAGAGTTATTGGATAAAATTACTAGAAACGATCAGTTGGTGGTAGGGGAAGTTTTTTCTAACTAGTTCCATTCTTCCAAATAGTTGTGGTCTAGAAAGTTTTTAAACAATTTTAGGATTATGGACATAAGACTTGTTCTACTGAATAATTAATGCATTATCTTAAGAGTAGTGATTGGTGAACTCTGCTGCATTCTAAATACTCATCTTTGTATTTTTCTTTCATGAACAGATTTTCATATTATGTAATATATTCCAGAGGAATAATAATTAAGAGGAAGACAATAAAAATAATTCCATGAAGTATTATCTGAAAATAATACAAGTGAGGTTATTGCAAAATATGTAATATATACTCCAAATGCTCTTGGTTATCTGAATCAATAAGATCTACTGTGACCAGAACTATAGTTTCCATGGTTCGCACGACATATGAAAAGGTACTGGTGAAAAAAATACTATAGAGATGACAAAGACTTTGGGAATTATGTAGCTAGGGTTTAATCTCACCACATAAACACCTAGAGGGAAATACAGGTTGGAGGGCTTCATCCCAGAGTACAGACTATAGTAGCTGGGGAGTTGTTAGATACTGGGAAGTTGTGGTATTTTACCAACTCATTTGGCAATTGTGAAGCAGTGGCTATGTTTGAAAACTACTGACCCAACACACCGACTGCTTTTACAGCCATAGAACAAAGATTACGTACTTTAGTTAGGGTTACATAGCTAGGACATGAGCTCAGAGTTTCCATCCACCATCATTTCTGTGCTCTTTTCTCAATTCAATTCATCCAGTCCAATGGGAGAGCAAGTATTCATTGATCTTTGTTTTTCTGTTTTATCGTTCTAATCTTGAAAGATTGATCTTAAGTACATTAATTAAAAGAGACATTTTAGATGAAGTTTTCTTAAACCAGAATGCGTTGAAGAGTCCAAGCGTGCTTGAATCCTTTGAAATTATGCTAAATTTAGGTTATTTTTATCAAAGATGTTTCCATAGCTTTTATCAAAATTCCAAAGGAGCTTATGCTACCCTCCCTCCCAAATTAAAAATCATTGATCCAATTCTTATCTCTGACTTGTTTTTTGAGGCCATGTTAGAAGCAGACCATTAACCCCCAAATCTTGGGACTAATATTTAAGGTTACCATCTTCCCCAAATATGTAGGCTATTAAAGAGAAGTAAATGTATCACCACAATTTAATCAATTTTTCTTGATCTCCTATCTGTACATGAAATTCACACCAACTAAAGCATACACAAAGCAAGTCATTTTTTTGTGATTTTTATTCTCCACTTTTATAATTTCAGAGAACTGACGAGTAAGAAAATAAGTCAAGTGGATAACACACACATAATAACATCATGTACTTATTTTCAGCACACCTAGTATCTGGAAAATAATTGCATTCTCCGGTTAGAGAATGAGATTCTAAAGTTAAAAAGAAAGGGTTTTCAGATGTCTTTATAATATACAGCATTGTATTTTATACGGAAGCACTAGTAATATATATTGAGAAAGAATGCAGTGAATATATATACCACTATTGTAATATGAAAATTTTGAGAAAAAAAATAGAGAATTAAATGTCTTGCAAGAACAGATTTTTCTATCTCTTGAGGTTAGAAGAGCAATTATATTCCTTTGAGTAGCTGATGGAGGGCATCATCAAAATGGAATTACTTCTTTGTGAGAGAACTGTCAGCTTACCTTTATATTAATAGATAATACCTTTAGAATATATCTGTGGGGAAAGAAAAGCTGTTTCAGTAAGTGGTGTCTCTATTGTACTTCTCAACTGAAGCCAAAATATTCTTTCAGATTGCTCCTCTAGTTCATTACCTCAAATAAAAATGATAAAAAAATTCACAAAATACTTTTTTTTATAACCAGACTGACTAAGTATCATTTATATCAAGTAGTTCATATTATGTGATAGTCCTAGCTTTTAGATTGTCCTAATGACTCTGCAGGAGAGTTAAAGTAGTTAAAGTGTATATTCGATATATATTATACCTGCAGTTGTTTGGATATTATGTTATAATAATAGTGAATTTAACCCAACTGAGAAAACAGGAAAGAAATGGCAACCAAATAAGCCATTCAAAATTTCAAAATATAATTTAATACACTAATTTTTTCATTGATTAATATTCTTGGATTAAGATTTTTTATAATTAAACGATTACAAAATGTACTTGCAACACAGAAGAGACTATACCAGATTTCATCTCAGAAGAAATATCAATTCTTTCACTAAGTCTTACGTACGTGAGGCTACACGCAACAAAAATATTTCATGTTCATTTCCATGATGACCAAGAACAGTGAACAGAATGTGGCTTAGTTGATCTAGGGTAAACCTGTGAAGTTCAGCACTTTGTTCTGGTGACATCACTCCTGCTATTGAACGTTCAGATGGCAATTCTTTCCCCACTTTCAATCATCTAACAGACTTCTGTTATCTAGCTTGTTCCCCTTCACCCAAACCTGAGTGGAGTTGATAGAAGCTCTTTGCATATGGTAACTCACTCATTTCTCTTTAGTGTTAGTGTACTAGTTCAGCCAAGCATTAAGTTTCTCTATAATTGTGAAATAAAACTGTTTTTTCCTGAAAGTTAATTAAAGAAGGGCGCCTCCAAATGACACTATACTGATTGAAATGCAGAATAATTCCGAATGGAAATATAATGTCATGTTTTGAGGTTGTCTGGTGGGAATGATAGGCGTATATAAACAGAAAAGATAGACTGTCTTTTGTTTCTCTGTAATGGTAATGTTGAACAAGGAGCTGGTCTGATTTTATCTTCTGGAGGTTTATGTCACAAAAGGTTTGGGATGTGGGTGGGCATATCTGGGATACTAAAATATTTCTGAAGTACTTATTTTTGTGTGACACCATGTAAATATAAATAGTTTGTAATATGACAATAATAATCTTCAAAGAAATAGATTTGCAAGTAAGTTTAATAGGGAAATACATTCCCTTAAAAAATAATATGAACTTTTGAGTAGGATATTGAATAAATGTGTCAAGATATATGATATCTAATATATCTTTTCAGTTATAAATATTCATAAAAGATATAGGATTTCTGGACTTGTTTTAGAGGTAAAAGGGACAGAAGGCAAACTATAGTAAAGGAAGAATTTTCAGATATGGCAGAGTAACTTGTTCCAGAGCAAGTCTCTTAGAAAAATTAGAGAATTTACTTGTTTCTTTATATAAGAGAATGGAGAGCTACACAGACAACCTCAGGTCTTGTAAGGCTCAGAAACCTGGTGAGAAGGGTGAGCAGGGAATAGCATTGGAGGACATTCCCTCACATTCCCTTGGAGGAATTTAGTTTTTAGGCAGCACAGAAGACAACCACAAACTGGATAGAGATCGAAACTGAGGGGAGCCTGGGCGGCTCAGTCGGTTGGGCGTCCGACTTCGGCTCAGGTCATGATCTCGCACTCCGTGAGTTCAAGCCCCACGTTGGGCTCTGTGCTGACAGCTCAGAGCCTGGAGCCTGTTTCAGATTCGGTGTCTCCCTTTCTCTCTGCCCCTCCCTTGCTCACACTCTGTCTCTCTCTCAAAAATAAAATAAAAACATTAAAATAAAATTTTTAAAGAAATCTAAACTGAGATTTTTGTCTTTCTTCGGTTCTATAGAAACGAGGTGGGGGCAGGAAAACCTAGGGACATTAGAAATAATCTTTTAAAATGCATAAGGAAAATTTGAAAAAGCAGCCAGATAAATAAAAGGCACATTATTTTCAAAGGGAAAACATTTCATCAGAAACCATAGAAGGCATTATACAATGCAATGACATTTTTAAAGTGCCAAAAGAATGTGTGAACCTCTAATTCTTCACCCAGTAAAAATATTCTTCAAAAATGAGGATGAAATAAAAATGTTTCCAAACAAACAAAAAAGGAGAGAACTCATCAACAGTAAACCTGCATGAACACACATATGAAAAGAAATTCATTAGAAAGAATAATGATCCCAAAGAGGAGCACAGAAATGCAAGAAGGAAGAAAGAGCAATGGAACAGATAAGTATATGGGTAAATCTAAATAAATATGACCTGAGAAATGACAATAACAACCTCTTATGGGCTCAAACAACTAGATACAGAATTGAAAATTATGACATTGTGGCACAAAAGTCAAGGCAATAGTTTCAAATGACATGAAATAGCTTTCATTTCTTTGCATTTTAAAGAAGTACTACATATTAATAACTAATGATGACAATGAGTAGTTAATGGGCTATTGCGCCCTGTCATAACAAAATGTGTAATAGAAGTGAAAGTATAATGTGTGAAATGGAATTGAAAATAAAACATTATTGTAGACATTGTTTTCCAATATATTTGCTGACGAAATCACTACTCCAAAATATGGATATCCTAGACTAGCACTGTCCAATAGAAATATAATATGAGCCTATGACCATATTAAAATGTAAAAATAAACAGATGAAAATAATCATAATGGTATATTTTATTTAACCCAGTATACCTGAAATACCTGTATTAAATGTATTACATTTTAAAAAATATTATTAACCAGATATTTTATACCCTTTTTTTTTTTTGGTCAAACTAAGTCTTCAAAATCTGGTGTGCCTTTTATTTTTTTTATTTTTTTATTTTTTTTCCAACGTTTTTTATTTATTTTTGGGACAGAGAGAGACAGAGCATGAACGGGGAGGGGCAGAGAGAGAGGGAGACACAGAATCGGAAACAGGCTCCAGGCTCCGAGCCATCAGCCCAGAGCCTGACGCGGGGCTCGAACTCACGGACCGCGAGATCGTGACCTGGCTGAAGTCGGACGCTTAACCGACTGCGCCACCCAGGCGCCCCATGGTGTGCCTTTTAGACTTAAAGCATATATCAACTTGAAACAGCCATATTATAAACGCTCAATAGTCACATGTGACTAGTGGCTAACATTATGCACGGCAGAAGTCTAGGCTGAAAGAATAGACTCTGATGGCATCTAGATAAATTTGATCTACTGCTCCAACAAGTAGTCTAACAATATATCAGATATTAAACTCTACACTTTATTATTTTAATAAGTACTTTTTTGTTTATAATTCCCTAGAAATTAATATAATCTCAGTATGTTCCTGAAATACAATGCCATTTTGTGGTGTGGATACTGAAATAAAAAGCAGTCTTTGTCTGGAATATAATAACATCAAATTATTCAAGCCCAGGCCTACTTTACACACACACACACACACACACACACACACACACACATGCAAACACTGAAAAGTCTAAACCACTGTTGGTCATTACCATACACTCTGTGTTTAACCCATATCTATTAACTATTTACATAAGAATATTCTTAGTCCAAGCTTGCTTGATTATACAATTTGTTTGAAAAAGCCAAAATGTTTCACCGAGCTGTGATCTCACAATAAGTGAGTAGAACATGGCATTATTTTTTAGATCTCTTTGTTTTAAAAGATAGGTTAATTTAACAAAGGCTGTCAACTTCACCTTATTAAGGTAACTCTTCTACCTTAGCATTAAAGACAAATGAAGAGTAGACTTCTTAAAAGGAAAATATAATGGCTATTTTTGACCAGTCAACACTTACTTCTAGCAGCATACAGAGTGGCCCTTACTAAATATGTTAATTACTCTCTGTAGTTATAAACATAACCAATCTCTAGAACAGGGATACAAATGCATTGCTTTGAAGATTAAAAAAAAATATTTGTCTCAGAGATTCCATATGACAGTTAACTTACGGACTGTAAAAATGTGGCAACCCTATGATTCAGTGAGAACCAGCACACTTACCATTTAAAAGATTTTACTTTGCTTCCTGCGTGTTTTTGTTTGGGTTTTTGTCCTGTAGTAAAAGTGTTCTCTCTCTTGACCAAGGAAGGATTTGGTAGAGTGACATTGAATGTCCTCTTCAGAACAGAATGTCTTAAAAATGGACTGAGCTATTCAAACAAAAGAATAGCGTATTTTAATTATATCATTTATAAACTTTGAAAAATTATTTTTATAACTCTATAAGGAACTCATTAATGTAAATAACTTACAATTTATCAATACCACTCATTAATATCATACACATTTAGATTCCTAGGGTTAATATCTATAAATGTGCTTTAAAGTAAAAAATAATTACCAGTCATCAGGTTAACTAAAGCATGTTTAATAGTTTTGCCAAAGGGTATACATATTTGAGAGAGACAAATATCTTTTGTGAAACTTTGAACATGCTTTTAAAATAAATATATAGCTTTTTGTATATATTAATATCAAATAATCTTTATTCTCAAAATAAATTTTGCTACCAATGAAGGTAGATACTGACTTTTCAGATGTTCCTTCTCTTAACATTTATCATTTCAACAAATATTGATTAAATATATATAACCTGCCCAAAATTATATTTGGTACTATGAACATGCAGTAATGGGATAAAGTCCATTTACATTCACCATTCACTTACCAATGAAAACATTGAGCAGGCAAAAATCTAAAAATCAAAAAAAAAAAAAATCAAGAAATAGTGTCTGATTTTCATTTGTTGTAAGGGGTGTCTACTAAATCTCTTGCAAAAAGATCACTAAAAACAAAATTATAGAATATTCATTCAACTCATATTCATTGAGGTGCTTCCTATAAAGTAGGTACGAGTCCTAACATAGTGCTATGGACACTTAACTTTTGTTTGTTCTCATGCCCCTCTCTCCAAGAACACAGTACAATAGGATACATAAAGAATTTGGGAATTTAGATGAGTAGTTAAGTACAAATTGTTGAGAATACTGCATTCTCAGATTTATAGTTTTCATTGTCTGCATGTGATAGGATGAGAGTTACAAGTTTAGAGTCAGCTTCATGTAGAAGGATAATTAATAGAACTCAGTGCATTTTTGAACTTGGACACTTCAAATGTCTGTGACCTTTGGAAGGTTATTCCCCTTCTCTGAACTTTAGTTTCCTCATTTTCAAATGGAGTTAATGTCATCTACCCAATACCTACTTTCTGGGTATATCAATTGAATTAAAGTATGTAAAGTAATCTTTGTTCTAGAGAAGCAATACACTTAGTGGTTAAAAGCATGGGCTTTTGGTTGTAATCCCATCCTTGCTATCTGCTTTCTGCGTGTCCTTAAGTAACTTAACCATTCTCCCTGTGCTTTGTTTTGCACATTTAAAAAACAAAGATGATAAAATAGTAACTATTTTGGAGTATTGTTTTGAGAATTAAATTAGTTAATATGGTTTAAATATATCAAGCCTGCCATACTAAAACATCATATATGTTTCAAGTATTATTATTATCATTATCTTGTATAGTGTCTCCCCAAAAGTAAATATTTAAAGCAAGTTACATAAAAATAAATTTTCATTCTTATAGCTAAAGAATTGTGAAATTAGCCCTCAGTCTAGTAGTGGTCTGAAAAAACACTGAAAATTCGCTGGGATATATTATTCCAGCAGGACAAAATTAAAAGGAAGATCATTTTCATGATCAGAAAACAGAGAACAGAGTCTGGCAACCCCACACCTTGTTGTCAGAAAATATAAATTTTTCATACATATCCTCTTTTAAATGCATTAGTAAACAGAAATATATTTATACATTTCCAATAAATATAAAGCAGCATACGGAAAATAACATTAATTTGAATAATAACATAAGGGAAAAGTGCTAGTATTTATTTATTACATAAAACAATAAATACATTTCAGAAAAAATGTAATAAAATTAGAACTAAATAAAGCTGAGTTTATTTTTTTATTTTTTTATTTAAATACTTTTTTAAAACGTTTATTTATTTTTGAGACAGAGAGAGACAGGGCATGAGCAGGGGAGGGTCAGAGAGAGAGAGAGGGAGACACAGAATCGGAAACAGGCTCCAGGCTCTGAGCTGTCAGCACAGAGCCCGACGCGGGGCTTGAACTCACGAACCGCGAGATCATGACCTGAGCTGAAGTCAGACGCTCAACCGACTGAGCCACCCAGGTGCCCCTAAATAAAGCTGAGTTTAAATGTCAATCATTCCAAAATTTTAAAAGAGCATTTTGAAAAAGCTAGTAAATTAAGGAAAATATAAATATTTTAGAAAATAATTCAAAAGAATAACATCAACATTCACAGAATTACAGTCATAACCCAAATGTTTCATAATTTAAAAAAGGAAAACTGGGGAAATTCCACTTATTCCTCCTTTCATTCATTCCACAAGTGAATATCAAGTGGCTACAACATGCCAGGCACTGTACTAGGGTCTAATGATAAAACTGCCAACAAACAAGACAAAATTCCAGGCCTTGTGAAATCTACTGCCAATAATCGAATGATCGAATATATAAATGTAAAATCAAACAGTGATAAGAACTCTCAAGGAAAGCTACCCAGAAACAAATAGGAAGACCTGACTAAGTAAAGGCAATCATAGGCTTCATTAAGGGAGTGATGATAGAATGGAAATCTGAAGGAAGGACAGACCCTAGTTAGTCTACGATGAAGAGGAAGATGGAGTGAGGTAGTCCAGGTTCAGAGACCAACATAAGCAAAGACCTATTGCACATTCTAGACACTGAAAGAAGACTAATGGGCCTTGAGTGGCATAGAGGAAGGGAGGTATCATGTAAGGTGATGGTGTAGAGGTAAGTAGGCCATGTTAAGAATTTTAGTCTTTGTGCTAAAAGTGATGAGAGACCATTGAAGCCTCCTAAAAAGAGGATGAGAGATGATTTTCTGATTTGTTTTTTGGAAAAGTTATTCATTAATATACTTTGCATTAATGTTTTTATTGTACAGATACTGAGTATCATATGTATACTTATCTAAATATTGAAATGATTTTGTATCACTAATTCCAATGGGAATTATTTATTTTTGTTTGTTTTTTTAAATAAGAATTACTCAGCAAGAGGCTTTCAGATTAAATTACCTTCCAGAAGCAGGGAAGACTCTACAAGCCTGATGCTCAGAGAAGAATGGGTTAAAGATGAAAATGACAAGGTTATGTACAAATAGACTATTGAGAGATTATGGCACAAGAGAAGGATCCAGGGTCAAGCCATTAAGAACTCTAAAATTCATTGCAATGTATGGGGAAGGAGCCTATAAAAGATAGAGAAATGGAGCAGGTGGAGAGATTGGAGTAGTTATCAGGGAAGCCAAGAGAAGAATGCACAAGAGAATGTACTGAGATTTCAACCCTGCTGAGAAGTCTAATAATAAGTAGACTGACAGGGGCGCCTGGGTACAGTCGGTTGGGCGTCCAACTTCAGCTCAGGTCATGACCTCACAATTTGTGAGTTTGAGCCCCGTGTTGGGCTCTGTGTTGGCAGCTCAGAGCCTGGAGCCTATTTCGGATTCTGTCTCCCGCTCTCTCTGCCCCTCCCCCGCTCACGCTCTCTGTCTCTCTCAAAAATAAATAAACACTAAAAATGTTTTAAATAAAAAAAAATAAGTAGACTGACAAATGTTCTTCATATTGAGAGAAAAGAAGCACATTGATTAACTTAGTTGAGGTAAACTAAAGTGGTTATAAGCTAGATTGGAGGAAATTGAGAAGAGGTAACGAAGTACAGCATTAAGGAGAAATTTTTTTTTAAGATATAGCTTCAAAAATAGAAAAGATAAAGAAATAGCTAAAGGTAAATGAAGGTTCTGGAAATATTGGTATATACATATATATATATATATACACATATATGTTATATATATATATATATATATATATATATATATATATATATATTTAGCAGAAGAGATTTGAAAGTATTTAAGAGACAATGGAAATCATCCCATAATTGAGAGTGAAAGGGGATAACGGACGGTGAAATGTTCCAGAAAATACAGCAGCAATAAAATCCATAGCTTAAGATACGTGGTGGAAAAAAAAAAGTTAGGGAGGGAGCCAAATCATAACAGACTCTTAAAAACTGAGAATAAACTGAGGGTTGATGGGGGGTGGGAGGGAGGGGAGGGTGGGTAATGGGTACTGAGGAAGGCACCTGTTGGAATGAGCACTGGGTGCTGTATGGAAACCAATTTGACAATAAATTTCATATTAAAAAAAAGATACATGGAGGTATTGGTATTAGAAGGAAAAAAGGAGTAATCTTCTATTGTAATAGTTGAAAAGGATTAAAAGATAAATCCAGATGCATATAAATTTATAAATTATATAAAATGTAATTGAGGGAAATTCCATCTGATATCTTTTTGTTTGTTTTTCTCTGTAAGTGGCTTCAAATGTTCCTCTTACTCATATTCTCATGGAAATGACTAAGGAAATATACGATTACAGAAAATCATGTGTTAGTGTTGAAAAACAGGGATAGGACACTTATCTGATGAAAGAATTACTGATATAATAGTGATAGGAATGGACTGAAGGGGACTTTAGAGGGCTGCTGATTTAAGCCTCCTGTCTCCCATCTTCAGCCAAGTTCCAAGAAAAAATACTGACTTCCAGCATTTTGTCATTCTTGATCTAGAAATGAGGAAGTAGTATGGTATCATTGGGAATGAAATACTGGAATCAGTAGTTTTGAAAGGCCCCAAGTTTCAATCCTGGCACAGTACATAGAACAAACTTAGAAATGAGCATGGCCAATTTTATTTCTGACTTTAGAAGTCAGACAAAAGCCAAGATTCTACTATGCCTGCATTTGGGAAGTAGAAGTAGAGTAGAGGTATCAAGCTTTATCTATAGCAGACGAAATAACTGAAACTCTTCCCATGGCTATTCACCCCACTAGTTCTTTCTATACCTTTCCCCAAAGGTTTCTGGACCCCAAAATTGAACGTCCACCTAAAAAATATTTAGAGAGGTGGCATAGCACCAGATATTATAAAATAATATAAATCTATATATTTAAAACAATGTGGCTCAAGCCCAAAAACAGGTGGTAAATTCAGCGGAAAAGTAGCTTGCTAGGCTTAAAATAAACATAGGCATTTAGCATATGGTAAAATTGGCATTCAAGTCAACAGGAAAAGGATGCACTCAAGGGTTTGGTACTGGAATAATTAGATTTGTAAAAATAAAATGAGTATCAAAAATATGAATATATGAAATATCATATCTTCACATTACGGGCTCGTGCAAATTTAAATGTTTAAATGTTGTTTTTAAAGTAGAGAATTAGAATAAACAGAAGAAAAGACAAGTTATATCAGGCCTAGGATTTTATTTTTAGGAAATTATTCTTATTCTTCATAAATTGGTACCTAAGATGATTTTTTATTGTATTGTTTTATATGAGAATGCTAAAAAGTCTTCAAATTTCTAGAAAGAACTTCTGATAATGTTTTGTAAATTAATTTCAATATAGGAAAAAAATAGAATGCTGCCATGGTCCTTTTATAAAGTTAAATATATGATTCTAAAACATGGCTACTGTTCACTATCAAAAAATATGTGCACTATCCAACATCAAGAGTTCCCATAGAGCTACAATAATCAAGATAATGTGATATTGGTGAAAGAACAGATAAAGAGATAGATGGAATGAAATAAAGAGCCCAGAAAAAAATCCACACAAATATAGTCAACTGATCTTTGACAAAGGAGCAAGGACAATACAATGGAGAAAAGATTGCCTTTTCAACAAATGGTGCTGGAACAAGTGGATATCCAAGTGCTCAAAAATAAATCTAAACACAGACTTTACACCCTTCACAAAAAATTAACTAAAAATGGATCATAGACCTAAAGGTAAAATGCAAAAATACAAAATTCCTAGAGGATAACATAGGAAAAAAATCTAGGTGACCTTGAGTTTGGCAGTAACTGTTTAGATACAACACCAAAAGCATGACCCATGAAAGAAACACTTGATAAGCAAGCCTGTATTAAAATTAAAAAACAAAAAACAAACAAACAAACAAACAAACAAACCCTTCTGCTCTGTCAAAGATGCTGTCAAGAAAATGAGAAGACAAACCACAGATTGGGAGGAAATATTTGCAAAAGACATATGATAAAGAACTATTATCTAAAATATACAAAGAGCTCTTGAGACTGAACGTTCTGATTTAAAAATGGGCAAAAGATCTGAACAGACATCTCAGCAAATAAGATGTACAGATGGTATATAAGCTTGTGAAAGATGTTCAACACCATTTGTCACTAGGGAATTGTAAATTAAAACAAGATGTCATTACATACCTATTCAGATGGCCAAAATTCAAAATACTGATGTCACCAAATGTTGGTAAGGATGTGGTGCAACTGGAACTCACTCGTTGTTGGTCAGAATGTAAAATGGTGTAGCCGCCTTGGGAGAGAGTTCGGTGGTTTCGTACAAAACTAAACATATTCTTACCATACAGTCTACACTCTTTGGTATTTGCCCAAATGAGTTGAAAACTTATGTCTACAAAAGACCTGCACACAGATGTTTAGAGCAGCTTGGTACATAACTCTCAAACCTTGGAGAAAACAAAAATATCCTTCAGTAGGTGAATGAATAAATAAACTGGTACATCTAGCAATGGGATATTATTTGGTGCCAAAAAGAATGAACTATCAAGCCATGAAAAGCCATGAAAGAACCTTAGATGCATACTAGCTGACAGAAGTCGAGCTTAAAAGACTGCATAATGTGTGACTACAACTGCATGAGATTCTGAAAAACAAAACTATGGAGACAGTAACTAGATAACTGGTTACCAGGAGTTAGTGGGAAGTAGGGATGAATAAGTAGAACACAAAGGAATTTTTAGAGCAGTGAAACCATTCTGTGTGATACTGTAATGGTAAATACATGTCATTAACATTTGTCCAAACCCATAGAATTTACAGCATCAAAAGTGAACCTTAATGTGACCTATGAACTTTCGGTGATAATGATGTGTCAGTATAGGTTCGCTAATTGTAATAAATGTATCCTGTGCTGCAGGATGTTGATAGTGAGGGAGGCTGCGGTGGGGCAGGGAGTATATGGGGCCTCTCTGTATTTTCCATGATTTTGCTACGAACAGAACACTGCTCTAAAGAAGTCTATTAAAATATGTGGAGTGATTCCAAAATTCATCTGAAAGAGTAGACAAAAAAGAATAGATTGGTAAATTTTTAATAATAACAATAATAAGCTTGCCTGTTACAAATTAAATAATTCAAATAGCCATAATGATTAAATTAGAGATATACTGGTATGCTGTTTGACAAATGTTTGGATGGAAACTTTTTATTAAACTCAAATGTTGCCATGTCTTATATGTTTCCATTCTAAATTCTAAGTTACCAAACATTTGTGCATGTAATTTCATTTCATCTCTTTAATATACATTATTATACATTATTGTACATTAATATACATTAAATAAAAAATAAGACATTTATGGTAAATTGTTCAAGAATGGATCTATACATTATTATCACTGAGGATGGTATGAACATAAAATAAATGGTTAAAAATCACTAATACTGCAAATAATTTGCAGAAGGAGAATGATAAACAAGTACATGAAGAGAGACAAATTAGGTCTGGAAAAGACCAAAAAGCTGGACTCTAAATTAAACATTAAATCTTAAACTGTGACATTTGAGAAATGGGGTGATGTTAACAGGAATCTAGAGAGACACAAAATTTAATGGCTCAAATAACCACGTTGAAGAGGTGACAATGATCAAAGAGCTAAACTTCTGCAGTCATTACACTGTTGGGTGAAAGAATGAAGCACGTAATCATATGTTCTTAACTGTGCATAACATCTTCTAATTAACAACTTGCTTTCTTTTGAATCCTATGCAAGCAGAAGTAAGAAGATTGCCATCCTTGCTATATAGAAATGAAAACAGTTATTTAGTATTCCAAGCATTTTCCACCTAAAGATAGAATGAATATGAGATGGCTCTTAAGTGTATTTGATCTGCACTGAAACCATGTTCAGATCATGGCTTTCAGAATACAAAAATATCTGAAACTACTCCTCTGCAGCAGAGTCACCTAATGTCCACTTAGACTTTTATATTCTGTGTTGTATGGTTTGCAAAGCTGATTTAAAATTAATCTGAACTAAAGAACAATTTATATATGCCATTTCCTTGGAATTATGATGAATGTGTTTGAAATTTGAATTACAATTGAGATAAAGTCAATACAATGTTAAAAGCTGTGTTTTCTTTCTCAAACTCATAATGGAATGAAAGTTAAAATGGCTCTATTCTAATTTGTCATGTCCATAGTTTTCATGAAATTATAAATAATATGGTATCTATTCATTATGTAAAGTAAAACACATTTCTTAGGACATTTTAGTCACAAAGAGTCATTAGGGTATTTTTATTCTTATGTTTGGTAGGATAGCAACTGTTGTATTTTTTCTGGGATGCTTAATGTCTTTCCAAGCCACAGTGGGATATTAAAAACACAAAATGCATTACATTGTTTCCTGCCAGAGGGTGATGAGATGACAATGACCTGATAACTTTTGTAATAGTGATTAGAGGTATGCATTTAGAATAAAGAATAAGCAAGTATTGAAATTAAGTCTACTGAATCATAGCTTCGAAAAGGTCAATGTCCTGAAAGACTGAGGAACTAGTATAGATTAAAGGAGACTAAACAAGCATGGTAATTAGAGATAATAGATGATTCTGGATGTAGAAAAATTAGAATAAGGACTGCATTACAGATAATGGTATTGTCACAATGTAAATTTTGCAGGAATTGATCATTGTTTTATTGTTAATATCTTTGTTGTCAGAAGATATGTGCTGAAGTATTTAAAGGTAAAAGATTGTGATAACCGGT
Organism: Panthera tigris; assembly: GCF_018350195.1. Classification (NCBI taxonomy): domain Eukaryota; kingdom Metazoa; phylum Chordata; class Mammalia; order Carnivora; family Felidae; genus Panthera; species Panthera tigris. The sequence goes on along the minus strand of NC_056663.1, from coordinate 123,238,743 downwards.
TACACAATATGTAACTCCATCATCATCATCATCATCATCATAATATGTAAATATGTATGTATATACATGTGTGAGAGTGAGTATAAGAGAGTGAGAAACAGAGAGAAAGATAAAAAGAGGAAGAGAACAAATGATACAATATGCTAACAATTGATATTTGGAGTTGGAATTTTTTCAAAATAAATGTTGAAACAAAATTCAAACTCAAAACATACTCTGTTTTCTATGACTCCCAGTGTTCAACTGTCCTTTTGCTAATATCCTGGTTATAATGCCACCTCCCCTGCAATCAGGAGTCCTCTGTCCTCTACTCAATCCTACACCATGTGCCTCTTTTTCACAGTATCAGAGCTTTGATGGTGGTTCAGATTTATCTTTCTCCTAGAGATTTGTAAAAACTCTATTATTGGGCTCGTTGGGTCCTCCTAACCTTCAGGTCTATTTGAATTAACTTCATCCAACACCCTTATAAGTACTGGAGAGAAGTTTGTGATTTCTATTGCCTGTTGGTCTTGTTAAATAGCACGGTCCTCTGGTATTTTTTCTCTTCCAAATAATTAGGGAATGAAGATTAAAGAAACACTAATTAAAAAATAAAGCAAGTTTCATTACTAAGTGTATAGGGAGGAATGAGGGGTGGAAAAGAGGAGCAAGAGGGAGAATGACAATGAGACCAAAAAAGAGAGAAGGAGAGTATGAATGACATATATTAACAGTTGATGTATGTAGTCATTCCACATCTTCTGTGGCAAAGCACCTCACGGTCGGGTAACAGGTAACTGAATTACACACTTACCACAGAAAATTAGCTACAGTATTTGTAGAAGGAAGTCTTATTTTCTCCTCTTTTGTCAACCACACTATCACATCTACCCCCTTCCCTGCATCTGTACCTCTGATATCTCCACCTTGAGTAAGAGGAACCCCATTTAGGATTTCCGCATTGCTCCCAAACCCAGTATTTCATAGCCTCTCTCTCTGCTTTTTCTACTTATTAAATTTGATATTATATATTTTATTTTGTACCTTGCTTTATTTCTTATCTAGATTAGTAGAAGTAGTTTTTGTCTGTTTTGTTCTGTAGTACTTACAACTATGCCTGACACGGAAACCTGAGAGGTCTTCTTTTTGTTTGTTTTAAAATTCTGAGGACTTCAGGTCCTCATTCATTCCTGGAAAATTCTCAGGTAAGATTATTTGGGTATCTCTTCTCCATTTTCTTTATTTCCTTTTTTCTGGAATTCATATGAGACATGTGTTTAATCTTCAATATTCTCTATGTGTTTAGGTAAGTGTTTATTAAAGCATGGAGAAAAATGCACAAATAAGTATAATGTAATGTATCTTCAAAAAGTGAACATTGCTGTTTAAAAAGCACCCAGATCAAGAAATAAAACATGCCCAGTCCGCCAGAAGGCTCGTGCATGCCCCTGCCCAGTCACAATTCCCCATATTCACTGCAGAGTCTACAGGTCACAAGTATCCTGACTTCTAAGACCGTTATAAGATCATCTTTGCCTGATTCTAAACTCTACGTAAATGGAATCACATAGAGGATCCCCTTCTGTGTCTAGCTTCATTCATTCAGCATTATGCTTAATGCGGTTGGTATGACATTCGTTCTGATTCTCTTTTACATTCCATTTTAAAAATATACCACAATGTATTTTATCCATTCTATTTCTGATGGCCATTTATGAGCTGTTTCCAGATTTTAGCAATTATAAATAATGCTTCTATCCATCAGTGTGCATGTCATTTGGTACACATATGTATGTATTTCTGTTAGTTATATGCCTAGAAGAGTAACTGCTGAATCATAAACTATCTGTACTTTATTTTTACAGAATATACCAAATAGTTTCCAAAGTATATGAGAGGTTCATTTTTACCACATCTTTTCCAAGATATGATTGTCTTCCCCCCCCCCAACCTTATACATCTTAATGGGAATGAAGTAGTATAATATTGTGATTTTAATTTGGTTATCACTTATGATGAAATGGAATACTTGTTCATATGTTTATGACCATTTGGATATCCTCTCTTTTTAAAAATGTGCGTGTTTCAGGGAACCTGGGTGGCTCAATGGGTTAAGCGTCCGACTTCAGCTCAGGTCATGATGTCACAGTTCGTGGGTTTGAGCTCCACCTTCAGGCTCTGTGCTGACAGCTCAGAGCCTGGAGCCTGCTTCAGATTCTGTGTCTCCCTCTCAATCTGTTCCTCTCCTATTCCTTCTCTGTCTACACAAAAATGTTAAAAAAAAATTAATGTGCCTATTTCAAGTCTTCTCTCCATTTTAAATTGGGTTATCTGCCTCGTTTTCATGGATGTGTAGAATTTCATTTCCAGATGTATGTGTTGCAAGTATCTTCATCCCTCTCTGTGACATACCTTTTCATTCTTTTAGTGATATCCTTCAAAAATAAGTTCTAAATGTTAACGTTATCCAGTTTATCACTTCCCATTATTAGTTAGCATTTGTAAGTCTTGTTAAAGAAGTTTTTGACTAGCTCAAGCTCATGAAGATAGTCCTGTATCTTCTTTTCTAGAATCTTTTCTTAGATCTACAGTACATCTGAATAGACCTCATATGCAATGTAAGACAGCAGTCAAGATTCTTTTTTTTCCTATATGGGAAACCAGTTGAATGAGCATTGTTTGTTGATAAGACCAACTTTTCCCACTGTACTACATTATCTTAAAGAGAAGTCTATTTGTAAGATATGTCTTCTCTTTCATTTGTCTCTTTATTTTCCATACTACCTTACCTACAATAGCTAGCTACATTCTTATTTCTAATTGTGTTGGCTATCAATTTCCATATACATTTTCAAGTCAGCATGTCAATTTCACACACAAACTGCTGGGATTTTTAATTGGGATTACTTTGACTTTAAAGAGCAATTGGGAGAAAACTGACTCAAAATATTTAGACTTCCACTTTGTAAACATATGTTTCAATTTATTTGATTCATTCCTATTTTTTCTCAATAATTTTTGTAGTTATCTCTTTAGAGATTTTTTATATTTTTTATATACATTTTAAGTTTTTATTTAATGTACCCTATAATTTTTCATGTCACCGAAGTTTCATTTAAAATTTTTGTTTTCTAACCATCTGTTGCTGATATCTATAATATAATTTATTTTTGTTCATTAACTTTGCTAAATTATTTATTTATTAATGTGGCTTATCTATAGATCATTTTGGACTTTTTAAATGCATGTTATCTTCATATGGTTGCAATTTTATTTCTTCTTTCTAATATTTGTACTCTTAATTTCTTTTTCATTCTGTCCCTTATTGTATTGACTAAGAATTCCAATACTAGGTTAAATAGCAGTGGTCTTAACACTGGTTATAAATAAGGAATCAGAACATACCACCCCAAAATATGTCACTTTGGCATATTGATTAGGAATAGCAGATTCAGGAAGGGCTCTCTGCCTTCTCCCTTTTTACCTAAAATCAGGTTATAAATTTCCCATGAGAAAGGTGTCCTCCCTGTACCAGGAAGAGAGGAATATCCTTGTTATCAGTGACAGAAATGAATCTGTAGAAACAAACCTTACTAAAATAACCTTATCTTCCATTAGTTTTCTCAATATATTTCCTAGTCACTTTCCCACAATTTACTGTCCCTAGCCCAAACTCCTTTTTCTTTTGTCTTGTCATATCTTCAAGATTTATCACTCTTTGTTAAAATGATATATAAGAATCCTTTCTTTGCGGTATTCATTTCCTTCCACGAAACTCCCCCACCTATGTCACATAGAAATATTAACATCAAATAAAATGTGTATGCTTTTTGTCTTATTAATCTATCTTTTGTCAGTTTAATCCACAGGCTCCAGCAAGTATATCAGAGGATAGAGGAAAAGTCTCCTTTACTAGAGGAGTAGACCACTTGCGTCATTCTCAATCATGGATAGATAGCTTTCAACAGTTCAGCTGTAAGTATGGCTTTTAAAAAAAATATTCTTTATTGGATTATGGAAGTTTACTTTTATCTCAATGTATTGAGAGTGTTTATGATAAATACACACGAATTGTATCCACTTTTTCTCAGTCTATTAAGATGATCACATATTTTTTCACCTTTTCCTACTTTTAAATGGTAAACTACAATTCTCATATTTTAGTCTTGTTACTCTTGTTTTTCTGGAATATTCTCCATGTTTTCAAAAGTTTTTAAAAATATTTTCCATCCATTCATCTCTTTGAATTGTATTCTGATTCCTCACATTAACTCATTACTCCCTTCGTTCCTCAGTTGTGTCTAACCATTACAATTTTTTATTTAAATGAATTTATGTATATGTGCATATATGAATTCCAGAAATATTATTGATGTTTCATAAACACTTTATTTAAGGGTAATTTTAGGTTTACAGAAAAGTTGCCAAAGATAACACAAACAGTTCCCACATATACCACATCTACTTCTCCCTATCGCTATTATCTTACATTAATATATTTGCTACCATTAATAAACCAATATTGATGCGTTATTATCTACTAAGACCATATTTATTCACTTTTCCTTAATTTTCACCAAATTATACTTTTTCTATTCTAGAATCCCATCTAGACTATCACATTATATTTAGTAGCCATGTCTTTGTGTGACTTCACAGCTCATTCCTCCCTGTCATAAATATTATTCAAGTATGTAGATACATCAGTTTGTTTTTCCATTCACCTATTGAATGACATCTTGGTTTCTTCCACAATTTGGCATTTATGCATAAAGTTGGTTTAAACATTTGTGTGCAGGTTTTTGTGTAGACATTGGTTTCAAATCAGTTAGGTAAACACCTAGGAGCAAGATTTCTGGACTGTATGGTAAGACAAAGTTTAGCTTGGTAAGGAACTGTCAAATTATCTTCCAAAGTAGCTGGACCACTCTGCCTCCCCACCAGGAATAAATTCTGTTCCTGTCCATGTTGCTCCATATCCTCGCCAGCAATTTGCATTGCCAGTTGTTTAAATTTCAGTCATTTTAATAGGTGTATAGTGGTATCTTATTGCTGTCTTGATTTGCATTTCCCTAATTACAAATAATATTGAGCGTATTTTTATATGTTTATTTGCTCTGCCACTGTGCCTGGTATGCATTACTACATAATAGTGGTAATAAATAGTGGATGAATAGAATTATTTCAGAGAATAACTGCAAGGAGTAAATACATTATCACATAGGCATATATTAATAGTCATAAAAGGTCATGTTTACGCCCACTCTATAACTCTATAATAACTATAGCCTTCTTAACACATGCACCCTTAAAAAAAAGTCACCTATATTTTTCTGTGCCTCATTTTTCTTCAGCTGTGATAATGTTTTAGAATTGCAACAGGCAAGGTCCTGTCCCTGGTGAGTAGACCTTTCACTGTGGAAAAAGCTCTGGGATTGTTTCGCAATGGTTTCTCCCCTTACTAGATTTCTATAGGGATCTTTCTAAGATCGTCATAAGAAGACTCAGGTGGTGAAGTAACTGAAGAGGAAGCCCATGAAAGTGTGGCACCCCCTTAAGCTTGTATCCCCAGGACTTTCTCACTTTCAGGCTAGTGCACGCTCCACCTCCAGCAATCTGTTGCACTTACCACGTAAGTATTCCCACCAGTTTATGGCTCCAGTGGCTTCTGCTCCAGGTTAGTAAATCTCAGTTGCTGTGTATCTCTGGATGTGTCCGTCCCTTTAGATATCAGAGTGGTGGTTGTCCCTGCAACTTTGGTTTTCAGATGGGTCTAAGAAAAGCCACTGATTTTCACTTGGTTCATCCTTTTCTTGAAAACACAGGACCAATGGTTCACATGTGCTGCATATATTAGAGCCGAAACCAGAAGTCCATGGGTATTTTCAAAATCTTTAAAATCTTTGTGTGTGTGTGCTTCCCAAATTTTTCATCTTGGTTTTTATTAAATCATATTATTCATGTGTATTTGATAGTCTGTTATCAGATTGCTTTATCATATATTCTTGAGTTTGCTAATTCTCCTGTTGTTTACATATATTTATTCTCCCTCATAGTGGTTTGTGATGTTTTATTGTGAACGAATTTTCAGAAGTTAAGAAAAATCTATTCAAAACTGAAAATAATCCTACAGAAAAGTTTTGTGGTTGCTTTTACAGGATTCTAGGTTTATGAGACACAAGGTTTAAAAATAATTATTTATATCTATTTATTATTATACCAGAAGGTAATAAAAAGTAGGCCCACACCTATTGTTTATGGGAGGCCTATGATTTATATTTCTCCTATTAAATACTCAGCCATACCAACCTCCAGCCCCAAAGTTGGAGAGCCTATCTCCGGGGTTGAAACTTTCGCAAGTCTATACAGCCATTCTGAGTATATAATTGACAGAAGTTGGGTCTCACCAACATCAGTTTAGTTTTGAAATATCTGTTTATTTCCTAATTGTTGTGCTGTGCATTCCTTTGTGTATATATTGTCCTTCTGCCACTTGCTTGTTTTTGTGTTACATACAAATGGTTACACAGATTATATAATGCAAGGATTTCCCCAAGGCTATTGAAACCTTTCACAAACATATTTTAGGGCTGCATCATATGCCACTGTGGTTAGGTCAACATGTAATTTACATTGCTTTCAGTTTTTCACTTTTAAAATAGATGATTAGACATAAACTTACTGAGCCAGAGGGAACCATATTTTGAGTTTTTTGAGGCCTGATTCATACTGCTATCTTCCTCATCATATACTTCTGTCATTATGCATTTTTCTGAACAAAAATTTTTGCTAATTGTAGTGTCATCTAGTTCTTTTAATGATTTTGCTTTGATTACTAGTATAAGGGAGTCTAAATTTTACCTTTACCTAACTGTAGTTTCTTTTGGCTGGGCCTCAGAATTAAATTGATCTAAGACAGATTAACAGAAGAAAAGCATATAAATTTATTTAATACAAGTTTTTCATGAAATGGAGGCCATAATAATAAGTGAAGACCCCCAAACTGGAGAAACCTACAGTCTTTTACCTTGCGTAGAACAGCAAGGCAATTGCGAAAAAGTAACTAAAATATATGGAGAGGCTAAAGGAGGGTAAGAATTATTTTAACAAGGTCTGTTTATATAGTATTCTTTTACTGTCAACTTTTTATCCTTGATGACAAGAATGTTACTTTCTTTTTGGTATAGGAGGACCATCTTTCAAACGGGATTTCATCTTCTGCTTTTGTAAGAAAGGAAAGTTACAGTGGTTTTCTTGTATTTGCCATTTTTTAAGAGCATTTAATTAAAAATAGTCAAACTGCCAGAGCGGAATACTTTTGGATTGGCATGTTTCAGAACTCCTTCATACCTAATGGAAATAATTTTATATTTCTTTTAACTCTTAGTGGAAAGGTTAAGAGCATGTCCTCTTGAACCACATTTTCTAGATTTAGAACTAAGCACTGTCTCTTAATAGTTTTATGAATGGGAATAAACCCCTGATTTCCTAATGATCCACATCTGCTAGTTATCTGTGGTATTTGCTAATAATATTTTTCTATTTCTATTTAAGGATTTTAAATGTGTTTGTTTACTTTTCATACAAAAGTTTTTACTTTTGAGATGGATAAGTCTGTCACATTTGTCTTTTGTAGGGTTCTTCCACTGCTTTTATGGTTATATTTTTCACACCCTCTGAGAGTTTAACAAAATCATCCAAAAGTATATAAACACCATAGTAAAAATGTTAGAATAAAAGTGAGCTACTTAAAATAAATAATAATGAATAAAAAAGGAAACCAGTGATCTTTTCTCATGTCCTTTCAGAAGACTAGATCATAGATTATTCAATGCCATAAATCATGCATTCAAGTGTGAAATAGGATTACCTATAAGTTGAGAAGTAGTTATAGAGTTTGTTAAAGATATTTGCAATAGACTTTTTAGCACCCATGCTGGTATAGTCAAAACCCACAAATGTGTGAAGAAAAAAAATAGTTAACATTTTAGTGACATTTTTTAAAAGTTCACAACATTCAAAAGAAATATTATAGCTGAGAAACGGAAAATGACTAAGTTATCTCCAGTAACTGAAAAAGGTCATAAGAATTGTGTAGCCACTGAATTTAACCCCATCTTATGGGGAAACCTTAACCAGACAGTGCTTTGACATTATTACAGATAGAAATTATAAGCCAGAGTCACTGAAAATGTTCAAACTCTACCAATATAATCATTTTTAGTTTTAATAGCAACTATAAAAGAAATTTTTCATTTTTAAAATTATGATGATAAAAAGTATATGATTAAAAGAATAGAAAATACTTTAAGCTGTATAAAGGTATACACATTCATAGTTACATATCACTATAACCGAATATTCTTCTTTTTCATATAGAAAAAATTCCAAAACTATCATCATTAGTTTACTAATGGCAAAAATAGAACAGATTCACTAAATGGATGATTCACTAACAGACAGGTACACACATTCATAGTTACATATCACTGTAAACAAATATTCTTCTTTTTCATATAGAAAAAACTCCAAAACTATCATCATTAGTTTACTAATGGCAAAAATAGAACATATTCACTAGATGGATGATTCACTAAAAGACATTTTCAACTTTAAAATAAACCACATGAATAATGGGATTAAGAAATCATTTTACATTCATATAGTATTCATCTTATATGAATAGCACATATTAATATAAAGTAATTTTTAAAATCTATTGAAAGGGAGACCAGTGTGTTAATTGATTGATTATATTAAAAATGGAATTGGAAGGGGCGCCTGGGTGGCTCAGTTGGTTAGGCTTCCAACTCTTGGTTTCGGCCCAGGTCATGATCTCACAGGTTCATGAGATCAAGCCCCAAGTTGGGCTAGGCACTGACAGCGTGGAGCCTGCTTGGGATTCTCTCTCTCCCTCTCTCTCTCTGCCCCTCCCCCACTCACACTTGTTCTCTCTCTCTCTCTCTCTCTCAAAATAAACAAATAAACATTTAAAAAATGGAATTGGAGAAAAAACGAGAAAACTGGTAAATAGGTTGAAAAATCTAGGCTGTTGTGGTGACTAGGTCAGGAGATCAGTGTAAACTCACAGTAGACAAATGTAAAATAATCAGATTGTGATCAAGGAACACTGCCAGGAACTCTATACTAAATAAAAGACATCCCATGGTTCAAATAAGAATATGACTGATGCTGTTATTTAAACTGCTTTGTAATTTTCTTTACGATAGAACTTTGTTTACTGTAGTACAAATAGATTCTCTCCTTGGTAAGGCATCTGGAATACTGTGGACAACAGAGAATAGCCATTACATTCTCTCTAAAGATGAAAGTAAGGTGATAGGAAAAGGAGGTACAGCATATTTAAATGATTATTCTATAAATTCTCTTAAACATTAATCTCATGATTAAATTCTACTTTAACAGCCTATCCTTAATGTCTTAAAAACAAGGTAAACTAAAAGTAAAGCCACTATATCTAGGTAAATGTTTATAAGACTCTAAGAAAGTAGTGTATAAAATATTTCTGCAAAATGTTTTAGGTTTGTTGCTGCTTTTTTGTTTTGTTTTGGTTTGGTTTATTTGTTTTCTGCCATTTAATGATTACTTAAAAAATCTGTGACAGTGAGGGGAAACTGGCTGGCTCAGTATGTAGAGCATGTGACTCCTGATCTCAGTGTAGTGAGTTTGAGCCCCACATTGAGCACAGAGTTTACTTTAAAAATATATTCGACAGTGACAAACTTGTGTATTTAATTTTATTAATATTTGAAAACAATAATGGAAGCCAATTTCTTTGGGTGTAAAAAAATTCATGTTTATGTACCACCAAATGTCTGTTGTTGTTTTTTTTTTAATTAATCGAGGGTAAATGCTCTCTTTTCTTTTCTGATTGACAATTGGGAAAAAATGAAAAACTCCAGTGAGCACTGTGCTGTCTGGAAATGAGAATTTCAATGGATAGGTTGCTAAAATTGATTTCATCTAGGATGCAAGGTCCTAAAAAAAAAGTCAGTCTTCTTTCCTTCTGTTTTTTTTTCCTCAAATTCCTAAATACATAACATTTGCTACCATATCAGTTTCAGTATCTAGAGACATTGAGATTTTTAGAATAAAAGATATTTAAAAGTGATAGTGTATAGTTCCAACAGTTTCTCTGGAAGTGGTCGTTATAAACCTCATCCCTAGACTACTAATGTTTTTTCCTCTGCCCTATAAAGACTATAGGGCAGCAAATCAACTCCTTGCTTGTCCAACTGAATCCCATTTCCCCCTCCTTAGGCAGAAAAAGTTCTTCCATGTGTCAAATAGCCTATGGTAATTTTGCCTAACCAGTAGAATTGGCAAATGAAGAAAAAGATGTTTGAGAAAAGTGTTTTATTTGGTCAAGCTGCTTTCAGATTTCCCATAAGATAACTAAACACCATGAACTCCCTTCTCTCTTCCATCTGGCTTGTTTTTCCACACTGAAGCAAAAACTACAACAGAATCCAAACAAAACCACATACAGCCGAAGTTTAATACCTTCAAAACATTGTAGTATGCTGGCGAGATAATTAAACTAGCTACCACTTGTTTAGGAAACGTGGGTCAGAAAAACAAAGGTGGGAAATACTCTCACACAGCTAGAAGGATTTTTTTTAAATCAGGCAAACATATATGATTATGATATTCATGAAGTATTATTAAACATCCACCTTCTTATTGGCTTAACAGAGTGCTCAATTTTGTATAATAACAACCCAATAACGTTTTAAAAAAATTTTTAATGCACATTAATATAGTAAGGAGCTGAGTTCACACTTAAGAATTTGGATTTAGAATCACTGTGGTCACTTTGTCTTCTTTTGGAATAAAAATGAACCAAAACCTGAAATGATCTAATATTGACTCAGGATAGTCTGTTATATCTGGAAGAGAATGTGGAGGAAAACATTGGGTTTGTCCAACTAGATGTGGCAGTGATGTACAGGAAAAAATCAGATATAACTCATAGGATGTTGCTAGAATTCACCAACAGAGTGAGTACAGTGGGAGAACCTATTCTGACAGGAAGATACTAGGTTTAGTTGTGGACATTTTGAATCTGAGATATCTGAGGGACAGCTAAGACAATGAAGACAGCAGGCAGTTGCACATTTGAGTCTAGAATTCACAGGGTAGGAAAGGTAAAATTAGTTGTTTTTGACCCATGATTATAAAGAAGACCAAACTGCACACACCCCAAAAATAAAAACAAACAAACAAACAAAAAACAGAGACAGAAGCAACACCAAAGGGAAAGAACAAGCTTAAAGAATCAGAAAGGGAAGCTGGAAAAATATCACATAAAGACACAGATAGAGAAAATACAAAAGCTAAAACAGTGAGGCAATAATCTATATGCCAGGAAGTCAGGAGGGCAAGAGGGAGTTGCAAATACCTAGAAAAGGTTTTGTTATTCCTTGCCTACTTGTATGTGCCAGTCAGGGCATTGTGAGGGAATGATCTGATAGAATTTAGATGATCAGTGGGGCACCTGGGTGGCTCAATCGGTTGAGCATCTGACTTCGGCTCACATCATGATCTCGTGGTCTATGGCTTCGAGCCCTGCATTGGGCTCTGTGCTGACATCTTGGAGCCTGGAGCCTGCTTCAGATTCTGTGCCTCCCTCTCTCTCTGCCCCTCCCCCACTCATGCTCGCTCTCTCTCTGTCAAAAATATATAAATATTAAAAGAAAAAGAATTTAGATGATCAGTAATTGAAAGGACAGACAAATTAAGGAGATTCTACTTTGAGTATGCCTCATTTCTAAGAGCTGTGGGTATATAAAAAAATGAAACTAACATGTTAGTAAAAAATACTCTACTATAATAGTGGATTTTATTATTTATTTATAAGCTATGATTGTGTGAGATTCCAGTTTATAAAATATATATTTTCATTTTATAAAAGAAAATAAAAGTAAGATTTGAGACAATCATTTTGCAATTTGGATTCAAATCTTCTCTCTCAGGAGGTAGAAAATTAACAATAAAATGAGATAAAATATGGAGGCAATGAGATTTAGAAAATATTGTGGATGAAGTCTCTTAGTGAGAGCTCTGTGATTTTAAAACCCGGCTGATCAAGATCTGAGGCACCTTTGCTTTGCTGATTTGTGCTACTTTGTTGAGGTTTTTCACTAAACATTCTCTGTGATTTATAATGTGGAAAACTGTTTTTTCACTATTTTGCAAAGAATTTGGTATGTTATATATCTCCTTTAATATAATATTTATCAGTATATACTTTGAAACATGTAATTCTTAATATACTTGATTTATGGCATAAAATGAGTCTTTATAAAATTGTTATACACTATTATATCATATAAGATATCTTGATTATCCATAGTTTAAACTTTAGTCTCTTCGTCTGAGTAAATGTCTCTGACCACAGTCCTAGTTAGAATAAGGAAAAATAATAATATTCATAATATTAAAATAATATGCTATTCCTATTATCAATGTTTCTCAAATATTCTTCAGAATGGTACATGTCACCAGAGTGATTCCTTTAAAAGAAACATTGTAACCCACTAAAATTCAGTTGAATTTTTTTTATCGCTATGAGCTAGCAATGCTGAACATGTCAGTGGTAAAAGGCCCCTCGGTACCAGGTGTCCACTATCCATTCCAACCACCATTTTTCCATGTTCTACCATTAGTTAAGAAACGAAGCTAATATAATTTTACATGCCAATTATATCTCAATTAAAAGGAAATTTTTGTGTGGGTAACCTCTTTAGCAACCTATCTCAATAGTGTCTATCTTGTCTCAGTTTTAGGCAAGTCTTTCTCTAGTTCACTCTTTGTTATCAACAGAGTGTGCGTTTGTGTTTTTTAGGGGCGGCAACTAATGAACTACATTTTTCTTTGTTAAATCTACTTTTGTCAAATAGAAATATATGTTCATAAAAAAGGAATACACGCATGAAAGTTTATAAAATCTCTAATTCTCTCTTCAAAGCACAACCAGTGTCAGTTAACCTTTTGGTTCATATCATTCCATAAGCAGATATTTCACCCTTCTGATTCTTTTAGACATAGTCTAAAGCCCGCAACATATATTAACTATCATTGTTTTGTTATTGTTATTTTTGTTTTATTTTAACTTAAATTGCTACTATTTCAGTTTACTAATGCAAGTCACATTTGTTCTCTGACATGTGGGTCATTTATAATGATGACTTATTTTGGATAACGTTTTCAGCTCTGAACTCTTAATTGCCTGGTGGATGTCATCAGTTCTAGGAACTACCCTATCATGATCTTCCTAGAAATATATATAACAAAATTTTTTGTATCATTTTAATCTACCCTCAATCATCAGTTATTCTTTATGATTCTGTTTGTTTTCTCTTTTTTAATGTTCATAAACTCCTCCTTTACTATTGGCATCATTTACTATTGGCTCTCTACATCCTTTTGAAAAATCTTATCCCTAGTGTATATTAATCCAATAGATATTTTTAAATCACTTACTATCTTGTAAGAACAGATACTTTCAGTAAATAAAGGTAATCAGACAAGATATGTTTATAAGGAACATACGGTCTAGGGGCTCCTGGGTGGCTCAGTCAGTTAAGTATCTGAGCAGCTCAAGTCATGATCTCACGGTTCATGGGTTTGAGACCCACGTCAGGCTCTGTGCTGACAGCTCAGAGTTGGGAGCCTGCTTCAGATTCTGTGTCTCCCTCTCTCTCTGTCCCTCCTCTGCTTGTGCTCTCTCTCTCTCTTTCTCTCTCTCACTCTCAAAAATAAAAGAACATTAAAAAAATTTTTTTAAAAATATACAGTCTAATAAAAGATGGAGCTATCACATAACCGATATTAACACAAGGTAGGAATTAATATGCTTCCGATATAAAGAGTAAAGATGAACAAAATTCAGAGGAAGAGGTCAATATTTCTGCTTCAAGTGGCTAACAAGTCAGCATTTAAACTGATTTTTGAAACATAAATTGATTTTGTAAATGTAAAGATGATTAAGTGATACTCAAAGGAAAGTGAACAGAATGAGTAAACAAAATGGGAATATTGGGTCAAGTGATATGGAGAATAGCAAGTACTTTTCTTAAGCTAAAATTCATGAATATGAAATAAACTAATAGAAGTAATGTTTGAAAAGTTCATTAAGATCAGGAAATGGAAAGCTCTAGAATAAGTGAAGACTTTATTTTTTACGGTGATCTGGTCACATTTTTGCTTCAGGTAGATTAGAATGTCATGTATTTGAGATATGACTTGGAAAAATTAATGGCAGAGGATTGCTATAATTTTCCCATGATAATTTTAATGACTTTCAATTAGCAAGGTAGAATCTATTTTTATCTTGGATCCCATTTTGTCCTGAGTCCTACTAAGTCCAAAGTATGTAGATTATTTGTTTGTTAAATGTCACTTTTCATTATTTTTGCACTAATTTTGGTACAGATTAATTTTAGTAAAGTTAAATAATATTGTGATAAATTTATTAGGTTTTCTCTCCTACTAAGATATTCAATTTAATTATGCTGTTATTATTATTACCTAATAATTCAAAGAGCTGATAACCACTGAGATAACCGCAACAAAATGATTAAGGAAAAGCTTGCCATACTAGATCTCTAGAATAATTAAAATCACTAATTTATTAAATTGATTGACAACTATCCCAATGGTAAGCATAAAATGGAGCCCTGAAACCAAGCCATATATATGTGGAAGCTTGGTATATGAAAAACAAGACGCTATAAATAGAGAATGAATGTTAAGACAATGGTTTATCCACTTTAAAAGTAATTGGATCCCTAAACACCAGCTTACAAACAAACACACTCCCACAGATACAAGATTTGTCAAATATCTAAATATAAAAACAAATACTTTGAAACTATTAGAAGGATATAAAGGCTCACCCAAGCCTTTGGATATATGTATATGTCCATACATATGTGTGTGTGTGTACATACATACATATATGTATACATATATGTATACATATATGTATATGTAAATATATACGTATAAGAAATATATATAAAAGACACTTAGGGATAGGAAATGATTACTTAAACAACAAGCAAGAAGCAAAATGAATAAAAAGGTTGCCAATTTTGAAGTGCTGATGGCATGTAAGTCTAGAGATTTTTGTTAACTCTAAAGTTAAGGGACAAAGCTATTATTCTGAATATATGTCAGAGTACCTTAGTGTGACCACTTTATCCTCATCAAAATGCATCAGACCATAAATAGAATAAAGTACAAAATCTGTATGATAGATATAGCAAAATAAATTCTCAGTTTACCCAAAACCCTTGATTAAAAATAAACTCTACAGTGTACTACATCAAGACAAATAACTTGGTAGACTATGAATGCTCTTTAGACTCTGGCATTCTGATATTAAGTGTTAAATTTACTACATTGTAGCTGAATAATTGAAATAGCTACAGAATTGAGCAGCATCAATATTTCAAAAATTGAAGTCCTAAAGGCATACCATAAATTTTGCAAATGACATATCTGATAAAGGGTTAGTATCCAAAATCTATAATGTATTAAACTCAATACCCAAATACAAAATAATCCAGTTAATAAATGGGTAGAAGACATGAATAAACATTTTTCCAAAGAAGACATACAGATGTCTAACAGATACATGAAAAGATGCTCAACATCACTCATCATCAGGGAAACACAAATTAAAACTACAATAAGATATCACCCCACACCTGTCAGAATAGCTAAAATCAACAGCACAAGAAATAACAGGTGTTGGTAAGGATGTGGAGAAAGGGCAACACTCTTACACTTTTGGCTGGAATGCACTGATGCAGCCATTCTGGAAAACAGTATGAATGTTCTTCAAAAAGTTAAAAATAGGACTACCCTATGATCCAGCAATTGCACTACTAGGTATTATCCTATAATACAAAAATACAGATTTGAAGGGATACATGCACCTGATGTTTATAGCAGCATTATCAACAATAGCCAAATTATGGAAAGAGCCCAAATGTCCATATACTGATGAATGGAAAAAGAAGAGGTGGGGTGTGTGTGTGTGTGTGTGTGTATGTATATATATATATATATATATATATATATATATATATATAATGGAATATTACTCAGCCATAAAAAGAATGAATGAAATCTTGCCATTTGCAATGACATGGATGGAGCTAAAGTGTATTATGCTAAGCAAAATAAGGCAGTAAGAGAAAGCCAAATACCATATGATTTCACTCATATGTGGGTTTTAAGAGATGAAATGGTTGAACACAGGGGAAAAAGGAGAGAGAGGCAAACCATAAAACAGACTTGTAACTAAAGAGAACAAACTGAGGGTTGCTGGAAAGTAGGTGGGCAGGGGGATGGGTTAAATGGGTGATGGAGGAGGAGAAAGAAGATGGTGGCATAGCAGGACGTGGGGTTCACCTCTTCCTGCTGATCACTTAGATTCCACCCACACCTGCCTAAATAACCCAGAAAACCGCCAGAAGACTAGCAGAACAGACTCTCCAGAGCCAAGCATAGACAAGAGGCCCACAGAAGAGGCTAGGAAGGTCAGAGAGGTGGTGCATGCTACATGGACTGGCGGGACGGAGCTGGGGCAGTGGAGGGGCAGGCTCCTGGCAAGGCAGAATCCCCGAGTCTGGCTTGCAAAAGCAGAGGCACCAGACTGCGTGAGTTCTGACAGCCAGTGGGACTTAACATCTGCAATGTTATAAATCAACAGCTCTGCTCGGAGAGAGGGAGGGCAAGAGGACACCAGGAGGGAGAGGCGTTGATCCCCAGAAGACAGAGCTCAGCTCAGCAGGGAACAAAGGCGCTGGCCAGCACCATCTCCCTCTCCCATCCCCCAGCCAAAACCCCAAAGGGAACCAGTTCACCAAACTTGCTTGCATCCCGCAAACACCCAATGCTGTGCTTCTGTGGATCCATCCCTTCGACCCGGTTGGCCTCCCTCCCAGTGCTGCAGGGCCCTCCCACAGGGGACCACTGAGGGCAAAGTGAGCTGAGCCTGCCCCTCCCGCCCCTGTGCACATTGCTGATCAACCCCAGCTAATACACCAGATGCCATCAAAGCAGCACCACAAGCCTGGCACTGTGCAAGTAGCCAAGACAGGAGCCACACCACTCCACAGTGAGCCCTGCCCCTGGGAGAGGGGAGAAGGTACACACCAGTCTGACTGCGGCCCCAGCGGTGGGCTGGGGACAGACATCAGGTATGACTGTGGCCGCACCCACCAACACAAGTTACTCCAGACAGCACAGGGGAGGTACCCTGCAGTTCTGCACCACCCCAGGGACTATCCAAAATGACGAAACGGAAGAATTCTCCTCAAAAGAAACTCCAGGAAGTAGCGACAGCTAGTGAATTGATCAAAAATGATTAAAGCAATATAATGGAACAAGAATTTAGAATAATAGTCATAAAACTAATTGCTCGGCTTGAAAAAAGTAGGGAGGACAGCAGAGAATCTATTGCTACAGAGATCAAGGGACTAAGAAATAGTCATGAGGAGCTAAAATGCTATAAATGAGGTGCAAAATAAAATGGAGGCAACCACAGCTCGGATTGAAGAGACAGAGGAGAGAATAGGTGAATTGGAAGATAAAATTATGGAAAAAGAGGAAGCTGAGAAAAAGAGAGATAAAAATATCCAGGAGTATGAGGGGAGAATTAGAGACCTAAGTGATGCAATCAAATGCAACAACATCCATATAATAGGAATTCTAGAAGAGGAAGAGAGAGAGAAAGGGGCTGAAGGTGTACTTGAACAAATCATAGCTGAGAACTTCCCTGATCTGAGGAAGGAACCAAAAAGCATTTGGCAAATTTTAATAAATATTCATGGTAAAAATTCTCAGCCAACTAGAAACAGAAGAAATTGTTTTCAACCTGATAAACAGCATCTATGAAAAACTTAAAACTAACATATTTATTTATAAAAGACTGAATGCTTTTCCCATAAAATGAGAAAGAAGGGAAGGATGTCTGTTTTCACATCTTCTATTCAACATGACATTAGAGTTCCTAGGCATTGTAATAAGACAAAATAATAAATAATAATAATAATAGGCATATTGATTGGAAAAGATTGCCTTTAACTGTCTTTAATTCATAGACAAAATTGAAAGTCCATGTGGAAAATCAAAGAAATTTACAAAACAGACACTAGAATTAATAAATGAGTTTAGCAATGTCACAAAATAGAAGGTCAAGATCAATTGTGTTTAAATATTAAGCAGAAATACTGGAACATGAAGTCAGAATAAAGCATTTAACAAAATATGTATTAGACTTATACACTGAAAATATAAAACACTGATGAGAAAAACTTTAAAAATTTCTAATAAATAGAGATTTTATGTCATTCATAGAGTGGAAGATGCTAAAATGTTCTCTCTAAAATGATCTATAGATGAAACATAGTACAAATATCAGCAGGCTTCTTTTTAGACTTGATACACTGTTTCTAAAATTTATATAGAAATTCAAATGACCTAAAATGACAAAAACAATTGTGAATAAGGGAAGCTGATGCTACCTGATTTCAAGATTTATTCTATAACTACAGTAATCAAAATAGTTTGGAGTTTGTATAAGGACAGACATAGATAAGTAGAGCAGAACAGAGTTCACAAACCGACCAGCATATATGATGTGTTCATATTTTATGTAGGTGCCAAGGTTGTTCGATGTAGAAAGAAAAATAGTTTCAACAAACATTTCTGGAACAATTTTTTATATCCAATGCCAACAAAAGGTTTTCTTTCTGTAGGTCATGCCATATACGAAAATTAAATTTGAAATGGTTCTTAGATATAAATATAAGTACTACAGCTACAGAAATTCTTGGGAAAAAAAACTAGTAGAAAATCTTTGTGTCCTTGAGTAAAGCAAAAATGTCTTATATAGGATACAAAATTATGGACCATACAATACAAAAACTTAATTTGGACTCCATGAAAATTTGTTTAAATGTTCTTCAAAAGAAACTACAGATCTGGAAAATTAAAAACCAAGCCACAGCCTGGGAAAAAAATATTTTAAAAACATAATATCTTAGTAAGAATTATAACCAGAGTATATATATATGTTAAAAAAAATCCTATAGTCAATAATAAGAAGGCAAAAATCAATGAAGTAGTGACAAATATTCTCTCCTGTCCAAACTCTAGTCAGGCTCTTCTGAGCCCTTTATTGTCTAGGCCTCAACCTTGGCTTATAAAGCCTTGAATAAAATAGGTCAAAGCCACTAAAAGTGACCGTAGCTCCCCTTAAAGTGTCTGCCTGAGAAAACTGACAAAACAGTTACCCATTTTTCAGACTATGCCGCCAAGAGTTTCCTGTTGGTACCTGTCAACACTTGCAGACGGAGTCCCTGTCTCCCAGTTTCTGTGGGAGGGTGGCAGCCTAGCTTTGATAAGTGTGCCAGTTAATAAACCAATGTGGGTTTCACAGGACCAGTCTCTCTTCCCATTTTTTGCAATTTTTCATTTCCCTGACTCTACTCGGCCCCTATTCATCTCCCTCCATATACCTCTGTTCTCCCCTTAAAACACCCAGTTACTTCTGTACAATCAAAGTTGAGTTCACTTCACACTGGACTCTTTTCCCTAGTGTAATAACATGTTACTGATTAAAATCTGTCCTTACCACTTTGCTGTCTGCCTTTGTTTGCCTTTGACATTAGGCAAAATATATGAATAGGCATTTCACAGAAGATTATAAACAACAAATAAACATATGGAAAGGTGCTCAATATTGTTAATCATATGGGAAATGGAAATTCAAGCTACACACCTACTGCAATGGCTAAAATTAAAAAGAAAGTATCAAATGTTGATCATGACAAGGAGCAGCTGACACTGTCATACATCTCTAGTGAGAATGCACAATTTTTCAGCCACTGTGGAAACTTCTTTGGCAGTCTTTTGTGAAGTTAAATACATACTCACTGATATCACTCTACCCATTTACCCAAGAGAAATGAAAACATATGTTCACATAATAAGTTGAACTCAAAATGTTCATAACTGTTTCAGTCACAGTAGCTTAAAACTTGAAGCAACTCTAATACCTCATCAACTTTTGAATGTGTAAACAATATATTGTATAGTTATTACTGAAATACAATTGAACAATAAAAAAAGAACAAGCTATTGACTCATTGAACAACAGAGAAATCCAAAAACTATTATACTAAGTGAAAAAAAGAGGCAAAAGTCCACATATGCTATGATTCAATCTACATGAATTTCTAAAAGATAATAATAATCACAGAAAGTAGAACAGTGGCTGCTAAAGGCGATGGGTCATTGAAAGAAAACTCACTGTAAGGAAGTGTTGGAAGGTGGGGTGGAAAGTGGGCAAATGGGTGAAGGGAGTCAAAAGGTACAAACTTCCAGTTATAAAATAAAATCATGGGGATATAATGTACAGCATGACAACTATAGTTCATATTGTGCTGCATATTTGAAAGTTGCTAAGAGAGTACATCTGAAAACCTCTCACTGAGGCACGTGGGTGGCTCAGTCAGGTGAGCATCCAACTTTGGCTCAGGTCATGATATCATGTTTGTGGGTTTGAGCCCCATATCAGGCTCTGTGATGACAGCTCAGAGCTTGGAGCCTGCTTTGGATTCTGTGTCTCCCTCTCTCTCTACTCTTCCCCTGCTTGTGCTGTTTTTCTCTGTTTCTTAAAAATTAAAATAAAAAAATTTTAAAAAGGTTAAAAAAAAGTCTCACTACAAAAAAATTCTGTAACAATGTATGGTGACAAATGCTAACTAGACTTATTGTGGTGGTCATTTCATAATATATATAAATATCAAAAAATTATTTTCTACATCTGACACTGATATAATGTATGTCAATTATACCTCAATAAAAACAAATAAATAAGCAATGGAAATGTTCTATTATATGATTTTCGTGGTGGCTATAGAACTATTAAAGCTCATTGAATCAAACCTTTAAATTTAATTTTAAAATGTTATATGCATAGAATATCAATAAACCGGGGCGCCTGGGTGGCTCAGTTGGTTAAGCAGCCGACTTCGGCTCAGGTCATGATCTCGCGGTCCGTGAGTTTGAGCCCCGCGTAGGGCTCTGTGCTGACAGCTCAGAGCCTGGAGCCTGTTTCAGATTCTGTGTCTCCCTCTCCCTGACCCTCCCCCGTTCATGCTTTGTCTCTCTCTGTCTCAAAAATAAATAAACATTAAAAAAATTTTTTTAAAAAAGAATATCAATAAACCTAATTAATAAATTAATCATTTCTTGATACTTATGTCTATTGAAAGAATAAAAACTGCCACTAGAAAAAAAAAACACATTTTATTGATTCCAAGACACCCATTTTTCAATATCTTTAAAACTACAACACATCTTACAATGCATCGGGTTTTTTTTCCTTCCCTTTTTTTCCTTTCCTTTCCTTTCCTTTCCTTTCCTTTCCTTCCCTTTTCTTTCCTTTCCTTTCCTTTCCTTTACTTCCCTTCCCTTCCTTTCCCTTCCCTTCCCTTCCCTTTTCTTTTTCTTTCTTTCTTTCTTTCTTTCTTTCTTTCTTTCTTTCTTTCTTCCTTTCTTTTGAGAGAGGCAATGGAAGAGAGGGGCAAAGGGAGAGGGAGAGATAGAATCTTAAGCTGGATCCATGCTGTGCATAGATCCAGCAGGACTGGATCTCACAACCATAAGATCATGACCTGAGCCAAAATCAAGAGTTGGACACCTAACCGACTGAGCCACACAGATGCCCCAACCTATGATTTCTTAAAGTCAGAATGGGAAATATTTTTTCTTTCTTAGTATTATATGAAGTAATGAGGCATCTAACACTGGATGGCATATTAGATTCAATGAAACATGGTAATACTAAAATGTTGAATTAAGCTAATTCTACCATTTATGTTTATGCTATGTGTGTTTCAGGAAACACACACATACGTATAGATATATCATGAGTAATCTGCTTTTTAATTATTTTTTTCAAAATTAGAGAAAATATAGAATATAATATAAACCTATGTATTTACCATCCATAATTATTAAAATTTCCATTTACAAGAAAAGCATACAGTTCATCCCTTCTCCCCTTTCCTTTTCTTACCATAGAAATAACTATACTCCTGAATATGTCACATGTTCTTTATACCCATATTATTACATTTTGTATTCATAGCAAGAAATAACGAAGTCATGGGCCTTAACATAATAGAATACTATCTAACAGTCAAAATAAATGAATTAAATTGACATGTATCAACAGAGATCAATCTTGAGAACTTAAATTAGGAGAAAAATCAAATAATAAGTGTATGATAATTATAATACCAAAATACTTTAGGCTGTTTTCTATGTGCTAGGCACTGTTCTAAGCTTTCTATATATATTAAAAATAGACATATAAACTCATTTAATCCTGAGAAAAGCTCTCACATTATCATCATCCCAGTTTACATATGAGGAAAGTGAGGTATAGATGGATTAAGTGTTTTGCTGAAGATTAAACAGCTAATAATTACTTTACTCTTAGTTTGTCCCCAGAATCTGAGCTCTTACCCACTCTAATATGTGTAAATATAGTATTGACCTACATTGCTATAACAAATAGATAGTCACAATAAATATGTATTATTCAGATAAGATTGAGAACAAATGCTTCAGGTCAGCAAGGTGGATGGGGTGAGGGCAGTGTATTCAGTCTCTCTGGAACCCAGACTTAGAGCAAACCCACCATCTTCAAAACCTGGCTTCCTAGAGGACTCTGGCAATCCCCACTGAACAGAAAGAAAAATAGCATAGAGGACAAAATAGCATAGAGGACAAACAATGTGTAAGGGCCAGGCCTGGAAGTGGTAGATATCATATCTACGCACATTCCAATGACTAAAATTCAGTTATTCGGCCACGGTAACCATATGAGAGCTTCTGTCAGGAGCTCAGATTTATGACCTCTCAGTTTTCTTTTTTCTGATATTAACTCTCCTTTTTCCTGAACAATAATCATTGGCAAAAAGCACACAAACAAATGCACTAAAAAGCAAGTAAATATGTATATGAGTAAATATGTATATGACTATGTATAGAGTCGAGAACTTAGTTAATATAACCTCAACTGGCTTGGCAAATGTATTTTTGATTCTCTTTCTGTTTCACTAACTTAAAAATTTTTAGAATTTTTTTTGACAGTTGAAGTTATTGTCACTGTTAATTCATTCTAAATTTATGGTGGTATATTAACCTCATCTTAGTTGAGCCCTAAGTTTAGTCAGAAACTCATAAAATTTGCCTAGCTGGATTTCAGAATTGTTATGGACCGATGATTCCTATGTGTCTTCTGTCCTTCTCTCTCCCTCCTTATGTGTATTTACTGAGGTCATCCTATCTTGTTCTCCCCCACTGTATGTTGGATAAAGACAGGAAAAATTCCCATTCTAGTTTATAAGTCTTGTATTAAGTAAAGCTATATTTAAGGAGCTACCACTTAGGTAACAGCCCTGAGAAGCACCATCACAAATTGATAAGAGTTAGATGATGAGATGATAGACTTCAAGCTAATGCTATAATGGGGTGAGACTTTTGGGAAAGAAGAGAGAATTTTTCATATGGGCAGAATTTGAATATTTATGGTCAGAGAACAGATAGTGGTAGCTGCAAAGATAGCTATATATCGCTTATTCCACAAGCTTGTCTGCAATGTGACATTAACAGTCTTCCATCATAATAAATGTATAGAATGATACAAAATTAAGAAAAAAATATATGTCAATATGTACTCAGACATCCTAAATCCAAAATTAAACTATACCCATTGTAGACAATATAAATGAGAAAAAAGAATATAAAACAAATATCAAAGCAAATATTTTTGATATAGTTAATGAATGACAGAGCTTTAGCTGAAAAGTGTTTCAGTTAATCTTGATAACAAATTTTTAGTACTTGTATTTTTAGTGTTATTTTCAGAGAATAATTGTTTACTTACAAATATATAATAATGGATATATAGGAGCACCTGGGTGGCTCAGTCAGTTAAGTGTCCAACTCAGTATCAGCTCAAGTCATGATTTCACAGTTCGTTAGATCAAGCCCCTTTGTCAGTGAAGAGACTGCTTGGGATTCTCTCTCTCCTCTTTCTCTGCCCCTCTCCCACTTGCACACTCTCTCTCTCTCTCAAAATAAATAAATAAACTTAAAAAATAATGGATATATAAGCAATATGTGAAGATAAATTTACTTTATTGAGCTTATTAACATCTGGATGTATCTGTAAGTAGCTATTGTCCACATGAGTCTAAATATTTGTAGGCTTATTTTCCTTAAGTTTCAGTCATATGATAGAAGTGAGAGAACTATTTTTTATGTTCTCTATAGATTTCATGGACCCATTAAATAAATATTCAAAAAATAATTTACACACACAGACACACATACATATGTTGAAAACTCACAAAGAGCAAATGTGTTTTATAAATTCTATATGACTAAATTAACAAAGGCCAATTTGTTCAGTACTGTCATTTTCTGGTTTTTTTTACCCTAAACATGAAAGTACACTAAAAGAACCTACTTATGTGCCCAAAAAAGGAAGAAGGTGTTTTCAATCAGCAACACATTGTAAAGACAAAGCAAAAAACAGTTTGCAATTTTTTGTTTCATTTTAACAATTACAAATTTCTGCTTTTACCAATATAGAGTTTTCACAGTTGAACAGAATGTTTTCTGTATCTCAAGGCAGACAAAATAGAACTGCCTTAGGAAAAAAAAAAATTATTAAACACACCACCCCCCAAGACACACACTGAACTCAGAATTACACAGCATGGCCCTAGTCTCAAAAGATTGTGATTTGCTTTGCAGCCCAATGTTTCCTGCTGTTAGAAAAAAAATATGTAAGCTTTGTTTCATGAAAAAGCTTTAACCTGAGAATTACTGCACCACCATGGTTACTCAGTGAAATATATTGCATAATCTACAAGGTAGCAAGAAAACATTAGGTTTGGAAAATAAAATGATCTTTCTGTTGGAAAATCATCCATATGCCCCCCATGCATGTGTAGATACCTAAGCAGTTTACCACATTCTCTCAGAAACATCTTAACTATGAAGGAAGTTCCCACAGAGAAGTATGTGAATCCCAGCAGTGTGCAAATCACTTCTCTTATCTAATAATCTCTTACAAATATACCTTTGGTTGTTCTTTGACTTTCCTAAAGGTGAGACTCACCACAGGCATTCATTTTGTCTGCCAAATATTTTTTCAGAAGCTGTTTGCTTTTATGCTGTTATACCTGAGATGGGAGCTCATGACTCCATGAGAGAAGAGAAAGCAACATTCATATTCAAATGCTAAGAAAAATAAAGCAAGCTTCTCATGTTTAATTCCGTCGCTTTTTAAAAAAGCAGGAATTCTTCTGTTTTACATAGGATGAAAGAAGCATTATACAGAGTCATACAAGACAAATAAGTATTATTTAAAATAAAAATGATGAAATATTTTTGAAATATTACTTATTTCCATTACTTCCCAAGTATTAAAGATAATAAGACAGAAAACACATGCACATAGCGTACATGCACAGAGGTTCCCAATTCAACCTGAAAAAAGCTAGAATTCATTCTATAAAGCTGTTGATAAACAAGTCCTTTATATGTCTAATTATAATCATTTTACTATAGCATCTAAAAGAACCAGTAACTTAATACATGTCAGTTATTTAACGTTATTGATTAGGTTACATAAAACATGTAACATTGATATAAATGTTCTAGATAAGTTCTAATATAATTGGAAAAGGCAATACTTTTCCACCCTATCATGTTTTCCAAATTATTTTTCAAATTTTAAGGAATTACCTGCCAAAATAAATCCCATTAACAGAGAAAGATATACTTAGTTTATTTAAATTGAAGAATTTAAACATTTAAACATACATCTCTGTTCATTTCTATTAATTAAATTATTTTTAATTATCTATACTCAATATAAAATTACTACTTAGAAACTATAATTAAAATATTGCTGTGCTAAGTTAGAACTTAAAAAATTAGCAATGTAAATAGTAATATTCTATGTATCTATGCCACATACTTTGCCTTCTTTTTGCTACACTCTTACAGAGCTATTGTTTAGTATTTCTGTCTGAGGAATGCATATGATTTCAAAATATTAATAAGGAAAACAAAGTAGCAACCTATCACTATGAATTTTTCTATTCTTTCTCTATTCATATACGTATTTTCCTGATTCCTCTTTTTTATTGTCTCTATGTCTTCTGTTATTTGTTCCATTTCTTTTGTTGCCTCAGTATTACTTATAGATGCTGGAGCTTAACAAATTTTAATGGTAACAGCCTGAGAATCAGTTCCCCTAACCACGTGCAGGAAGGGGAGTAGAGAGAAGCAGTTATAGATAGTCTTGGCAAAACAAACCATGGGGAGAATTCAGAATCCCACTGACCTTTTCCGTTTCTGGAGATGGAAGTATGTAATTAAGGCATTTGTTTATTAGGTGAAAGGATTTTTTTTTTTGATATTTAAATTCAGTTTATTTAAAAATTTCTTTTTAATGTTTATTTATTTTTGAGACAGAGAAAGACAGATCATGAGTTGGGGAGGGGCAGAGAGAAAGAGACACAGTATCCGAAACAGGCTCCAGGCTCTGAGCTGTCAGCACAGAGCCTGACGCGGGGCTCAAACCCACGAACCATGAGATCATGACCCGAGCTGAAGTCAGCGCTCAACCGACTGAGCCACCCAGGCGTCCCTAAATTCATTTTATTTTCATTCTAGTATAATAAACCTACTATGTTATATTAGTTTCAGGTGTACAATACAGTGATTCAACAATTCCATACATTACTCAGTCCTCATCACATTAAGTGTACTCTTAATTCCCTTCAGTGAAGTGATTTTAAAAGAAATATTCAACTTAGTCTTGTGGGTCGATTATAGGATAGGCATTTTCAAACTATTACTCAGTTTTCATTCCTGAAGCAAATCATACTGCCCATCTTTTTTTTTCATATATATATATATATATATATATATATATATATATATTTAACATTTATTTATTTTTGAGACAGAGAGAGACAGAGCATGAACAGGGGAGGGTCAGAGAGAGGGAGACACAGAATCTGAAACAGGCTCCAGGCTCTGAGCTGTCAGCACAGAGCCCGACACGGGGCTCGAACTCACAGCCCTCACGGACCGTGAGATCATGACCTGAGCTGAAGTCGGCCGCCTAACCGACTGAGCCACCCAGGCGCCCCTGCCCATCTTTAAATGGTAGACTTAATAGCAGAGAACGTGTTCATGAGGAGTAATGTTGCTTAAACAGGTGAAGTGTTTTTCAATTTGTGTCATTTGCATGTAAGGTATTAACAAATTTTTAATAAAAAGTTCACTTGCTTCAATTTTTATATTATGAATTTCAAGAAAACCTCCTTATAAAGATCTCTTTAACATTTGGGAAGCCTTTTTTGTTTTTGATTATATTTAACACTGCTGAACATTGCTGTTATTTAACTATAAAGACTTTTACAAATCACAAAACAATTGCTTTCATGTGTGAAACAAAAGAAAAATGCATAATCATACAGTTCAGGAAAATGTTATAGAAAGTCTTGCAGTAAAATCTATAGCTGGAAAAATAAAAAGCAGCCTGAAAAAAATATCATAATGGTATCGAAACTTGCAACAAATAACTGCATGCTTTAACTAAAATAAGAAACAAAGACACAAAAACATGCCAATAACACGGATTTTTGGCTTATTTTTAAATATTGCTGTACTTCTTTTTTTCTGATTTTTTTTAATGTTTGTTTATTTTTGAGAGAAAGAGAGAAACAGAGTGTGAGCAGGGGAGAGGCACAGAGAGCAGACACAGAATCCGAAGTAGGCTCCAGGCTCTGTGCTGTCAGCACAGAGCCTGATGTGAGGCTCAAACTCATGAACCGTGAGATCATGACCTGAGCCGAAGTTGGATGCTTAACAGACTGAGCCACCCAGGCACCCCAATATTACTGTACTTCTAAACATAAAATATAATTCATGAACTTCCTGCAAAAATAGAAGACTAAAACAGTATAGAAAAATCTCCCCCCTTTGATATTTAACAAAATGAAGAAAAATAGTAAAAATAACAAAATTCACCAGCAGGAGCCAAACTATGACAGAGATAAAATGAAAAGCCCAACCCAAAAATGTAGTAGCTAACAAAACACAAGTGATCTTAGTTTAAAAAAAAAAAAAGGTATCATCCCTGCCCCATCTCCCTCCAAAAAAGCAATACTTAGGAAATTATGAGAAAAAATTATGTAAATTCTCAACACTTTCTAATTTTGAGCGAAGCTAACTGGAGTGATTCATCAGCCCTGGGCAAATCAGGATGACTCCAAGAAAGTAAAAATAACTTACATGATACAGGGAAACATCAGTAGAGTGAGAAAGTATCACCAGGATTTTCCATATTCCAGGATATTATACTGAGTTATGTAAAAGATCTAAAAGCTATGGGAGTGCCACAGTTTTAGCTGGCATTAGTGGCCCTGACACAGAATTTAATAAAACAATAAGAAAAAGAACCCAGCTCAGATTCCACAGAGACGCAGCTGAGGCCTAGACCTTTCACTACTTATTCTTGTATTCACTCCTTTAACCACTTTTTAGTGAGAATCTGTGATGTATCTGGCACAGTTCTAGGCAGTGAAAAAATGACAGTAAAAAATCAGACAAAAATATCTTAATATGACAGAGTTTACATTCTAATAGTTAGACACAGCTTTTAAAAACAAACAAAACTCAAATAAGTCTACAGCCTATTAGAATAAGATAAATTGAGTGGAAGAATTAAAGGAGAGAAGAGAGAGAAGATGACAAATAAGTAAAGACTGGAAGAAAGGGGATGAACCATGTACAGGCAAAGGTGAGATTCCAGGCAGTACAGACAGCAGGTGCAAAGGCAAGTGTAAGAAACAGCCAGCTCGAAGTGGTATTTACATGGAGTGAGCTAAGTGGAGATTAGAAGGTGAGATAAAAGGGTAATTGGAGTGGAAGTGGAGGCAGGTACATGGCATAGGGTCTTATACCATTGTATGTATTTTGGTTTCTATATGGAATGAGAAGTGAAGCCACTGAGTGCTTTGAACAGAGGAGAGACTTAATCTAACATATAATTTAATTGGCACATTCTGACCATGGTCCTGAGAATAGACACTAGGAAGAACAAGCGTAGAAGCCAGGAGACCCATTAGGGAATTATATGACTAATTCAGAGAAAAGAGGATGCTAGTGCTAGCAGTAGATTTAAAAAAGAGGTTAAAATTTGGATATATTTGGAAACTAGAGCCAATAGAATTTTCTGACTGATTAGATAAGGATGCGAAAGAGAGGAGTCAAGCCAGAAGTTTGGCTGTGGATATGTAAATTTTGAAATGCCCACTTAGACACCCAAATGGAGATTTGATGATTGGCGCTCAGTGAGAAAAGACCGAAGAATCTTGGCATCAGATAGGACACCCAGCCCAAAAGGAACCTCACCCTCTTTGTCAAATAGCCCTGCTATATTGGTCAGCAGCAGCAAAGGGCTATTTAGGCTAACCATCTAACAGTACCTCCTGCAATTAACCAGTTTACCGAGTCCTTGGACCGCCAAACAGCTACTCAACTGCTTAGGCTGACCCACAAATATAGACTAGAGACAAAGCAAGAGAAGAAGCAGAGATTGTTAGTCCAGGCTGAGAAGAAAGCTGCTGGCAAAGGGACTGTCTCCACTAAGAGGCCTCCTGTCCTTCAAGCTGAGGTTAATACTGTCACCACCTTGGTGGAAAACAAGAAGGCTTAGCTGGTAGTGACTGCACCTGATGTGGATCCCATTAAGCTGGTTGTCTTCCCGCCTGCCCTGTGTCATCAGATGAGAGTTCCCTTGTGCATTACCAAGAGGAAGGCCAGGTTGGGGCATCTAGTCCACAGAAGACCTTCACCACTGTCACCTTCACACAGGTTAACTCAGAAGACAAAGGAGCTCTGGTTAAGCTGGTCGAAACCATCAGGACTAATGACAATGATAGATATGATGAGATCCACCGTCATTGCAGAGGCAACGTTCTGGGTCCAAAGTGGGTGGCTTGCATTGCCAAGTTGGAAAAGGCAAAGGCCAAAGAACTGACCACCAAACTGGGGTAAGTGTATGCTGTTGAATTTTCTGTACATAAAATAATAAAAAGTAGTCCTCTTCCCCCCACAAAAAAAAAAAAAAAAAAAAAAAAGATCCTTACTGGAGGTAAAACATGTGACTTTGCCAACATAAAGATAGTATATAAAGCTGACGTCAAGGTTTTGAGATAAAGAAAACAGGAAGTACAGGAAATTGAAAATCAGAGTCTAAGAGAATTCCAATAAGGGAAATCAGAAGGAACCAAAAAAGGAAATTAAACATATATGGTCAATGAAGCAGGATGGTGTCCCAGATGTTATGCACAGAAGTTTCAAGGAACGGTGTCAGTTGCTAAGTTAAATGCTGCTTGGGATGCCTGGGTGGCTCAGTTTGTTAAGTGTCCAACTTTGGCTCAGGTCACTATCTCATGGATCCTGGGTTTGGGCCCCCCATCAGGCTGTGCGCTGACAGCTCAGAGCCTGGAATCTGTTTTGAATTCTGTGTCTCCCTCTCTCTCTGCCCCTCCCCTGCTTGCCCTCTCCCTCTCTCTCTCTCTCTCCAAAATAAATAATGCTGCTAATAGGTAAGATGAGGACTGAGAATTCACCATTGGATTTAGCCACATTGAAGTTACTGTTGGCCATTCCTGTGCAAATGTGGAGACCGAAAACCAGCTGGGCTCAAGGAAGAATAAGAGAAGAGTTGGGGAAAATGGGTATAGAAACTATGAGAAAGTTTGCAGTAAATGGAGACCAAGACATTTAGCAGTGATCAGAGGAGACAAGGGATTAAGGAAACAGTTTTTTTTTTAATGTGATATATAAGCCTGTCTGTCTGCAGCTGGGATTATCTAGAAGAAAAACTAATGTTGATGATGAGGGGGGTGGGGGAAACTGTTAAAGAGATGTCTTTGAGTGAGAGGAATCCTGATCTAGCACACACTGAAGGAGGAGGCCTTAGGTGGTCCAGGAAACAGTCCAGGAAACTGTCACAAGCACTTCCAAATGTGCAAGTGGAGAAAGTGTGCAGATCATAGTATTTAGCCTTTATATGTAGTAACAGAGAAAATAGTCTTTTGAAAGTCAAAAATGAGTCAAGGACGATTCAGTCACATAAATCAGAGCAAATTTAAGATCTGAACAAAGCTGTCCATTTTAAGATTTTTTAAAAATGGAAAATAATTTGCATACGTAAACTATTTAAACATATTATAATAGGGAAAAAAGAAAAGAAAGAAAAGGTTTGAAGTGGAGAGAAGCAAAAGATAAAACAAACAAAGAATGAAACATCATATGCAAAATAACACAAAGAATTTACATGAAACAGAATCCAAGGACTCAACACCTATTCTCAAGAATATTCGGAGAGATAGAAGAATTTAGAGAAATTAGGAGCTGAAATGGATCACACAGATAATAGGAAAGAAAACAAAATGAGTTGAAACATAAGATTTCACAGCTAAGGACAATAATTGAGAGGCAAAATATTCAAATGGAATGTACAGATTAGAAATAGCAAGAATCAGAATAAACATGATAAAAAGTCAAATAAGTGATAAAAAGAGAATAATGGAGGCAATTATAAGAAATTAAGAGAAAATAGAAACAGATATTAAAGATTCACATTGCGAGATGATGGTAAGTGGGCACACTGACATGATCAAATATGTGAAAATTATTTATCAGAAATCTGGCAAATGGAATAAAAAAACTTAAGAAATATAATACAATCACAGTCTCTGACATGAAGGAAGAAAATAATCTAAAGATATTACACTATAGATCAGAAAGAACTTTAACAGAAGATTAACAAATGACACAGATTCTGGTTAAACTGTTCTGTGTCCATGATAAAGAATTACTTAGATAGAGGCAGAAAATGCAAGTCAATTTCTTCAAGAAGAAAAAAATAAGCTCGCCTCAAATTTCATCAATTAACATTAAATGCCAGAATACAGAGGAACAGTGTCTTCAAATTTCTGATGAGAAAAAAAAAATGTACGAGTGAAGATCAGAAAGTTACCTTTGGATCTAAAGGCAAATGTCAAACATTCACATAAATGAGACAACACATGTTGAGTGCCCATGAGTTCAAGGATGGTTAAAAAATTATTCAGTATTCAAATCCAGATAACCAAAAGATGACTCAAAAACTGAGAATTCAAAAACAGTTTTTTAATGATATGAACGTGGTTAGTAAAGGGATGATGGTAAATATTGAATTCTTTTAGGGAACTAGGAAAACCATCTAGAAAAATTAGGGTTGCAGGAAAGTCTATAATATAAACCCTGAAAAAGTAAACTAGATCTAGCAACAATAAGTGTAAGGAATGGTAAAATGTGTAACTTTAACTTATAGAGCAGGGGGTCACTACATGCAGATTAAATTGAAACACAATTAAAAACATTTCTTTAATGGCTATTTTCTCCCCACTATACAATCGATAGTAGGGACCATGTCTATTTTACTCCCAAGTGTGAACGGCCCCCTCTCCCCTGCCATTGATGCTTAAAGTCTAGATCCAAGAATTCACTGAAGACAGAAAAGTTGTGATAGTTCATTCTATCATTGAATATTCATTTATAGCTGAAATAATTATTTATAAGGAGATGTTCTTATATACTATTTGGTTACCGAGGGGATAATTCAATTATAAAAGGATTATAAATAGTCTATTCTATTGTTTTATTTGTATACATATTTTTTTACTGAAAATGATGTGATTTTTAATTTATAGATAAAAGACTCTCTGAATGATACTCAGAAAGTTTTACAAGTTTAATTTTAAAATAGATTTGAATTCACAACAGGTCTTAACACACAATGATTTCAATAGATCAGTCACGCCAGAGCACAATGTGGATGACAATTACGTGATGACTCCTTAATAGTCCAAGGGGATAAAGACCTTTTTCAAATGTGGGGAAAAATGAATCTTTTTATAGTATTAACCCCTGAAAGCTATTCTCCTTTATTGACTACACTAGTAATGTCAGTTTCATATACTTTTACTTTATAAAGAACTCCCAGAGGAAGAAATTTCTGGAGGTTTTCCCAGATATATACAGCTACGTTTTCTGTTGTGCTTGTAACATCTGCAAGAATGGCACATCCAGATCCAGATTCTTATGATCATGGGGTTTCATAATTGCTTCCTCCATATTCTTTTTGAGGTAGGTCAAATTCATAACCACTCCTGTAACAGTATTAGTCTTTATAATTGTGCCTTTGGCCATTTGGATTGTTGCATTTCCCAAGCAGTTTCAAGTTTTCTTCCTTACTCAGAGATTTGCTGTGGAGCCAGTGGGTGGGTGGCCCCGAAGAAGACCAGGCGGCACAGTGGCTGCCTGCGGCAACCACATGCCCCACCTCCCCCCTCCTCCTGGCCGAGCTCAGGAGCTCAATGCCTTCTACTAGGAAAGAAGTACTACTACATACAGTACGTAGTTTTCAGGATGAGTAATCAGGTCTCTGAAATGTTAGAATGGCTCACACTAGCTCAAAGAACAACTGTTAAATTTTCAGAATTTCCACCAATGACTTGTTTATAATCAGCCATGGTGGAAGTATTTATGCCACAGAAATAGATGCTACAGCAGGAGTTATAAATAATATATTTATCTTATAATTTAGATTTGTTTGCAATGAGGAGACTCCATAATTTTCAGTAATGCTTACTTTCAAAAAATATTCATTTGAAAACATTTTAGAACAGCAAGAAAAGGGGCGCCTGGGTGGCTCAGTCGGTTGAGCGGCTGACTTCCGCTCAGGTCATGATCTCGCGGTCTGTCAGTTCGAGCCCTGGGTCGGGCTCTGTGCTGACAGCTCGGAGCCTGGAGCCTGTTTCGGATTCTGTGTCTCCCTCTCTCTGACCCTCCCCTGTTCATGCTCTGTCTCTCTCTGTCTCAAAAATAAATAAACGTTAAAAAAAATTTTTTAAAAAGAAAGAACAGCAAGAAAAAAGAAAGGATATTTCAAAGTGTACTGCCTACCTAATCATAATTATTGAATATATAATATCCTTGTGTATTTTTATAAGATTTTGGTATGCATGTTTTTGAAAATTAAAATGCAACTTATAATTCTATTTTCCATACCGTACACTGTAATATAAGTATCTCCCATGTTTAGGTATTCAATAAACAACATTTTAATAAACTAATCCATGATATGTAATTATCTTGAATTTATTGAATATTTACATATTTTCAAAATATTCACAATTACACAAAAATTATATGAGGGATGTTTCTGTGCACTTTTCCCTTACTTTCTGGTTACTTTCTTAAATGTATCCTAGAATTTGGATTATATAGGAAAAGAATATTAACTTCTTCAAGACTCTTTAATAAATATAACTAAAACCTATCTACAGCTTATATTCAGTGGATTCTGATTTTTATACCAAAACCATACTTTGGCATTTTTAAAATATAATTTATTGTCAAACTGGCTTCCATACAACACCCAATACTCATCCCAACAAGTGCCCTCCTCAATGCCTATCACCCACTTTCTGCTCTCCCTCACCCCCATCAACCCTCAGTTTGTTCAATGTATTTGAGTCTCTTATGGTTTGCCTCCCTCCCTCTCTGTAACTAATTTTTCTCCTTCCCTTCCCCCATGGTCTTCTGTTACGTTTTTCAAGATCCACATATGAGTGAACACATACGTTATCTGTCTTTTTCTGACTGACTTGTTTCACTTAGCATAATACCTTCCAGTTCCATCCATGTTGCTGCAAATGGCCAGGTATCATTCTTTCTCATACTTCAGCATTTTTAGACCTTGGCAAGTTTATAGAATTTGGGGAGGGGAAAGAATTTGGGGAAAAATGAACATCATTAAAAAATAATGAAAAAAATTTTAAAAGCACCCATGACAATAATGTTTAGCAAACAAAATCTCCTATAGGTTTTAAGTTCTAAGCTATGTTCCATATAACCAATTATTATATCCAGTAGAAAAAATAGTTTCTTTGTTAAACTTTTTAGTCTCTAGGAACTTAAAGTCTGAGTGTTATTTTTATCAACCTATACTGCCATTTGAAAAATAGGAAAACAGCCAACATCATATACAATGCAGCAGATTAGAAATGAAAGGGCTTATATGAAATATCTTAGGGGACTGTTAAAATGAACAGAAAGCAAAACAAAAAAAAAGAAAGAAAAAAGGAAAAAAATGTGTTTGAATTTTTAGCTAGAGAAAAATCCTTTTGCTTTACTAATACAGATATCCCCCAATTTATGATGGGATCATTATGTCCCTACAAACCATCATAAGCTGAAAATATTGTAAGTCAAAAATGCATTTAATACATTTAACCTACCAAACATTATGGCTTAGGCTCGCCTGCTAAAACGTGCTCAGATCACTTACATTAACCTATAGTTTGGCAAAGTCACGTAACACAAAGCCTGTTTTATAATAAAGTGTTGACTATCTCATGTAATTTAGTGACTACTGCACTGAAAATGAAACACATAATGGTTGTATGGTAAAGAATGGTTGTAAGTATATCAGTTATTTACCCTCAGGATTGCGTGGCTGGCTGGGAGCTGTGGCTGCTGCCACTGTCTGGCATCATGAAGCATCCTACCGCATATTACTAGCTTAGGAAATGTCCAAAATCAAAGTAAGAAGTATGGTTTTTACTGAATGCACGTCATTTTCACACTACTATGAAGTCCAAAAATCCTAAGCCCAGCCATCTTAAGTTGGGGACTAGCTGTAGTCAAATGCCAAAAGAAAAACCTATTATGTCCCATGGACTATCCAATGGCAACTGTAATATAATGTGTTTTGCTTTTCACAATTCTGAAAGGAAATTATTGTCACCATGTTAAAACAAGGCAAGTCCAATGTTCATAGGAATTACGCTTGCCCTTTTTTAACAGAGCTAAAAACAAGTCTGAAGCCCAAGCACAAAAGGTCAGTCACAGATGGTAATATATTACAGAGGTATTTCTTCATTTAAGTAATCTGAGTTGGATCTTCAGCCTACAATAGCTAATCAAGTAAGACTATACTAAAGTACCAATCCAACCAGATTTCAAAGCATTTACTCAGGATGGACCCAAAGACATGAAAAGGGCCTAAAACTTTCTTCTTCTTTTTACTTTTGGTTTGTCACTCTTTGCAATATCCTTGGGAGTATTTTAAATGACTCACCTCCCCTCAAGCAGCATTTTTCCTGCTTTTAAAATGATTAATCTCAGGTGCTTTTTGCTCACGATATATCACCCCTACAATGAACAGCATCAGCAAATATGTAATCTTCAAGACACTTAATTTATCTAATTGAGAAAATGAAAATAGAAGTTGAAAATAGTGGAAGAGATAAGTTCTGCGGATAATGGTTACTGAAATGATAGTAGTTAAAAAGAAAGGACAATTACAACAACAACAGCAACAAAAAAAAAAAAATGAAGAAGAGAGTTTCAGGTACAAAGGGGTGTAGGTTGAGAAAACCAGGTTTTACCAGTTACATGCTAAAAAATGAAAAGATCCTGGATTCTCGATGGCATTATTTCAATAACTGTGCATTGAAACTGTGCACTGATATTATTCTAATAATGAGTTATCTGTTATGAATATGCAATTTCAGCAACTAGTCTATAAGAATGGTGCATGTTTTTAATAATCCACCTTACCTTTCTTATTTCTCATTTCTAAATGTAAAAATAACCTGAATACGGTTCAGTTCTACTGTATTGTGCAACTCCAGGGGGCATGCTGTATTTTAACCAAATGGGGCCCCTAAAGTCATGCAATGGGCAGTCCTACCTTAGATATTTATGTTCATTTTGAAGAAGCTTTTTATAGAAAGTTGATTAGCTACTATTTTTATAGATGTTTTCCCCTTACTATCACTGTTAGCAATAATACGCTCTTAAGGCCATATGTTCAACAAAGCAAATAAAATATTTCTTAGCAACTGAAATATATATGTTCTTCTGTATAGAGTGCTCATTCATTCAACAGATTTTTTTTAATCTCTAGTATGTTCCACACAATCAGATTACAAAAATGAATAAGACACTCTCATGGTCTTCAAGAAACATCTTAATTTGAGGCTATCAAACTTCAAATCACATAACTGACTTGCCTTTTCTGATTATATGCTCCCCAAACCATCTTTCAATTTTTGTAATGTAGTTTCTCACATGGCACCTAGGAAGAAAATGTGCTTACTATGAGACTTAAGTACCTGGTCTCCTAGATACCTGTATTTCTTATTATAGATTTATACTGGCATCTTAGTTATAATTAGGTTTCCCATGTAGCTTCCTTTATGTAGTACTTTAAGTAATTATAGGTCTTATTGTAAATTGATATTTGAATTTTATATCTTTCTGCTGAGCTTGGTTAACATGACCCTGTCCATGAATTTTATCTGCCATGGGATGGGCATACTAGAAAATAAAATTTCTGAAATAAAATAGCTTGTGGGTAATGGTAAATTTACTAATGCCACATTTTAAAACCTCTTGGGAGTGGGGACACTGAGTAGCTCAGTTGGTTAGGTGTCCGACTTTGGCTCAGGTCATGATCTCATGGTTTGTGAGTTCAAGCCCCACGATGGGCTGTGTAGTGACAGCTCAGAACCTGGAGCCTGCTTCGGATTCTGTGTGTGTGTCTCTCTCTGTCCCTCCCCCACTCATGCTCTCAAAATAAATAAACAGTCTCTCAAAAATAAATAAACAGTAAAAGAAAAATTAAAAAAAATAAAGTGCAAAAAATAAAAATAAGGAGGTAAGATAAAAAAGTAGAAATGACAAAATTAATGGACAGATTTCAAGGCAGGAGGCATTAAATTAAAAATTATACTTCATTTTTATAAAATATTAAGTCAACAAAAATAAAATATACTAAAGTAGAGTGGCCTAACAATAGTGTTTCAAAATATATGCAGCAGGAAAAAAAAAAGTTAGAAATGCAAGAAGAAATGTAAGAGTCTGCTTTCATTAATTGGAGATCACATTATCTCCCCAAACTGGGCAGAAATTAAAATACATTTGGAAAGAAATTGATGGTATCAGTTAAGAAAGTTAATTAGCATATAGTCTTTGTACATTAAGAGATAGTGAAAGGAAATTTTGACTAAATCGAATGGACTATCACAATAAATTAATATAATCGATGGCTTCCTTATATTGTTAACATACATATACACTCACAGCAGGGCCTTGGGACTGGGGAGAGGAGAAGGGAGATGATTATCTAGAAAAGAAAGGGAGGAGAAGATTGAAAAGTAGGGATGGAGATAGAAAAAAATAAGCTTTATCTTTAACAAACAGGGAAAAAATACATTATTTATAGACAACCTCTGAAAATTCATTAAAGTTAACAATACGTTAGGAAATACACATAAAAATCCAGATAATTTGTAAATAAAATGGAGCAATCATGTAGGCCATATGTTTAACTGTATTGAAAGAAGTTTATGAATTAACAACCAAAATGAGTGATGTGATCATGAGACACTATGAAACACCAGAAGAAAACTTTAAGAACAGACAAGAATAAAATATTTGTAAATGCATAACAAGAAAATAGGTAATATCAAAAATATACACATAATGGCTTTGAGTCAACTGGAAAAAAATTACACATTGGAAAATTGGGAAAAGTATATAAAGGGCATTTTTTTGCTTGTTTTATTTTTTATTGAAATTCCAGTTAGTCAATATAAAGTGTTATATTAATTTCAGGAGAATTCAGTGATTCATCACTTACATATAACACCTGGTGCTCATCACAAATGCCCTCCTTAATTCCCATCACCTATTTATCCCACACCCCCCCTCCCCTGCAGCAACCTTCAGTTTGTTGTCTATAGTTAAGAGTTTGCTTTACGGTTGCCTCTTTCTTTCCTCTGCATGTTCATTTGTTTTGTTTCTCAAATTCCGCATATGAATGAAATCATATGATATTTGTCTTTCTTTGACTGACTTATTTTGCTTGGCATAATAGTCTCTAGCTCCATCCATGTCCTTGCAAATAGCAAGAGTTCATTCTTTTTTTTATGGCTGAGTAATTTTCTTTTGTGTATATATATATATACACATATACACATACATATATACATACATATATATACATACATATACATATATACATATATATACATACACATATATATACACAAAAGAAAATTACTCAGCCATAAATATATATATATACATATACATGTATATGTATATGTATGTATATGTATATGTATATGTATATGTATATGTATATATCACCACTTCTTTACCTATTCATCTGTGAATGGACATCTGGTCTCTTTCCACAATTTGTCTATTGTTGATGATGATGCTATAAACATCAGAATGCATGTGCCCCTTCAAATCATTGTTTGTATCCTTTGGATAAATACCTACCAGTGCAATTGCTGGGTTGTAGGGTAGTTTTATTTTTAACTTTTTGAGGAACCTCCATTCTATTTTCCAGAGGGGCTGCACCAGCTTGCATTGCCAACAATAGTGTAAGAGGGTTCCCCTTTTTCCGCACTCTCACCAACATCTGTTGTTTCCTGAGTTGTTAATTTCAGCTATTCTGACAGGTGTGAGGTGGTATATCATTGTAGTTTAGATTTGCATTTCCTTGATGATGAGTGATGTTGATCATCTTTTCATGTATCTGTTAGCCATCTGTAAATCTTCTTTGAAAAATGTCTGTTCATGTCTTCCACCCACTTTTTAACTGGGTTATTTGGTTTGGGGATTCTTTATAGATTTTAGAAACTAACTCTTTGTCAGATATGTCATTTGCAGATATCTTCTCTCATTGTGAAGGCTGCCTTTTAGTTTTGTTGATTGTTTCCTTCCTGTGTAGAAACTTTTTATCCTAAAGAAGCCCCAAGAGTTCATTTTTGCTTTTGTTTCCTGTGACTCCAGAGATGTATCCAGTAAGAAGTTGCTACAGCTGATGTCAAAGAGGTTGGTGCCTGTGTTCTCCTCCAGGATTTTGATGGTTTCCTGTCTCACATTTAGGTCTTTCACCGATTTTTGTGGATGGTATAAGAAAGTGGCCCAGTTTCATTCTTTTGCATGTTGCTATCCAGTTTTCCCAATACCATTTGTTGAAGAGACTATATATTTTTTCCATTGGATATTCTTCCTTAGTTTACCATGTATATAGCTTTGGGTCCATTTCTAGATTTTCTATTCTGTTCCATTGATCTATGTGTCTGTTTTTGTGCCAGTACCATTCTGTCTTATCACTATAACTTAAAGTCCAGAATTGTGATCTCTCTGCTTTGCTTTTCTTTTTCAAGATTTCTTTGGCTATTTGGGGTCCTTTGTGGTTTTGTACAATTTTTAGAATTGTTTCTTCTAGCTCTATTTAAAATGCTGGTGATATTTTGGTAGGGATAGCATTAAATGTGTAGGTTGCTTTAGGTAGTATAGACATTTTAACAATATTTGTTCTTCCAATCTGTGAGCATGGGATGTCTTTCCATTTCTTTGTGTCATCTTCAATTTCTTTCATCAGTATTCTATAGTTTTTAGAGAACAGATCTTTTAGCTCTTTGGTTAGGTTTATTCCTGGGTATCTTAGGTTTTTTGGTGCAATTATAAATGGGATTGATTCCTTGATTTCTCTTTCTGCCTCTTCATTATTAGTATATAGAAATGCAACAGATTTCTGTATGTTGATTTTGTATCCTGTGACTTTATTGAATTCGTGTATCAGTCCTAGGAATTTTTTGGTGGAGTCTTTCAGGTCTTCTACATAGAGTATCATGTCACCTGTAAATAGTGAACGTTTGACTTTTTCCTTTCCGATTTGGTTGCCTTTTATTTCTTTTGGTTGTCTGATTGCTGAGGTTAGGACTTCCAGTGCCATGTTGAACAACATTGGTGAGAGTGGACATCCTTGTCTTGCTCCCGATTGTACAGGGAAAGATCTGTTTTTCCCCATTGAGGGTAATATTAGCTGTGGGTCTTTCATATACAGTCTTTATAATGTTGATGTATGTTCCCTCTATCCCTACTTTGTTATG
This sequence comes from Panthera tigris, assembly GCF_018350195.1. Taxonomy (NCBI): domain Eukaryota; kingdom Metazoa; phylum Chordata; class Mammalia; order Carnivora; family Felidae; genus Panthera; species Panthera tigris. The sequence goes on along the minus strand of NC_056663.1, from coordinate 123,197,569 downwards.
GGTTTTTATCAAGAAAGGATGCTGTATTTTGTCAAACACTTTTTCTGAATCTATTGAGAGGATCATATGATTCTTATCCTTTCTTTTACTAATGTGGTTTTATAAAAAGCATTCTTGAAAAAAGAAATACAAATGACTAACAGACATGCAAATAGATACTCAACTTCACTAGTAATTATGGAAATACTAAACAAAAAATTTTTAAAAGGTACCATATTTTTTTCATATTTTGAAATCCTCAATAGATTGATACTTCATAGTGATTGGATGTGGCAAAACTTGTAAAATACTAAACCATTTACAGAAAATAATTTGGTTGTATCTAACAAAACCTGCAAATATGCATATCTAACCCAGTAATGCCATTTCTAGTTATCTTATAAACACAATATTCATGGTTCACAAAGCATCATTTATAATTGTACACACACACACACACACACACACACACACACACACATCTATACATCTAACCTATACATCTAATAATAGGCTAATGACTAAATTCACTACACTATAATTATACTATTCTATAAATAAACCAGAATAAGGAAGTTATTTATCTACCAGTATATCTATCCAGATTTAGTCATAAAAAGAATCCTAAAAATATTAAGCAAAGAAAGCATGTTCCTAAAACATATCAAATATGGTATTTCTTTTAAACTAACTACACATATTTCTGTTTTCTGCCAGGATGGAATGGCATATAGCTCATCAAAACTTCCACAGAAAACAACCAAGAAAGGCAGATAATTTAATAAAGAGCTGCTGAGGCACCAAAGTAAGTCTTGATGACACAATATACTAAGACAAAGAAGTCAAATGAAGTGACACCAACTTTCTCCTCACTTCTTTTTCCTTTCAAAGCATTTGCTCATTCTTAGTGCAAAGAGGCTTAGAAGCCAGGCAGCAGAGAGCTGCTAAGAGGCCAGGAGCCAAAAGAGCTGAAGAAAAAATAGAAGGTGGGGCTAGAAAGGTAGCCAGTGCTTGAAGAGCCAAAATTCCTGAAAGAACAGAGGCACAGAAGTTTACCCCAATGTTTGACAGTTTTGTTCTGTGGCAATTAATAAATTTGAAAGCTGTTGAGAAAAGTGAATTCTGAGCTAAACAGAAAGGCGCTGTAACCCAGAGAAGGGTTTTAGCTGTTTCAAATTCTAAGGTCGAGCAAGATTTCAGGATCAGCAAGAGAAGGAGACTTAGAAAAGACTTGTTCTCAATTAAATTCTGTGGAAATGTAAGAGTGAGTGTGGACCAAATATAGCCTTATATTTACAAAGATTGCAAACTTACCTCAAGACAGCTTAGTCACTGATCTGGTTGAGGTAATCTGCCCTACTTTACTGACTGAATTAAGATAGAGTGAGTTTTCTCTGGAGAAAGGACATTTTTATCCAGAGACTCTACAAACTTTTATGTGCAAATCTGGCATTAATCAAAAGTTACTAGGTAGGTCAAGAAGTGGGATCAATAGAAAAAAAGATACAATAAAGACAGACTTGCAGCTGATCAGGACATGGAGGTTATCAGACAGAAACTTTGAAATAAAGATGCTGCATATGTTCAATAAAAAAATGACAAGATGGAGAATTTTAGCAGAAAAATAGAAACTATAAAATAGGCAGAATATTTTTAAGTAATTCATGGGTCAAAAAAATCACAATGCGTATTAGATAACACTTTAAATTGAATAATAAAAATACAACATATCAATAAAAGATTAACTCAGTATTATTGTGTTATTCTAAATAGTTCAGTTTCCCATTTTATTAACTTCTATTTTTCATTTATCAAGTATTTATATTCTAAATATTTTAAAAATTAATATCATATTTTATAGCCTATTAATAAATTATTTACTTCAGATAATATTGGGTTTACAAGAAAGTAAGAAGATTTACAGAAAGTCCTTCTGATATATTTGCAATATCGTATTATTACTCACAACCCCTTCTGATTAGCTGTCTTTTCCTAAATAACCAGTGAGGAGTTTTGTTATTTAAATTAACAAAGGGTTTTAGTAGAAAAAAGTTCAGTAAGTATAATTTGACTACATGAAGGATATGAAGCTAAAAGAAATCCACCAATTAATTCCAATTCATGAGAAAATTTTAAGAAGCTTCAGATGCAAATTTACATAATACAGAAGTTTCCATTTATGTTTTAAGAAGAAACTTTATTCCTCTTTATGAGCTTTAGACATCCAATCCATAAAAATTAGAATTGATGCACTAAATTTTAATTAGTTTCCAAAAAATCTGAGAAGAAATTGTAATAGTGTCCTTCCTTAAAATAAACTGTAACAGTGAAGTTTCATTAGCATGTTGTTAAGGGAATCATAGAGAGTTTCCAAATGAGAAAGAAAAGTGTGATAAAGAATAACTTAATGAGGATTTGTGTCATACAATATGAAAAAACAAAACACTAAAAACAAAGCCTTATTTAAGTGTTAACACTAGAAAGTTCTCATACTATTTGATTTTAAATCAAGATAAATCTGTACTTTTAACATTATGTAATATAAGGCCAAATAAAATATAAAATGCTACCATTGTTTTCCCTACTTTTGCTACATATTACACAGATGAAAGAAGGCATTTACTTTGAAGAGGGAAAATGGTAGTTTGTGCTTTAGAATTATAAATAACAACATAGTGTAGCCCAGGTATAAATGCTATCTGACTGAAAATTTAAGAAAGTTGAAACCTTAGCAATAGCTTTACAAAGAACATTAAGTATCTACTAAGAACAAAGCACTCTGCTAAGCCCTATAAAGAACACAAAGTAGAAGTATTGTAGTTACCAGAGTAAGCTGAGAAACTTGTCAGGGTCAAAATTGCATCTGTAGCACTAAATTATACATGCGTATAGAGAAACTATTGATACTAGAATCCTTTACCATAAGCTATTTAAAATATTTCAGGCAACAACAATATTTCATTGTCTCTTTCAGTATTGGAACCACAAAGACTGAAAGGAGTAAAGTGTGAAACATGAGTTTAACTTCTAATAATCTGTGTCCTAGCATGTAGGTATCTGCCAATCATTGATTCATTCTACATGTATTGTTCACCTTCCACACATCATAGACATAATGCCGGGGGCAGGGAGTCTAGAAACTCTACAATGCAGAGGCAGAGACAGATAAACACAACGAGCAAACACAACCAATTATCTCCTGCCCTCTGTACACACACATCCATATATACACACAAAGAGTCATTATTATCAAACGAGAAAAGTATTATGACCAAGATAAGGAAAGAGTATTACTCTATTATGAGAACCCTAGGAAAGAACAGGCTTTTGATCAATGTTCAGATCTAAACAGAATCTAGTAAGTTGCAGGTCAGTGCAATCGGGTCAGTTGTCACACTGCAACAACTAGTGAAGCCAGTAAAGTGGATAACTTTAAAAAGTTATATACTTTTTTAAATATCAGAGTACTGAGGAAGCTATTAAGAGTATAAAGGCTAAAAATACCAAAGGGATGAACCTTTCCTCAACAGATAATCACCATCTTTTCTTCTCTAGGGGCATTTGATTTTGGGTGTGGTCTGAGGATCAGTGCAGGATCACAGAAAGTGACTTCACTGGAATAAGGAGACACCAGAAGAATATTTGGTGAGCATAAAGAGCCAGTGTGATTGTTGGAAACTAGATAAACTACAGGCAAGTGTGGGGAATAAGCTTCGGAATTCCCTGAGCTTGCACTGGTGGGTTAACACGGCATAAAGAAATAGAAAGCCACAGCATGTATGCATCTAAGATTAGGTAAAACAGATTAGGTAAACAGGACAAAGGCCCCAGTATAGCACAAAAATATAGGAATAGAAAAGTCTCAGAATGAAAGCATCAAAAATGAGGTAAAAAGATTAGGTATTCAGGGCAGAACCCCCCACCCCCCCAAAAAAACAACTTAGTACAATAGCAGAAAGCTGCTTTCACAGGAAGGAAGGACCAAAATAGGTAAACAGGTAAACAGGGCTATGGACCACAGCAGGGTGAAGTTGCCCAGAGAGGAGCTAATTAGCTAAAGAAAGATGCCTTGTTGGCCCTGAGATAGCATGCTCTGTCTGTCTTGTCCTGTAGGCTAGCTAAGACAAACAGACTTGGTGCCTCATGCTTGCAGTAAACAACCAGCTGCCTAGCACTCGGACTTTGTTTTATATTGACCCAAATCCCTAACACCGCATATCTTTGAAACCCCTTTCCATTACACCCATGAGTTAATGTTCCTGGATTCATTGTCTCTTTGTTCATGTCCATCAGGCTTGTAAGCCTTCTGATCCTAATAAAAATGGAGCAAGGACCCTTACTCAGGGCTCTTGTCTCCTCCCGGACATTAGCTTCTCTTGCATTTCAATCCTGTGTCCACTATCTTGCTCGACAAGAGAGAACTCCAGACCCCGAGTCTATGACAGACAAGTGGTTAGTTTTCCACATCAAATTTATTTGGGTAAATGGACAAGGATGGCACTGGACCTGAAGGGAAGAGTGAAATCTTTCCATCTTGCTATAGTTGTGAGGCAAATACTGAGAACTGTGGAATGCATCACATACACATCTGACATATTTTGAAACTTTCTGGGGCAAAGCATGAAAGCTAAAACTCCCTCAGTCTTTCAAAGCTAAGGAGACAAAAATCTACCATGCTTTCAATCAAAAGTTCATAAGGGTCATGTCCAGGGAAATGGGCTGAACCAATGGTGAACTGAATCTTAACTAAAATTGCAACCCAAACATGATCCTATTCTGTCCTGGGTTGGATTGAAGTGACTAGCCTCTCATGGATAAATCCTTCCTGTTGGCAAATTAACTGTAGAGCTAAAGATTTTACAAATATTTTATACACAAGGTCTGACATACAATAAAAAATTACTTGTCATGCAAGAAGGCAGGAAAATGAGACGACCAATTAGGACAAAAGGTAAGCAATAAAAAACATATGAATAAATGATCCAGATATTGGAATTATCCAAGAAAACCATTAAAATACCAATATGTTATCAACAATTAAGGAAAAGGTTGAAAAATTTGATGAAAAAATGAAAAATTTCTATAAGGAATTAGAATCCACAAAGCAAACATCAAGTTGGTATTTAAAAATTGACCAACCACAAGGTCTGAAACTTCAAGCCCACTAAATGAGGTTAATAGTAAACTGGACAGAGAAGAAGACACAATTCGTAAACTATAAAAGAGGTCAATAAAAAATTTGTAAACCAAAACACGGAAGGCAAAAAAGCATGGAAAGAACAAAATAAAGTGCAAGAGACATAAGGAACACAGTGAAGGTTTAACATACCTGTCACTAGACTCTCCAATAGAGATGACAAGGAGATTGTGGCAAAAGTAATATTTGAACAGATAATGACCAAAGATTTTCCAAAACTGATCAAAGATATCAACACACATATTCAACAATATTAGCTAACTGTAAATAGGATAAATAAAATGAAGAACATAACTAGCCACTAGCTATTGAAATCTGAAGACTAAAATAAATTGTAAAAGCAGTAACAGTAAAACTGATAGCAGACTTATCAATAGAAATGTGGAAGTCAGTAGAAACTATGCTGAGCCCCTAAAGATTAAAAAAAATTCCAAACTAGATTTTAATCCAGTGAAAATATTCTTTAAAGGTAAGGGTGCAATAAAATATTTTCAGACAAATAAAAAATAAAAGAAGTAGCTGCTGAGATAATCGGTTGCAATATACATACATGCATACATACATATACACATATATATACATGTACATGTATATATAAAACACAGGAAGTTTGTCAGGATGAAAGGAAAATGACCCTAGAAGAAAAGATAAAACTAAAGGAAGAAATGAAGAACAGTAGAAATGATGACTATGTTGATACATAGAAAAAAATATTGACTGTTTAAAAGAACAGTATTACTGTGTCTTGTGGACATACATCATAGAAAGAAAAATGTCTGATAACAATAGTTCAAAAGTTAAGAGGGGACTAAATAAAGGTAAAGTGTTGTGTGGTTCTAGCATGGCTTATAAAATGCTAATACATTAATTTAGATAGACTCTAGGACACTAACTTGGATAGACTCTGGTTGGAACATGCTGTCTTTGAGGTGCTTAAGAAATCCCCAGTTGGAAATCTGTAGCATGAAATGCAATATGCAGTTTTGAAGCACTTGGGGAAGATGTAGACTGGATAAATGTGTTGGGGGTTATCAGTAGCAGCAGCCACTATAGTGACTGGAGGAGAGCTCTAAAGAAAAAGCCTGAGAAGAAGAGAGGAGGAAGGTAAGAAGAGGGAAGATGGGGGAGAGGGGAGGGAAGAGGAAAGGGAAGAAAAAAGAAAAAGGAAAAGAAGGGAAGGGGAAGGAAAAAAGAAGGGACAGATAGAGGAATGGATATGGAGAAGGAAGAGTAAGGCAGGAAGAAGGAAGAATGTCCTCAAGGTTTAAAATATTAATAATGCTATAACTTATTGAGGGCTCATAAATACCAGACATCATAATAGGCCCTTTAATAATTTTTTTTTCAAAAATGTGGTTCTATAGCCCTGTGAGGTAGATATGATTACCATCTCCACTTCAAAGCAAAAACAAAACAAAACATAACAACAACAACAACAAAAAAACAAAAAGCAAAAAACAAAAACAAGCACACAAGCAAACAAAAAACCCGTGAGTTTAAAGAGATTAGGTAATATTTCCAATAATCCAGATATTAAACAGCAAAATAAAAATAGTAAATCTAGATATTTCTGACAAGTTTCATGAAATCAAACACATGCTTTAGTGCCCCTGAGAAGGGCCTCAGGCCCCCAACAAGAGAGCTCTTGGTTTTGTGTGAGAAATTCAAGAGTAAGATATTTGGAGAAAGGGACAAAGATTTATTAAGTATAGAAGTAATAAAGGAGATACTTCATAGACAAAGTAGTGACCTTTCCTCCCACATGGGAAATGGGTCCCTCTTTGCCTCTAATGAAAGGTTTTATAAGTTTTTAAAAACTAGCTAACCATATAGGGAGGGCTTACTCTTTAACTTTGGATTTATCACTTATATTGGGAAGTTAGTTTTTCCATTGTCTTAGGGTTGTGGAATTACCCACAGGGAGCAATTTTAAGAATGTCCAGGCTTTATTACTTTCACTGCTAGGGGGAGTGTGGTCTTGTGGTCTTCCATGAGTCAGATCTCATTACTCTTTTTATGACCTACTGACATTTAGGTTAAAGTTCAGCTTAAAAACCAAAATGACTTTACTTTGGTCAATTTGTCTCCAGAGTCTCCCTTCCCTCCTACCAGCAAAGCTAAGTCAAAGTAGGAAGAGTCCCAACACTGAGGAAGTGGTCACAATTGACCACTGCTGTGAAAACAAAATGACCAAAAAACATAATTGACAATGCTTAAAAACATGTTCTTTGGATTTTGCTTTCAAGAGGTCACTGCTGCTCTTGACAAAAATAGTTGCCACTGAGTGGTAGAAGACAGACTACAGTAGGTGGAGGCATTCATAGAAGGTAGACAGATAAAGACAGTAATATATCTGGACTCTGGACCCTTCTCTAGAGGCTGGTCATGAAGAAAGAACAATTGAGAATGGTTAATGTGTCATGGACAGAGGTTTTGTCTTTGTTCCAAATATCCTGGAATCATGAATATGCTGAAGTATGCTGAAGGAAGTGTCAGCAGCTGGAGAGGTTAAAGGAATAGAGAAGGCAGATAACTGAATGAGACAGTAGTCTGAAGGAACAGGGCAGGGAAGAGACTGATGAAAGTTTGAGAGCCCTGGGGGATTGTGCCAAGAGGAATAAGGTGAAAATTGTCTTCCAATCCAAGGAGGGGTTTTCTTTCCACTAAGAAAGTCAATGCTCAAGAGTCTACAAAGGAAGGAGTTGAAGTTCTTTCTGAGACTTCTATTTTCTTATAAAGGATAAAAAAGTGAGTTGCATTTTATTCGCAATAAAAATATTTTTCATACAGCATATCATTTAGTATGACTTAAACTAAGAGTAAATACAACTCTGAATCATTCATATTTCTCCTTATAATTTTTCATCTTCAAGAGTACAGGCTTTATAGAATTGAAAATGCTATTTGGATATACTTAAGTAAAAGTTAAAGTTCCAGTTCATTGTGCCAGTTGGTTCAAAAAATTGTAAACCCTTAATTAGTTTGTACTTTATATTCTTTATAACTACCAAAAATTACACATACAATCAAGTGTGAATTTCTTTAAGGGTAACTCCCCTCTCCTGAATGTTTCATTACCTTGTAAGGTCACATTAAGAGACATTACAAATATAATATAATATAATATAATATAATATAATATAATATAATATGTATATAAGTATAATGATATATATAGTTACCTATGTTCATTTTAATCAATGTGTTCTCTTTCATCGGGAAACTGGTGATGAAGCAAGGCTGGGAAAAGTGGTCACTAACTGGAATATCTTATCTGAAAGTTCATAAATGTTATAAATAGAAACTTGAGGATGATTTTCTGAAACATGTATGGGTCTTTAAGACTGAAGTATTAGTGAAATATAACTCTGCAAAATTATCAGGCCTTTGGACAAAATCAAAAATGTATCTGGAACATGATCTCCCTAAGGTGAATGTGAGGCATAACTAATAAATGTTACGAAGATATACAGTTATAATTAAGTGAACCACAAATCTGTTTTGTTGTGGTGTGGAACACTTTCAGAGATGAAAACCTTACTTATAGGAATGTGTGTGACCATAAATCATGGCCTTAGTAAATCTATAAGATTGTATTATTATAAGTAGTTATGGATATTACAAGCAAGTCATTTTTCCTTCTGGTTTTTCAGATTTAGGATCCCATATTCAGAAATGTATACCCATTTGGGACACCACATTCTGGAATTTTTAACAAGATATAAAGTTTCATTTTCATAGAAAGACAGTCTCATTGTAAAGACCACATATCAAGTAAATGAGAAAAGACACATACATGTGTTTGTGGGTGCTTAGAGGGGAAAAGCAGAAAAGGGAATTGAAAGAAGGAACAACTGGAAAATAATCACCCCATAAAAAGTCAACCACTGTCTCTAGAGTAGTAAATTATAAGTTGAGGGAGCAATTTGAAACAGGAAGTTAGGAGAGAATGCACAATTTGTAAAGTTAAAATACTGTAAAGTTGGAGTAAGGAATTTTAAAGTAATTTTAATGTATTAAGAAATTTTGGACCTATGCCATATTATTTTTTTCATATACTTCTAAAAAATGTACTGTAATACTCAGTATAAAATTCTCTATGAATTTAGCCTATAGTTATATGTCAGGAAGTACTTTTCTTTCCTTTACAGAGGCAAACTTTACATATAAATATAATACTTTATATACATGAAATATTACACATATGTGTATGTATATGCATATGTATGTATATATGTATATATGTATGTATTTATGTATACATAAGGGATACATATATATGTGCATATATATATATATAAATACATACATATATATGTATATAGTTTTTGTTGAAATCTAACTTTAAAACTTACATTGAGTTGCAGCTACGTGGATGGAGCTGGAGGGTATTATGCTAAGTGAAGTTAGTGAGTCAGAGAAAGACAAATATCATAATACTTAACTCATGTGAGGACTCTAAGATAGAAAACAGATGAACATAAGGGAAGCGAAGCAAAAATAATTTAAAAACAGGGAGGGGGACAAAACATAAGAGAGTCTTAAATATGGAGAACAAACAGAGGGTTACTGGAGGGGTTGTGGGAGGGGGGATGGGCTAAATGGGTAAGGGGCATTAAGGAATCTACTCCTGAAATCACTGTTGCACTATATGCTAACAAATTTGGATGTAAATTAAAAAAAAATAAGTAAATAAAATTAAGTAGTAAAAAAAAACTTACATTGAGTATGTCTCATATTTTGTTCTGATATCGTAATATGGTATTTTCAGCCTGATTAAAGAAATCACTTCAAGAGGTCAGTATATTTTCAACTACTTGATGAAAACAATGAACACATGAAGATGGACTGAAGACTGAAGGGAATAAATAAAATATACCTGAAGCAATTCATCTTTTTCCCCAACACTGTCCCCAGGTACATCGTGGGAAATTTCATAGCTCTTTAGGGTCTCCCTAGGATACTCCCTCTTCCTTGTCATTCACAATGGAATAAAATTCTTGAGCTATGAAGCTGCCTATTTCTGAGCTGAGTTCAATCTCCTCTGGAAAAAAAGCATTTCTGCATTCATACAAAATAGCAATCTATTTGCAGTCGCTTCTTTGTGATTTAACAATGAACTTGGACCTGATTCACAGTCACAGAGTTTAGGGTTAAATGGAAGCTTTCAAATACTCTAATCAAACTCATTTGTTCTATGTGCAGATTTGGATGTCAGTTCCAATACAGTGTACATACTACTTTATTTTTTCTTTCAACAGCTGGCTATATGCAGCAAGTTTTAGGAAATCTGAGATAGATATCCATCTTACTTGGATTAAACTTTGTGCCATTCTTACGTCACTTCTAAAAACACTTCCTCGTATGAAAATTATATGGTTTGGCCCTCGTGAGAAGACACAGTCTTTTCTCTAATGGTATTAATCAGGCTCTGAATTTGTGCTACACATTGGGCTTAGTCCTGGAAGCCACACTGATAAGCATGAGGGGATGGCCCCTGTTCTACTGGAGCTCCCTAAGAGAGAGATAGACTTGGTCCAAAAAACAAGAGAGTGTTATTAGGATCTCTGACTGCTGAAAGGAGAACAATACAAGTATTTTTTAACCTAAAACTCAACATAAAATGTACCAGGACACTTAGCCTTGGAACTCTGTGTGCTCTTAGTTTTATTTTTTTTTCCAGTTTTTAAAACCAATGCGTAACTATGTTTATATTTATTCCATTATTTCTCATAAATTTCTATTTATGAAGTTTATTTCACTTTTCAAATTTCTCTTCAACTCTTCTAGGTGTCAAAAATCTATTAGTTTAACAAACCACATTACCACAGCCATTTCTATTACCCACAAAACAATAACTTCTAAGAGCCAACCCATGATTAAACTACAGTTTAAATGTTAACAGCTGAATTAATTTTAACATGCTGATACCTTGTTAGTTTTCCCATTTGAACTTTTGTATTGCTACTTCAACAAAAAGAACATCAACTATGTAATCTTTATAGATTGCTCTCTTATTCAAATAGCTATTACTCATTTACTAAAAATAGAATGAAAAATAGAACAAGGCTTTCTGAAACTATATATCAAGGAGAAAGTTTTATAGCTTCAGTATTGCTTACAAATCAATTTCTTAGAGTTGGTCTGCCATTAGTAGCTTTTAAGACTGCCTAGAGCTGTGTCATTCACTGCTATTTTGACACATTAATGCACTAATGGTATGTGCAAGCTGACATAACTTCTCTCAAGTTCTATTACAATAATTATCAAGACCCTTCTATGAGACATGCAAAGTTAAGCAAGGTGACAAAGAGTATGTAAATACTCAAGTATTCCTGGAGCATTCATTTAAAAATGACAGTGAATAATTAAGAAACTATAAAAACACCAAGATAAGAACTGTCTGCTGAGAACCTCACCAGAGGAAACAAACCGTGAATAAAAGAGACAGCCACTTAGAAATGAAAGCAGGTACACTTAAGTACTCATTTGCTTTTTACAAAACAAGGTAAACGTTGTGACATGATAACACATATCACATATTAAAATGCTCAATTATTGGTAGGTAGTTCTATTAAGTGAGTACACATTTAAGGAGCGTGTAATATAGTAAAAATGGAATTATCATCAAAAATCATTTCACTTTTAGTGGGAAAGTAGACAACATTTTTTTGTGGGGAAAAAGCATTAATATAAATTAGTAAATATGATATTCATTGGAGGAACAACTTGGTTATAGGCAATAAAGTACTTAATAATCAGCCTTCTGTAGTTTCCCTCCTTCCTTTTATCCTATCCCAGACTAAAAGAACAAAATTCTTCCATATAGCCCTCCTGTTAGATTGCTTCTGTCAAAAATATTAAATGCCTTCCTATTGTCTATCTTATCACATTAAAACAAAATGTTCACTATCCTGGCTCCTTCCCAGCCCTTTCTCAGAAACATTATTTTTCACCCCTAATTTGATGCTAATGTGAGGGAATGATATCAAACCCTTTTAATAGAATTGCTTTTCATCCCCACTTCCCTCTTGTCCTGTGAATGGCCCAGCTATTTGAAGAAATTTGCTGCCCCAAGGGACAGCAGAATCCAAAATCAAGACATCAAGTTCTTGACTTAAAACATAAAAAAAAACAGGAAGTAAAAATGGTGACTCAGGCTTAAGACAGAGGATTAAAAATCATATGTGCTATTCTGTCAATACGGAAGAGATAAGAAATTATAAGGTAGAGATGGAGAAATGAGAGATTCAGAACTGGATCTAGAATAGAGGACATAATTGCTCTCCTCCCTTGCTTGTCCCGGAAGGTATCAGGTCCAAAAAGTTATCCAGAATTCCATGTCAAAGGAAAATAGAATTGAAATAGCTATGTAAAGAGATTGGTGTAGAAAAGCCACACTGGCACTCCCAGAATGCCAGCAAGGTACAGAAGAGCTGTCAAATTTCCTCTATTGGAAAAAGGATTAAAAAGAAAAGAATAAAGAAGAAATATACGGCCAGCAGACCCTGATGGGCCCTTGTGGTCATAATGAGGGATGATGCATGGAAAGTGGAATCAAGTGGAGAAGCAAGCAACTCTACAAATGCCAGCACAGAGGATCACGATCCCAGGCATAACTGTACTAACTCAGAAGATGGTAGATCAGAACAGAAAATGTCCTTAAAGCAAATTTCACTTTGCATCTCTAGTCAGGACACTACGCAAACAGAAACATATTATTCCAGAAAGAATAAGAAAAGACAAAAGGGAGAATGGGAGAGAAGGACAGGTAAATCTTGTAACAAACTAGTTAAGAAATCAGACTCTTGAGTAAAGAATGTCAGAGTTCTATCCCAGGTATATTGTATTTTCTGTATATCTTTGAGCAAGTTACCTAATTTTTCTGTGTCACAGTGTCCTTATCTGTAAAATAGAAATAAAATAGTGCTTACCCCTCATAGAGATGGTATAAAATTAAATGAATGAATTAATAAATACATAAGAAGAACTTCAAATTGATAAAGGTAAAGCTCTTAAGCAATTCTGGAAAAAAAAAAAAAACAACCAACAACAACAATACAATGATCATGGCATATCCAGGTAATAAGTAAAAGACAGTTGGGTAAAGTAGAAATATTATATACAGAGGAAAGGAAACTGAGTATGGAATATACTAGATAGGAACAAAGTATAAAAGGACAGAACAATGACTTGGGTCCAGTCTACATCCTGTGATCTACATGCAAAAGGGTCTAGTATAAGTAGGTATGTGATCAGTGTATGAACAAATGAACATGAACAGCCATGAAGATGTTTAAAAAGGATTTATATATAAAGCACAAGATTTTGAAAGAATAATCTTGCAAAGTTAGATTGAGAATAAGAGATGAGTTTGAAAGAAGTATGATAGAACATGCACATATTTTTATAATAATTTGCCAAGAATGTTGATGAGAATAGTGACACTGAAAATTAAAGGGAATTTATCATTAGAAATATAAAGCAGAGGGGCACCTAGGTGGCTTAGTCAGTTAAGTGTCAGACTCTTGGTTTCAGCTCACATCATGATCTTGTGGTTCATGAGTTCTAGCCCCAAGACTGGCTCCATGCTGACAGTGAGGAGCCTGCTTGGAATTCTCTCTCTTTCCCTCTCTCTCTGCCCCTCTCCTGCTCTCTCTGTCTCAAAATAAATAAACTTAAAAATACATATAAAGCAAAAATAAATACAGCAAAAAGATAGAACTGTGAAAATCATTTATCCTCAAATGCTGTGAATTCCATAACTAAAAAGAAAGAGAATAAAGGAAAATGAAAGAAATGTTTTAAACAACACTGAAGACGGTTTTTTTTCGGGGCACCTGGGTGCTCAGTCAGTTGAGCGTCCAACTTCAGCTCAGGTCATCATCTACTGGTTTGTGCGTAGAGCCCCGCATCGGGCTCTGTGCTAACACCTCAGAGCCTAGAGCCTGCTTTTGTTTCTGTGTGTGTCTCTCTCTCTGTTCCTCCCCCACTCGCACCCTGTCTCCCTCTGTCTCTCAAAAATGAATAAACATTAAAAAAAAAATTTTTTTAAGATAGTTTTGGGGCACCTGGGTGGCTCGGTTGGTTAAACGTCTGACTTTGGTTCAGGTCATGATCTCACAGCCTGTGGGTTCGAGCTCCGCATTAGGCTCTGTGCTGACAGCTAAGATCCTGGAGCCTACTTCAGATTCTGTGTCTCCCTCTCTTTCTGCCCCTCCCCTGCTCGCACTCTGTCTCTTTCTCTCTCTCTCAAAAATAGATAAACATTAAAAAAATAAAAATAATAAAAATAAATTTAAAAAGATCGTTTCCCATTTATAGAAAGATTTAAAATACCCCTATAAATTGTATACTATGGACTAGCCTTGGCCAGTCCCCAAGTCCATAGTATGATACTTTGTTCTAAAATGTTTGTGAACTCTACATGATTAAGTATGCGAGCCAGAAAAACTCCATTCTAACTACCTTTGATCATCCTACAGGAATTTAGAAAAAATGTTGAGACTTTACCATACTATCTAGTTACATGTTATTAAGTTAGACTCTTAAAGATTTCCTCTGTGTATATATTCATTACAGAATATTTTTTAGTTCGTGGTCTAGCATTTTAAAAAATGATACTTAAACTCTCCAAGACAGTTTTTGCTTTGTGCTCTTAAGAGGACAGTATTTCAGAAAAAGTGATTACAACATTTACACTTCACGGATGTATCATAAAGTGTAATTAATCTTTATGGATACCTATAAGAAATACAAAATTGTTACACTTCCTTTTAAGAGTTTATCTTATACACGGATTAAAATGTCAATAATAAATCACCTTTATTTAAATTTAAAGGGTAAACTTTTATTTCAAGTAACAGAGGTTTTAACAAAGTTTTTAAGAGTATGGGCAAATATGAAATAATAGAAATAATAAAATTGATCTTGGTCTGAACAGACAGATAAGTGTGGGTCAAATTTTAATTTATAACAAAGAACCAGTTAGGATTTCTGAAAATGAATTCCAGAATTTTTAGAGTTATGTTGTTAGAACTTATTTTTTATATTTCACATGTAATACTTCAATATTTACATTTTGATAAAGAGACATATAAAGTTCACTGTTACTTTTGTGCATTATTAAACAGTATATTGAAAAGAATAAAACTAAGTATATCATTTCTCCAATATATTTGCTAACCACTGGGGAATTTGAAATAGTCTTTTTCATCTCTAGATGATCATTAATTTTTGCTTAAAGAAATAATGAATGACTTACTACAGGACATAAAACAAATCACCAGGCATGTCAAAGAACTTTAGGGATTAAGGAAACTTGAGACGTTGGCTAGGCCAATCTACTAACTTATTTGATTGAAAACCAACCATATACAGTGACATAAATTGACCAGTTTGATACCGTTACAGACAGAGCTAGGATTAAAAGCCAAGTTTCCTAATGCTCCTTTGTTACACCACTCAGAATCATTATCTAGAACTGATAAACAAGTAAATCAATATTTGGAAATACACTCTGGACACAGGACATGAGATGAACAAAAGTGAAATTGGTGTTAACAACAATAACCAGGACCTATTATTTAATGTTATTTCAATATCTTTGAAAGCGCTCTTGAAAAATTAAACTAAAATTTTATCTTCAACAGAAATATTCATATGATCTAATTGTTCACAAATAATGTATACCAAATATTATATTTAAAAAGTGAGCTTATATTAACAGGTATGCATAAGTAGGCTAGAAAAAATCCTGAAGTTAAAAACAGAATGATTGAGATTCATTTTAAAAATTCTTCCATATTCATATTTAATTTGTCATTTAAAAAGGTAAGTCAAAACAAAATATCTGTTCTCTATATATCTTATTAAAAATGTTTGTTGGAATATCGACCAGTACTGGTAAACATGGGAGTTAGTTACCCTTTCAATTTAAATCCTGAACTGTGCTATCTCCATGATAAAGAAAAATATGATCTATTTTTTTTAAAAACCTGACTCTTCTTACATCCATGGGAGGGGGGGGAGGTGAATAATAGTAAAACTTAATACTTATGAATACCAAATTGAGTAGTGTTACACAAACAATTAGTTTGATGCATTGTATTCATTAAATAATTTGATGCTACTGCTAAATTAGGAAAAGATTATCAGTGTTAAAACACATACTAAATCACTAGTAGTATAATTAAATTTCCATGTTTCTCTTGCACTGAAAAAAAAAATATTGCTACTTTGCCATAAGCATTACTAGTTTTTGTTTAGTATATAATTTATTTTTTTAGGATGTTTCTTTTATAGGTTTTCAAACTTTTATAATTTCAAGTAACTAAACATTTTTCATAGCCTCCAGTTTTACAATGGAATCTGGTGGAAAATCAAACAATTGCATAGTAAACTTTGTTGGAGTGATTTTTTCTCTATGCAAGTCATATTATTTAGCTACTTTAATATGTTACCATAAAAGCTATAAATATACTTACCTTAGGGGTCACTACTGACACTTGAGTCATTTATAATGACATAAATTTTAGTAAAGAAACTTGACAAATCATCCTGCAGGTGACATGCAGTCTTTGTCTTATCTTAAGTAATACTAGCTCGGAGAAGAGGGATGATTTAAACACACACATGCAGTAGCTGGTGACTTATATTACATATGGATAATGAAAAGGTTTAAATTAGACTGGCAGAAATTTTGGTTGGAAAGTTGAAAAGTGAATGAAATACTGGTATGGTCTACAGGAGTTTTAAGTTTAAGGAAGCTGTTGACCCGTCTATACTGAAAAATGTCAACTATCTTAGGATTCAAGACAGAAGCTTGGAAAGAATAATGATTCATAATTTATCTCAGCTATGGTATTACAATGTTAATTTCTTGAAATACCATATACTCTTATACCACCTAAGATGTTTGTCACACGTGAATGGAAGAGTTTCTCCACCATAGTGAAGCAGTTACTTAAGGAAGCAAGCTAGTCAAACAATTTAAATGTCATCTGCTTTAAAGTTACAACTTTAATGTAATGCAAAGCATTTTTATCCACTATATAAATAGCACATGGTATTTGACATTTTCCTACTGTTTTATGGCTTCAGATTCGTAATCTAAAATTTTTAGGACAAAAAATTTAGTTCAATATTCTAGAAGAGTGTCAAGAGTATGCAGGAGCTTTGGTATAAGATAGATTTGGATTATAATATTGAATCTGTTACTTACCAGCTAGGTAAATGTTTTAAATACCTAGTCTCATTTTCATCATCTATGAAAACAGAGGCCATATCTATATACTTCCTCGGGTAATTATAAAGATTAAGTAAAACAATTACTATATAAAAATCTAGGAAGCACATGATAGATGCTCAATAAATATGGGTTCTTTTATTATTTTGGGGGGGGTTCTTTTATTTTAATATACTTCCCATTATCCCTTCAAGAAGGTGCTATGTAAAATAGAATTGGTGATTATAAGCAAATTAGTAATAGTAAAGGGTGACTGGACAGTCAAAAAATTGTTTATTAGACTTCACAGTCTTCAAAGGAATGATTATTTATTAGAAAAAATGCAACGATATAGTTTACTATGTAATTATTTCATTTTCCTCAAGATTCCATTGCAAACCTGGAGAGGTTGGGAAAATATGGTTTAACATAACAGAAAAAAAAATTATTGGTTAGTGAGTGTGTCCTTTCTTGGCTGAAGTAGTTGTCTTACTCTATCCAACAACAAATTATGGCCATTCATTCAACACTAGTCACTGCACTAGATATTGACAATGCAGTGACAAACACAGATATAGATCCTGAGTGCATGGGACTCACAATAAAATGAGGGAGACAAACAATATTAAAATAATCACATAATGAAGCACATAATTAAACTCAGATAAGACATCTCAGTCTCCAGAGGAAGAATCAGACTTGGGTTCAGGGGACAGGGAAGACTTTCTGAATGAAGAGGCCTTTGCTGAACCCACATCCAACAAAGTAATAAAGGTTTGGTGACAGGAGTAGACCGTGGAGACTTCAGGTAAATAGCACAGCATACTAGAAAAGTTAAACTGTAGCAAAATATGTAACAGATCTATTTATTTTATAATATAAAAACAAGTAAAAAGTGAAATAAAATTGAGATAAACTTGGCCGTCAAGTGTTGAATGTGTCAGTTGTAGCAAGTTGTGGCAGACTTGTTCCTTTCTGGTTGGTGGTCTTTACAACACCGAATAAACAAATCTCCATATTTTTGCAGTGTTATCTAATTTTTTTAGAGCAAATTTCAAAATTTCTGTGATAAGCAAGATCCATTTGGTGTTGTATTGGTGTGAGTCTTTTTTTGCAATTTATAGGCAGTTTCCTGTTTAATCTTCCTTAATTTATTATTGCCTTCTGTTCACATTAATGATGCCTTGCTTCTCACTCACTGTTCTGTTGAAACTCAAAAGATCAGCAATACTCTTTTCTTAAGCATTTTATTTTAATGGGATTCAAAAAAGCTAGTTGATTATCACTTTTTTTAAATGGGAGAACTAACATGTCCTTCATCCAACAACACTCTCTTTTGGAGCATTATCTTCTGAGATTCTTTCTACTAAGGGCCATCTTGTTTCCACTTCTGAGCTTCTCTCTGGAAAAGTTTTGTACAACTAATCACTGAATATCTGAGCTGACGCAAGCTAACATTCTGAGAATCATAAACTGAATCTTCACACTGAGAACTTTTTTTTTTTGTTCTTCCTAAACAGAGGCCTGTGTTCATGTTTTTCCTTTTTAAGAATTAAACTTCAGTCACTAAAAAGTTGAGTGGAACAGCATGTTGACTTCAAATTATAGAGCTGACTTTATATAGAACATGTACATTATATAAAAATATTTAACAATTAAAAACAAACTATATTTCATCAGAGATCTTTCTATATTTTCTAAAACAATATTATTGAAATGATTCATTTCTAAGTTATGAGCATGACTCTTTGAAGATATTATTTACCAAAGGATGAACATTTGCACTGATTTGTACTGTGACGTGCTTTAGAAAACCCAACCATAAATATTAAATTCATTTATGCATTTATGTGACATATTTATTATCATCTAATATAATTTACTGCCACTTGAAAATGTCCATTTTCACTTGTGTTTCTCAAAAGTTGCAATTGCAATAAAATTTAAACATTGCATATATTTTAGGTAAAGGATTATCACTTATAGCTACTGGAAGAGTTATAAGTATTTTAAAGATGGAAGTTTTTGGGGGCACCTGGGTGGCTCGGTCGGTTCAGTGTCCAACTTTGGCTCAGGTCATGATCTCGCGGTTCCTGAGTTCTCCACGTCAGGCTCTGTGCTGACAGCTTGGAGCCTGGAGCCTGTTTTGCACGTCAGGCTCTGTGCTGACAGCTTGGAGCCTGGAGTCTGTTTTGGATTCTGTGTCTCCCTCTCTCTCTTCCTCTCCCTCACTCACACTCTGTCTCTCTCTCTCAAGAAATAAATAAACATTAAAAAAATTTTTAAAGATGGAAGTTTTCAACAGCCAAGTTATCTATAATTATTTTCTGTTGCAATAGAATGGTTATATTCATACACAGTTGTTCTAAAAATAATGTGTACTTTTGGTGACTACGACATAGATATAAATAACTGAAACAAAATTTAATTATAAAGCTGGTATTTGATTTATGATAAAAATATACAAAACAATAAAACCTCAGTTTTTGTATGAACATACTTCAATAAAAATAAAGTGAATGGTTAGCAACTGGTAACAGACTAGTTCCAAAATAGGTCAAACTACTGTTTACATTCACTGAAAAATAGCCAAAACATGAGTGTGATACATGAGTGATGGGAACCAAACAAATTTAACCTTGTAAGTTACTAATTTTCTATCTGGAGGCATTTACTGAACTCCAGCACAAGGAGGAAAAACCCAATTAGAGCATGGTGGGCTCACTGAGCTGAGGACACTGACAGTGCAGTTAGAAAGTCTGAGGCAGCTAGAATTTGCAAGTCAGAGAATTAGAGAGGACAGACCCATGGAGAGTAACATAGCTCCAAAATTCTGCAAAAGACATCCCTTGAGTCTTTTTCTAAATAGTAATCTGTGCATGCATATAGTATAACTCCATAAACATGTACAAAGAAAAATAATTACTGGGGTGCTGTAGCTTGAATAGTTCCCAAAGATTACACAGGAGAGAAGTTCAAGTTCAGACAAACCATAGAGCAGGAATTTTGTTGAACACTTGGGGCATCTGGGAGAATACGCAAGTCTTGCCTCAGTAATAGGAATAGAAACTTGAAAGGCTATTCTAAGCTAGAAAGGGCTTTAAACATCCTCAAAAATTATATATATTTTATATATGATCCACAAGTAAATTAGCTTTTTGTCAGTATAAACTTCAACAGCTTTCTGAAGAAAAACAATAATATCAAGGTATTAAACACCATAATAGTCAAAATGTTCAGTATCCAGATAAAAATTACTATACATGTGGGGTGCCTGGGTGGCTCAGGTGGTTGAGAGTCTGACTTTGGCTCAGGTCATGATCTCTCAGTTTGCAAGTTTGAGCCCCTGCATGGGGGCTGTCCTAATGGCTCAGAGCCTGGAGCCTGCTTCAGATTCTGTGTCTTCCTCTCTCTCTGCCACTCCCCCACTCGCACTCTGTCTCTCTCTAAAAAATAAATAAGACATTAAAAAATTAAAAGAAAATACTATACATATGAATAAGCAAAAAAAAAAAAATGTGATTCATTACATGGCAGGGGACAGGGGGGATTAGCCAATAGAAATAAACCCAGAAATGTCTGAACGAAGGACATTTAAAGAGTCATTATAAGTATATTCAAGGGTTTAAAGAAAATGTAAAGATAATGAGGAGCCCAAGAAAAAAAGTGAGATAAGATTTAAATAATAGTCAACTTTTCCCTAATTTTGACTTAACAACTATAAAATATAAGCTCTCAGATAAAAGAACTCAAGAAATCATAAACAGTTTCAATACAAAGATTGCTGCAAAAGAAAAGATTGGTGACATTCAAGACAGGGCAATAAAAATTGTTCAAATAAAGCCCAAAGAGGAAAAAAAAAAAAAAGACGAAAAATAATGGAGTCCCAATGACATCTAGAGCAATATCTAGCAGTCTAATATATGTGTAATTATAATCTCAAGTGGAAAAGTAGAGGGGAACATAAAAATATTTGAATAAATAAAAGCTGAATTTTTACAATTTAAATGAAATATAAATGTTAACCAAGAAGTTCAACAAATCTAAAGCAAGATAAATATCAAACATCACCAACATTCATAATAATAATTGTATAAACAATATAAAAAAGAATATCTGATATCAGAGAAAAAAGGGCACATTGTATACATCAGAACAAGGGTAACTGTCAACTTCAGAAAAGAAACAAGGAGCTAGAGATCATTAACTGCATCTTTACAATGTCAAGTATCAGAAGTTTCCTATGTTTGGGGCAAGTAAAGGGAGAAGACTGCAAAGGAACATAGGGAATATTTTGGCATAAAGGAAATGCTAATTATTTTTATTAGAATGATGGTTACATGGGTGTTTACATTTGTCAAATTTATAACACTGTATTTCTAAAATGTTTTTCATTATATATAAATTATATCTTGATGAAATTAATTTAAAAATAATAAAGATAACAGAAAAATATAATTTGATAAAGAAATGTATTTCCATTCACAAAAATTTAATAGTCTAAGAGAGTATAGATATTAAGTTGAAGATATAAGCTTATTCTCCTACTCATTATCTTATTTATTCATTCTATAAATAGTGTTTTAAGTCCTTAATATGCACTTTTCTGACTCTCTGTGATTATCTACATTGCTAAATTCTGTAAGAAAATATGCTCAGTAAGATGAATAGTTGTAAAAAAATTCAAACAGTTCTTGAACTTTGTCACACATACATTGCTTTTCACTACATAAAGAATACTTAAATGTATAGCTTTTATATGAAAATTGAATTTATTTTTTTATCAATTGTTTTAGTAACAAGCATATCAAATCAAATCTAACCTAGTACAAGAACACTTTTTGTACAGCAAATAATTTCTATCACTCCTTTAAGATACATTCCATTTTTCTCCTACACTAAAATGAGTACAAGTAATCTATATATTTTAACTATCTTTCAAATTTGATGAAAGCAAACTTTTATTTTGGTTATGTGTCTGGTAACAAAGCAGTTTATTTCATTTTCTTTTGAATACTTCTTTAATTCATCAAATAAAGAGAAATATTTCTGCTTTGTTTTATTTTGAAAGAATATAGTCATGACATCTAAAAATATATGAAAAATTTCTTTGAACTAAAAGGATTACAATGTTGATTTAGTTGGTAATAAAATAATCAAATAAATTATTGCATTTCAAATTTTTTTTGAGACATAAAAATCTTAACTGTAAATATAGATATGCTGAAAATTTAAGGAATCTGACAATATTTAAAAATATATTTTTGGGGGCACCTGGATGGCCTAGTTGGTTAAGTGTCCAACATCAGCTCAGGTCATGACCTTACGATTTGTGAGTTCAAACTCACCTAATTCAAGGTTCTCTGCTGTCAGCACAGAGCCCACTTCAGATCCTCTGTCCCCACCTCTCTCAGCCTCTCTCCCACTTGTGTTCTCTCTCTCTCTCAAAAATAAAATAAACATTAGAAACTTTTTTTAATATTTATATATTTTGAACCAAGCCATTTCAACATTTTTGCCATAAACACCATCCCCAGCATAGTACCATACAATTGGGAGGGAACTCCCAACTCCCAGCTTCTCCCTGAAGAGTAAAGGGTTTGGACTTCACATCTAGCACCCCAACTTTAAAGATTCTCATTTGAGGAATAGGCCCTAAAACACCCAGCTGTGAAAGCCAATGGGGCTTAAGTCCATGAGACCCATAAACCCATAGCAAATAAAAAAGTAGTTAATAGGAGCAAATACTCTCTGCAGCTGTCACCCCCAGGGTTCAGTGCAAAGGAAGCAAGTAAAAAATGCCCAATTTCCAGTCTTTCCCTAAATAAGGTCTATCTTCATAGTTTGAAAGCTGTTACCATGGGGCACCTGGGTGACTCAGTTGGTTAAGTGCCTGACTTGATTTCGGCTCAGGTCATGATGTCACTATTTCTGAGATCAAGCCCTGCCTTGGGCTCTGTGCTGATAGCACAGAGCCTGCTTGGGATTCCCTCTTTCTCAATCTCTCTGTCCCTACCCCCATCTCAAACTAAATAAATAAACATTTAAAAAATAAATAAAATCTGTTACCAGAAGGTTAGGCTTCTAATTTAGCATGCATCTAACTGTGAGCCTCACCTGAGTGTGAGAATGGGGAATTTGGTGGACACCTCCCTCCCTCTCTCTCTTGCCTGCCACAAGTCACTAGTATCTCTCTAGAAAAATATTTTGCACACTTCTGCACCCAGCTTTAGCAGTTGCTACCCCAGCTAAGAGTCTCCAAGTAGTCAGGCTCTGATAGCCAATAGGGTTTCTATTCAGTAATCCCATAAGACTGTAGCAAACAAAGTTCTTAACGGGCCCAGAAGCATAGCTCTGCCCCTACAAACAGCTATATACCCAAGTCCAAAACAGTGGGAGAAGGCAAAAATACTTACCTTCAGTTTCCCTCAGAAAGAGGCCTAACGACATACTTTCCTAGCTGTTTTCTGAGGATCCAGCTTCCAGTTCACTTGCAGAGGTACTGAGTAAATCCATCCTTTTGGGTTACTGCTACCTTTGGCACACCCTAAAACTACTGAGAAACAGTAAGATCAAGAAGAAGGCTTGGACAATCATAATGGCTTGAGCGGCAACCAGAGCTGTGGCTATCAATAAGGTTTATCTCCTACACGACACCATCTCTCAAGACTGGGAGAGGTGGCTGTCTCATTTAGTACACAGAAACCAACATAAAGAATCAAGGACAATGAAGAAACAGAGGAATATGTTACAAACAAACAAAAACCAAGATGAAACTACAGAAACAGAACTTACCGAAACAGAATCATAAAGAATTAAAATAATGGTCATAAAGATGCTCACCAAAGTCAGAAGAGGAATGCATGCACTAAGTGAGAATTTTGACAAGGAGATATAAAATACTAAAAAGTATCAAACAGAAATCACAGAGCTAAAAAGTTAAATAAACAGAGTGCTGTGTGGCTCAGTTGGTTGAGCATGCAACTCTTGATTTCAGCTTAGGTCATGATCTCACCATTTGTGAGATCAACCCCCACATCTGGCTCTGTGCTGACAGCATGGAGCCTGCTTGGGATTCTCTCTGTCTCTCTTTCTCTCTCTCTCTCTCTCTCTCTCTCTCTCTCTCTGCCCCTCCCCTGCTCATGCTCTCTTTCTCTCAAAATAAATAAACTTAAAAAAAAAGTTCAATAAGCAAACTAGAAATTCAGTAGAGGGGTTCAATAGCAGAAAACATGAAACAGAAAAAAGAATTAGCAAACTCAAAAACAGAGCAGAGAAATCCATCCAATCAGAGAAGCATAAATTAAAAAGACTGAAAGAGTGATAGTCTAAGGAACTTCTGGGACATCATTATTATGTACAAAAAAGGGGTCCCAGAAGGAGAAAAGGAAGAAAAAGGGTCAGAAAGCTCACTCAGAGAAACAACGGCTGAAAACTTCCCTAAGCTGGAGAAAGAAACAGACAGTCAGATCCTTTTGTATGAAACCACAAAAGACCTCCAAATAACCAAAACAATCTTGATAAAGAGCAAAGCTGGAGGCATTATACTTACTGATTTTAATCTATATTACAAAGTTATAGTGATCAAAATAGTACGGTATTGGCATAAAAACAGACACATAAGACCAATGAAACACAATAGGGTGCCCAGAATTAAAACGATGTATATATGATCAATTAATTTGCAACACCACCACCACCAACAACAACAACAAAAACAATAATAGACAATGGAAAACAGTCTTTTCAATAAATGGTGTTGGGACCATCTGGACAGCCACATGCAAAAGACAGAGTCTGGGCTCCCATCTTACACCATACACAAAATTCAACTCAACATGGATTAAACACTTTAATGTAAGACCTGAAACAATAAAATTCCCAGAAAAAAACATAGTAAATAAGCTCCTTGACACTGGTCTTGATAATGAATTTTTGGATTTAACACTAAAAAGCAAAGATAAGAAAAGCAAAAATAAGCAAGTGGGACTACATCAAACTAAAAAGCTAAGCACAACCATCAACAAAATGAAAAGACAACCTACAGAATGGGAGAAAATATTTTCATATCATGTATTTGATAAAGGATTGATATCCAAAATATATAAAGAACTCATACAACTGAATAGAAAAAAAATCTGATTAAAAAATAGACAAAGGACCTAAATAAACAGCTTACCAAAGAAAATTAACAGATGGCCAACATATACCTGAGAGGGTGCTCAAAATCACTAATCATTAGAGAATTGCAAATCAAAACCATATCTCAAAAAAAGTGAGATATTATGTCATGCTGCTTAGGATGGCTATCATCAAAAAGACAAAAGATAACAAATCCTCATGAGGATGTAGAGGAAAGAGAACCCTTATATACTGTCGTTGGAATTATAAATTGGTATAGTCACTATGCAACAGTATGGAGGTTCTTAAAAAACTAAAAATAAAACTATCATATATGATCCAGCAATTTCGCTTCTGGGAATATATCCAAAGGAAATAAAAACACTATATATATATATATATATATATATATATAGTGTTTTTATTTATTTATTTAATTTATTTATATAGATATATATATATATATATGTATATATACACACACATATATATGCATATATGTATATACATATATATATAATGGAATATTATTCAGCCTTCAGAAAGGATATCCTGCCATTTATGATAACAAAGATGGACCTTGAAGGCCTAATGATAAATAAAATAAGACAAATACTGAATATCTAGTAACTGAGACAAGAATGGTGGTTACCAGGAGGTGGGGGTGGAGGCAATGGGGAGACTTTGAACAAAGACTACAATCTTCTAGTTGAAAGTTGAATAAGTTCTAGGTATGCAATGTATAGCAGGATGATTATAGCAATACAGTATTATATACTGGAAAGTTGCTAAGAGAGAGATCTTAAATGTTCTCACCACAAAAAATAAATGGTATTCATGTGTCATGATGGAGGTTAGCTAATGCTAGTGTGGTAATAATTTTGTAATATATACATGAATCAAATCAATATTTGAGAAGTAAGGTAGACAATTCATTTTCAGAATACCAAATAAAAGCTGTGTTGTCTAGTTAACAGTAGGTTTACAATCTACTGGAAATATATATGAACCCCCCCACCCCACACATGATGGAGTCTCAAACCCTTAGACACTTCGCTTCCTGGTCCTGCTTCCCCTTTCCATTTCACGGGCTTATTTTGATGGGCTTTGCAATGAGCATGCATCAAAGAACAAAGGGAGGAGGGACTAAAAGTCTCTATGTCACCTCAGGGAATGTACATTTGTTCCAATCAGACTACTTTTTGCCTTACATGGACATAGGCAATCTCAGGGTAAGCCTGTAACCTTTGTAGTACTCAGCCAATGAGGAAGCAGGGGAAGGACTTGCATGCTAGGAAATAAATTGTCTGCTATAACTGCCCTGAGTGTGCCTGTCCATCAGACACCTGCTCTTGCAAGAACGTTGATTAAAGCCTTGCTTCACTAGGCTCCAAATCTCTGCATCCCTCCTTTGTTTGGGCTGGTGGGCTTATTTCTCACAAATACAGGGTACACCTTTTACTCACACAGTGTTTTATGTCAATAAAATTTTATCTCTATAAAATGTGGGGGATGGGAGCAGAGAAAGGGAAGTTAAAAAAAAAAAAGACATGAAGGAGCCAATCTGTAAAGTTCCTAGGATGAGAATACAGGGGATCAGAAATAACTAGAAGAAAGCCATTCCAGAGTCAGTGTGGCTGAAACACAGTAAGTAAAAAAAAAAAAAAAAAAAAAAAGAATAGTCCAAAGCTAGGTAGGAGCCATATTATGTAGAGGTTTGATGGACATGTTGAGAAGATTGAGTATTATTCTAATTTGCAGCTTCCTATTTTAGTGAAAACATAAGAGAACATGAGCTGACATAGCCCTGTGGCTAAATCAAAAGGCACACCTAACATCCTCTCTCCTCACTGATAGATAATCCAGGAAGTTTCCCATCACAACATCCAAATGTCTTAAATGTCTCCTAACTTCATATGAATTATCTGTCCACCCAGAATACTCCTGGAGAGAATAAAGGGTGCCCCTTTACACCTTCTATTCTGGGAGCATTAGTTCTAGTGTTTCATACATAAGCATCAGTGCCTGTCCTTTGTTTTCCTAGGAGTCCAGTTAAGTTCTCATGTAAATTTATTTCCTAGGAGTTCATTCTAGAAAACAAGTTCACAGGTTTAGGGCTTTTCATTAATAGACACTAATAAATCCTATATCAAAGGTGTAGGGCTTTCTTCTTACACCCTTTCAAGCATAATTGTCTGCAAACAAATTTAGTATATAAAGAAGAAATTCCCTTTGGCAGAAAGACATAGAAAGAAATGTCATTTCTTTTTCTGACTTAATAGAGAGAGACTGATTGCTTATAGCTTAAAAAGGGATTTGTGAAAAGAGAAAGGCATGTAAGTCTATGAAGTCAATTTTCCTACCTAAAGCAGCTTTTGCTTCAATTCTGAGAGTATAGTTTTATGTAGCAGTAAAATGTAAAGCTTAAAGTATTTTTAGAAATCATATACTGCTAATTATTAATAAATGTATAATTTATGAATTCAAGATAATTATATAAGCTCTCATTTTGTCTGGTATTCTTGTCTTTTTTATTTAGGTTGCTATACTGGTTGGCAAAACTCCTATGAGAGAAAATGCCTTGCCTTGATTTATGTGATAATCAAAATTCTACATGATTTACAAAATCAACATGTCTTTCATGGTTTGGATTTATATAATTTAATTTTGTAATATAACTGATTTAGAATATGACCTTTAATCTTGATCTAATTTTTTGAGATAATAAGTAAAGTCTCTTTTTAAAGGTTATCAAATTTTAGGAAAAAAATCACCAGGGGAACTTATTAAACACATAGATGATTGATATCAGTAGATCCTGGTAGGACTTGCATGTTTACATGATTGGTAGTGCCCTTGACAAATGTGATCTACTGTCCACATATTAGTTTATGAGAAACATTTCCAAAAGAGACAAAAATTAAAAAGCCTTTTTTTCCCAAGCATAACAAAATTTGATCTAAAAAGAACTCTGTCAAAGAGGTCACAGGAAGTTTAACTTAAACATATTTGTAAAAGAACTTCCTAACAAATTTAACTAAACAAATATACTCCATCAGAACATAAATTAACAAACAGAACTCTATCCATATAAAATTACAAAGATACAAATCCAATGAATTACATTACGAATCAGTATCTCAGAATGTGTGATCTTGAAGTTAATGGAATCTACAAAAAAGCGTACAACTCAGATTCAGATAACAGTACCACAGAGTAGTAGAACTTTTCAGATCATATCTGTGTATTATTGTGCTTTATTATAGGATTCACAGATTGAAATAAAGTCAGGACACATAGATTAAGTAATTTTTAAAAGGACAAAGGGGATAGGAGAGTTATCTTCCAACACTCAAATGACATTCACAAAGGAAACACAGGAGCCATATAAACTGCTGAAGAGAACTAGAAAAATTGAAGAGTGAATAGAAACAGCCTGCAGAAAGTACAGCCATCCAGTGAAATATCAAGAATTAAACAGAGGGTGGAGTTCAAACTCTCAGGAGAGGGGTTCCTGACCCAGGCAGACGCTACACTTGATGACCCTCATTTTCCCTATTGAATTTATGATTTCATGATGATTTCCAATCAACAAACTAAAATAATATAGCAAAAATAGAGTAGTACCCTTTGCAAAGTAGCAACATAAAAATAATAGACATACTCTTTTGGTTAAAGGAGAACTGAATTTCATAGTCATATTTTAAAATCTCACATGGGCTAAACCCACGTGAGGTTATGGAAGGAACAATATCTAAGGAAGGTTGATATCCTCCCTAGTACATATCTTAAAACAGAACTCAACACATCCTCACATCTCCAAAATACAAATCTCTACAAAACTTGAAGAGGCAGCAATGCAGTTTTCATGGGATATTTTCCCAGTTATAAAAGAGAAGGTACATTATCTAGTACAGATTGAGTAATTTAGTGATAATGACATTTCTCCTCTAGCCAAAAAATCTCTCTTTACTCTCAGCTTCCATGCCTCTTTCTTTCCACCCTTCTTAGCAGCTTCTAAGAATTTCTCAGGCTTGAGTCTCTCCCTCCATCTACTTTACATCTCTCTATATTTTTTGGATTTCAGTGATGAACTGTTTAGCTAAATCCTAAATCCCTTGATGTTGCATCCTCCAAATTATTATTTAGTATCATTCTAATGTATATGAAAGACCAAGGAATACAGGATGATTCTGTATCAAAAATCCTCAGGGTGACTTGTAAATTATCAAATACCTTATCCTGCTTCACTTTATTTTTTTTTCATTCTCAAGCCAAATTATGGCATGTATTAAATGCAAGTTCACTTTTTAAAAAAATTTAATTTTTTTTTCATATAATACATCTCTAGTTAAGTGTAGGCTTCCCCTTAAGCTTTTGGTTTTAAGTCAAAATACACATATTCATTTGGATTGGTACTATCGGGAAGCAAAATTTGCCACTCCAGAATGTGTCTCTTTGGCATGTGGATTACTTTAAGCTGATTATTATTATTTTTTACATAATTTATTGTCAAATTAGCTAACATACAGTGTATACAGTGTACTATTTACTTTGGGAGTAGATTCCCATGGGTCATCATGTACATACAACACCCAGTGCTCATCCCAAAAAGTGCCCTTCTCAATGCTATCACCCATTTTCCCTGTCCCCCTGACCCTCCACCCCCATCAACCTTCAGTTTGTTCTATGTATTTAAGAGTCTTATGGTTGCCTCCCTCTCTGTTTGTAACTAATTTTCCCCTTCTCTTCCTCCATGGTCTTCTGTTAAGTTTCTCAAATTCCACATATGAGTGAAAATATATGATGTATGCTTTTCTCTGACTGACTTATTTCACATCCACATTGTTGCAAAGGGCAAGGTTTCATTCTTTTTCATTGCTGAGTAGCATTCCATTATATATATATATACACCACATCTTCTTTATCCATTCATCAGTTGATGGACACATTTGGCCTCTTTCCATAATTTGGCTACTGTTGATAGTGCTGCTATAAGCATTGGGGTACATGTGCCCCTATGAATCAGTACTCCTGTATCCTTTTGATAAATTTCTAGTAGTTATTGCTGGGTTGTAGGGTAATTCTATTTTTAATTTTTTGAGGAACCTTCACACTGTTTTCCAGAGTAGCTACACCAGTTTGCATTCCCATCAACAGTGCAAGAGGGTTTCTTTCTCCACATTTCTTTCTCCACATCCTCACTAACATCTGTTGTTTCCTGAGTTGTTAATTTTAGCCACTATGACCAGTGTGAGGTGGTATCTCAGTGTGGTTTTGATTTGTATTCCCCTGATGGTGAGTGATGTTGAGCATCTTTTCATGTGTCTGATAGCCAACTGGATGTCTTCTTTGGAAAAGTGTCTCTTCATGTCTTTCGCCCATTTCTTCACTGGATTATTTGTTTTTTGGGTGTTGAGTTTGATTAAGTTCTTTATAGATTTTTGGATACTAACCACTTATCTGATATGTCATTTGCAAATATCTTCTCCTATTCCCTTGATTGGAACAGAAGGCTCAAGAAGAACCTTTGACATTCCCAGTAACTGCCTAAAAAGTTTAGATAAAGGAACTGTTCCAGAAAGGGAGCTATCACCATAGATAAGTATAGTGTAATATAAACTAGCTCTGGCACACAGGGAGAAACTTAGCAAAGTCTGTTAAAATTCCTCTCTGTGTTCCATTGTTTCTGTATGGTTCATCAAACATTTTTTTTGTTTATTTTAACTTGTTTTATTTTTTATTTTTTAAAATTTACATCCAAATAAGTTAGAATATAGTGCAACAATGATTTCAGGAGTAGAATATTTTCTTACCAAACATTTACTCTTTTTCATTTTCACCCTCCTGTGAATTGCTTTTCTTTCCTTTGAAGTCCAAGCCTACTACCTCCTTCTTCTTAGTTAAGGATGTGCGTGTGTGTGTGTGTGTGCATATATAATATATATATATATATATATATATATATATATATATATATCTTCTTAGTTCAGGCCTGACTCTCTTTTGAATCTCTTATGTTTCTGTGGATTCCCTGCACATAGGTAATTAAATTTAATTTTCTCCTGTTATTGTGTCTTATGTCAACTTAATTCTTAAACCATCCAAAAGAACTACTACAGGTAAAGTATTTCCTCTTTAATAGTTCTTTTGAAACAGACAATAAATGACACAATATAAGTAGGGATTGCTAAGAAATTTACTAACTAAAATTTATAGTACATGATTAAAAACACATATGTAGATATTTTGTTTTTAAGAGAGGGGGATAGTTATATATCGTGGAATCACAAATTTACTTAAAATGTAAACTTAAAATTTAAAGATAATTTTAAAAGATAATACTTTAATCTGAGTTTTTCCACAATAAAGGTTAAAACTAAGCTGTTCTAAAAGCAAAACAAACAAAAACTACGCTGTTCTAAAAAATAATTATAAGAAAAATAAAGACCAGAGGATTTCCAAGAAGGCAGAATATTATGAAATCAGGAAATTAGCATGGCTTTTAAAATTCCTCAACATATTAAAGGCTTTAAAACATATATGCAACATCTGCCACAGATTCCTTCCTTGACCAAACTTGAGTCAGTCACCTCTGAGTCATCTTTTTGACCTGGTCCCAACCTTGGCCTCTGTCCTTAGCCTTTAGTTCAGTGTTAGCAAGAAACCTGCTAGGTCAGTTTAGTTAAATTCCTTACCTTGGTCTATTATCACTCTGGATATCTGATTACATTTCTCGTCCACCATGCTCACTATCTTATCACTGCAGCCTGCCTTCAGCAAGAATCCTATTAAGTCAGTCTAGGAAAAATTCTCCTAGCCATGATGTTTCCTCCTAGTAATTTACTATCCATTGACCCTTATCCTTTTTCTTGGCTATGAATCACTACTCTACTTGTCCTTGCTCTATTTGTACTTGATCTCAATCTTTCTCCCCTATTGTAAAACCCCACTGCAGTAGTCCCTCTTGAATAAAGTCTTCTTTATCATTTTTAACAACAGTAATGAATAATTTATTTTCTTTAACACAGTAGGATAAAGGAGACACAGTGCCTAATCTTTACTTAAATATTTCAAAAAATTATAATGGAAAGTTTAACATAATGTCCTACATAACAAGTTCTGACAAGAATCATTTATGTAGCATATAATTTAGCGTCCAGTAAAAAACCAAACCAAATGAAACAAAACAAAAAAACAAATCCGTATTCTCCATAGGTACTGCAAGGCCTAGAATTGAGGAGGAAGAAATTAAATCTGTAGCTGGTACTATAAGTGACATGTGACTGTTTTCTTATACTACAGTGTTTTTCTCGAAGTGTGGTCTATTGAGAGCTTCTCAAATTTTAATGGGCAAAGAACATCTAAGAGTATTGTTAAAAGCTCAGGTTTGAAAACCACAAAAATTCAAAAACATATGTGCAGCTCTATGCTTATTGCGCCATTATTTACCATAGCCAAGACGTGGAAGCAACCTAAGTGTCTATCAATAGGCTAAATGAACAAGGAAAATGTGGTATACATATACAATGGAATATTATGCAGCCAAAACCAACCAAACAAAAAACCATGAGATAATGCCATCTGAAGCAATTTGGATAGATCTAGAGGGTATTATGCTAAGTGAAATAAGCCAGACTGAGAAAGAAAAATACTATATATCCCTCCTAAGTGGAATATAAAACAAAACAAAACAAAATGAATAAACAAACTGAAATCAGAATTAGACCTATAAACACTGAAAACAAATCGATGGATGCCAGAGGGGAGAAGGGTGGGGGGTTGGGTAGAATGGGTAAAAGAGAGTGAGAGATACAGGCTTCTAGTTACTGAATGAACAAGTTACGGGAATAAACGGCACAGCATAGGGAATATAGCAAATGATGTAATAGGGATATATGTAGATAGATGGTAGCTACACTTTTGATAAACACAGCATAATGTGTAAACTTTGAATCAATATGTTGTACATCTGAAACTAATGTAACACAGTGTGTCAGCTATACTCAAAAAAAAAAAAAAGTCAGATTCTGATTCAGTGTCCTGGGAAGAGGTCGGAGATTCTGCTTGTCTAACAAACTTCCAGGTGATGCTGATTCTTCTAATCCTTGGACAAGACTTTGAGAAGCAAAGCACAGACAAGTGGGATTCATTGGACTTTTTTCTTAAGAGGATAAGTGAGTGAACCAAACCATGCCAGACTCTGATTCAGCAGATCCAAGGGAAGTCATAGGAATCTACATTTTTAACATTCTCCGCCAAGTGATTCTCTATGAATTCTAAAATTTGAGAAGGACTGGCTCATAAAAAGGGCTAGAAGAGGATTTGGGAATGGGTTTCCTACATATAAACTATAGCTTTCTCCTCACACAGCTCCCAGAAGCTTTACACTTTAAGAATGTCCTTGATGGTAACTTTCACAGGATATCATAAGAACAAAAATATTAAGCAATGAGATTGCAAAATGATTTGGTTGGGGCCCTCTACCTCCCTGGGGATGGCCCTAAGCCATTAAAAACAAGTTAAGTGGTAGAAATTGAGTGGAAATAAGTTCTAAACCCTCAGGAAGCAAAGAGGTTAATTAGCAGGGTTAGTCTTGGATCCAGAGCTGTGTCTCTATTCAATACTTTTGTTAATGATCTGGAAAAGAAGGTGAAGTTTTAAAATTTGCAGAAAAAATTTATTTTAATTTTTTTGAGATTAAGGCAATCAGCTGAATTCCAAATGACCTAACAATATAAGGTAATTAAGAAACACAAAGGTTGATAAAATCCATTTAAAATATGTAAAGGCAAAGCACATTTAAAAAATAAATTCAAATTACTCATACACATTGATGAGCTCTGAACTAAATGTAATTTTCTCAGGAATAAGATTTATGTATCTCTTTGTGCAATTCAATGAAGACATTTGTTCACTACCTAGAGGCAATAAAAATGGAATGAGGTATTAAACCATATTAAAAGAGGCCAGAAATAGGACACACATATTATAATACCTCAATTTATGAATCAATAATATCTCTTTATCTTAACTATAGTAGTATAGTAGTCATCTTAGTCACATCATCTTTAGGAGGTTATATGAAAAAAAAAAAAGGAACCAGAAAGCAATGAGAAACTATTATACTTACAAGGAAAATGAGGCACTCTTTATCATAAAAGATTAAAGGATACATTTAGTTGAGAAAGGGAAAATTAAAAGGATATGTAATAGTATATAAAATAATGAATACTAATGGCAAAACCAATTGAGGACTCTAATTTATCTATATTTCCAAAGACCATTTGCTAGTAATAGAAAAAATATAATCCAATTATATTAGAAGGTAGACAAATATTACCAATAAAGGGTATACTGGTTCTTAACAATGTCCTCCTATGAAAAATCCATTGTAAAGGGTATTGTATTATCCAGGTAAATAAGATGACAGAATAAGATTAGGAGACATTGTTTAAAAATAATGGATTATGAGTGTATCTGCAGATGATATGCAGTATACTAAATAACATAATCAGTGGAGGTAGAAAAGTAATTTTTCCTTTAACTGTTCCTATACTTTACAGGATAGAGAGGGAGAAAAATGGAATTTTAAAAAGATTCCTGTTCTACCTGACGAGCAAGGTGGCTCTAAATCATGTGCATTTGGTGATTCTAAAAATACACAACTGTAAAAAATTCATTTATTAATTCTTATAAAGAAATAAATTTAAAATTAAGTAGATGTCATTGAAAAAAAACCTAAGAGATTATAATCATTAATTCATTAAATAATACATACTATAACAGGAATTGTGCTAGATGCTGGAAATAAACTAATCAACAGGAAAGACATTGTACCTAACTTCATCAAGCAAACCCAGGCAGTTGTATTTCAGTGTGAGAAGTGGTACAACAGAGGAAGTATATGAATTTATGATGATATAGGAACATATATAATAGACACATAATCCAGATATAGGGCATCAGATAAAGCTTTCTGGAATACTTGATTCCTGATATGGGGAGCTCTGAAAATATTTTTCAAGTGAAACGCAGCAGGTTAGATTGTTCAATACAGTCAATTACATGGTAAATTTTTGCAAATGAAAGACGTTCCATTTATCCAAACTAAACAAGAGGTGGGACAAGAGGTGCAGGAGACAGGTGAAGGCCTAGTCATGCATGCCATGATAAGGGGCTGAACTTTATCCTGAGAGATGAGAAACTCTTGAATGATTTTAAAGCAGTAGAAATATATAAATACAATTTCATTTTAGAAAGTACTCTGGCTGCAATGCGGAGCACAGATTGGGGGGCAGGGATTGGGGAAAAGACTGAAGCCGGAGAGTTTATACAGTATCTATGGAGTAGATGATTATGGGTAAGATATTGATACTGAGAATGAATAGAAGCAGACAAATTCGAGAAATGTTTAGTGGGTAGAATCCACAAGTTCCTAGGTGACTGAATGGGAGATGATAGTAGTGAAACTTTTACGAAAGAAAATGATGTATGCATTTGTTTAGAATTTCAAGACACCTTTTCCTTTCTAAATACAAATAGAAAAAAAACTTTACAAATTTGTTGATATTAAAAGTAACACAAGATATGTTAGATATAATTTCATCATTCTTCTTTGTTTATAATATGATACCATGCTGTACATAAATATGGACAATTTTATTGAAAAATAATCATGTATTAAAATTTCCCCCACTACGCCAGATTATAAAAAGTATTTCAATTTAAAAATTGTCTTTTTGATTGTGAGATTTTACTGCAGTTGTAATATGTTCATCACTATAATGTTGAATGAAATACTAGTATTGTACTCCACTTCTACTGTCATATTCTGAAAAACCTCTACTTTTATTAGAAACAGCACACAAAAGAGTCAGGTTGGTGAAAAAGCATACAAAAAGCACCCGTGGCAAGAAGGAGCATAATGTGTTTCAAGAAACTGAAAGAGAGCTTGTATGGATGGAGTGTAGAAAACGGGAGGATGGAGGGAGTAAAGGTGAGCTAGGAACCACTAAAAAACATTGAGTTGGTTTTAAGAGAATTAACACTATGGAAAAATTGACTTTGTGAGCTCATTAGACATTTAACATATGACTATGCTCAATATATGAACTGGAATAAGATGAGTTCTGATATGGTATTATGAATCACTTTTGTAGTGAACAGACCAGAGCAGATCATCACTCTGTTTATCAACTTGTGGCCTTGGCATATTAGTTAGCAGAGCTAAGTAATATCTCTATAAAGTTAAAAGAAGGTATACATTACACCTGTTATAAAAACTAAATGAAATAATATATTTATTATATACATTCAATTCACTAGCACAATGCCTAGACATAGTAAAAATAAATGATAGAATGGCAATGTAATTTTTATCTGACTTGCTAAAATTTAATTTCATTATGTCTAAGTGAAATTTAAAGCCAGTTTAAACCATCCTGATTTATCTTTTCATAAATAGCTTTTGAGGTCTGGAAGTAAAGATGGCATTGGATTTGGAGAGTGAATAACTAGGTTCAAGACTTAGCATGTCTCTTATTAGTGTATGTAGATATATTGGACTGAATTGTGTGCCCCATCCCCCCAAAAAGATATGACCACCCAGAACCTGTGAATGAAACGTATTTGGGAAAAAAGTCTTTTCTGATATAATTACTTTAAGGGTATTGAGATGAGACCGTCCTGTATTAGGGTAAGCCCTAAATCCAATGATAAGTGCCCTTATAAGAGAAGTCCATGTAGAAACTAAAGGGTTACGTGAAGATAGAAGCAGAGATTGGAGTTATGCTTCCTAGAGATAGCAGAAGCTAGAAACATGGAAGGATTCTGATCTAGAGCTCTCAGAGAAAGGATGGCCCTATTGACACCTTGAGTTTAGATTTTTGGTCTCTAGAACTGTGAAAAAATAAATTTCTGTTGTTTTAAGCCATGAAGTATGTGGTAATTTATTATGGCAGCCCTTGAAAACTAATGCAGTATATTTTTGGCTTTGAACAAATGGTTTAACCTATATGAACTTCTATTTCCTTCTCAATAAACTAGTAAAATTATGCCTGTCACATAGGGTTGCTGTAGTGATTAAATTGAATGATGTATATAAAAGTATTTTTAAACTATGAAGTACTACTTAGGTCTAAATGCTTATTATGTTTTCCAATCTGTGGTATGAGGTTTTTAATAAATGTTTTGTTTTGAAGGATGTTACAAGAAGAAGAAAGAAGAAAGAATAGTATATTTAATGTTTATCATCTGCCTAAATCATATGCCTAAAAAATAAGTAAAGAAAAAGAATAAGGAAACATGAAAAGTTTAATCTTATAAATAAAACCAGTGGCATATGTGGAGTAAAAAAGGTTACAGACCAACCAAGATGTCCTTCAGTATGTGACTAGATGAGTAAACTGTGGTATGCAGACAATGAAGTATCATTCAACATTAAAGAAATAAGCTATTAAGATATGAAAAATAAATGGGGAAAACTTCACTGCATATTAGTAAGTGAAAGAAACCAATCAGGAAAGGCTACATACTGTATGATTCCAATCATTTGACATTCTGGGAAAGGCGAAATTATGGAGACAATAAAAAGATCAGTGGTTGACAGAGATTAGAGGGAAGAGAGAAATGAATAGTGCAGTACAGAGGATTTTTAGGGCAGTGAAACTACTTATTATGATACTATAATGGTGGATTCCTGTCATTACAAACTTATCCAAACCTACAGAATGCACAATACCAAGAGTATACCATAATGTAAACTATGGACTTTGGGCCACCATGTTATGTCAATGCTGGCTATCCTTGGAAACAAATGTGGCACTCTGGTAGGGATGTTGATAATGGGAGAGGCTATGTATGTGTGGGGGCAGGGAAATATAAGGGAAATTTCTGTAACTTCTGCCCAATAGTGCTATGAACCTAACACTTCTCTAAAAATAAAATGTATTCAAAACAAAATGAGCCAAAAGAGCTAATTAAAATTATTGTAAATAAATTAATAGAAAAAAGCTTACAGAGGAGAGTGGCTTATACTATGGAATAGCCTAGTTTAGGAAAATCTTATGCTAGCTCTATGTTCATTTACCACCACATACAAAATGTTATAACACAAATAATTACAATTGCCTGTGTTGTTAGTGCTACTCACTGCAATGAATATAGAGAAGAATCATGTGTCCCTTATGATTTCTAAAAGGGAAGTCAGTTCACTTTAAAATTAATAAATCTCTGAATATTCTATGATTGTAGAATGAAAGTAGTGAATGGAGCTATTTTTAAACAGAATCACCTGTGCTGAGCTCTATCTTTGTGGAATAGGGCTTTCAATTTGCTCACACCATCCACACAACTAAATACAACACTGCCATTTCTGAGAATTTTTCACTTATAATTTCTTCTTAGAATATGGCTTCATAATCACTTTTGATCAACATCTGCTGTTGATTTTTTCAGTTTGCATTAGAACAAAACAAATTTCAATCTCTATTGAATATCTCCATAGGAGATCTAAATTCTAGTCTCTGCTCTCTTATTAATAGCTGTGTGACTATAGTTATTAATATGCTAATTATAATTTCAAAATGAGGAGCTCCTACTCATGTACCTAGACAAAATAACACTTATTATTACTATAAAAATTCTTGATTTAGCTGTCTTTGACAGATGTCAAATATGTAGATAATAAGTTCAGGGAAACATTCAAGCTGTTAGGAAGGTTTGGTGGGTTCCTCACAGTTTCTTACTTATGGACACTTTCACTCCTAGTCAGAGATTGAGGTAACTCTTGCTGTGCCCAGTAAATGAATTTAAGAAATGATTAAAAGCTTTAAGACCTAATCAATGTTATGTGATACTATCTAGATTCTTAGATTCCCTTAATAACTAGGATGATGAGAGGATATAAACAAGGTAAAATTCAACGGGGATATATATATATACATGTTTTGTATATGTTTGTTTGTTTGTTTGTTTAGAGAGTGATTGAGTATGCAGAGGCAGAGAGAGAGGGAGAGAGAGAACCCCAAGCCAGCTACACACTGTCAGTGAAGAGTGTGACACAGGGCTCAATCTCATGAACAATGAGATCATGACCTAAGCCAAAATCAAGAGTCAGACACTTCGCTAACTGAGCCACCCAAGTGCCCCAAGACATGTTTTTAAAGAAAAAAAAAAAAAAAAAATATATATATATATATATATAATATGTAAATTAGTTTAGTGCATGTCAAAAAGATTTGGGTCATTTGTCTGTAAGCCCTATTGGGGTTGTAAAGGGATTGCAAAAAAGAGAATCTGAGTTAGGTCCATATAAATAAAAGAAACATATTGTGCAGCAAGTATTGAAATCAAGACTAATAAGCATTCCATTCTTTTTGCATAGCTCAGACATATCAGGGTAAATTGGGGCAAATTATTTCAGCTCTCTTGATTTCAGTTTATCTGTAAAATATGTATAATAAAAGCACTCACCATATATAGTTATTATAAGAAGTGAACAAATATATCAGAAGCACTTAGATTAGTTCTTGCATAGAATTAAAGCTAAAAGTATTTATAAAATAAAGAAATATATTAGCCTTTAAAAATCTTGGTAGATCTAGAAATTGATGGGACAGTAATTTTCCTAGACAAATGAGGTTTACTTCTGTCCCTTCCTTGTCCAATTTTGGCCAGATCTGATTTTTATTTTCTGCCTTTCTATAATCCTGCTATTCTGTAACTGGGTGTCATATCAAAGAAAAAACTAATTATTAAGTTATCAAAATGTGATTTTTCTGCTACTGAGTTCTTTTTTAAAGTATAATGCTATAAAATAAATTTAACATATAGACTAGAAAAAAAAGTTATCTGTTAATATTTGGAATATTTTTAGAATTTCAAGTTTAAAAAATCCATGAAAACCATACAAAGAAACATTGTACTTTGAGAGACAAACTGTAATGTAAAGAAGAAAAATGAAATGTTTTGAGTTTTCAGACATTAATAGTAGCATTGGAGCAAATATGAGAACATACTTTTTTCAAATCCTCTAAAACATGTCAGCAGTTACTTTCCATAAAAGTGAAATCATTTTATTCACTATAACTAATATCTGGACCCTGAGTCTTGAGAAAGGTCAAGTCATGCTATGAGTAATGTTTTAAAGCAAATCAAACCAGACTGATACTCTTAACTCTTAATCACTTTCCATTAGAGTAATAACTTGCAATCACAAGGCTCTTTTCCATGGAGCTTTTTTCTGAATAATCTACCTCCATTATAGAAGTAGATGAAATGCTCCTCTTTATACTTCTCAAGTACATCTCTAATTTTCTCCATTGTGGAAGCAGTTAATGGCTTATTTTCTCTTTCTTTATGACATGAATGTTAATAGCAAGGATCTGTGAGATAAGTGACTAAATCCTAAATGAGTAGTTTTGTTGGAAACATTCCAAATCATGACATAAAATGAAACTGTTTTTGCTTTTTTACTACTTTTTGTAGTATGGCCATATCGTTTTTGTTACAGAATAATATATTGCTGCAAATGCTTGGGAAAGCTACCGCCAGAGAAAGAAATCACCAGACTAATGTAGATGCAGTGGGAACCAGTCATTCCTTTCTCATCATTATCAAATATTACTAAATCTCTTCATCTGAACCTGAGATATAGGCTATACAGTTTTGTGAATGTAGGTTGTAAACTATTCAAATTGTTAATTCATTCCAGGACCTCTTTTATTTAAATACCATTGCTAGATCACCTCTTCAATAACAAATGCTCAGCATTTACTTATATTTTTGGTAAAAAGGATTCTGGGTATATTTGAAAGGACACTAGACTGGCTTTCAGATAACTGGTTTCAAATTTGATCTGCTACTCAAGTTTTGTGATATCTTTGGGAAGATATCTTCTCGTGACTCTCTCATCTCTATAAGACTATTTTGTCCCAGCCCCAAGCCTCCTTGGTCAATAGCAGCCCCTTAGGATCAACTGTGGCCATACTCTCCCTCTCTTGAGTCTAGTCGATTCTCTTTTTGAATTAGTCAGTTAAACAGCATTTG
Organism: Panthera tigris; assembly: GCF_018350195.1. Classification (NCBI taxonomy): domain Eukaryota; kingdom Metazoa; phylum Chordata; class Mammalia; order Carnivora; family Felidae; genus Panthera; species Panthera tigris. The sequence goes on along the minus strand of NC_056663.1, from coordinate 123,155,996 downwards.
CAAACCACGCCTCATGACAATAAAATACCATTTTCCTCAGTACTGGCTCCATCTCATTATGGAGCAACTTTAAGGCCTAGATAATTAAGAACCTCGTGGTAGAAGACATTTCAGACATTCAAGTTCAACCTCGACTCCCTACTTCCTAGCAGTTCTAAGGTCTGTATTTAATTTCTTACCACAAAAGAGGTGGTACAGGAAGGATTAGGAGCAGCATGAAAAAAACAATCTCCTAGAAATGGGTGGGTGAGATAGAAACTTAACATTAAAGACGGGAGACTTCAAAGACAAACTCTTGCTCTCGGTAAGTCATTCTTATCTGCCTGTTTCACCCCATCAGCTGTATCTATTTCTCATTCCACAAAGGTCTTTATGGTTCCGTATTTTTTTAAGATAACACACATCCTTTTCCTGAGCATTAGAAGGCATGAGAGAGTCTTATCTTGCATCAGATTTCAGTATGATTTTTAAAAACCCCTAAAATGAACACAGTCATTCTTAGGTGTGTCTGAAAAATAGCTACTCTGAGTGATTAAAATACATTTATCGAAACTGGTAATGTCTCCAGGATACATCTGCAGAAACACAGAGATTTTATTGGACAACTATTAGACAAAGCACTCTTCATCTACTAAAAGATAAGCAAGAAAGTGGTCATTAGAGTAAATGGTGAAGTTACTTAGGTCCACATCAGTAATGCATGGAATTAACCATATTTAATGTTATTGGAGAGGAATAAGCCATCTCCCTAATCATAGTCATCTTGATCCAATTCCATCCTTCAGAAATTTTAATTTATCTAACTTATAAGAAAATGTGTTAAACAAAGGCACTTCACAATATTAGTGCAATTTGCATCAAATGCACTAGAGAAAATTACCTAATACAATTTTCTAAGCCATTTAGTATCATGAACTTGGCACTAAAAGGAGAAAATTGCATTTTATGATTTGTAGGCTGTTGAAAACATCACACACCTGAATTCACACAATCTACATATTTTTATGCTGTTCCCTCAACAAAATACCAAGTCTTTAATAAGCCAGAACACTAACCTGAAGATGTTACTGCATTAAACTAAAACATAAAGAAGACATCTAGCTCTATTTGAGAAAAAAACAGTAACTATAAAAACACTACAATCATTTCTCCCCCACTTTTGAAATAAAATTACAAATCTCTTCTTGTCTCTATAATTATTTTTTATAAGACTGAAAGAATAAAAGGTTAAAACAGGGACTGAAAAAATTTGTGTATGTATTGTATTAATGTTCATACTCTATTGAATCAAAGGTTGCTGAGTAAAAGAACCAAAGAGAAAAGATCTATGTATCAATAGAGTACATTAATTTCCCTTTAAAAAATAGACTCATACTTTATTAGGTTCATGCCAGTATAAAACTAAATTATATAAACTGGATAAAGTTATTCATTTAGAAAACTAATCTTATAAGGAAGGCCTCCTGTTTTGTAATTCCCTAGTCAGCTATCTGAAAGAGGGGTAGGGGGGGTAGTCAAAATAAATGAAGCAGTTGATATTTGGAATTATCATAAAGAACACCAGCTTTCAGAACTTGTCAAATGAGATGAACTGAGTGGCTATCATTTCTATCTTTTCATCATCTGATGTGGCATATAAAACAGTGACAATAACATGCTGTAAAGATGACTACTCCTGAGATTCTTCTGATGTCATCTTACTGCAAACATAGCAGGCTCACATTTCAACCTAGACACCCGAAACCTGACTCATCTTGCCAAAGGGGAGGGAATATAAAACATCACTTTGACCTCAGCACAAGAAAGAGAAGTAAGATGGCAGAAGAGACACAAAGGCAGACACAAATTTCTCAGGCAAGAGAAGGAGCTACAGGGCCAAACAAATACACAAAAGTCATTCCTGAGGTTAACAACTAACATAGGCAGTAAGCATTTTGCTAGGCATTTGGAGCAAAGGAAGCAAAGACTCTGTAGAAATCGATTTATAAAGACTGTACTTAAAGTGACCTTTGAGCAATTGCATTAGCAGGGACTGAGAATTTCTTGCAAAGAGAGTAAGGATCCTGAAATAAGTGATATCAACACCAAGGAAAAAAGGCATAGAAACAAGAGCAAAGTGACATACACAAAAGAAGACTCTAGATTAAAGTGGAATACAGAAGATGGTTCCCTACAGGAAGAAGCCATCCCCAATACGAGCTCCAGTAGGGTTAGGGAGGAGGAAGCGAGGAGGGGGCCACCCCATTTCCAATCACCCAACTTTGCAGCATTTTCAACACTCCTGAAGAAAGGATGTTCAAAGTGGGCTGGCTGAGACTAGTCGCTGCACGTTCACTAGCAAGCAGCTCAGGAGACCAGACAGGTGCAGTGGAGCGTGATTCCCCACCTCCAGGGCACTTGGATGTTCCCCCCAGGGAATGGCATGGAGGGCGTTTGCTGGGACTGTGCACTATGGAGAGAGGAGGCTCCAGGGACTGCCCAGAGACCACCCAGCACCCCGAAGCCGAGTCCTGGCAATGGTTCCCAGGGTTCAATCCCCACATTATAAGAATTACCAATGGAACTTCACGTACCACTGCTGAATAGAAGTGGCTTTATCTCACAGGCGCAGTAGTGCAATCTGCTGTGGAGGGAGCATCGCTCTTCCTTCCGGCTCCTCCGTGGTTGCTTCCTTTGAGCTCACAGTGCTGGTTTCTAAGTCCTGTGCCATAGGGCCCGTCTGCAGTCACTTCTGGCCTCTCTCCCCGAGTCTCACTTTGTTGATACTTTCAGGCCTGTCCCCACATCCACCACAACACTGGCCCTAGTTCTTGCCACACAGCATTCCATTCCCTTTCACTCCTTCCACTAGGACCTTCCACTCTTCTTTCACATTACTCATTCAACACCCAGCGAACCCTGGGTGAAGAAGGTGCTATGATCATAACTTCTCCATGACCAAGAATCCTGTCGGGAGTGACAAGGCTGGGCTTTTTTAATTCAACTAAAATAAACACACTGCACAGACAGAATGCAGAAGCAGAGAGGGGAATCCAGTGCTGTCCATTAAGCCAAATGTTAAACAGATTTGCAAAACTGCAAAGCAATGCCATTCTACTGTTTTTGTTTTGGAAAATAATTACTTTTCATTAAAAGTGGCATTTTGGTTGACAATAAAAAAAAAAAATAAATAAAAAATAAAGTGGAATACAATTTACTTCCTAAACCAAGCTAAGTCTTCCTTACATTTTTCTTAGCAAGGAATAATTGTCACTTTACATTAGAACTTTATATTATATTTTAGAGTTGGCTGCATATACCTGTGCCTAAGGTTGCTACGTGACAAAATCCATACAGTGTCATATTCACTGTCATTTCCTGGTATGAGTACAGGTGATTTCAACAAATATTCATAGTCTATTAATTAATAAAGTTGAGAATCACCAACTGATGCTAAATACAAGAAAAAGGATGATGAAAAAGAGAATATTTACGTAGTCTCAAATATCTCCCTATAAATTATTTATTAATTATAAAAAAAGAAACATAGTATCCTTATAGTGAAGAAAATGGACAAAACTGTAGCCAAATGACCTTACCAAGGAGGGACAAATAGTCACTCTGTGCCTTCAAATGTGATACCCTGAAGAGTACACATATCACATATGTAGCATTCCAACCATAAATGCATAATCCAATCCTAATCATGAGGAAACACTAAAAAAGGCAAAATTTAGGGAAATTCCTCAATTTCTTCAAAAATATCAACCATCATGAAAGACAAAGCCCATTCTAGATTTTTTTTGTTTTTTTTTTTAATATGAAATTTATTGTCAAATTGGTTTCCATACAACACCCAGTGCTCCTCCCAACAGGTGCCCTCCTCAATGCCCATCATCCACCTCCCTCTCCCTCCCACTCCCCATCAACCCTCAGTTTATTCTCAGTTTTTAAGTGTTTTATGGTTTGGCTCTCTCCCTCTCTAACTTTTTCTTTTTCCTTCCCATCCCCCATGGCCAATTCCAGATTAAATACAAGATACACACAACAACTAAATGTCAAACATGATCCTGGATTGGATTCTGTATCTCCCAAAAATGTTACAAAGGATATTACTGGAATAAAGGACAAAAGTAAGATGTGGGCTATTAAGGAGATAAAGTTATTGTATCTAATTTCTAAATTTGTAATGTATCAAAATTTCTAAATTCGATAGCTACTGGGTTCTATAAATGATATCCTTATTCTTTGAAAGCCAACTAAAATTTCAAGTGTTATGCCCAGAATTCGTGATCCCCAAAGATCGCCAGGGAGCCGAGTCCGATGTAAAAGCAAAAGAGCCTTTATTCGAGCTAGCTCGAGCTCAATCCCCTACCTGCACCAACGCAGCGGTGAGATACCGGGGAGAGAGAGCGAGTTTCAAAAGGACAAAGGTTTTATTGGGGCCTAGGGGCAGTTGGTGAGTTAATGGCTGTGGCCTCAGCGGATTGGCTGGGGAAGGGTCTGAGTCCTGTTAGGCAGGTGAGCGGGAGGTTACTCAAGGGGAGGAGGCGTGGTCAAGGTGAAGGACACAGAACAAGATAGAGTTGGCCGCCGTAGGCCCGCTCTTTCATAAGGACTAAGGGGAAGTATATGTATAACTTTGTACATGTAACAGAAAATCCTGTACTACTGTAATTTTACCGTAAGTATAGAAATATTTCAAGATAAAAGGCTAAAAAATTCATTATGACATTAAAATTACAGCTGAGGCCAAAATCACATATCAAAAACATAAAATGAACATCCACAGTGGTAGGATATATTTGAAATGTAATTAAAACAATTTTAAATATTTTTATAACCAACAATATTAGTATATTTATTAAAAGTTTGACATAATGGTGCAGGGACAATAATTTCTTACTAATATCAGCTGTGAGTTTTGTTACTATACATATATAAAACAATAAATTATAGCTTTCACTTAAAGCTGGTGGAAGAGGAAGTATCTTTTGGCTCATTCTACAAGTATATGTATGATGTTGTCCTCAGGTTCTTACATGACTAGTAACTGGCCAAGGTGTACACCTTTGTTCTTTTCAACTCCTGATTTTGACATCTGCTCCACAGTAGCAAGGCAAGTTAAGTGAAATAATCCATTAAACTGAAGTTTTGTGTATTGCTTGAATAAAATGCTTCCTAAACATTTTCAAGGCTATTGTCAGATTGCTGTCTTTAATTATTTTATTCCTAATACTTTTGCATTTGCTTCCTTTTTTTTTTTTTTTTTTTGTACAATCACGTGTCTTTGTTTTAGTTTTCATTACATGCACATTTTCAGTATGACGCTGGAATCCAGTGGCAGGAAGGTTGTAGAGGGTGTATGCGTAACAATTACCTGTACTCTCAATGCACAGACAGTTGGTTACATTGTCCACGGTTCCCAGAATGCTATTTTCTCTGGTAAACTACTGCTTGTTAGTCATTCCTGTTATTCTTGGTTTGATAAGATTTTTTTTCAAGCAATAGCTTGGCAATATTTTGTTTTGTTTTATTTCACATCCAATAACTGTTATTATATCATGGTTGAACATCTCAAAAGAGAACAGTATCCAAAGTCTTTTAACTCCAGCCAAAATTTCAAGAGATGAACATATTATAAATTACGTCTTTAGGTTTATCTCTATTTGGAGATGAATCTTTAGAAATTAACATAAAGGCAAATGTCATGCCTCATTTGTACTAAGGACTATATGCTTTGGAAGCCTTCATGATCCTATGACTACCAGTCACAGACATGTTCAAGGATGTCAGAAATTATTTTGAAATAAGTATTTTCCCATTCTATCTCCCAAAGTTTGAGACCTGAAGTTGAAGCATATTTTGGTTCTATTCCAAAACAGAATCCAAACTTCCATTCATGTGTAGTGTATATGGATGTCAAAGTTTTGAGGCACATACTTTAAATCAATGTGGGAAATGAGAAAACATGGTTAGTGTTAGAGACAGTAACTGTTCATAAATTTTAACTACTATTAATCAAATTCATACGTAAATGAATTTAAAATGAATTCAATGAGCTTTTAACACGTTTTGTCCCACATAGAGTGACGTATTTGATCTTTAACACTATAAAAATCCTCAGGGTAATTAGGAGTTGTTAAACCAGAAGTCTAGTTTGTTATCTCCCTTTTGCAGTGATTCAGTAAAAATGCCTCAGACATTTGCTAAGCCTAAATACAATGTGAAATCGCTTTCTCTATGCGAATGAATTTAATTTCCTTATTTACTTGGAGTTTTTGAATTCCTTATATATCTATAATTCTTCCTAATTTCATGGCAAATTGCTTTTATAATTGGAACAAACACATACATATTATATAAAAACTATTTTGACAAAATATAAATTGTTCTATATATTTGAAAATAAAAACAGTAGCTAATATAATTTTCAAAATATTCTCTACAACTTAATAGCATATTCATTCATCCAAGCTGTACAAGTAATCATTAGATCAATACTGGTAATTCTATCAGATGCCTGACATCAAATAAAACATAAGATAGCTTTAATCATTAGTAGGAAATCAGAAGAGGAAAGGAAGAAAAGTCAGAGTGCTAGTTATGAGGGCTACATGGCAGAAACAAAACTTTATTATGGATTTATTAACAGGATAATAATTATTTTAAAATTATAAGAAAAAGATTTAAATACAAACAAAACTCAAAGTTCTGAACTTTCAATTAATTGAAACTTTTGTACACTCTACAAAAAAGACAAAAGCAATTTAAAACTAAATGATACTCAAAACTTAAATAAACAATTTTTTAAATGTATTCAATATTCCCTATGCCCGTACATATCCATCATTATTTTCATCTACAAGAAGCATAGCTTGGCGGAAACTATGGCATTATGAGCTAAGCCAACTGTGTTTTGGTTTTAATCCTAACAAGTGAAGGGTAGCAGAATATGTCCCCTCAAAAATGCCACTTGGGCATAAGGATTAATTTGAGCCAAAGGCACTTGTAAAATAACAGATACAAGAAGGGCAGTCTAACTCCTCTATTCTTCCTAAAAACAGGAGATAAAACTCCCATATGAGAGATGCCCTAGCTAAGCCAGCAGGAAAAGAACATTCTTATTATATAAGATGGGGAGTTAAGGTCAAAAGAAAACTATACAACCAAGCTTTGTTGAAATAACCCCTATCTTTTTTTTAATCTCTCCATATATTTTAGCTACTTTTTCACAATTATGACTCCATGTTCAACATAAGCACCTAGACTTAACTGCTTTTTGGGTCTTAATTTTTCTGTGATGGCTCCCATGTACATGTAAAACATATTAATTAAATAAAATTTCTATGCTTTTCTCTGATTAATCTGTCTTAGGTCAACCTAATATGCAGGTCTAGCTGGAGACCCCAAGAGGATAAAGGAAAAGTTTTGCCTCCCCTATGCAAGTACAGAAAGAAGGTCCCTAACTTATAATGGTTCAACTTAGGACTTTTCAGCTTTATGATGATGCAAAAGTGATATGCATTCCAAAGCATGCAGACTATACTTTGAATTTTGAATTTTGCTCATTTCCTAGGCTAGTGCTATGTAGTACAATACTCTCTTATGATGTTGGGCAGTGGAAGTGAATCACGGCTCCCGGTCAGCCACGTAATTATGAGGGCAAACAACCAAGGCACTTAGAACTATTCCATTTTTCACTTTCAGCATAGTATTCAAAAAACTAAATGAGATATCCAACATTTATTATAAAATAGACTTTATTTTTAGATGATTTTGTCCAACACTAAAGTACTGGAAGTGTTCCAAGCATATTTAAGGTAGGCTGGGCTAAGCTATCATGTTTACTGGGTTAGGTGTATTAAATGAAATTATGACATGATATTTTCAATTTATAATGGGTTTATTGGGTTGTAACTTCATCATAAGTTGAAGATATGTAATTACTTTTTCAGCTTGTCAAACATCTTTAACATCACTAGGTCTCACCTTTTTTCATAAATAAAAGACGTTATGGAACAAAAACAGACACATAGATCAATGGAACACAATAGAGAACCCAGAAATGGACCCACAAACATATGGCCAACTAATCTTTGACAAAGCAGGAAAGAATATCCAATGGAATAAAGACAGTCTCTTCAGCAAATGGTTCTGGGAAAACTGGACAGCGACATGAAGAAGAATAAACCTGGACCACTTTCTTACACCATACACAAAAGAAAAATCAAAACAGGTGGAAGACCTAAATGTAAGACAGGAAGCTATCAAAATCCTAGAGGAGAAAGCAGGCAAAAACCTCCTTGACTTTGGCCACGGCAACTTCTTACTCAACACATCTCCAGAGGAAAGGGAAACAAAAGCAAAAATGAACTATTGGTACCTCATCAAAATAAAAAGCTTCTGCACAGCAAAGGAAACAATCAGCAAAACTAAAAGGCAACCAACAGAATGGAAGGAGGTATTTGCAAATCACGTAAAGAATTAATATCCAAAATCTTTAAAGATCTCATCAAATTCAACACCCAAAAAACAAATAATCCAGTGAAGAAATGGGCAAAAGACATGAACAGACACTTCTCCAAAGAAGACATCCAGATGGCCAACTGACACATGAAAAAATGCTCAACATCACTCATCATCAGGGAAATACAAATCAAAACCACAATGAGATACCACTTTACACCTGTCAGAATGGCTAACCTTAACAACTCAGGCCATAACAGATGTTGGCAAGGATGCAAGAAAGAGGATTTCTTTTTCATTGCTGGTAAGAATACAAACTGGTGCAGCCACTCTGGAAAACAGTATGGAGGTTCCTCAAAAAATTAAAAATAGAACTATCCTATGACCCAGCAATTGCACTACTAGGTATCTATCCAAGGGACACAGGTGTACTGATAGCAGCACTATCAAAAATAGTCAAATATAGAAAGAGCCCAAATTTCCATCGATGGATGAATGAATAATGAAGATGTGGTATATATATACAATGGAGTATTACTCGGCCATCAAAAAGAATGAAATCTTGCCGTTTGCAACTATGTGGATGGAACTAGAGGGTATTATGCTAAGTGAAATCAGTCAGTCAGAGAAAGACAAATACCATATGACTTCACTCATATGAGGACTTAAAGAGACAAAACAGATGAACATAAGGGAAAGGAAGCAAAAAGAATATAAAAACAGGGAGAAGGCAAAACATAAGAGCCTATTAACTATAGAGAACAAACAGAGGGTTGCTGGAGGGGTTGTGGGAGGGGGGGATGGGCTAAATGGGTAAGGGGCATTAAGGAATCTACTCCTGAAATCATTGTTGCACTATATGCTAACTTGGATGTAAATTAAACAATAAGTTAATTAAAAATAAATTAATTAAAATTAAAATTTAAAAATTAAAAAAAAATTTTTAAAGAAAAGACGTTAGACTTAAACCATCATTTCCAAATTACTACACATTTAGTTGCTGTAAACAACACAATTTGTCTTATAGTTCTGTCGGTCCAAAGTCCAACATAGGTCTCAATGGGCTAAAAGCAAGGTGTCAGCATGGATGTGTTCTTTTCTGGAGGTCTAGTGATGTGTTTCTAGCTCCCACAGGGCTCATGGCCCCTTTCCTTCACCTTCAAAGCCATTAATGTTAAATTTCTCTTCTTCCATCTTTGTATGTCTCTATTTGACCAACTCTGGGAAAGGTTTTCTGTTTTTAAAAAGTCATGTGATTGGGGCGCCTGGGTGGCTCAGTTGGTTAGGCGTCCGACTTTGGCTCAGGTCATGATCTCGCGGTTTGTGAGCCTGAGCCCTGCGTCAGGCTCTGTGCTGACAGCTCGGAGCCTGGAGCCTGCTACAGATTCTGTGTCTCCATCTTTCTCTGCCCCTCCCCCACTTGTGCTCTGTCTCTCTCTGTCTATCAAAAATAAATAAAATGTAAAAAAAAAAAAGTCATGTGATTATTTTGACCTACCCAAATAATACAGAGTAATCTCTCCACCTCAAGACCTTTAACCTTCATTATTTTGGCATGTAGGGTTACATATTTACAATTTGGGGAGATTAGTTCATGGACAGATGAGGGGCCATTATTCTGCCTATCACATAGTATTTCATGAGACTGCAGTTTAGTACCAGAATTATTAATCTCTAAGAATGAAGAACTGCATGATCAATAAGCTTGTGAAATTTCCTTTTAAAAATATCACTTTTGGAGAGTCAAAGTATACATTGCTTTTTTAAGAATTTAAAAAAGTCTTCATAGTATTGAAAAATTTTTGCTTAATTATCTTTTTCTATATTTCACACCCACTAATCTGGGAAGATTTTCTCTTAACACCAATTGTGAAATGCTTAATTACAATACTTTGTTTTAGCAAAAATAGTCTGTGATATCTGAACTCAACAATAATTATGGATATTCAAAATCATGATGAGAAAGATGCTAAAAACACTCAAAAAAGAGGTAATATGTGTACAACTATAGATATGTGTCAATTTTGTAGTAATTCATTAGAGATAAGATTGGCAAGAAATATCATGGATATATCACATCTGCTGTGAGTTAGATTAATCCCTCAAGTTATTTTGTCAAAGGGAATGTAAAGCAAGCAAGGGGACTATATGGGGGCAATAGATCCAATGTACCTTGTGAGGTACTTCCTTAGCCTCTATTCTCTTAGTCTCAAAGTCACTTAGTGACCCTGTCTGCCAAGATCAAAACTTGAAAGACAAAAGACTAACTTAAATCTCACTCCTTCAAAAGTCTTTTCAATAAGCAAACTTTAGACTCTTCTGAAATGTGAATTAAAATCATCATCAGAAAAGCCATATCCTCATCTGTGCACACATATCTCAGCTTCGAGTTTCCCCACAGAATGGAAAGCCAATTTCCTCCAATTTTCAACTAGGGTGAAAACAAAAAAGAGCTTCTAGTAATTATTTACTTAACCAGAAATTCTAATAATGAAAGCAGCCCTTTTCCTATAGCAATACAAAAATTGAACTTACCTATATTAAGCACCCAGCTACTTAGGTACTAGGTTCCTGGCTATGATATAGCTGTGGCCTCCACTAGGTAGGAACTGAACATGAAAAACTTGGGGAAACAGAACTTGTTAAGATTTAAGAATTTACAAGGTTCCTATTCATTTAGCATCAAATGAACAGTATCTGTGTTATCACAGAAATAAAATATCCATCTGTTTTCAGCCAAGAACTCGGGATTAAGTGAGAAAATGAGAGAATATCTACAATAAATGATCACTCTATAATCTTTAAAGTGCATCTGTCTTTTAGACAGAAAAGTTATCTACTTCTGCCAAGAATTTTCATGCATTTTTAATAAGTTGATAATGATGATTGTTAGTTAGAGCTATTAAATGGTATTTGAATGTATCCAACATTACTCTCCTATTAATAGTAAAGTATATATTAAGATACTCAAGAGTTTCATATTATATACATAAATACACACACATATTATATACATAAATGTACACATGCATACAAACTCAGAAGATACAAAAGACTACCTATCTGAGTGAAAATATTAACTATTTTTACTATCTTATTTGGGAAACTGAAGGAAACAGTACCAACTAATACATTTTTTCTTTTATGTACCAATATATGGCTCTTAACAATTCAAAGTAAAATACTATAATTAAGGTAAAAAATGTTTAGTCCTAACACCTTAGAAAAAATTTGATCCTAGGATTTGAAATATGTCCAAATAGGAGTTTGGGGGTGAATAAAATGTTTATCTTTCTCTTTTCTTTGAAAGATATTTGTGCTGCTAAATGTATTACTTCATTTTATAAGTTCTGCTTTTATTTAAACTCCATTTTAAAGTAATTACAAATTTAAGAAGGGATTAAAATTGAATATATCTGGGAAAATTGCAAAAGTATGGCCTTTCATTTTCTAAGTAGCAAATTGTGACCCAACTGCTGCTGCCTTTATAAAAGAAACTTTTAACTTACTTTAGTTCATCTATTTACGTATACAGATCGCACTTTGTGCTCTCAAGTGCACCACACTAAGGAGATCTATAGTCATTAAGTTCATGCTTTGGTCTTCAATAATGGAGCTTGATTTTCTCTCATTTAATCAGATTTATACAATTTTCCAAACTAATTGGGGTAAACTGCCTAATTAAAAAAACAATTATATTTTATAATTGACCAAGTTTTTTTTTTTATCAAAACCACTATTCCCCATAATCATTGTAGATTTACACATATGCAGTCATCAAAATTGAGTATTATATATGAATGCTTTATTTATCTACCATCTATTATAAATGTCCAGTCAGTTAGAATGAGCAAATAGAGTGAAAGAAAGTTTGGATTGACTGCATATTCATGACTTTTATCACTCTAGTAAGCATATTAACTTGTCAATGGGTATTTAGTACACTGGGGTATAACAAACTATACAAATAACTAAAGTCCAAATAATACTGTTACACATAGCAAATGGCTGCCCCATAAAATATTATAAGAATTATGCAAGTGTTCAGCAGCTGGCAAATGAAGACACTCATTACCTATGTCTAGTCTGCAATAAAGTTACAAGACAGTATTTACTTATTTATTTATCTGTTTATTTATTATTTATTTTTAGATAGACACAGAGGGAGAGAGAAAGAGCAGGGGAAGAGTAGAGGAAGTAAGAGAAACTTAAGCAGGCTCCACAGTCAGCTGTAGCCCAATACAAGGCTTGATCCCATGACCTAGGAATCATGACCTGAGTGAAATCAAGTCAGAGGCTCAACTGACTGAGCCACCCAGGCACCCCTACTCATTCATTCTAGATGACTCCATAACAGAATCCCTAAGAGACACACAAATGCAATTTATATAGTACAAACTATAATGATTATCTAATATGATCAATATATAATTAATGTAATTACTGGTGCAGAACAAGCTATAAAGATTATCAGATAGACCATTGCTTAGAATAGATCTTGTGTACCTATCACTAAATGAAATTTACAATATTCTTTTTATATGACAGTTTGAGAAGGACCAGTCATTGGTTTCCTACATAGTTAGAAACCACGTTAAAAATTTCTGTCTCTTTCTCTGTGTCTCTATCTCTACTTCTGTCTCTTCTCTCTCTCTCTCTCTCTCTCTCTCTCTCTCTCTCCCCCCCCACACACACATAAACAGAGTCATTTAAATTCCTTAAATTCTATTTTAATCATTAATCAAGTGTAGGGGCTTTCAACTTCCAAATACCTACAAACATCCTTAAGGGAAAAAGAAAGTTTATGAAAGTAAACCTACTCCACATTGGGTAAATATCTAAGTGTAAGAAAATCATAATTCGATGTAGGTTGAGCCAATTAATAAATACTTTATTGTCACTACTTCTTCATATATGCTGGTGTAGTGTCTGATTCATTACATGAAATATAATTGGATTTTCAAGGAGATATGGTTATTTCTAGTAAGCATCAAAGATCATTTCCATGTTTACATTGTAAAGATGTGCTTTCCTTAGCATTTTCCTATCATTGTTATTTGTCAATATCATTGTTATTTTTCAAATCAGAAAAAAATAAAATCATAAACAGTTTTGATTAAAAACTGTTAATGGTTGAGGGGTGCCTGGGTGGCTCAATGGGTCAAGCATCTGACTCTTGATTTCAGCGCAGGTCATGATCTCACAGTTTGTGGGATTGAGCCCTGCATCAGGCTTGGTGCTGCCAGTACAGAGCCTGCTTGGGATTCTCTCTCTCCTTCTCTCTCTGCCCCTTCCCCGCTCATGAGTACAAAATAAATAAATTAAAAAAAAAAGAGACTGTTAATGATTGAAAATTAAGCTTTTCTCATTCTTCATTTTATATATTTATCTATGGTATGATTGCCATGGTGATTATTACTTTTGCATTCTAGAGCTGTGCTATCCAACAAAGTAAACACTAGCCACTATTTAAATTTAATAATATTAAAAATTCATTTCCACAGTCACACTAACCATACGCTAACTGATCAAGTAACGGATAACATGAAACATTTCCATTATCTCAGGGAGTTCTTTTGCACCATGCTGCTCCAGAAGTCCTGCCAAGAATGAAAGATCATGAGTTTGGGCAGTCAGTGCTCTTTTGTTTTTGGTTTGTTTTTTTTCCAGACAGCACTCTTAAGTAATGTAGCCAATATTCAAACCCACTCCTATCTCCAGAGGCTCTGCTTTTCCCGCTGCACTAGGCATTTAGCAACCAAAGATACTCTGGTCAACAATGCAGTTTCAGCCCAATTTATAAATGTACACAGTTACAGAGAGTTAGGTAAAAATTATATTTAAGCCCAACTCCCTAGCTATAGAGAACACTGCAGACATTTTTCAAAAGCATATCAGGAAATATAAGCATAGATTAATATACACTTAACTAATAAAAATTATAGGTTTGGGGTACCTGGGTGGCTCAGTTAGTTAAGCGTCTGACTTCGGCTCAGGTAATGATCTCACCGTTCATGAGTTCAAGCCCCACGTCAGGTTCTGTGCTGACAGTGCAGAGCCTAGAGCCTGCTTCAGATTCTGTCTCCCTCTTTCTTTGCCCTTCCCCTGCTCATGCTCTGCCTCTCCCTCTCTCCTTCTCTCTCTCTCAAAAATAAACATTAAAAAAATTTAACTAAAAAGTGCTAGGTTCATATGAGTCTGGACTCAGCCTACTTTCAAAAATAATATGGAATTGGGGCGCCTGGGTGGCTCAGTCGGTTAAGCGTCCGACTCCAGCTCAGGTCACGATCTCACGGTCCGCAAGTTCGAGCCCCAAGTCGGGCTGTGGGCTGATGGCTCAGAGCCTGGAGCCTGCTTCCGATTCTGTGTCTCCCTCTCTCTCTGCCCCTCCCCCGTTCATGCTGTGTCTCTCTCTGTCTCAAAAATAAATAAACGTTAAAAAAAAATTTTTAAAAAAATAATATGGAATTATTTATGTTAGAAAGTCTAAATATCTGGCACTTTATTAAAACCTATAATTTAACTCATGAATTGGCTTATTAATTTCATTCTTCAGTTGACCAAGTGGAAAATGACTGTTGTAATATTATTCAAAGACAAATGGGAAATATCTTAAAAAATACTTTTTTTTACATTTTATTTATTTTTGATAGAGAGAGAGCACAAGTGGGGAAGGGGCAGAGAGAGATGGAGACACAGAATCCGAAGCAGGCCCCAGGCACTGAGCTGTCAGCACAGAGCCGGTCGCGGGGCTTGAGCTCACAAACCGCGAGATCATGACCTGAGCCGAAGTCGTACGCTTAACTGACTGAGCCACCCAGGCACCCTGGAAATATCTTAATTCGGGAAGCTATAACAAAAATAGTATAGATTGGTGCCTCAAACAACAAACATGTATTTCTCAAAGCTCTGGGGAGTAGGAAGTATAAGATCAAGGTGTCAGCCTTTTGGTTCATGTTGAGAGTCCTCTTCATGGTTTGCAGAGAGACACCTTCCTGCTGTTCCCTCACATCCTCTTTTAAAAGGGCACTATTCTCATTCATAAAGGTTCTACCCTCATGTCCTAATTGCCTTCCAAAATTCCAAAATTGATGGTACTTCCATCAATCCTTCATCTGAATGCCATCAAATTGGGGATTAGGGTTTCAATATATGAATTTTGTGAAGATACAAGCATTGAGGAAAGGATGTTGCAGGAAAGGACAACTGTATGCCCTGATACCAGATCTTTGCAATTCTTTTAAAAATAGTTTTAATACTGGGCACTTGGGTGGCTCAGTTGGTTAAACGTCTGACTTTGGCTCAGGTCATGATCCTGCAGTTTGTGGGTTAGAGCCCTGCATCAGGCTCTGTGCTGACAGATTCTGTGTCTCCCTGTCTCTCTGTGTCAGATTCTGTGTTTCCCCCTCTCTCTGCCTCTCCCATGCTCATGGTCTCTCTCTCTCTCTGTCTCTCAATAATAAATAAATGTTAAAATAAAATAAAATAAAATAAAATAAAATAAAATAAAATAAAATAAAATAAAATAAAGTAAAATAAAATAAAATAAAATAAAAATAGCTCTAATGTGTAAAGAAAGATATTCAGAAAACAGGATTATTTTCTAAACTAAGAATATTTTGAAAAAGCCAAAATTCCAAGGAATTATAAATGTATTGTGATTGATTTTATCTGGAATTCTTCATATTACCTTTCCAATGCATCCATGAGTGCCAACTCCTTATATCTCGTAGCTCTAGGAAATTATCCATATACTATAATAGAAGATAACTATATCATTTATAATTATTTCTTTTTTGGCATTATTATTTGGCCAAAACTAGCTGTTTTTAAGTAGAACTTTATACCATAAAGTAATTTGCCTAGGATCTGTAGCTATAATCAACACTGACTCCTGAAACCGTAGCCTATCCCAACCCCTCTCTTATTTCTGCCCCAGGGTTCTCCCTCATTGTGTAAGAAGTCAGACATTGACTTTAAAACCAACACTTTCTAAATGTTTCTTGAAACATAAGTTACTAAGACTTATAGAATGTGCATGCACCTACTCAGTGCATTTTTCAAATTGTGAGTTGAATCAGTTTAATGGATTAGAAAATCAATTTAGGGCATAGATAAGCTTCAGAAATAGTAAGCATCATAATGCAACACACAATAATTTTGTTTCAGTTACAAATTTCATAGCAAACAATAGTGAATGAAGACAAAGTGAACCAATCCAGTAATAAATAAAGAATATTGTTTCGTGTTAAAATAAAAATTCACTTGTTTACACCATTTAATTTTCTTTTACCTGCTAATTATACATATCATTGTCTTTTTCTCTGTTTTTTTTTTCTTTTTGAGAGAGAAACGGTGCAAGTAAGTGAGGGGCAGAGAGAGAGAGAATCCCAGGAGGGCGGGGGGGGGGGGGGTGTAGGAGAGAGGGGGAGGGGAGAGAGAGGGAGGGAGAGAGAGAGAAGCGGGGCTCACCCAAAGCGGAACTTGTGTTCACCCAGCGTGGGGCTTGAGCTCACCCAATGTGGGACTTGAACTCACAAACCATGAGATCATAACCTGAGCCAAAATCAGGTGCTTAACCACTGAGTCACCAGGTGTCCTTTCTGTCATTAATTTATATTCTCATCAACCATCAATAGATCAATTTTGTTGACTAAAATTAAATTTGATTCCTCAAAAAAGAATGTTTTAGATCTATTTTAGGGAAGAAAAAGTCCAAATCAAAACATAGTTTTTATAGCTGAGGAAAAGACATATTCTAGAATGATAAATTGATTGATGGCACAATTATTAGTTTAACTGTTGTATTTGCATCCAAATGCCAATAATAACCCTAAAAGCTATCCAAAAATAAATTTTAGGTTAACTGGATCACTAAGAAGCTTTGTATTATTTACACTGCAGCACAGAGATAAATGAGGTCAGTGCTATGCAAACTGCTGTCATAAACTGGGAGAAAAGAAGGCCTACAAAGTGACAAATATTATCAAGACTGTGACAATCTCCTGATGTTTCTGAGACATTATAGCACATTTATCAGTGAAACATTCCTGGGGATATATTTATTGCATAAACATAGAATTCTTGACATTACTGATGAAAATTCCCTTACTTTTTTACTCTGATAGTACTTTTTAAGCCTTTATCATTTGCCAATTTATAAGCAAATATAGATTTGATGATCTATGCTATGATGGTTTCTTGCCAAGACTACAAACAGAGTTACGAGGAATTTCTTCCACTAGAAGAAGAGATTCAGGGTCCGAAACACCAGTTTCATAGTGGCCAGGTCTTTGCTGCACCCTATTATCAGCTATACAAAATTTTAAAGTAAAAATAGAAAGAAGTCTAATTAGGGTCACTCAGAAAAGGTTGAAGCCATACTACTGTATATTATTGGTCAGTTGGTAGGC
This sequence comes from Panthera tigris, assembly GCF_018350195.1. Classification (NCBI taxonomy): domain Eukaryota; kingdom Metazoa; phylum Chordata; class Mammalia; order Carnivora; family Felidae; genus Panthera; species Panthera tigris. The sequence goes on along the minus strand of NC_056663.1, from coordinate 123,138,135 downwards.
CCTTTATAATGCTCAAGTACAGAACTAGTCTAGTCATAATACAGGTGTTAACAGAGATTAAGTTGCTTTAAAGAGAAAAAACAATATTGGGGCACCTGGGTGGCTCAGTTGGTTGAATGTCTGACTCTTGATTTCACCTCAGGTCATGATCCCAGTATCATGGGATTGAGCCCTGTGTCAGGCTCCATGCTGAGTGTGGAGCTTCCTTAATATCCTCTCTCTCCCTCTGCCCTTCTCCCCTGATTTGATCTCTCTCTCTTTCTAAAATTAAATAAATAAATAAATAAATAAATAAATAAATAAAAATTAAAAAAACAACATTAACCCTTCATTTTACAAATTTGGGAAATGTTCTGCTTAAGCAAAATAAGTAAACAAATTCAAAAAAAAAATGGACAAAAATTTAGCTACTGCAATAAGGCCTGAAAGGCACACATAATGGAAAAGAACAAGTAGAACTTTCTTTGTTCACAGAAGGCATAATCATGTATATAGAAAATCTTCTTGTGAAATCTAGAAGAAAGCTATGGGAAATAATAAATGAGTTAAATAGAATTGCAGGATATAAGATCAATATACAAAATTCAACTGCTTTCCTATATATGATTAATGAACAACCAGAAATTAAAAATTTTTAAGGGCACCTGGTGGCTCAGTCAGGTAAGTGTTTAAGTCTTGATTTTGGCTCAGCTCATGATCTCAGGGTTGTTAGATCAAGCCCCATGTACAGCTCAGTGTGGAGCACAGCACCTAACTGGGATGCTCGCTCTCTCCTCTCTGTGCCCCACTTGTGCTCTCTCTCTCTCCCTCTCTCAACATAAACTTTAAAAAATAAATTAAAAACTTTTTAAATGCCATTCACAAAAAATATGAATACTGAGGGAAAACTATGAGAAAATATGTGCAATATCTGTAAATTATAATGTTTTGTAAACACTGTTGAGAGAAAATAGAGTGAACATAAGTAGTGGAGTCATATCATGTTCATCAGTTGAAAGAATAAAAATTGTTAGGATGGTATTTCTTCCCAAACAGAACTACAGATTCAATACCATCTAAATAAAAAACCAAACAGAGTTTTTAAAAAATAAAACAAAAGTTGAGAAGGTGATTTTAAAATTTATATGTGATGTAAAATTTCAACATAACTTTGTGAAAGAAAAAATTTGAAGAACGATTTGATTTCAAAATATGTCATAAAGCTACAATAATTAAGACAGTGTGGAATTGGCTGCACATAGTCAAATAAATCAAAACAACAGAATAATGTATAGAATTGTTCAATCACTATATTGTACACCTGAAACTAACATAACATTGTTTGATAATTATACTGGAATTTAGAAAAAAGAAAAAATAGCTATAGTAAGCCTAGAAATAAACTCACTACTGATTTTGTCAAAGATAGAAAGGCAGTTCAGTGGAGAAAGGATGATCTTCTGATGCACAATGCTAAAACAATTGGATTACCATATAAAATACAAAGAACTACAGCTCAAAGTTCACACCATATTAAAAAATCAAGTTAAAAATATCCAAAACATAAATGTAAAACCTAAAACTCTAAAACTTCTAGAAGATAACATAGAACATTTTTGTGTCCTTGGGTTAAACAAACATTTCTTAGATATAACACCAAAAGTATAGTCTATAAAAAGAAAAATGGACAAATTAGACTTCAACACATTTAAGAACTTCTTTTCTGAATGTCATTATTAAGAATTAAAAAGACAAGACCCAAAAACTCACAAAACATATCTGATAAACTACTCTTATCTAGAATATAAAATAAACTCTCAAAACTCAATAGTAGAAGTCTCTTTGTCCCAGTGAGCCTGACCCTTCCTCTCCTACCCCTGACACCAGAGTGGACAGGTTGAAACAGCTAGAATGAACCAACCACAACACATAGACCAGACCAGATCACACCAGACTAGGAAGCCTCTTTGTTGCTCATGGTTTGAAACTCTTCTCTCTCTAAGATACAGAGGATAGTGAACACCATTGAGAAAATCAATCAAGAGCTCCACTAACGTTAAGCAACCATAGGAAGTGCTCTCCTTCACCACCAGGCAGCAGATTCATCTCAGCCAGAGAGAAATACCACAGTAGTTGGAATAGCACCAGTGAGAGGGATCTAGCCACTATGAGGAGCCCACCACAAAAAGCATCTTTTACCCTGTGACCTGAGACTCTCCTTGCTGGCACACTTCAAAATACTAATGTGGCCAAGGGCCAATAGTGGGAAGACCCTGTCACAACAAGTACTAAGGGAAGTATTCTAGATTTCTCACGAACAGTAGTTAACCCTGCCACAACAAGGGAGCCTCTTTAGTTACACATGTCTGAAGTCAGTCACTCCTTCCCCTTCAGAGAAAACTATGGCTCAGTCAAGGAAATGCCTTCTGCCTACTCAGGTCACATCAGAAGGGACCAATAGGAGTCCCAGTGGTACCAGATAAGTCAAAAAATATCAAAATGACACTGCAAAGTCTCTAAAATTTAAACAATCTTAAGAACCATCGTCCCTTACAAGTAGGTCAGGAACTATGAGCTAGATCTAAACAGGGTCACTTCCTGAAAAAATAAAATATTTGACTATGACCCAGACAAAAAAGAAAAAAAATGTAATAATAAACTAAATCTCTGGGATACAATAAAAAAACATTCATCACACCAGAAACCAAGATAATGACAACCAGAAAGAGAAAAGACTCATGCCAAATTGACATGAATTAGATGTTGGAATTGTCTGACAAGTATTTTAAGGGAGCCATCATAAATATTATTCAACAATCAATTACAAACTCTCTTAAAACAATTAAAAGAAAATCTCACCAAATAAATTATTAAAGAGGACGAAATGGAAGTTGTAGAACTGAAAAGTTCAGTAAGAGAAAATTCACTGTATAGACTCAATAGTTGAGTTGAGATGATGTAGGATAGAATAAGTCAAACTGAGGGCAGATCAATACAACTAATCTAATCCAAGAAATATACACTAAAAAAAAGAGAGCCAGGAGGGTCTAAGGAACCTGAGAGACAATATGAAAATACTAGCATTCATATTAACTGAGTCCCAGAAGGAAAGCAACAGAATTATCATATAAAACCATGGAGGCAAGAAAGAAGTGGCACAATGTTTTTCAAGCGCTAAAAGAAAAGAACTGTGGATATGAATTTTATACCTAGCAAAACTATCCTCCAGGAACAAAAGGGAAATGGGAAATAAAGACATTCTCAGATGAGGAAGACTAAAAGAATTTGCTGCTGGACAACTTACCTTTAATCATCTGGTAAAGAAAATTCTAAAACAAATAAATAAAAAAATAAAAACTCTTGGAGCATTGGAAAGGAAGAAGAAACCACAGAAAAAGAAGACTCATGGATACCAGCCACAAACTCCCCTTTTCCTCATGAGTATTATAAATTACATTGACGATTGAAACAAAAAATTGTAACAGATAAAATACAGATTTTTCACCCTTCTTATGTATGGCACTTATCAACATGGCAATATAGGTAATGTTTATTTTCTTCTCTATGGTAAAACACAAGTGTCTAAAGAAATGGCTTCATAATTCACTTTTCTTAATATCACTATTTCAGAACGATTAGCACATATTAGTATTCAGTAAATAATAAATGGATGAATGAAATGAATAAAATTTATACTTATCACTCTCTTCTAAATACTAAGTAAATGCTTCAAGTATTAAAATGATTATTATCAAAAGTATTAAACGTACCTGATAATTTGCTAAGAAATACCACAATCTGTAATTAGGTATTATTTTCAGTCACATATTTTTAACCAACAAGCATCTTTGTGTTATGCTATTCTTAAGACAATATTCAACAATTTTTTCATTGACATATAACTTTATAAGTTCATGGGAAGAAGAAGTACAAGAAGGATATTAAAGAAATTACAAAAATATTCAAATTTTTAAAATAATAAGAACCTTCATTTTATTGCATAGGGACACTTCATTCATAGCCAAGTTCAATAATACAGGTAACATTAAGAGCTAATGTGAGTAGCATAACTTAGTATGCAAGTTCTGTGATCTTATTTTTAACTTATGGTGTTTTTGAAGGAGGTCAGTGTTCCAAGTTTCTATTCTTAGACCTGAAGAAGATTTGAGACATATCTGATAGTCTTTGTAGCCCTAAAATGTCATAAGCTTCTGTTTCAAACTTCCCACATCCAACCTAAGTCCCTACCTTTATTCCTGTATCTCCAGCCCGAACACATTGCAGAATATAAAATGCAGTCGGTGTTCATTTTCTAAAAGACTTTCTTAAGGACCTTCAATAATTACATAGGAGGACTTATCCCAACCATCCTTAATGCTGAATGGATTCCTGATGGCTGTGTGCATCAGCATATTTATTTATAGGGATATGTAAACCTAAAAAAAATGAATTTCATATTCCCATTCACCATTAGGTATTTTTTAAGTTTATTTATTTATCTTGAGAGAGAGAGAGACTGCAAGATCGTATATATTAAAACACACAAATTATTTATTTATTTACTTACTTACTTTTTGAGAGAGAGCATGTATTTACATGAGTTGGGGAGGGGCATAAAGAGAGTGGAAGAGAGAATCCCAATGCTGAGCATGGAACCTCTGCAGGGCTTGGTCTCATGACCCTGATCATGACCTGAGCCGAAATCAAGAGTCAGACACTTAACTGAGTCACCCAGGCACCCCAGTATGATTTTAAAGTAGTGAAAGCAATATAAATAATGATAACCCATGAATCAGTAATTTTTAACCTAACAATCATGAAATTCATTAAATAATTTGTTAATTTAATAATTTATTCATTAAACAAATATTTATTAAGCAATTAACCATATAAACTATTTTTTTCAAGTCAGGAGTTAAACTTTTTCTCTAAAATCTATATAGAAAATATGTTAGGTTTTGTGGATAATGAAATATTGGTCACAACTACTGAACTCTGCCATTGCAATGCAAATGTACAATAAATAATATATATATAAAAAATTACTGTGGTTGTGTTTTAATAAAACTTCATTTACACAAACATCTATCAGACCAGATTTGGTCCATGGACTATAGTTTACCAATTTTGTTCCAGGTGATTATGTTTAGTCTATCTAGGTGTCTTTAGATTACAAATACCACAAACGTATACTTACAATAAATACACACCCATATAATTCACATATGCTTATAGCCCACACTAGCACACATCCATAGACACTACACACTGAAAGAACCAACAAAGAGATTATGCTTGACTCAACTATAAGATGCAGATGTAATATCATGGAATGTTATAAAAATTGATAGTAATTATATACTTGGGTGATACCAAACATGTTACTAAAAGATAAGAATTTAGAGGAGAAAACATGATGCAGCTTTATTCTCAGATTTTGAATAAAGAAAGAGAGTGAACTAAAAAGCAAACTAATTGCTGTCTGGATTTACATTTATGCATCAAGAAAATAGGTCACTGCTATTTTGGGATAAGTACAAGACATCCCATATGAAAATAAGGAGGTAAAATTCTTCACTACACAATTATATTGAATCTGTATCCGGAATACTTATTTTAGTTACATACTTCAGTATCAGAAACATACAGAATAACCCTATAAGCCATTCTTAACACAACATTAAACATAGCTCAAAGACAGAAGAAATTGATTTCAATTGATGAAATGATAAATATGCATCTAATAGCTGTATGACAACAAAGAAACTTAAAACTAGAAAGACAACAGATCCATTTATCAGAATATTTTTAAATAATTTAAATCAAATTGTAACTTTTATATTTTACAAATCAATTTTCACTAATTTGGAATTTGGAATTAGACCAGAAATACATAACAGAAAGGGTACTCCTGTGGCAGGAAAAGATCATTTGCTGCTCCATTTTCTCTGACATTAATTAGTTTACATAATCATGAAACCCAAGTTATATAATCTTATCCCCACGTGAATCAGCCCAAAGGTTGACTTGCTCAATTTTTAAAATAAAAGGAAAGAAAGTTACAGCAGCTTGGAAAAATTTTGTACTTATAAATAAATGGTACACTTTTTGGATAACCTGATTCTTCCACAGATCATCACACTTGAAGATGAAAAATGATGTGAAATAAGAGATAAGAAGATAAAATTCTGAACAATGTATCTTTTATTTCTTTCAAGCACATGTTGTACCCCAGACTGCCATGGTTCACTGCAACCAAATTGGTTTTCTCTTTTTGTATCAATATCCAAATCATGGTTCTCTCAGAAGGCATAAACTAACCTTCTCATTAATCCTGTGAATGTCACCAGTCAGAATGTTGATAGCTAATCCATGTTGCCTTCTCGTAAGATGTATATTAATATTTCCAGAATGTAATTTGTTATAAGTAATATGAAATTCTCTAAAATATGCTTTTATCTAGATGATATATACTTATACTTTTTAATAATTCTTTAAGCATAGTATTCCTTTGATGAAAAATTTAGAGAAATACCTGAATGTCTTTAAATCATTTTTTGTGATTAAATAAAATATCTAAAACTCAAACATGTGAACTGAGTATAAGGGAAATACCTTAAATAGGTTACTCTATTAAATAAATCACATTGACTAAAATCTCAGAAGAAATAATAATTGAAAAGGGAAATAGAAAAATAATCATTCTAGTAAGTATAATTAATCCTTAAATGATAAGAATAAATAGATAAAAATTTTAAATTACTATATTGGGATCTGAAAACCCAAATTGATATCAGTAGTTCTTTTTGACTTATTACTTAGGAGAATATATTTATCTGCTTCTAGAATCTAGCAAATGAAAAACAAAATATTAGAATGCTTATTTTTATTAAAGGTAATTATTTAATAGAATAACAAAATTATTATATACTTATGTTTTTATACATAGGTCCATGCCAAAATATTTTTATAAGGTTTCAATTTATCAGGCTCAAGTAATTAATACACACACATAAAATTTTATTGTGGATACAATTTGGAATTTTTTTTAATTTTTTTTTAAAGTTTATTTTTGAGAGAGAGAGAGACAGAGCATGAACGGGGGAGGGTCAGAGAGACAGGGAGACACAGAATATGAAGCAGGCTCCGGGCTCTGAGCTGTCAGCACAGAGCCCGACGCGGGGCTTGAACTCACGAGCTATGAGATCATGACCTGAGTCGCAATCAGCCGCCCAACCGACTGAGCCACCCAGGCGCCCCTGGAATTTTTAATCAAATCTTTCTTTTTTTGATATTAAAAGTGTATATACTAAATGAACAAAGTTAAGAATTAAATTCAACACAACATATGTTTATTAAATGCTCCCTATGTGCAAGGCACATGACAGATGTTGGAATATAAACATGTATAAAATGAAGTCCTTTCTTCAAAGGGCTTAAAATTAAAAAGTCTAAAATCAGCATACAAATAGTTATAATGTAAAGCAAAAAAAAAAGGCAAATATTTTGAAATTGTTCAAGTAAATTTGGATCTTCAATGAGATATGTGCCTATTTCACATTGTTGAGGTTTCAAAAAGGAGTCATAAAGGAAGTAGCATTTGATTTGGGTTTTGAAGGCTGGATGGGATTTCTACAGAAGGAGATGTATAGAGAGAACACTCTCTGTGGATGACACAGTATGAGCAAATGACAAAGTGATAAGGCAGTGACTAGAAGATATATTCATTCATACACATACACAAAAGCTAAAGCATGGGGTATGCATTTGCATAGTGGGCAAAAATTCAAAAATTAGTGTTGTAATATTTTTATACATATTCTTAAAACCCAAGATGAGGAACTGGACTTTGTTTAAGGAGCAATAGGAAGCAGGAGGTAATTTTGAACACAGTTAACCTGTCTAGGCATATAGATTAGAATGCAGAGAGATTTTAGGCAAAGATTAATTTGGAGGTTATTAAAATAATCAAGAAAAGTGAGGATGATGACCTGAACTACATGGTTGTAGAAGAAATGGAAGGAATGACGTGAGAAATGTGGTAAAAGTAGAATCTAGCACACTTACCAGCCAATTCGATTAGGGATGGGCATGGAATGGATGAGATGAAGCCAAACTGACCTTAAGATTTTTGGTGGTATCATTATTCTAGTTTTCTGGGGAATTTCAAAATACTATGCCTTTGCTTCTTTTATTCATTTGTTTTTGTTTGCTTTTCCTTACATTGTACCAGGACATTAGTAGGGCTTTTCAATCTGGAGATTCATGGCTTTAAATCCAGGGAGAAATTTTCATATTTTGATTAATTTCTTATCTTAATTTCCACTGTTCTCTCTTTCTGGAATTGCTATTAGTTAGATATTCTGTTCCCCAGGTTTCCTTACACTATGTGCTTTTTGTGAATTTTTTAAAATAAAAACTCTTACAAAGATAGCTTCTATGTTTTCTTCTAAAAGCTTTATTTTTTTTAATTTTTTTTAACGTTTATTTATATTTGAGACAGACAGAGACAGAGCATGAACAGGGGAGGGGCAGAGAGAGAGGGAGACACAGAATCTGAAATGGGCTCCAGGCTCTGAGCTGTCAGCACAGAGCCCGACACGAGGCTCAAACTCACGGACCCTGAGATCATGACCTGAGCCGAAGTGGGACGCTTAACCGACTGAGCCACCCCGGCACCCCACTTCTAAAAGCTTTTAAATTGTGTTTTTAAATCAAATATTTCATCTACCCAGAAATGAGTTTTGCATCAATGTGGTGTAATGATCCAATTTTTCCCCATAAGGATGATTAATTTTTTTGCAACAGGTCTTAAAAAAAAATCCATCTTTCTCCTGATGGTCTTCAAGCCACCCCTCTCAAATATCAAGTTTCCATATGTATATAAGTCTATTTTGAGCTATTCTAATCTATTGATCTGTGCATTTATCCCTACACTGATATCCCACTGAGTTAATTATTATAGCACTACAAAATCTTGTTATGTGGCTCAGTACTTCTTATACAGGTATAGGAATGTATGTGATACAGGTACTGTGATGTTCTTCCTTAGGAGTGTCTTATATATTCCTTTGAAATGTATTTCAAATACATTTTAAACAATCTTGTCAAGTTCCTTGAGAAACCTTTCCTTAAAAAGTCATTAAATTTACAGATGAAGTTGGGAGAATACAGACTTGAGAAGCTTCCTATTCATCAACATAGTACATTTTTCCATTTACTTAGGTTTTGTAATAACTTTCCATATATGGCAAAACCTTGGATTGTGAGTAACTTGTTCTGGGAATGTTCCACAAGACGAGCAAGAATTTCTAATAAATTTTAACTTGATAAATAAGCAATATTTATAAGAGCTGATGGTTCTTCTCCCTCTCTCTCTCTCTCTGCAGGATTGTGAGTGGTCACCTCTGATGCTTGGATGCTAGGTCTCAGGCTGAGTGTTTGGCAGAAATTGGTGATTTTTCAGAACGTTGGAAGGTGCTCACAACTGGTACTAGTGTATTTTTTGTCACTTCAAATCACCTATGTACAGTCCTTTGCTTTTCCATACAAGAGTAGGTTTAGGAATGCTTTGCTTCATTCTAGGTCAGGCTGCCTGCAGATATGGACCCTTTCCTCTGCTGCCTTATTGCCAGTTACATTAAGTACAGTATATGACAAGGGTTTTTTTAATACTGTACTGTAGTCAACATCCGTGCAAGCATATACAATGGCCCCCATTGTATATGGCCCCCATTGTAGAAAAAGTCTGAAAAGAAAGGTGGAAAGAAGGAGATGATTACAGTGGAAGTTAAGAAGGAAATCATCAAAAACTACAAATGAAGTATGTGAGTGGCCAAAATTACAAGATTTTATAAGAAGTCTATGGGGCACCTGGGTGGCTCAGTCGGTTAAGCGTCCGACTTCAGCTCAGGTCACGATCTCATGGACTGTGAGTTCAAGCCCCACGTCGGGCTCTGGGCTGACGGCTCAGAGCCTGGAGCCTGTTTCAGATTCTGTGTCTCCCTCTCTCTGACCCTCCCCCATTCATGCTCTGTCTCTCTCTGTCTCAAAAATAAATAAACGTTAAAAAAAAATTAAAAAAAAAAAGAGTCTACATCAACCATTTGCACAATATTAAAGAAAAAAGAAGAAAGAAGGAGGCTAGATGCAGAAAAAGGAGTCACAAGCATAGCAAAGCAATGTCCACGTGTTCTGGAAGATGTAGAAAAATTGCTTTTGGCTTGGATAAACGAGAAGCAACCAGCAGATAATATTGTGACTGAGAACTCTATCTGAGAGAAGGCAAAGGCCTTGCACACCAATCTTTTAACTAAACTGTCAGGTACATGAACAGAAAATGAAGAAGGCTTCACGGCAAGCATGGGACGGTTTGATAACCTTAAGAAGAGAAGTGGCATCCACTGTGTTGTGAGGCAGGGAAAGGCTGCGAGTTCAGATGCTAAGGCAGCTGAGGCATTGACTACCGAGTTCCAGAAGCTCATGATTTCTGAGTGTTGCCTGCCAGAGCAAGTTTTTAACTGTGATGAGACGAGACTTTTTTTGAAAGAGATGCCAAAGAGGACCTACATTACAGAAGAAGAGATTGCAATGCCCGGTCACAAGCCTATGAAAGACTGTCTCACACTCTTGTTTTGTGCTAATGAGGATGGAGGATGGAGGAACCCCTCACTTCAAATGAGATTAGAGAGATGTGTAAAATGTGGGAAACAGTGCAAAATTTTGTAGAAAAGCACCACAGGAATAAGGCTGCTGCAGTGAGAGTGATGAATCTCTTTAATGACAGTGCAATGTCACATCTCGGCAAGATCCTCAAAAGGAGATAAAAGCAAGTGTCACTGGATAGGTTCCTTGTTAAAGCTGCACAGAAAGAAAAAGATTCCATTGGGCCAATAGATAGCAGTGATTCCACTAGTGATGGTGAGAGTTGTCCTACACAAATAACCCTCTTCTTTCTTGTCTCCTTCACACCAGTCACGAAGCTTTTCAAAGGTAAGTGTAGGGTAATTTGTTTATTTTTCTTTATATTTTGTATTTTCTTTATTATTTTGTATTATATTACAGTATTGTAATCACTTTTATATGAATATTTTGGGGTTGTGAAAGAAACCATCTGAGTTTCCATTATTTCTTATGGGGAAATTCACTTTGATATACAAGTGCTTTGGATTACAAGCATGTTTCTGGAACAAATTATGCTTGCAAACCAAGGTTTTACTGTACTTTTATTTATACTTCTTTTATTAGATTTATCTCTATGTATCTCATATTTTATTGTCAATTATATAGTAACTTATAAATAATTTTACATTTTCTAATCACTGCTGGCACATAGAAATGCAATCACTTTTAATATAATGATCTTCCAACAGTAGGTAGTCAAAATCTGTTATAAATTTTATTATTTGCCTATAGATTTTTTTGTATGTTAATGTCATCATCAAATAATACCAGTCGTTGACATTTTTTCATTTTATTAATTTTCTATCACTAATGTTTCTCACATGTCCCATCAAATCCAATGCCTAATCACTTCAGTTTTCAAATTTAGAAGTGCATATGATAGGTTTATTATCATATTTTTTGTTCTTTAAAACTCCATCCATCCTCCTCTTCCAATCTTTATCAATCCATTCCACACCAAACTTTATCTACCTTTGTTCCCTTTTGCCCTTAAATAGGAGTGGAATTATGAGATGTCCTTGTCTTTTCCCTGAATTTGATTGAAATGTTTCTAAGATGATAACAGTGAATGCAATGTTTGTCCTATATTTTGAGTAAATACTCTTAAATTAGATTAATGAAGTCTCCTACTATTGTTAGGTTCTTAGCAACTTTTATTGAGGATGGGTAAGACTCTGTGCCCAATTACAACGTGTAGGTTTTTCCCCTGCACATCCAAGCAATTTTCCAATACCAGCTGGATATCCTACAATTCATATCAATTCTGACATTATCTATCAGGTGGTAGTGTCAGATCCCACATGGTAAGGGCTCAGTGCTACATACTGCCTCCCCTGTACACTTCAGATACCACATTCAAGTCAACGTTGTCACCTGTGCTTCTGAACTGAGTGGGTATAGATAAGAGGTTCCAGTGACCCCTCCTTGGGTTCAATTAATTTGCTTGAGCAGCTCAGAAAACTCAGAAACATTTTACTCACTAGATGAACAATATATTGTAAAAGGATGTAACACAAGGAGAGACAGATGGAAGAAATGAGAAAAGTGTGCAGAGATTCCATGCCCCCTCTTTGCATTCCACTCTCCTCAAATCTACATGTGCTTGTCAACTTGGAAGCTCTCCAAATTCTGTCCTTTTGGGTGTTTATGGAGGCTTCATTACAAAGGCACAAATGACTAAATCATTGGTCACTGATGATTGAACTCAATCTCCAGCCCCTCACCCTTCCCCAGAAGCCAGGGAGTGGGACTGAAAAGTTCCAACCCTCTAATCACGTGGTTGGATCTCCAGGCAACCAGCCCCCTTAGTTGTTTTCCAAAAGTAACTTCATTAACATAACAAAAGGCTCCTTGATAGCTTTTATCACTTAGGAAACTCCAAGGGTTGTAGGAACCCCTGTCAAGAATAGAGAGACCAAATATATATATTTATTATGTCACAATATCACAATGAGTGTTGAGTTTTAGGAAATGCTTTTGTTATTGTTAATTTGTTTTGCACTTAATGATACTACTGTATGTCTTTCTCCCTTCACATGTTAACATATAAATTATATTAATGTATTTTCTAATTCTCCATTATCTTAGTTCTTACAGGGAGAATTTAGGAAGGGAGATAAGTTGAGTGCACAATCAATTTGACATTGTCAACCAAAAACTCAGGGTTAATATTTATTAAATGATAAGGATTCAGATAAACCAATAATAAAATACTAAGACCTTAATTACCTGGATACTTGTCAATACAGATGATTTACAAGAGACTAGCAAACATGCGGAGAAAGTTTAACTTCACAGCTATTTTAAAAATGAATATTAATAAAATGATTGTTGAAAATGGAATTTTTAAAGTATCAAATTAGATTTTTTTAAACATTAGAAGATATACAGATAATGTAGTACCATACACACCTACTATGAGTGGAGAGGTAAACTGACACAATCTTTCTGAAAGCCTAATTGTCGGTAAATATCTAAGCTTGTGATTGCAATTCTAAAATCAAGCAAAGGAATCAATTTGAACAATAGGAAAAGTTTTATGTACAAAGATGTTCAATGCAGTATTACAGTATCAAATATTGGTAGCAAATTAAATGTTCAACATTGATAGAAGGTAAATGTAGGTAGCAAATCAAAGAATACAAGAAATATTGAACAGTGTGGGGTTGTTTTAGTAATGTTGGGGACTATTCATTTGAAAGATTAGAAATAGTCTTCCTCACATAATGAAGTCATTAAGTATATATAGGAAGATATATTTCTTAACATCTATCTACCTATCTATCTATCCATATACACTATATTTTTTATATTTAAAGGAGCTGGAAATAATATGCTCTTAACTTCATAAAAATTTGGAAAAAAAGAGGAGAATATACACTGAAATATAGCACTCTTTGCCTCTGAGTGATAATAGAGTATTTGTTCTTTTTTCCTATATGATTGTCTTCCTGAAAAAGTCTATATGAAGTGAACATTATTTTCTAATTATAAAATAAACTTAAAAATACACAAGTCTTATTGAGCAGTAAGCAAGCCCATTTTATATTTCAGAGTGAAAGAGCATACACATTTTAAGTTTCTATGGGAATCAACATAATTTAATATGTAAATGTTACTATATTAAGTGTCAAATGACCATATTAGTGCCTGGGAAGGCACTTCATTCGGAAAACGTCTGAAAAAGCTAGCCAGTAAAAAGTGCTGATGAAATAACCTCTATCTTTAAAATGTTGTTATCCCCAGAATTCGTGATCCCCAAAGACCACTAGGGAGCCAAGTCCGATGCAAAAGAGCCTTTATTCGAGCTAGCTCGAGCTCAATCCCCTACCTGCACTGACACAGCGGTGAGATACTGGGGAGAGAGAGCGAGTTTCAAAAGGACAAAGGTTTTATTGGGCCCTAGGGGCAGTTGGTGAGGTAATGGCTGTGGCCTCAGCTGATTGGCTGGGGAAGGGTCAGAATCCTGTTAATGTTAAATTAAAAAAAAGTGAGTTTGTCCACTCTAACCAACCACTAATGATGACTGATATATTATTACAACATTATTAGATGGAATAAAGTCATAACTTTATAATTAGGCTATCCATAACCTATTAAACTTATATATTCAAAATGAGTCAACTCTTGACCATGAAATGGCAAACATTCCTTTTGTTATATGTATTACCTTGAAGAAACTGGCTTTCAAGAATGCTTAATAAAACTTCAAATATCTTAGCAATGACTTGGAAATTCTATAAATTATCTGATCACAAGAATGAAAATAAAGTAATGGAAGATGATATTTTTTGTGAATTTTGATTTAGATGTTAGTCTAGAATTTAAAAAAACACTAGAAAAAAAACCAGATCTGAAAATAACGATAAAGAAGATCTGAAAATAAAGACAAAGAAAATCTGAAGATAAAGACAAAGTCAACTGTACCACAGGTAATGGATCTTAAGAAAGCTTGTGTTTTTGTATGATGAAATTATCATTCCCATTTAATTCTTAGGATAGGAGGTTTACTGTGTTAGAATGATCAAAGCAGCATCAAAGTTCTTCTACAACCTGGCAAAATATAAAGCCAGCCACATGGTTTGCTCTAATTTTTAAAAGCCTAAAGAGAAGGGAAGCTTCCTGACTAGTAAAGAGTTAGGAGTTCTAACCTAAGCACACATCTGAGTGACTGTTTTAAATATCAAAACTTGAATACCAAAACAATCTTCTACTCTCAATATATAAAATATAGAGCAGCAGCCAAGTTTTTAAGTGTGACTACAGTATCCATAAATCTCTTTACAGCAATCCATCCTAGTTATAAGTACTACATAAAAAGTTCTTGTGTAGCAGATATATTGGGTATCAAGACTTGGTATTTTCATTTTGTAACAGGAATTACTACACACAAGGGACAAAGGAACAAAATTGACACATAAATGAACAAGCAAAGGACAAATAGAAAAAAAAAAAAAAAGCAACAGGGTCTTAAGACAAGTTCTTGTTTTTGTTTTCATTAAACTTCCCAAGGGGCACCTGGGTGGCTGTCGGTTAAGCATCCACCTTCGGCTCAGGTCACCATCTCGTGGTCGGTGAGTTCAAGCCCCAAGTCAGGCTCTGTGCTGACAGCTCAGAGCCTGGAGCCTGTTTGGATTCTGTGTCTCCCTCTCTCTCTGCCCCTCTCCCGCTCACACTTTCTCTCTCTCTCTCTCTCTCTCTCTCAAAAACAAATAGAACATTAAAAAAAGAATTTTTTTAATTTTCCCAAAACTCATGCTTCATGTTCACTGAGGGTATGGAAGGAAGAATGACATGTATTTACTCCTTTTATTAGTGCATACACTACAAGATCTGAAAAACCAAAGCATAGGTAGGGAAGACAGGTTGAAGCATTCTTCCTCCCTTTTCTTTGTCTCTGAGTGTGGGTGTCTGTGTGTGTCTGTTTCTTCCTTCTCTTTTATTTTCACATTTTGAATAAGGGAATGTTAAAATTATATTCTATTTCTTTTGAGCAAGGTCAAACCTCAGTAGTATTTCTACTCAAAAGACTTGAGTGATAGAGGAGTAGATTTGAGTAAACTTTGACATAGGTATAGAAATGACACAAAATAGATTCCAGAAATGGATTGACGTAAATATAGTAATCATATAATAAAAAAAAATGGGGAGGGTGGTGAGAATGGCTGTTTAATAGTGTTCTTGCAGGGGTAAGTGGGTGGCTCAGTTGGTTAAGCGGCTGACTTCAGCTCAGATCATGATCTCATGGTTCGTGGGGTCAAGCCCTGTGTTGAGCTCTGTGCTGACAGCTTGGAGCCTGGAGCCTGGTTTGGATTCTGTGTCTCCCTCTCTCTGCTCCTCCCCCACTCATTCTCTCTCTCTCTCTCTCTCTCTCTCAAAACTAAAAAAACATTTAAAAAAATTAAAAAATACTGTTCTTGGCATAATTGTCTATATATCCCAAAGAGAAAAATATTTTTACCTCAAGCTACACGCACACAAAATTATCTTCCTATAAGCAAAGATATAATAATCTGTTAATTTTTTTAAAAAGTTGGAAAATATTGTTATACTTTTAGAATGAAAGAGGCCTTAAGGGAAAAAAAAAGGAACTATGAAGTAATAGATAACTAGATTCAAGTATATAAAATTACAAAATTTATGAATGCAAAAGATACCATAAGCTAACAAGGAAGACAAGTAGTCAAAAGGCAGTCCTAAGAATAAATGTTATATATCTCTACTATATGAGAAGCTTCTTATCATTTGCATAGTCAAAAACAATTAAAGAAATAAGAATGGGCAAAGATTGCATGCAACTTCGTGGAAGAAGAAATACAAACAGGTAACAGAAAATATACAAAGGTTCAGAAAAGTGGAAATTAAAGCAAGGACTTTCCTCTTTTTAACTGATAGGACAAAATTTAAAAATTGGTAATATCTAATGCTTGTATTGTGGAAATGGGAATTTTCATGCATTCTTGGTAGATATATGAATTTATACCACTTGATTGAAAAGTGACGTAGCCATTTCAATTGAAATTAAAAATGTGCATACACTCAGCCAATGGTCCCACTTTGGAAACTAACCCATTAAGATTAAACTCTAGCATGTAAGTTGGGTGTTCTTGGTACAACCAAAGTTTTTGTTATCATTATCAATAACAAAGATAGAAAGGCAATCTGAATAACCCAAAACAAGGAAACAATATAATGTATTTGGAATATCTATTCTATGAATGCTATATGTTACTACTATGCAGTTATGTAATATTAGGGGAAAATGTTTATACATACTGTTAGTGAAAAGGCTACGTACTACATGATTTCAATTACATGAAATTCTGGAAAAGGCAAAACTATGGAGACAATAAAAGATCAGTGGTTGCCAGGGGTGACAGGAGCAGAAGGGATAAATAAGCAGAGCACAAAGGATTTTTAGGGCAGTGAAAATACTCTGTATGACATTATAATGACAAATATATGTCATTATTCATTTAACCCCATAGAATGTACAACACCATAAGTGAACCCTGAGGTAAACTATGGACTTTGGATGATACCTATCAATGTAGGTTCATCCTTGGTAACAAATGTACCACCGTAGTTGGGGGTGTTGATAATGAAAAGGGCTATCCTACAGAGGATATATGTCAAATCTCTATCTTCTGTTCAATATTGCTCTAAAATCTAAAACTGCTCTAAAAATTAAATTGTATATTTAAAAAATAAAAACAACTGATGGAATGGAAGAAAATATTTGCAAACCATATATCTGAGAAGAGATTAATATCTGGAACACATGAAGAACTTCTATAATTCAACAAAAACAAATAATCTGATTAAAAAAAAAGCAAAGAACTTGAATTTCTCCAAGGAAGATATACAAAGACCAACAGGCATGTGAAAAGATGTTCAACATTGCTAATCATTAGGGAAATGCACATCAAAACCAGCATGAAATATTATGTCACACCCAAGAAGATGACTATTATTTAAAAATAGAAAATAGGAGCGCCTGGGTGGCTCAGTTGGTTTAGCATCCGACTTCAGCTCAGGTCATGATCTTGTGGTCACGAGTTTGATTCCCACATAGGGCTCTGTGCTGACAGCTCGGAGCCTGGAGACTGCTTTGGACTCTGTGCCTTCCTCTCTCTCTGCCCCTCCCCCCCACATGCTCTCCCTCTCTCTCTCTCTCTCTCTCTCTCTCTTTCTCCCTCTCTCTCTCTCTCTCTCAAAAATAAATAAGCATTAAAAAAATAGAAAATAACAAATGCTGGCAAGGATATGGAAAAATTGGAATACCACTGTGGTAGGAAGTAGAATTATGTAATCAGTAGGCAAAACTGTATGATGGTTCCTTAAAAACTTGAAAATAAAATGACCATATGATCCAGTAGTTCCACTTCTGGGTAATACCCAAAAGCATTGAAAGCAGAGTCTTGAAGAGACCCATGTTTATAACATATTCACAATAACCGAAAGGTATAGGTAACCTAATGATCCATTAGTGGATAAATGGATAAGTAAAATGTGTCATATGTGTACAATGTATTATTATTCAGCCTTAAAAAAGGAAACTGTGGCACATACTATTAAATTTTGAGAATATTATGTTAAGTTAATAAGCCAGTCACATACACACACACACAAAATACTGTATGATTCCACCTATGAGGTGCTTAGAATAGTCAAGTTCATACAGACAGAAAGTACAATGGTGACCGCCAGGGACTGGGGGGAGAGAAAATGGAGAATTGTTGTTGACTGGGTTTTGCAAGACGAAAAGCATTCTGGAGATTGGTGCCACCATAATGTGAATATATTTAACACTATGGAATTGTACACTTAAAAATGGCTAAGATGATAAATTTCATGTTTGTGTATATTTTGCCACAACTAAAATTTTTAAAATTAATCTTAAAAGATATTATTGGTCCCTGGATACTTTAAATAGGAAAATCTTTGTCATACTAGAAAAGATCCAGTGCTGAAGCTGAGAATCTGGTTTTGTTCTTATTTTGATCTCTGTACTCAATTTTGCACTAAAGGTAGTTTCATATTTAAATGGTAATCTAGTAATCTATATTCTGAAAGTTTAGCTCCATATCTTGAAAGTTCTCTGAGTTGTGGCCAGAGGAAAGTGACATCAAAAATCTTTTATAGCTCATCCACATTGAACTTATTTGACAACTCAATAGTTGGCATTTTAAAAAGAGAATATAAGTCTGAATAGACATTTAAATATGTACAATGTATGCATTGGTGATTTACTTAGTTCTACAGTTATACCCATTGCTTCCTATCTTTCATGATACACACAGATATAAATCATCCAGCTCTGACCTATAATATTTCATTACCTTTTTAGATTCTACTACTGATAAAGACACAGAGATGTGAACTTCTATATCAGATACACTTATTTTTAAATAAAGAATTTCCAAAATCATAAAAAAATTCAACCCAGTGAAAAATCTACATATATTACCTTGATACACAATATACCTGATAGTGCTGAAAGTGTTTAGATCAGAATTTAGAACATGCATATATTTGGTTGTTGTTGCGCTGTTCTTTTGTGTTTTCTTTTTTTTTTTTTTTAAATATAAATCCACGTTAGTTAACATATAGTGTAATAATGGTTTCACGAGTGGAATTTAATGATTCATCACTTACATATAACACCCAGAACTCATCCCTACAAGTGCCCTCCTTAATGTCCATCACCCATTTAGCCCATGCCCACACCCAATACCCTTCAAAACCCCTCAGTTTGTTCTCTGTATTTAAGAATCTCTTATGGTTTGTGGGGCACCTGGGTGGCTCAGTCGGTTAAGCAGCCGACTTTGGCTCAGGTCATGATCTCGCGGTCCGTGGGTTCGAGCCCCGCGTCGGGCTCTGTGCTGACAGCACAGAGCCTGGAGCCTGTTTCAGATTCTGTGTCTCCCTCTCTCTGACCCTCCCCTGTTCATGCTCTGTCTCTCTCTGTCTCAAAAATAAATAAAACGTTCGGGGCGCCTGGGTGGCGCAGTCGGTTGAGCGTCCGACTTCAGCCAGGTCACGATCTCGCGGTCCGTGAGTTCGAGCCCCGCGTCAGGCTCTGGGCTGATGGCTCGGAGCCTGGAGCCTGTTTCCGATTCTGTGTCTCCCTCTCTCTCTGCCCCTCCCCCGTTCATGCTCTGTCTCTCTCTGTCCCAAAAATAAATAAAAAACGTTGAAAAAAAAATTAAAAAAAAAAAAATAAATAAAACTTTAAAAAAAAATTAAAAAAAAAAAAAAAAGAATCTCTTATGGTTTGCTTCCCTCTCTTTTTTTATGTTATTTTTGGTTCTCTTCCCCTATGTTCATCTGTTTTGCTTCTTAAATTCCACATGAGTAAAATCATATGATATTTGTCTTTCTGTGACTTATTTCACTTAGCATAATACATTCTAGTTTCATCCACATTGTGGCAAATGGCAAGATTTCATTCTTTTTGATCACCAAGTAATATTCCATTGTTACACATACCACATCTTCTTTAGTCGTCAGTCAATGGAGATATGAGCTCTTTCCGTATTTGGCTATTGTTGATAGCACTGCTATAAACACTGAGGTGAATGTGTCCTTTTGAATCAGCATTTTGGTATCCTTTGGATAAATACCTAGTAGTGCAATTGGTGGGTCATAGGATATCTCTATTTTTAATTTTTTGAGGAACCTCTGAACTTTTCTCCAGAGTGGCTACATCAGTTTGCATTCCCACCAACAGGGCAAAAGTGTTCTCCTTTCTCCATATCCTCAGCAACATTTGTTGCTTCTTTAGGTGATAATTTGAGCCATTCTGCCAGGTGTAAGGTGGTATCTCATTGTGGTTCTGATTTGCATTTCCCTGATGATGAGTGATGTTGAGCATTTTTTCCTGTGTCTGTTAGCCATCTATACACCTTCTGTTCATGTCTTTTGCCCATTTCTTCACTGGATTATTTGTTTATAGGGTGTTGTTTGATAAATTCTTTATAGATTTTGGATACTAACCTTTTATCTAATATATCATTTGCAAATATCTTCTCCAATTCTGTCTGTTGCATTTTAGTTTTGCTGACTGTTTCCTTTGCAGTGCAGAAGATTTTTATCTTGATGAGGTCCCAATAGTTCATTTTTGGTTTTGTTTCCTTGCCTCATGTGACATGTCTAGTAAGAAGTTGCTGCAGCTGAGCTCAAAGAAGTTGTGCTTGTTTTCTCCTGTAGGATTTTGATGGTTTCCTGTCTTATTATTAGCTCTTTCATCCATTTTAAGTTTATTTTTCTGTATGGTGTAAGAAATTGGTCCAGGTTCATTTTTCTGAATGTTGCTATCTAGTTTTCCCAACACCATTTGCTGAAGAGACTGTCTTTTTTCCATTGGAAATTCTTTCCTACTTTGTCAAAGATTAGTTGGCCATACATTTCTGGGTCCATTTCTGGGTTTTCTCTTCTGCTTCACTGATCTATGTGTCTGTTTTTTGTGCCAGTACCATGCTGTCTTGGTGATTACAACTTTGGCTCCAACTTTGACTTTCTTTTTCAACATTACTTTGACTATTCAGGGTCTTTTCTGGTTCCATACAAATTTTAGAATTGTCTGTTCTAGCTCTGTGAAGAATGCTGTTATTATTTTGATAGGGATTGTACTGAATGTGTAGATTGCTTTGGGTAGTATTGACATTTTAACAATATATTTTCTTCTAATCCAAGAGCATGTAATGTTTTTCATTTCTATCTTCTTCATTTCTTTCATAAGCTTTATAATTTTCATCATACAGATCTTTTACCTCTTATCACCAAACAGGTTTATTCCTAGGTATTTGTGGATTTTTTTGGGTTTTGTTGCAATTGTAAATGGGATCAATTTCTTGATTTTTCTTTCTGGTGCTTAATTATTGGTGTATAGAAATGCAACTGATTTCTGTACATTGACTTTTTATCCTGTGACTTTGCTGAATTCATGTATCAGCTTTAGCAGTTTTTTTGGTGGAGTCTTTTGGGTTTTCTGTGTGGAGGATTATGTCATCTGCAAATAGTGAAGTTTTACTTTTTCCTTGCCGATTTGTAAACCTCTTATTTCTTTTTGTTGTCTGATTGCTGTGGCTAGGACTTCTAGTACTATGTTGAACAACATTGTTGAGAGAGGATATCCCTGTCATGTTCCTGACCTCAGGGGAAAGCTTTCAGTTTTTCCCCATTGATGATGACATTAGCTGTGGGCCTTTCATATATGGCCTTTATAATGTTGAGGTATGCTCCTTCTATCTCTACTTTCTTGAGGGTTTTTATTAGGAAAGAATACTGTATTTTGTTTAATGCTTTTTCTGCATCTATCGAGAGGATCATGTGGTCCTTGTCCTCTCTTTTATTAATGTGATGCCTCACACTGATTGGTTTGTGGATATTGAATCAGTCCTGCAACCTCGTAATAAATCTCACTTGATCATGGTGAATAATTATTTTAATACATTGTTGGATTCGATTTACTAGTATCTTGCTGAGAATTTTTGCATCCATATTCATCAATGAAATTGGTCTGTAATTCTTTCTGGTGGGGTCTTTGGTTTTGGAATCAAGGTAATGCTGGCCTCATAGAATAAATTTGGAATTTTTCCTTTCATTTCTATATTTTGTAACAGCTTCAAAAGAACATGTATTAACTCTTCTTTAAATATTTGGTAGAATTCCCCTGAGAAGCCATCCAGCCCTGGACTCTTGTTTGTTGGGAGATTTTTGATCACTGATTCAATTTCTTTACTGCTTATGGGTCTGTTCAAATTTTCTATTTCTTCCTGTTTCAGTTTTGGCAGTTCATATGTCTCTAGGAATTTATCCATTTCTTCCAGCTTCCCCAGTTTGGTGCCATATAATTGCTCATAGAGTATATATTTGATATATTAACTCTTTCAATGTAAATATCTCCATGAAACCTTTTAACAAGTATATATCAGAGACCTAAAGAGTTTATGTTATGCTAGTTTTGCAAAGTTGCAAAAATACTGATAAATGGGCTTGGGACTAAAACTCAGTTTGTGATTCTAAAACCTAAACTCTTTGTATTGAATAGAATATATTGCCACCAATTGTTAACAGTTAAATTAAGTTTTGGAAATGAGCTATGATTTGGAAGTATTGTATAGAGGTACTTTTTTTTACATTAAATCACTGATGATAATATGAAAGCTAATAAGCAACTAATAAATATGAAATATGAACATAAATATGAAAAATATATTCATATTTCATATAACTATATGAAATAAGTGTATTTCATATAAATATGAAAACTAAAAAGCAACCACAATATGTGTACATATAATAGAATCATCAAAATTCTACACTATAATCAGGCATTTTATGATTATAAAACAAAAACAAAAACAAAATGAAAGTTCATGTTAAAAAAAAAGAAAAGAAAACAGAAAGACAGACTCCAGTATAAGTTCTTCAATCTCATCTCAAAATGTTTCACAAAGAATCACTTGAAAAACAACTTCAAAGCCATGGCAATTCCATTGCTGTGTTTTATGTGTCATAAAGCCTCCTGTTTCGAAATTTTTAGATCTCTAATTTTCATTCCTAGATAATAACTGAAAGACAAATTACTTTCAAGCAGCAGCTCAGCTCTATTCACCTTCTTCAAAATGATTTGAAATGGTCTAGGACATTCCAGAGTACAGGATGTTGATGATGTCTACTTCTAAATGTTTGCTCATTCCATCATCTGAGGCATTAAGGTACGCTGTGCTCATAATTTTAGTGCATGACATTCGACCACATCCTGGTATGTGTCTTTAGAGTAGCTTTCAAGATGGACACTATTCTCTGGACAAAGATTGCTAAATATCTTTATTTTCAAGTTAGTTTTGTTTGTTTTATTTTAGTTCTTAACTGATACCCTTGCTGAATATATATGAATATAACCAGTGAGCACTTAGGAGATCTGCTGTCTAGGCTGCACATTGTCTGCAAGTCCCACAAGTGGAACTCTACCAAAGAGCTTTTTCACTGCCCCCCAAATAGGAAGTGTATAAAAATATTTTATTGGGAAAAGGCAAAAAACACAAATATATAGGCCAAGTTCAGAAATTACACACAAATTCTTTGGTTATTTTCTCTTATAGATGTGTTTCAACAAGAGAGATGATTAAATATAGTACATGTTTGATTCATCCACTGGCTGATTTTATTTGTAGCAGAGCAATTTTTGTAATATTTATTCTTTTTTGGTGAAACTTATTCTTGAAACCACAATCTACTTGTATTATTTATAATACTGAGTCCAAATTAATGATTAAATAAAGATCGTGACACTTTAAAAGTCCTTATGTTGTCTTTCACTTCTGAAAATGTTTTTAAGTTCTTGCATTTTATTAGATGCTTCCATCTTTTCAGTTATGCCTATAATTCCAGAAATGTAGTTTACAAAGATCGTTCTAAGAGAAATATAAAAATGATTCACAACTGTCAAAATAAAATTTCAAGAGTACTGGCACTTATGAGCTACAGTTGATATTCCAAACAATGATACAGAACTGCAGTTATTTCTCTTCTATATGATAAAATAATAAAAACAAAACAAAGAAGTAATTATAGCAAAAAAAATTATGGACATTGGTTTTGCTTCCAAGAGAAAGAAATCTGTACTAAATAACTTGAGATCTTCAAGTACTGATCTTGCGCACAATTTGATACACATATACTAACAAATTTATTTCAGCTGTGATAGTAGCAGCACCAGGAACAGCAGCAATGGCGAGGTCGGCTGCTGCTGCTGCTGCTACTGCAAAATCCAGTGTCTCAAAACACTTTACCCTGGCATGTTCCATTCCCTCTCCTTTCCTTCCCTCCCTTCCTCCCTCCCTCTCTCTCTGTCTCTGTCAGTCTGCTTCTCTTCCTAGCAGCTCAGATGATATAACGAGAGGCTCTTACTGGCACTATATTGTAGAAGAATTTGTAGAAACACTGATGAAGAATTTTCCACGACTCTTGGATTCATCACCCAAATCAGAAAGGTATCACAGAGAGAAGAGAAAATTGGTGGCAGGAGTTGTCAATATGCTGTTGAATTCCTCATCCCACCCATTTAGGAGTGGATGGGTGGGTGGGTAGGGCATGTTCTTTTAATAAGTCTTTAGAAAAGGGGCATTAAAAAACACTGTTTTTGAAATGTATTTGACATCTGCTTAGGATAATGGGATTAGCCTATACTGCTAGACTTAGAAGAGATTAGAAATGAGAAAGTTTTTCTCATAAATCAGGTTTGTGTTAGAAAAGAGAAAAAAACAGATTGAAGTTGTGTTGAGTCTTGTCTAATAAATCCAAGGAAACATCAGCAGAAAGAGTCTAAAAGGTTCCTCAGTGGTTGCAGGAGAATCGGTGGACCATTTGGAATGAGATAGGTATCTGCCTAGATCAAGAAAAAGAGATCCAGGAGAGAATGCCTAGATTTCACAGAAGCATAAATAGATTCAGCTTTACATATCTGTCAGCTTAAAGGGTTTGAAGCCAATTTATTATCCAGTTTGGCTAAGTATTTTCTAATTCAATCTCTTCTCCTTTTCCATATTTCCCTCCCTGTGAAATTCAAAACCACAGCAGGAAGGTAGGGAGATAAGAAGGAAAGAAAAGTTCTAAACAAAGGAAAAGAGATGTCAATCACACAATGTCCTCTTTCATACTGTAGGTTCAAGTTGCAGGAAAGAAGGAAAAACAATTGCAACCAAGTGAATTTCACAGTTTGGAGGTTATAAGCAGTACTGACTGGGACAATTTAATTTCTTATTTGAGATTTGTTTCAGGATAAAATGACTATAGTATAACATTGTGTCTTTTTTCTAAAGGTGGGCAGAAAAGTCATGAGCCTGCTTGAGTTTTTAACCCAAGGGTAAGGGAACGTTGCCCTTGAGTAAAGTTTAAAGGGATGGTAAAAGGCAAACTCCACACATTGTGCGTACTCAGCATATTAGCTATATGTACATTTTACTTCACCTAGTAGCCAGTGAAAATAGGCAGTATTCCTTAATATCTTAGATAGAAAATCCCCCCCCTTCTGAGTCATTTAGTTATCCCTTAATCAATCACTCTGGCCAAGCTAGTACTCTCATCAGGTATGGATAAATTTTCCATTTATTCAGGAAAAAAACAATCTGTTGCCATAAGAAAGGTGGAAAGACAAGAAAGATGACAAAAACAGCAAATGTCCATGAGAATAAGTATCATCATAATATCCTGAGTGTATCAGTGAGTAACTAGATGCTCAAATGTCCTACAGTAAGCACATAAAAGAAAGGACATTATTATGCCCTGCTACTGTGGTCTTCTACATGGCATCTATCTAGTGAAATGTTTGTAATGATTTATATAAAAAGCACATTTAATAGAATTGCTTATAATTTCCATATTTTCCTAAATTAAAATTAAAATTCTCCCTACCATCAAGGGATCTCTAAGAATTCAAGGGATCAAAATTATAATTCAGATTATATCATGTTAGAATTTATATTTGAATTAATCTTACATATACCTTGACTTCATATCATAATCAAATGTTTGTCTTCTGTCCCTACGTGAGTTTACATTAAAGATCATGAATATCTTTTCCCATCTTTATCACTAGAAAATGTATATACAAAACATTCATATGCATTATCAATGTTATATATGTATATACACATATAGTAGGACTTCTTACATGTCACCAAGAAAATTTCTTTCAAGTGAGAACATAATTTCCTGATGATATTCAGGTTAAAATATTGGCTAGCTAGAAGGCCTTTATTTTTATTCCCTAATTTTCCCACAGAAAAATATTAAAACTAGGAAAGAAAATAAAGCCACCAAAGCAGGGAGAATCAGGATAAATGGCCAGGCATGTGCCTGAGACCAGAAGGAATTTCTGATAACTAAAGGTTAGATGGAGCCATTAAGCAAAATCATTTAGGAGAAAGTAATAAATTATGTCCATCAAAATTTAATTCACATTCTTACCTCAGAGACATGGTACCATCACTAAGTAAAGAAAAAAAAAAAGTCATTATTTTACTGAGTAGGAATGGTTTTCTAAGCAACTCAAAGCCATTCTCTGTTGCCTTCTAATACTACACTCAGGACTACAAATCTAATAATCAGCAGATCCCAAGACAAAATTTGCCTGGAAATAACAAATCAAACCCCAGAACGAAGTCAGTAGCAGAGGGAGATGAAAGCAAGAATAACCATGGGCAAAGTGCATACTCTCTGGGCTACATAGTCTTCATGATTGCTTCAAATTATCCTAAAATTAATTCCTATCTACATAATGACATAGCTGACCATGCAGTGAGAGTAGGAGTCTCTCAGTTCAGCATAGCTCACCAAATTAATGACTAAATAGCAAAGAGTCTTTTAACTGTAGACCTGGAAGAAAGATTCTAATAGCAAGCAGGTATTAGGGAAGTAGAGCAAGAAGGATCAATATATTGATGATAGGCAAGTATGACTCTTCATTAAATGGCGAACACAAAGTAGTAACATGTCAATTATACAAAAAAGGAGAACAATGCAGCTGGAATAAAATATTGTAGAAATAAAAATATTCTTGAATAATATGAACTATAGTAAATTTCAAATATCAGGTGAAATTTTTCTACATTTATATGATAATACTATTTATAAATCTATACTAATACATTTTAAAATTTGAACTAAGTAGAATATTATCTAAGGAAAAATGATCAAATTGTTAGAGACAGTTCTAAAATTTATGAAGGAATTTTTAAAAAATTGCCATAGAATTTCTGCCATTAGGAGGTTCATAGCTCAGGTTCATTCATTTAACCATGAATGTTTTTATTCTTTCAAATAACAGAAAAACTAAAAACTCAGATTTATTTACCCACTATTATCTATTATGTGCTAATGGATGCTAGGAGCTAAAAATAAAGTGGTGGGCAATAAAATCATGTTCTCTGTCCTCATGGAGTTTATAATCCTGTGTGTATAGAGACCATGGATCCAACTGCTTGTGGCTAAATATTAAGGAAACGTTGGAATAGCTAATGAGTTACATAATGACATACTTTGTACCACTGAGCTGGCCAAAGAAAAAGTAACATAATATTAGCCCATTTTATGTGCAGTTTAGTCAAAACTAAGATGAGAACTTTTAGAAAACCATAGAGAAATATTAAGGTACCTTAAAAAGTTATGATGATTAGAATACTCGTTTGATGTGTTGTTTTGGGGAAAATTCCCTATTATTTCCTATATCCTTTTAGTGAGAGCAGAAATAAAACAATAAGTAATGTATACTCAATTAGCAAGGAAAGGAAGGGAATCAATACTTTCCTGTCTTTTTATTTTCTTTCTTACTGAGATTCTGATTTTTTTAAGTTTTTATTTAAATTCCAGTATTGTTAACATACAGTATAATATTAGTTTCAGGTGTACAATATAGGGACTCAACACTTCCATACAGCACCCAGTTCTCAACACAATAAATGCACTTCTTAATCCCCATCACCTTTTTTTATAGTCCTATTTTCACAAGCAAAGTAGCAATAGAACAGTAACTATTCATGACAAATTTTGAGAAATAACATAATTTTCCACCTATCTAGTAAAAGAAGTCTTTAGGATCATACTTTTAAGTTTCCTTTTCATTATTTGTAATATTCTCTTGGAGACTGGGAAATCAATTTTATTTTATTATTGCTTTTGTCTCTCTCTATATGGCATTATTGATTTGTTTCTACTCCATTTATTCCTGAGCAGAGACTGCATGAGGACTGATTGTTTAATTTGTTGTTTGTCAAAAACATCACTAGTGGTGGTATCAGCAAGTCTTGGGGAATAGCATTTGCTAACTTAGGCTCAACTATGTGTTACCACTCAATTCCTTTAAAAAAAAAAAAGGCTAAATTTGTACAATAGCAGAGGTTGTTTTTTAGAGAATTATTTCATTTCAAAAGGTTGACCAGTTTATGCCAATTCATATGTGCCCTCTGAAGATTTATTAAATTATAAAATTATCAAGAGGTAAGAGTGACTTGTTTGCAGTGAAGAAGGGGTATACTACTTTAAGTGTACAAGCTTGAAAATGTTATAAATACAGTTAATAAATTCTACCAAACTTCCTCAGATTTACAACAAATTTTAAATACTATATACTATTTTAATATTTTGGTTTGTAACTTTACTAGACAAATTACTTCATATTCACATTATAATAGAATGTGTAGGATAGAGAGATTATTTAGATAAAATATATGCAATATATATGCATTATAGAATGTATACACACACACACACATATATATACATATATATGTATATGTATATATATGTATATATATATATATAACTTAAACACAATAGAGAAATATGAAGGTACCTTAAAAAGTCCTGATGATTAAAATGTCCATTCAATGTTTTATTTTTGGAAATATTCCAAATATGGAAACATTCTCTTATTCCCTAATCCTTTTAGTGAGATTGATATCATACTTTTCCTTGCTAAGTGAGGTTAAATTTAATATGTAATGTTAATATATAATATATTAACACACAATAATATATAATATATGTTATCTTAGGCTTTAGAATGTAAGATTCATGAAGACAGATTTTTGTCCATTTTGTTCAAAGCTGTATCCCTAATACCTGGCATTAAATTGGTACACAAATGTAGAAAGAAGTTTCATTATCCCCATCTCAGAAATAAAAATAACTACATACATATTAATTGATTTATGATTAGGATTTTAAGTGTATAACTTCTGATCTCATATGAAAAACATGAGGTTCAGATTAGAAATGATTTATTTTTGTGATCAAGTTTAAGATTAGGAGTTAGAATCAGTGATATCTCCATAATACATAAAAGGGATTAGTGTTTGACAGAAGTTGCAAGGGTACTTTTCTGGAAGATTCATTTGCATTGCAAAAATTTGTTTAAGATAATTGGCTTTAATAGGTTTGATGGAGATTCTTTAGGGGTAAAGCAGAGATAACCCTCCCCACCCCAACCAAAACCTTTTGACACTTACTCTCTTTTCCTTTAACTGGGAAACCAGACAGAGTGAGTATATACCATATTGGTAGGAATAACAAAATACATAGGCTGTTCCTTTCCACTCCATGAAAATCCCTTTAAGCTTTGAAGAAAGTGATATAGTAGCAAGTTTGCCTAAGAAAGAAGTGTGAATTACATACCAACAATGGATATAGTCCAGGTAGTATTAAGAATGAGTGCCAGAGTAACAAAGAGAGACATGCATTCTGGAAACTGGAAATCTACATTAGACTATGATGGTACTATATCATAGTTTACAAGAATGGTGGTTAGGCAGGTCTTTATTATTATTCAGTTTTGTCTAATTAGTATTTCTGGCAAGTAATTTTTAGTACCAAAATCCAGACTTGCTCACCAAGCCCAAAACCCAAGTAAGTAACTCTCTAAGAACTGTAGCACAAAATACTTCCCAAAGAGTATCTAATGCATTCTTCTGCAGTGTAATCTTGCTCTTCCTCCGTCAGGAGTTGGAGTCTAATCCCCCTGGCCTTTGAAACGAGGCTGGAATTTGTGACTTGCCTAACAAACAGAATGTAGCTGAAGGGATAATTTGGGACTTCCAAAGCTAGGTCATAAGCCTACAGGTTCTGCTTTCACCTCTTAGAGGGCTTGTTTTGGGGCACCCAATTGCCATGCTGTGAGAAGCCAGCAGGAACTTCCATCATGAGAGTGATCCTTCTTGGACATCTAGCTCAGTCAAGCCTTTAGATGATGCCGGCTCTGGTTCACGTGTTATTTCATCTCAATGAGAGACCCCAACTGAGAACTGCCCAGCCAAACCCAGTCAGCCCACAAAATCATTGGAGATAATTTTTTTTTTGTTTTAAGCCATTAAACATGTGGGTCTTTCAATACATAGCAATAGGTAATACATATAGGAACAAAGTGCTTTTAACTCATTAAGAATGTAAAATATGTCAGGGTATGAGAAAGCTGGACTAAATGAGTGCTTTCAGGGTATCAGCTCATTCAGAGAACAGCTCAACCATAAAATTTTAATATCATCCAAATGGGTGACCTGAGTATAAACACATGATTACAGGATGCACTGTGTTTTTAAATAAAATGCTATTTTCTTGTTAATCAAGTGGTTTGCATTCACTATAAGGAGCTTTCTGGCTAAAATCAATTTGAGGACTCGTGCTGTGGTAGTTGTTTTACTCTGTATTTTACATTCCCATTTGTTGTTAGGCAAGCGAGATAGCAGCCATAGCTCTCTCATTAGTAAGCTTTTTATAATTATAGTTGTTGCCATCCATCAACAGAGTGGTGTTATATATATATATATATATAAATGGGCCCTAAATATCTATCTTCATACATATGAGAGATGTAGGACAGAACATAATGATTCATTACTACGTTATTTACAATAATCAATTGAAATGTGTCACGTAACTGGACACAGGACATAACTAGGGAACCATCTGTTCTTATTTTCTTATTTCTCCCCCTTATCACAAATGTTCCTTCTCACCTGACCCAAAACTGCACATATCCCTTCTAGGGAGGATTAAAAAGTACTGATTACCTCAATGCTATGTCTATTCAAATAGTGGTCAATGATGGGATAAAGGAAAAAAATGAATGTGTGTGTGTGTGTGTGTGTGTGTGCGTGTGTGTGTGTGTGAGCGTATTTTTACATGTGTATTTGATCTAAGGATCAAATAGCATCTGATTATCTCAAAATTCAAACGGAAAACCCTCTCATTTTGTCTAGGAGGACATATAGAGAAATAGTGCCTGGACACCATTTTGAAATTCTACCTACAAGCTTTAGCATTATGGTAAACTGACAAAATTCATAAAGTTATACAACCTTAGATATGAGAAATTCTGCTTGCTCATACGCAAAGAATACAAAGAGTATACAAAGAATGCCAAGATATATAATAGATAATACAAAAATATATTAGGTAATTAGGAGTTAAGGAGAGCAAAAGGGTAATTTGCTATCTATTTTAGAGCATAGATTAAGACAGCTTGCTTCTGGCGAAGAAACTCTTTTTCCACATTGGTTCAGATAAATATTTTCCCAAAGAATTTATTCTGTTTACTATGATCCCTAAAAATGTAAAAGCTAAAAGCTATTCATCCCAAAGGCATCAATTATCTTCAACTATCTGAAAAGACTTTAAGTAGTATCTATTTATGAATATTTTAAAAAAGATGTGGAATATTAAAAAAGAAAAAGTAGGACATGACTCTGGCCTCACTAAGATTATAGAGCAAATCAAAAGACAAAGCTAGGTTGGACTAAATACTAAAGATACAAATATAAAAAGCGATAGTGCTATATCCAAGGAAAGTCTTTTAGACTGGAAATAAGGCTGGTTTCAGTTACAGGCCTCAGAACCGTGGAGGAGACAATCCCCGTGAGCCCTGAGAATTCCTGCACACTCTTGCTGAGTATACAAAGAATGCAAGGCCTTGATCACTCTTTACTTGGTCCATTTTCCAGGTCTTTTTGTTTTTATTTTGTTTTTGTCTTTTTGTGGGGAGCAGGGTTGAGGAATGAAGTTACATCTCTTCCCAAAAACAGCCATGCTTGCATTCACTATGAAACCAAAACAGTGATCTTCCAAGCTCTGGCTTTCTCACGTGTAACACAGCCAACGGTATATGCAGGCATCCATCATGGGCCCCTTGCAGCCCCCCCTGTATAATTACCAGATAAAATATAGAATGTCCAATTAAATTTGAATTTTGTATAAAAATGGATGTTTCTCATGTAAGTGTGACTCAAATATTGCACGACACACACACATATATAATGAAAAACATATTTAACTAAAATTCAAATTTAATTGGGCATTCTGGATTTTTTTATTGGTAAATTTGGCAAGCCTATCTTCACGCTACAAGGGGAACATAAGAACGAACAAAAATGAATATGAGGGTCTGGTTACTGATTTTGCTGGGAGTAATAAACTCCTTTGTCACTGATACAGGAGTCTCATGTTTTTCCCCCAACATCCAAGATAATAGTAACAGGCAAACATATTATCCTGCAAGTATGGAAGACTCAGATTCTGCACAATTCCTGACACAGAAAAGAGGACCTTTGTTTGTATCTGTCCACTTTGGCAGTTTATAGCTAAGTAGAAGCAGAGGGGATATTCTAGGCAGGGGAAATGGAGCCCAAACAGAACACTTTTTGGAGAATAAAAAAAATAATAGTAAAGTTGCATACTTAAAAAAAAAAAAAAAAAAAAAAAAAAAAAAGAAGGTTAGAAACAATTCTTCATGGGTCCCTTGCATTTCTTACATGCAGAGATATTCATTGTTTTTGTTTTAACTAACTTTTCAAGGATGTTTGTCGAGTGAACAGCTTTGAATGAGACAGTATATTCCTTCCAGAGCAAAGGGCAAGTTTGCTTACTATTCAGTGAAATAAAGATAATGTTTCCTTCTTGCGCAAAGTTCAAGCAGGCTTACTGCACCTTATATTCAAATTCTCTAAATTTCATATTCCCCTTATGTAATCCTATACAGAGAGTGCAGGTACGACCTGGTCTTCTTCATACTACTCTAAAGGAATCCGGTCTCGGGAAAATGATGCAAAAGCTGATATTCTTGCTACTGCTATTGCTGTGAGTAATAAAAGATCTATGTCTCAGATGCAGGTATCTCATATCTTCTTCCAGCATCCATGAACAGCGGCAGACTAACTTGTCAGCTTGCAATAGAATAAAATACCAAACTGTTCACAGTTCTTAAGATTACATAGAATTTTAAAATTTTGAAGAATTTATACATGATGTGACAATCACTGGAGAGCAATTACATGTTTTGGCTTGACAGCTGATAGGAAGATGGTATTTTGGCATGATTTCCATGGCTCATCCTCACTCCCAGGACCTTCCCATATACTGTTTCTCTGGATGGAACAATGTTACCTCACCATCTTCTTCCCAGTATTCGAAATGCATGCTTCTACACATGCGTATACAATTTCCATGTGTACTATGGCTAGATAATTCTCCTTCAGGAGCTGTCAACCATTCCAAGAAGCCTTCCCTGAGCCCCTCAAGTTCTGCTCTTTTGTCCTTTCTAAGTACTCCAAATGTGCCTTGTACTTTTCACATCAGTCCTTATCACATGATTGTAATTTTCTGTTCACATTCCATTTCACCCACTAGACTTCAAGCTCAGTAGAGGCAGGTTTTAAAGTTATATTCTCAATACTTGAGATTATTAAGTGGCATAAAAAATTATCAATGGATATTTGTTGAAATAAGAGTTGTAGAAGTTGCAGGAAAATTCCCTTCTTTGTGGTATGCATGGCTGAATTTTTAATTATTTTTGAACACTAATCTATATTTATGCAGTGCTATAAAAACATAATGAGAGGGACACCTGGGTGGCTTAGTCAGTTAAGTGTCTGACTTTTGGTTTCAGGTCCAGTCATGATCTCATAGGTTCATGAGTTGGTGCCCTGCATTGGGCTCCCTGCTAACAGTGCAGGGCCTACTTAGGATTCTCTCTCCCTTTCCCTCTCCCTCTCCCTCTCCCTCTCCCTCTCCCTCTCCCTCTTCCTGTCTCTCTGCCTCTCCCTCTCTCTCTCTTTCTGCCCCTCCCTAGTTCATGTTCTGTCTCTCTCAAAATAAATAAATAAGCTTATAAAAATAAAAAACTTAATGAGAAAAGACAATGCCCCAATATTTTGCTTTCTCATTCCATTTCCAGAAAGATCCTCCCTATTTCTGTCATTGCATTGTTTAGAGGTGAATGCATGCAAGCTACCAACTCATATTTGTTCTTCCTTTTTTCTTAGGCACAAAGTTATGACTGTATTTCCTGGCCCCTCTTGTGGATAAATGTGGTCCACATAGTTATATACTCTCAGATGAAAGATAAATGGCAGGGATGTGTTAGGAATCTCTGGCTCTGGATTTCTGTTCCCCTTCTAGAATGAAAAGGACTAGAATCATGACCCTCTGTGGTTTCATGGAGCAAGCCTGAAAGTGGCCTGAAACATTAACCTTTAAGCCACTTGCAGACACCTTCTAGATAACCTTTTCCAAAATCTATCCCTTAGATATTATTGATCCTGGGTAAAATGATGATTTTTATAAAACTTTGAACTTCTTATCACCTATATTTACACTCTTACAGTTTGATGGCAAAGTATCCATAACTGCTGAGAAAAGTTCAACTTTACTTGCAGGATCTGAGGTTAATCATATGAACAAAGCAGTCCTTCCCAAATGCACAATTTATTTGAGATCTCTTAAATGCTATTCTCTACTCCATGATATATTTATCTCTGGATTAACATGAAATAATGTTTTCCACCACTATCAGAAAAATTATTATCAACCTTATTTTTTCCAAAAATATTTAAGTAAAATTAATTCAGATATGCCTAATGATCCTGGCCCTATATGGCCCTATTATTAAATTACTTGCAGTTCCCAACAACATGTGCCATGCTCCTTCACACTTTATATTTTCTATTCCTATCTAAATTATATTCTCCCTCTTTGTCATTGTCACAAACTCTTACTTATTCTTCAAGATTCAGAAACTATCACCTCCTTTTGTGGAGTCTTCCTTAACTCTTTTGTGCTTTCAGCAAAACAGAATTGTTATCTTCCAAATCTGGGCACTCCTCACCCCTTTGTACACACCTCTGCTATGTCATAATGGATGCTGGTGAATAGTCAGGACACCAATGTCTGTTTCTCATTCATTTTAGAATTTGGAATTTCCTAAAATATTGTAATATCCAGTGAAGATCTCACCATTTCCAAATAATTTATTCATTTTTAATCAAAGATGTTGGATTTCTCCTCATCTTCCTCTTTATCCTACCCTTTCTCCAACATCTCCATCTCAAAAAGAGGAGGAGAATCCAACATCTCGATTAAAAATGAATAAATTATTTGGAAATGGTGAGTTCTTCCTCCTGTTCTTTCTTCATTTTATTTGACTTCATAGCTTTATATTCACCAAATTTGTAAAGTTAAAAAAATGGGTATCTGCTAAATTGAAAAGCCCACATGTGAGGAATTTAAGAACATATAAGGGCATATACTACTGAGTCAAAACACGAAAGGAACAATTTAATATTCTTTCTAGGTGTTAAAGTTTCATCCCCTTGAGATTCATTGCACAGCCCTGTTCAATATGAAATTCTAAAAATATGAAAAATATTTATTTTAGTAAGGCATTTGGTTTCTTAAAACCAAATGTTTTAAAAAATGAATTAGAAAGTAATTTTCCTATGTTAACTCACTTATTTAAACTAGGATACTTAACCTACTTGAGCTAATTTAGAAAGAAAAGTATTGATCTGAAAAGACTTGTGCATGTCTGAAACTCTTATGTAAGATACAGGATAGAATATAATAGGGGCACGTGGGTGGCTCAGTTGATTAAGCATCCGACTTCGACTCAGGTCATGATCTCACGTTGGTGGGTTCAAGCCCCGCGTCGGGCTCTGTGCTGACAGCTGAGAGCCTGGAGCCTGTTTCAGATTCTGTGTCTCCCTCTCTCTCTGGCCCTCCCCCACTTGCACTCTGTCTCTGTCTCAAAAATAAATAAACATTAAAAAATTTTTTTGAAAGATTATAATATAAAGTATCTTGAAAGATTTTGTTGTACATACATACTGATGAACATTCTGTAATTAGCCAAATATTTACAAAAATTATTTACAAAATATTACTTACAAAAATTAGCCAAATATTTACAAAAATAGGTTTCTTCAAGGACAGAATTATTTATACATATATCAATTTTGTTTTCTACAGTGTGTAGTATAGTCAGAGAAACACATTTCTTTGAGAACGTTATATTAAGAGATAATGCTCCTGATTTTAGCAAGATTATCAATAAGAACCTGGTGAGTTTCAATAAGACATTTTTAAATCCCCTTTTTAAGCTAGCTGATAAATTGCATTCATCGGTCTATTTTTCACTAGGTATCTTAGCAACTCAAAAATAAAGCTGTGCTAGATTGAATAACTTAAACTACATAGTTCTGGTTGACAAGTCTAGATTTTTGCAAATATTCTTAGTAAATAATACCAAAAGTAAATTTAAAGTTTACAACAAGAAAAATCAAACATACATTTATTTCTTATTTTTCAATAGCACTCTAATGTGTTATTAACTGTTTGTCCAGGCACTGTGCTTGGCACTTCATATGCATTACTATATCTAATCAATTCTAAGAAACTTATTTTTCACATTTTAACATCTCTGAAATATGGATTTATATTACAACCATGTTAGACAGATATCAGGATTCAATTATTACTGTATGTGCATAAATTAACTTGGCTATTATTCCCAGTGGCATGACTAGATAAGTAAAATTTCTCAGTCAATAAATCATCTAAGGACCATAGTTAAACTGATATTTTTTGTTCTTAGCACATAAAATAATGGTGCATTTTACAGTACTCTCACTAATGACCAAGTTGTCTCTAGATTAATTTTTTGCTGGAAAATCAGAGTCTATACTGTATCCTAAAAGACAGCAATCCCAGTTGCTCACCCAAAGCAAAGGCTTTGAAAATATTTTGCCTCTAAGTAGACATTTATATGTTTAAATATCAGAGTATTAGCTGAATTTGATTTCCCACATTTATGTATAAACTTTAATTCAGTACATTAACCATCTTCACTATGTATAGTATAGAGTGCAAAGGGATTAAAAAATAAACTTAGAGTCAGAAGATCAGTAATAGTAATAGTAATAGTAATAGTAATAGTAATAGTAAT
This sequence comes from Panthera tigris, assembly GCF_018350195.1. Lineage (NCBI taxonomy): Eukaryota > Metazoa > Chordata > Mammalia > Carnivora > Felidae > Panthera > Panthera tigris. Next base: position 123,100,697 of record NC_056663.1, on the reverse strand, counting down.
AGTAATAATAATCCTTGAAAGCCATCAGTAAGGTGTTATTGAAAGAGCCAGGTAATTATTTAAAATGCAAATTTTATATAAGAAAGGAAGCTACTATATGAAAATAGCATCGGTAATAAATCTGAGCAAAGGGCACATATAATCAATGATTCTCATTAATAATGCAACAAGGAAAGTGTTGGAGTTTTTTGTTTGGTTTGTTTACCATTTTTGCTATTTGAATATATTGTTGGTAATTGTTGAGATAAAAAAAACTGGATTAAAAAAACCACATTCCATACAGAAAGTTCAACAAAGAGGTGTAGAGTCCTTAAGAAGAAAAACAAATTAAAGATAATAGTAAAGAGTGGCTTTGTTCCATCACTTATTTAACTGTAAATCTTGAACATACACTTTAAGAATGGTAACAACAGAAAACATTTTCAAGGATGATTTACGCCAATACAGTGAGTTCATGAGCACATTAATTTGCACCAACTAGGTATTTCATAAATTTTGGTTGAATGAATATCTGAAAAAGTAGAATGGTTACAAGATGCAGTAATCTTGAAAAGAATACAGATACATTTGGTTATAAAATAATACAAATTCATCTGTAAGATATAGCATCAACATTTTGAACATGACAGGAGTAACACAATGAAAGGAATTAGGATGGCCAAATAAACAAGATGGGAATAATCATTAACATGGCCAAAACAAAAGGAAATTTTGTAAGCGAAATAGAATTTGTAAAAGCACAGAAACTTTGAAAAGCTCTATGTGAAGCTGATGTGCCTATTAATCCATAGACAATATCAAACTGTTAATCAGCCAGTGAATCAATCTTCCTTGACATTAATTGAGTTGTTGTGAAATAAATTAATAATTCTCTACATGTTAAGCACCAGATGTTAGTCTATAATTCATATAAATATGCAAACATTTTCCAGACAAAACTAATTCAACTTATCAATGCAAAATAATAATGAAATTCATTAGCTAGTTTCAGAAACACAAAATGATGATCCGGCGTGGTCTGCAAATTTTGCTGTCGAACTATGAAATAATGCTTAGATTCACCCAAAACACAAAAAGCCAAGGGCTCTATCTTGAACTGATTCAGCTCTTAGAGTTACTACTTATCTTGAAATAAAATAATTTGTGGTTATCTTACTATACAACAATCTGTCTCAAGAGAATATCTGAACAACTTTAGCTACTGTATACAACTTTCATTGTGTTAAAGAACTATTAGCTACAATTCAGCAAGTACAAAAGCAGTTGCTTTTTTTTTTTTTAATGACATAAATTACCATAATGTATTTGAAAACTGAAACTACTGCTTGGCCCAATGTTATATGTTTCTGATTTTTCATTGTTAATCATAGAAAATAACTTATCTAGCATCTCTTATTTATGTATACATTTAAATCACAATTACATCTTGCTCACAGATTTTATTAAAACATCAATCTGAAAGTCAGATATAAGTAAAACACATTTGTCCACAAAAATAAATATTAGCTTTCTCTGTAAAATAATTGGTTGAAAGCAAAATATAAAAATAATTAAGTATATTATAAAAATATTACAGTTATGAGAGAATGCTCTATTAGAGGAAGTCTTAGTCAAAATCAAAGATGGCTAATCATTTCTGTCTTATTAATCCTAAAATGTCTTACAAAATACAAAAAAAGTTATGAAATTGATTTTAAAAAATTCAGTGTCTTTAGAGTTAACAGACTACATGATCAGTATAAAAATGAAAATTAAATAGGAAAATTTATAAAATTGGCTATATAAAAACAATGAAGGCAGAATGTGACAAATATTCATGGTTTTGTGATCCTGCAAGAGATAGACCCTCTCGACTACATTCTTAATTTATTGAAAAAATGGAAAAACTACTCTGAAAATGACATCAACATATCTAGACATATACTTGTGTATATACTGTTCTTAAAACCAAAACATTGCTTGCCATTTTAAAAATTGATTTTCTATCACAGAGGAAAAAAACACGTCTTATTAAATCTGAGCAATCAAAACTAAAGAAAAAAGTATTATAATCACTATTTTAATATGATTGTTTCCTTGACAGAGAAGGTAAGATATTATTCAATATCAAATTCAGAACAAAGAAATAGATTTAGAAATATTTCAGTGTCATAAATTGCTTAAATTTCCATCAACACAGTGAGACAATTGACCTGGACAACGCTTATAAGACCTCATATCAATCCTGATGTTAAATTTAGCTTTTCAGCATTAAAAATAACTAAATTGATATAATCAAAAAGTTAGAAAATTAAAAACGTATTCTGTGGGGTTTTTTTACAGTTTCCAAATGATAAAAATTTTAATAATCTCTGTGGTTTATAGATAATCTTCAGGTTATCTGAAAGTGAAAGAGAACTCTGTATTTACATTTGAGAAATGATTTTTAAATTCTAAAATTTCTAGTCTATTGAAAATACTGAAGAAATCTAAAGCAAAAAGTTTTCATACAAAGTTATCGCACACTAAATGCTCTCACGGCCACCATATCAAAGGAACAAAGGCCGAGAATGTCACCTGGTCCAGGAAGAATGTTTTTGCTAGATTGTGCTAGGCTGGTTGAGTTGTCAGCGTAAGATAAATGGAGCTGAGCTGTACCATTAACCTGTGACATTTCTGACAGTGCAAGGCTATGCGCTATGAGAAAAGTAGACTTTTTTTCTTTGCTGTTCCTCAATTTATAATAGAAATAAGAAAAGATAAATGAAATGTTTTAATGAAAGACAGAAACATATCAGAAAAGCCTATCTTGAATAGATGCTTTCCATTATATGTAAAAGCATATCCCCAAATCAAAATATATTAATAAATATATCACATAAATCTATCACATTGTCTAAGGAGATAAACATTAAAATAGTCCTTACTTTAGCCATTTAAGAACAACAAAATTCATCTTTCCTTATTGATACCTTGACTTGTAGTCCTATCAAAAAAGGTAATTAAAACCAAGTCCTCATTTTTATGACAATAAATCCCATTCCACTCTTAAAATCACTGTTAAGCTTAAAATATACAAACAATAATGGCATATTTTGTTTCTAGGTTTACTAAAATTTCACAGAAAGTTTGTTTTTTATTTCTGAGTTTCCCACTGGCATGGGAAAAATAAAATAGATAGATGATGGCCATGCTAGAAAGATCAACTACCAAGATATAATAAAGACTAAATACCAGTTAATGTTTTAGTAAGAGTAAAAAAAAACTAATAAAATCATAAATTAGTATTGATATTTACTCACAATTTAAGGGTAAAATCAAGTTACCTAATATGACTCTATGCCTTACTTACATGTGTCAATAAAATGACATTTTGTGATACTGAGTCCTTGCTCAGAAATGCAATGCATACAAAAAAAAAAAATCAATTTTCAAGGACAATGTTACACATATACTGATTCATAGAAACTACTATCTTTTATAAATTCATATAATAACTAACATGAGCCAACAAAAAAGGCTATATTAGTCACTGTGCTAAAGAATAACAGTATAAAGATGCAGAGATACAGAGCTTGTGCTCAGTGTGCCCAAGTCTAGGAAGGAAGGTGGAAATAGGACCAATGCCTATATCAATAATATAGTGCTAAAATGCCGGAGTAAGAAAAAGGAATTATCAATTATTCATTAAAGAACAATTTGTTGGATGTTTACTATATGCCAGCTACTGTTTAATTATATTTAAAAGGATATGGATAGATAGTTAGATGGAAGGTATGTAAGCAGACAGACACTTACATAATACAGATATTTATCCCAAATACTTAAGGAAATATTATTAACAGTGTTTTAATTGTATATAGAGATATCTCACAATCTTTAAATCATGTTACATACATATGGATTTGTAATGTGAGATGAGGGATTTTTTTTAACAAGTACAGATTTTATTATATTCCTTTCAGTTATTAAGCAATTTCTGTGGTCTCTTAATCCTCAAGATTGAAGTATAAATGACAAATAACAATTGTACTTATTTAAGCTGTGCAGTGTTGTGAAAAATGTTTATTTGTACTTAATTAAGGTGTGCAACATTGGGTAAAAAGCTGTAATTGAACCCAACTAATTCTGCATGGGTGTGCACATACCTTTTGAAGATCCCGATTTCATTTCCTTTCAATAAGTATCCAGAAGTTGGATTGCTGGATCATAATAGCTCTATTTTTATTATTACAGAATGGCTATGCCAGTTTACATCCCCACCAAAAACGTGTAAGAGTTCTCTTTTCCCACATCTTTGCCAGCACTCATTATTTCTTGCCTTTTGATAAAAGACATTCTAATAGGTGCGAGGTGGTAGGTATCTCCTTGTGGCTTTGATTTGTATTTCTCTGGTGATTGGTGACATTGAGTATATTTTCATATACCTATTTGTCATTTGTATGCCTTCTTTGGGAAAATGTCTAAACAAGTCCTTTGGCAATTTTTAAGTTGGGTTGTTTTGTATTTTGCTATTTTTAATATTAACCTTTCATCAAATACATGGTTCACAAATATTTCTTCCATTCTGTGGGTTTTCTTTTTGTTTCCTTTGTTGTATAGAAGCTTTTTAGTTTGATGTAGTTTCACTTATTTATTTTTGCTTTTGTTCCCAATGCTTTCTTTTGGTGTCATGTTCAAAAATTAATTGCTAAGGGCAATGACAAGATTTTTTTCTCTGTTTTTTTTTTTTTTTCCAGGAGTAAACTCCTGGAACTATAAGTTTCAGGTCTTATATTTAAGCTTTTAACCCATTTGGGTTCATTGTTTTTCTTGTGTAACATAAGAGTCCAATTTCATTCTCTTGCATGTGAATATTGTGTCCCCCCAGCACCATTTACTGAAGAACCTATCTTTTCTCTATTGTGTATACTTTACCCCCTTATCAAAGATTAGTTCACATATGAGGGAATTTATTTCTGGGATGTAAATTATGTTCTATGAATCTCTTTTTATTCCAGTACAACACTGTTGTGATTGTTATAGTTTTGTAGTATATTTTGAATTCAGGTGGTGTGAGGCCTGAAGCTTTGTTCCTCTTTCTCAAGACTGCTTTGGCTGTTTGGGGTCTTTTGTGGCTCCAGACAAAATTTTAGATTGTTTTCTCTATTTCCCTGACAACTGTCATTGGAATTTTGACAGGGATTGCATTGAATCAATAGTTCATTTTGTGTATTATGGACACTTTAAGATTGTTAATTCTTCTGACCCATAAACACAGAATATCTCTCCATCTATATGTGTCTTCTTCAATTTCTTTCCTCAATGTCTCATAGTTCTCAGTGTACAGATCTTTCACTTCCTTCATTAAATTTATTCCTAAGTTTATTCTTTTTGATGCTACTGTAAATGGGATCATTTTTCTAATTTCTTTTTGGAGAGTTCATTGTTGGTATATAGAAATACAACTGATTTTTGAATGTTGATTTTGTATCCTACAACTTTACCAAATTTATTAGTTCTAATAGTTTTTTGTGGAGTCTGTTGGGTTTTCTATGTATAATATCACGTCATCTGCAAACAGACATAGAAGAAAAGCATTTAACTTTTCACCATTGAATATGATGTTAGCTGTAGGGTTGTTACATATGGCTTTTATCATGCTGAGGTATATTCCTTCTTTATCTAATTTGTTGAGAGTTTCTACCATTAAAGTGTTGAATTTTATCAAATGCTTCCCCTGTGCCTGTGAAGATGATCATATGTAAAGTAAATAACAGGGAGAATAAACAGTAAAAGTTGGGCAGAAACAACAAGCGAAAGAATAGTTTAAAAACAAAGTCAAGTGTAAATACCAGATCAAGTATCATGTAACGCAATGGGCATTTTAAAGTACGAAGGAGCTCAGTTTTGTAAGAGAGATAACCCTATAATGAATATATGACATCTATGTGAAACCTACATCTATGAAAACTTACATCATAATAAAGTAAAATACATAAATAAAGTGAAGTGGCATCCTTCCCTTGGGATGGGTGGGAAAATTGGGAAAAAATAAGAATGTTAGCTCTCACCATTCTATTTAATATTCTACTGGAGGTGATAGCTAATGTAATAATGGAAGAAAAAAAGAAATAAAAGGCAGGGCTATGTATTCAAAGTGAGAAGTAAGAATTAATTCTCTTTTAAGCAAATATTATCATTGTATAAAAATCGAAGGAATATACAAGGCAACTGCTAGAACTAGTAAGTTAATTTAGTAAGATTGCAAGCATATACAGATTATATTTGCATGTATTATCAGAAAGGAATTAAAAATAAAATAATTCTACTTCTCATTGACATTAATTATGTGAATCAATTTTTCAATATTCATGATGCATCATTGCACATGAATGTTTATATACACACATATAAACACAGACACATATTAATATTCATGTATGTTCATCATCTGTCAGTTCTAGTTTAGTATTTCTATTATGTATGTGGAACAGAGTGTCTTGGAACTAATATGAAGGAAAGACATAGGAAATAATTTTGGCTAATTTTCTAATTCATTATAACTTTTACTATTATCCATTTCATGTTATGATAGACTATGATAACAGAATGGTTACAGAAAGAGATTTTTTTAAATCTAAAGTTCACTTCTTTCTTTTATATGTCCAAATGAAAACAAAAAAAAAAGAAAAAAGGAAAAAGATTTTGAATACAAACACAGATATCATTTAGCACTATAATAACAAATGAAACTCACTGACGTCTAAACAATGCATATCGCTTCATTTCTTATTTTCCTCACAAATCAACAATGTTTGTTAAAGTATGAAATGATGACTACTACATATCTTTCTTTTAAATCTTTAGTTATAATTCACTTTCACCCCTGTAGGAGTTAATATGACACAGGAAAGTTATAGGTATAGTCTTTTAAAACAAGGCATGATTATGTTCATAAGATAATAATACCTATTCTTCCTCTTTCATTTTACTTACTATTTAACTTAAAGAGATTTTATTTGGTGTTTAATTTATTTATGCTATAGTCAATAATCCACAATCTTGTTTTTTCTCCAAATTATTTTACTGGCAATATTGACAAATGAACATGACATGCCTGTGACTTTTACTGCTCAACATAAATAGATCCATAGATTTTAAACTGGTATCTACTTGTTTAGACTATTTTTAGAAAAATGTAAACTGTAATTCAGAATAAAAATAAGAATGAGACGCTCTAGAGTAATACATTAATTCTTGATAATTCATATATTTAATATCTAAGATATACCATAAAAATACTTATGAAAAATTAAAAATATTTAATGTCACATATTTTATAATAAATATACTAGTATATTTATTACTTAGGAAATTTTAAAAGAGGAAGTTTGATTTTAATACTTAAGCTTTTAAAGACATTGCAAAAATTATCTCAATTCTCCACTAAGGTTATTTGAATTATTAATGGCGAACTTCTTTGGTTCTGCTCTCACATTTTATGAAACAGTTTTATTAAAACTCTTTACATGCATTCAAGACATTAGTAGCTTTCTCATTGCATAGCCACATTTTTAGTCACATAAGTTTCCTGGAGCATATTATCCTCATGTCCACCTAAATAATTTCAAATACAGCAATTTTTGAATCAAATTTTGATACTATCATGGCAAATTTTATCTGAAGACACATGTACTTATCTATATATCACAGTAAAATACTAGTGCTTTCTTTATTCATTCTGAACTTTACAAATTAATCTCAATAATAAAACTATCTTTAACAGTTTCATACTTTAAATGGTTTGTGTGCAACAACATTATGCATAATTGTGAGGCTGTATACCCAGATATATTTACTTAGTTAATGTAAAATCTCTTTTCCTCTTTTCTTCTATGAAACTCTTTCAGTTGACTTCCATGAGCACACATATCTAGCAGTGATTAAAGCTGTATTAGATTAATGTGTCTTTTCAGGAAGTCATCAAAATCCTCGAGGAGAAAGCAGGCAAAAACCTCTTTGATCTTTCCCGCAGCAATTTCTTACTCAACACGTCTCCGGAGGCAAGGGAAACAAAAGCAAAAATGAATTACTGGGACCTCATCAAAATAAAAACCTTCTGCACAGCGAAGGAAACAATCGGCAAAACTAAAAGGCAACCGACAGAATGGGAATAGATATTTGCAAATGACCTATCAGATAAAGGGTTAGTATCCAAAATCTACAAAGAACTTATCAAACTCAACACCCAAAAAACAAATAATCCAGTGAAGAAATGCGCAAAAGACATGAATAGACACTTCTCCAAAGAAGACATCCAGATGGCCAACCGACACATGAAAAAATGCTCAACATCACTCCACCTCACACCTGTCAGATGGCTAACATTAACAACTCAGGCAACAACAGATGTTGGCGAGGATGCGGAGAAAGAGGATCTCTTTTGCATTGCTGGTGGGAATGCAAGCTGGTGCAGCCACTCTGGAAAACAGTATGGAGGTTCCTCAAAAAAACTAAAAATAGACCTACCCTACGACCCAGCAATTGCACTATTAGGCGTTTATCCAAGGGATACAGGTGTGCTGTTTCGAAGGGACACATGCACCCCCATGTTTATAGCATCACTATCAACAATAGCCAAAGTATGGAAAGACCCCAAATGCCCATCGATGTATGAATGGATAAAGAAGAAGTGGTATATATATACAATAGAGTACTACTCAGCAATCAAAAAGAATGAAATCTTGCCATTTGCAACCACGTGGATGGAACTGGGGGGTATTATGCTAAGTGAAATTAGTCAGAAAAAGAGAAAAATCATATGACTTCACTCATATGAGGAATTTAAGAGACAAAACAGATGAACATAAGGGAAGGGAAACAAAAATAATATAAAAACAGGGAGGAGGACAAAACAAGAGACTCATAAATATGGAGAACAAACTGAGGATTACTGGAGGGGTTGTGGGAGGGGGGAATGGGCTAAATGGGTAAGGGGCATTAAGAAATCTACTGAAATCATTGCTTCACTATATACTAATTTGGATGTAAATTTTAAAAAATAAAAAATAAAAAAATGTCTTTTCCAATGGGACTTTGTTTCAAGAGTGTCTGAAAGTATAAGAGAATCTGAGATGAATTCCTACATTCCAAAGATAGCTCCTTATTTGCAGCCATATTTATTTTTCTATCAATACCTATAGGCTGAAAAGTGGGCCACACAGTTTTCAGTGGGAATCACCACGAAATGAGACATACTGAATTAACCTCAAAAATTGTAGAAGAATATCTTTAAAAAGTGGTTTTTGATTTTTCTCAAAGAATATTAAAATCTGATAATCTAGCCTCAAGCTGGAATGTCAAAGTTTATGCCCTGCCATCCTGTAACTTAAGAGAATGAAATTCAAAGAAGATGCAATGTTTATTTGATGTGAACTTTGATCTTTGGATTTTCTAAAACCTTTGAAAAATAAACACAACTTTCAAAGAATCTTTCATTTTGACATGGTATGTATATGTATATATTATTAAAAAGACATATTTGCTTCATATTTTTCTTGACAATAAAATGAGAGAATGTTTTTAAAGCTTCTAGAACATAGAAGGAATCAGGATACATTAGTTCCTTTCCCTTGCAAAGAAAATAAAACACAAATTGTCACAAGAATTCATGAATAAGCATTCTAGCTGTCCTGCATTACTGCTTTTGACAAAAGAACTACCTTTCCTTAGTCCTCAGCCAAGCAAATAAGCACCTTTTTAAAAGGAACAAATGAACATTCTGCAAATAATTTTCCCTGATGAATTGTCTGAACAGTCTGCTGGAGGAATGTGTATTATTTTATATGACCTACCTTTTAAAACCAAATTAAGAGAATCAGAAAGCAAGCAAACATCAAATGGTTCTAATCACTCCTGAGATATTCTAGGTTAAATGCGACACTTAGCAGGTTGGGAACCCTTCGCATAAAATGATCTGTTTTTCAATTAAGCGGATCTCACTTGGAAGAGAGAGCAATGATGTTCAATACCCTCTCACTAGAAGAGCCACCAAAGTGATTTACTAGAGTACAATTAACAGATCAGTAATACATTTTTTAGCATGCTAGTTTTCCAAAGCCTGTTTATTTTGAAACTTTGGTCAAGATAGATAAATTTACTTTGCTTCCTTCCTCTCAAGCACGGATTCAGATGTATTAAAGTTTTGTCAGTGACAACGCTAGATTTTGGATGAACTGTTGTCATCTTTTGTTCCCCACATGTCATGTTCAAAATTGGATAAAGTATACAAGCAAATTGCATGGCTCAGCAGGGTCAGGAAAGTTACAAGGAACTGCCTTGTGCTTTTTCTCATATCCTAAAGGTACAATTATGTAACTTCTCTGCTAACTTTAAAAACTAGCTTTCATCAAATATTATTTTGAGTATAATATGGGGCTTATAAATAAACTGTTGCCACTTTAAACAATCCAGAAAGACATAAAAGACAGATGGGGAACTGAATGTGGCCTATTGTTTTATATAGCTATGGTTTTTTAAAAAAAATCCCTACTCAGAAGAAAAAGCCTCTGCTAGATGGCAGCTGTTGAATAGAGAGTGAAAAGCATCTTGCTAGAAAAACAAAGAAACCAGCACCACAATGTAAATAGCTCAGCTCTATAGCCTTCTTCAGATGAAGGACTCGAAACTTGGGTTTTAAAGACAGTTTATAAAATAATATCAAGAAGCCTTTTTTTTTTTTTTTTTTAATTTTGCTACTGATTTCCAACCAGGCTGCAGCTATCAAAGTTTCAAATACTCTGGAATCTTTAGGCTTCACTAGCTGCATTTTAACCTCTGCCATGTGGCATGTGAATGTGGCTTGTTTAGTTAGGTTTAAGACATAATTAATAGGCAGTGTCAGGGACTCTCATTTCTGATCATGGGGGGCGTTGGCAACCTTTTGTTGCTTTCATTCCAGGCTCTGAGAAACTGGCCAGATGCTATGTCCTACTACCAAACTGCTATGTGGAAGACATCCCTTTTAGGATGCTTTCAAATCCTTTCTGGCCAACTTCATGACTCCTGCAGAAGTTCAATTAAAGTTTTACTTAATTTGCTATAGGTACATAGAATGCTTCTAGATTTTGATGAAAACTTCATTGAGATAAAAATTATTACTGTAAATAATTACCATCACTTTTTTTCCTCCTATATTTGGCTTAGTTAGGAGGCAACAGGGGATACTGGGAAGTGTTTCTATTATATATAAATTCCAGTCCAAGCCCTGCCACAAACAGACTTCTTGAACCAGGGATGTATTTCACTCTCCCTGGGTCTGAGTTGCTTCACCTTTGTAATAAGACATTGGGCTGAATGATCTGATCCTTTCTCACTGGAAAATCCATGGTTCTGTGGGTCTTGCTATGTGTAATCAATCACAAACTTTATGCTGCTTGAAGCAGACCCTTGCTTGGTTTTCACAAATTAAAATGCATGGTTTGAAGATTTGTGAGAGTCCTTGAGGTTCCATGACAAGTAGCAATTTTTTAATTTTGCTGAGAAACAAATTTTATTTGCACACAGTGCAAGGCTATATGCAGGAAAGAGTCAGATTTATTATAACAATATTTAGCCCTTTACCTACCGTTTGTATCTCAACAAAGTCTATGTCATCTTCTTGTTAGCAGCCTCAGCAAGGTTCCAAAAGGATCACTTTGTTTTTTGTATATTTTGTCTTTTTCTATGGGGGGAAGTTGGTAATGCAATAATATTCTATTAATTTGAAAATTTAGTCTTCTTATAAAATTTGAATTATATATCAAAATCACCTAAACATAGTTCTATGATGGAAATGAAAACTGTAAGGACCTTTAGAAATGTCCTATATGCCTCCATAATTTCAATTCATATCAGCATTTCCTAATTTTTCAACCCTAAACAATCACAGATTCCAAAGGCTTTGATGCTTTATGTAAATCAATATGTGCATATAGTGTTTAAAATACATTTTTATTCTCTAAATTAACATAATTATATACATTATAAAACTGTTTAATAAGTGATATATATTACAGTACAAATTATTCTAGTAATTTAAAAATCATTTGTTGAATTTTAGAAATGTTTGATGCAATCTTTTGTTTGATATTACTATCATTAAGTAATGCTTCTATGTAATGATTTGGCATAGAGAACTACATTTAATACTTTTATAATACTTTCTTCCATTTAATTGACAGTCATTAGGTATCTCAATAAGTAATTTCTCTTCAGATCAACACTGTTTATAGTGCTTCCTCTTCCCTCAGCTTCTGTTAAATTAACAGTAAATGCATTTAAATACCTTCTAATCCATGTCTGAGACATTTATAGATTCAGTTTTCTATTATCAACTAACACATGACAACAATAAATCTGAATCTCGTATTTAATAGGATTAAACTGATCCTTCAGGTCAAATGAGAGGTGGCATAAAGTGGTGGTTAAGAGCATGGGCACGTTGCCAGGCTGCTTGAGTTAAAATCCTGGCACTTCTGTTTCAGTTCTAAATAAGCTCTTAGTGCCTCAGTTTCCTTTCCTATTGAATGAGTAAGACTCAATTGTGTTGGAATGGTGTCTGGCCCTAATTTATTTTTAACATTGATGATAATGCTTGTGACTAGCTCTCTGAAGTGAAGTAAAGAGAGGTGATATTTAACTGAGAAGGCTGAACACAAAGATTTGCACTCTTGGCACTCCCGTAGGCTCTGTCCATCTTCTGCTTCTTCCTCCTGGAAGAATCAGAAGCCCCTGGTTTTTGCCTGAGGCTGCCCAATTACCCCCTATTTGTCAGCTCTCTCCATCTCTGTCGTCCTTCTTAAAGTCCTATGGAGGCTACAGTGTACCCAAGCACTATTTGGCAACAGCTGGGGTAGGACCCAGTGCTGGATAGCCACAACCTCATGGGGACATATGGACTCTAAGCATTTGTCCTCCAAGATGCTTGCACTACTTCTCAGGATGCCACCTTAGTTTTTGATATTTGGTATTTATAGGTAGAGGGAAACAGTTCAAGAGCTGCAGTAAGTGAAGTGAACCATCTGTCAGTCTAGCAGACTGGGGACAGTGTGGCTCTAAATGTTACCTACCTTGAGGTCCTTGTACATTGGGACACAGGATGGACATGGGATAAAAGAAGTCCCTTGGGCATTACTAGGTGTGGAGCCCATATTGTTGCCTAAGGGCTGGTCTGAGAGTTTGGCCAGAATTGGCACTTACTAATCATAACAGCTGCCAACCCTAAAGAAGAAGCAGAGTCTTAAAGGCTCCCCATGGAAACAGACCTTAATTGTTTAGTTTCTAGAGAAGTCTGAAATGGTCCCAAGAGAGCTAGTGCAGCTGGATGGCAAAGGCCCTGGGACAGGGAAGAGTTTGAGATAAAGGCTATTTATCAACAGATAAGAGACATGTTTCAACAACAGAAAAAGCCACCCCAATGTGTGTTAGCTAAAAATCAGTCCAGTCTAGACTAACAAGGGAATTTCCATGATTCCTCCATCCTTCAGACATAGGCTAGTATTCTAGTGCATATTGGAACCTCACAGAATCACAATGCTAGCATCTGTTTTCAAATATAACTTGGTTTTAGAAGATATTTAGTGAATGAGGGACTGGATGAATTAATGTACTGATAGAAAGAAATCTTTTCTTGTCTTACCTTTCTGAAAAGTTTGAACCACTTACTATCAGAGATTACTTGAATATACCTTATGTTTGAGGTATGTTGAATGCTTTCTTATCCACAGTGAATAGAGGACTAGTGAAATGAGCATTGGCCTTGAAGTCAAATACATCATAATCAAATCTCACTTTTGTTTTATACCATCTTTAATGATCATGGACAAATCATTTCTGCTTTCTGAGATTATGAGACAAAAAGACTAATTTTCTCATTATTAAACATAAATAATATATACTTTACAAGGCCATTAGGAAATTAAGGAAATGTATATAAAGTAAATATACCTAGTACCCCCAAAAAATAATAATAACTAGTACCTATTGTACACTGGTGTTGCTATTAACATATTGCATTAGACTGTTAGCCTTCCCTTGTCTGGGAAGGGAAGTCTTAATATTCATTCAATCTCTCATGACTTCAATGAACTAAATTCTGGTTTCTCTTCCACCTTACACATCCAGGTTATAAATTTGTTGCATACTTAGAATCCAAGCCTGTTGGTCCAACAATAATTCAGAACGCATTACTTGACAAACTTATTTTTTAACTAAAATCTAGATGTAATGAAAGAATTCTCCACTAATTGTCAGGAAATGCTTTGAGGAAAGACTAGATACACAGGAAAAATATGCTTTGTGGTATATACCCTGCTGATGTGTCAAGCATCCTGTCCATTCTTATTACCAGAGCATTAATACTTTTCATCTTATAACTATGCTTAGCATTTCTCTAGAATTCAGATAATTATTTTACTCCATGGACCTGAGAACCCAGTTTCCAGGTTGAAAGGTTCAGGTAAAGGTTATTTTGTTCTATAATCATATTAACACTTGCTGGAAAAAGAAAAACAGATATTCTAACACTGTTTGTAAAGCATTTCTCTATGTCCAGATCTGGCCTTGGTTTTAACTTTAAAAGGTCTTAACTACCACAAGCTACTTTTAGGAAAAAGTAATAGTTTAAATTTTTTTATTTTTTATTTGATTCAACTTGATTTGACTAAGGGCTTTGTGGGTACGTAAAAGGGACATGTTATCAAAGTAAGAAGGTTGGTTTCTAGCCAGCAGGAGCTGGAAGTAGCAGGAGTCGGGGGGCTTTGCCTGCAGACAAATGGGCTACCAGTGTGAGGTGAAGAAGCGTAATGTAGATGTTTTTGTACATAATTTGAAAGAGACATTCAGTTCTCTGTCATAAGATAGGGACTTAACCAAGGTAACCATTTGAAATTACAAATGATTATCAAAGCACAGTTCAGTTATATTCCAGTGTCATATGCCCTTTCTAGAGAACCAAGGAAAATAAAATAAACCATGTATGTATGGTACATGTTTATAAAAGACTTAAAAAGCACTAGATGCTTACATCGTTTCCTCCTAAGAATGAAAGTAAAGTTTCAGAGACCTTAGAACCATTCTGATTTTTAAATCCTGAATAAGTCAATAACTTTCTTGTATATGTGTGATTGCTGTTACATAAGTACAGTTTCCCAATACAGGGTAGAAATTATTGTTTAAATCTCCTTATTTATTAAAAAAAAAAAGATTTCTAAATCTAAAAATGTGAATAGGGGTGCCTGGGTGGCTCATTTCGTTAAGTGGCTGACTTCAGCTCAGGTCATGATCTCCCTGTTCCTAAGTTCAAGCCCCAGGTGGGTCTCTATGCTGACAGCTCAGAGCCTGGTCTCTGTTTCAGATTTTGTGTCCCCCTCTCTTTCTCTGCCCCTCCCCCACCCATGTTCCCTCTCTCTCTGTCTTTCTCAAAAATAAACATTAAAATTTTTTTTAATGTGAAGAAAACTCATCAATGAAAAAGAATGCATTATTAGAAGATGCTGAAATCACTATTATAAAATCAATCTTGTGTATAAAATAGCTCCAAACCTAATATCATGAGGCAACTTTTCAGAAATTATGTTGCTATAATTTATGTCATTAGGTTTCCTGGAACACTTAAAGCCATCAATGTAAAATTTGAATTGAATATAGATTCCTAAATTACATACAAAAATATATGAAAAAATATTTAAAAAATTCAAATGATAATACATTTGGATCAGATAAACTTATATTTTAGATTTTAGTGGTGAGTTCCTTATTTTCTCACTAGCAAAAAAAGCACACTTTTCTCTTTTATTATTTTACAGGGAATGCTTGAAAGCAAAGAAGATAAGTGATAAAACAGTGAAGGATGAGATAGAATTACAAGAAACTGATAAAGCTGCATGAACTACAAAAGAGTCATTTGAATCTGAAAAATAAATAAAAAAGAAATTAAAAACAGGTTCAAGTCATTGAAAAGAATTCTCCACATTTTAAAAACATTGGTCAATTACATAATATGAAATACTTTGAAGTTTCTTCACTAACTCCTAGTAAATTCATAGGAAATTATTCTTGCCATATGAAAGGACACACATTTTATGAATATAGTTATGGTAAAAATATCAAATGAAATTTTTGGTAATGGTTATTAATATGAATTTCATTGTCTGACATATAATAAAAACAAGTATATAATCTTGAACAGATAAATGGATACTCTGATGGTACTTACTATCACAAATTTGCACAAGCTGAAAGAGTTTTTATCTAAAGGCTTTGATATATCATTTATGATAAATGTTTTATGGGGTTTATGACAAATATTTCCATTTACACATTGTAATGAAGAAAGTGAAGCATAGAAAAGACTTAAAATTGTTAGCATGTCCTTTGCCATGTCCCACAAACATGTGAATTTATCAGTCTCTTACTGATAGAATTACAGTTAAATTTAAAAAGAAAAGGATGTAGAACTTTCTTATTCCATTTTATAATTATTTTCTAACTTGAAGGGAGAAAAACAAAAATTTGATGAAACTATAAACAAAATAAACCATGTCTTTTTCCATATAGAGTGTACCCCCAGCATGAGCTTTACTTGTCTCTGACCACTGAAAGATTAAAAAAATAAAGAAAAAAGTATGGAAATTAGTAATACATGTTCTTACAAGAAAAAAATGCTATAATCATATTTCTCCATAAGCTAATTATATTAGAATGTATGATATTTTGTAAAATGACATAATGCTTTTAAATCTCTTAAATTTACATCTTTTATCCAAAAATTATAGTTTAATTTCCCTACTTCATTCTCAGCTCTGTACATTGGGGAGATAATCAGAAATAAAATTAAATTTATGCCTTAAAGGGTAGTAGAAGGCTATGAGAGAGATAATGCATGTACATATAAAATAATAAAATATAATGGTAGAAATTATTCCATCATTAAAACTTTAATGAATTATATAGACAATAAATGAAGTTTCATAAGAGCATGAGAACTTTAAAAGCAAAAAAAAAAATTATCAAAGATGAGATCAGTCATAACTAAGCAGAAAATTCAACAACTCATTTTACTGATGTTACTAAGGTTGTCCTTAAACCAGGATGGACTAAAATGATCATCACTTGCTATGATTTATTGGGTGCTAAGGGAGGACTTTTTGTCCAAACTATATACAATGATACCTCACATACCTTTAGTAGAAGACCAAAAGTTTTTCATAGTAAGAGTTAAATTTAAGTATGTAAGCAAAAGTGGTGACCTTGGTAATACAGTAATTTTAAATCACAATGTGGTATATATGTATTTAATATTGGATTCACCCCTAAATTCAGGCTCTGACTCAGGTATTAGGGAACAGCAGCACAGAATGGGAAAAGAAAAGAAAGTTTGACAATCTAATTTTGTTACTTAACAACATAGCTAAAGGCAAGTTGTGATTTCAAATAATATAATGTCTCAATGAACAGTACTGGAAAAATAGTTACTGATACGAAAAAAAAAAAAAAAAAGAAGTAACTCTGATTCTCCACCTTTCTCATTTTCTATCAAAATTCCAAATGAAAATTAATTAATTAATTAAGAGTGCCAACAAAGCATCAAGAGTTTTTGTTGTTGTTTGTTTTTTTGTTTTATACTTTGGAATTAAGTCTTAAAAAAGGGAAATATGGCCCTAATGCTAGAGAGCATTAGAGCATAAAGGAAAGAAAATGGATCCATCTCATCTCACAAAAAGACAAAACTTCTTAGAAAACACTACTAAAAAAGTACAAACTAGAAAAACGTCTGTAAGCTATGTAACTGAAAAATGCTTGTATTAATGATAATTAAAAAGTCTGTAGCAATTAGGGATAAGTAGAACAACTTTTGTCTGAGAATGCTGTTCAGTGTCCCCAAGCTGACTTTAACAATAAAAGCCACGTGTAAGTTACGTGGGAGGTGCTGGAAGCTGCAGCAATGGAGAGAGAAGGGAGACAGGGAAGAGAAGACAGCTAGTTCGGGGAACATTATCATAGCAGCTACCACTATGGGAAACAATTGTTTGAAAACCATGGGGAAACTCAAGGAAACTGTAGAACACAGGCCTCATAGTTATAAACGCAAGAGGTGAGGAAGGTGGGTTATATATCAACAACTCCTGCCAACTACTGATACAAATCTGCCTTAAAAAGTATTAATTCTCTGGGACTTGTAGTTGAGATGTTGGAGGTCAAAGTGGCCTTTGTGACTTCAGATAACGCCCTGAAGAAAACAGATGCAGATGCCGGCAGTTGGAAGTTTGGCTGGCACTCACTGAAACTATTAATCTCAAAAGAAATAGCTGAGATTGTAGGGCCTCAGCTATGAGAAGCAAATAACAGTAACTCCATAAGTAAAATTAACTGGTAGTTTGCATTAAAAAGACATAAATGTTTGAAGATCATGAAAAAGATAAATGTCATTAGTAATCAAGTAATGCAAATTTTAAAATATTTGGATTTTGCATATTAAAATTTTATTTTTATGTAAATCAAGTCATTATGCTGTTCATCTTAAACTTATACCATGCTATATGTCAATTATATCTCAGTAAAACTGGAACAAATGTAAAAAACTACAGTAATATTTTTAAAAGATAGATTTTAAAAAATAATGTCAGAAAAACACTTGCTCATATGTTGGTGGAATGCAACTGACAAAAGTTTTATGGAAAATAATCAGCCAATACATTTTATGTACATTGATCCAAGAGTTCACTTCCTGGCCAGTCTATTTACAGCTGCAACTCTATCCTTTGACACTTCAGCACTTTCATGCTTTCGCTTTCTCCACAGTATATTATCACCACCTAATAACGACATTTTTTTTTTACTTATCAAATTAGTTTTATTATTCGTTCCCTTCACTAGACTATATGCCACATGAAAACAGGATCTTTTATCTGCTTTACTCATTGCCACCTAGACTTGAGAAGAGTAGCTATCACTAAATAAATAGCCAATAAAATCTGTTGAATGAATGATTTTCCATAAATATATCATTAGGCAACAATGGAAAAACTGACCACTAATACATTCAAATAAAGTTTATCTTAATGCTGTTTTGTAATAGTGAAAAAATAGAAATAACATAGTGACCAAACGAAGGTACTCTTTACATAATATACGTGTATACTACATGGGTTAAAAATGATAATATGCATCTGTATATTTCTGATATGAAAAAATAGGCATTCTACATCATTAAGGTAACAAAAGAGTTTACCAAACAGCATATTCAATATGACTTGATTTTGGTTAAACATATATATTTAGTATACATCTAATTTGGAATAATATGCAGAAAAATATTAACTCATCTCTGGCTGATAGAATTCACAAGTTGATTCATCATTCACTGGTGATTTTCAATATTTTCTACTGTGAATTTTATATAGTATGTGCTTATAATGAATGAATTATAAACATATTTTTATTGTGAAAATATATTGAATCTAATATAGACAGCCTCTAGTGGCTAAAGGGTTGCATCTTTAATTTCTTTCAGTGCTGTGAACTGACCATCATCAGACAAGCATTTAAAAATGACCAAAACTGGGGCGCCTGGGTGGCGCAGTTGGTTAAGCGTCCTACTTCAGCCAGGTCACGATCTCGTGGTCCGTGAGTTCGAGCCCCGCGTCGGGCTCTGGGCTGATGGCTCGGAGCCTGGAGCCTGTTTCCGATTCTGTGTCTCCCTCTCTTTCTGACCCTCCCCCATTCATGCTCTGTCTCTCTCTGTCCCAAAAAATAAATAAAAAACGTTGAAAAAAAATTAAAAAAAATAAAATAAAATAAAATAAAAAATAAAAATGACCAAAACATTTGTGCATATTGTTTTATGATACTAACTTGAAAATTCTTTAATGTGACTTAGACTAGTATTTTATTTTTAAAAATTTTTTAATATGAACTTTATTGTCAAATTGGTTTCCATAAAACACCCAGTGCTCATCCCAACAGGTGCCCTCCTCAATGCCCATCACCCACTTTCCCCTTCCCCCCAACCCCCATCAACCCTCAGTCTGTTATCAATGTTTAAGAGTCTCTTATGGTTTGCCTCCTTCCCTCTCTGTAACTTCTTCCCCCTTGCCCCCCACCCCGGTCTTCTGTTGAGTTGCTCAGTGTCCACATATGAGTGAAAACATATGGTATCTGTCTTTCTCTGCCTGACTTATTTCACTTAGCATAACACTCTCTAGTTCCATCCACGTTGCTACAAATGGCCAGATTTCATTCTTTTTCATTGTCAAGTAGTAATCCATTGTATATATAAACCACATCTTCTTTATCCATTCGTCAGTTGATGGACATTTAGGCTCTTTCCATAATTTGGCTATTGTTGAAAGTGCTGCTATAAACATTGGGGTACAAGTGCCCCTATACATCAGCACTCCTGTATCCCTTGGGTAAATTCCTAGCAGTGCTATTTCTGGGTCATAGAGTAGATCTATTTTTAATTTTTTGAGGAACCTCCACACTGTTTTCCAGAGTGGCTGCACCAGTTTGCATTCCCACCAACAGTGTAAGAGGGTTCCCGTTTCTCCACATCCTCTCCAGCATCTATAGTCTCCTGATTTGTTCATTTTAGCCACTCCGACCGGAGTGAGGTGGTATCTCAGTGTGGTTTTGATTTGTATTTCCCTGATGAGAAGGGACATTGAGCATCTTTTCATGTGTCTGTTGGCCATCTGGATGTCTTCTTTGGAGAAGTGTCTATTCACGTTCTGCCCATTTCTTCACTGGATTATTTGCTTTTCGGGTGTGGAGTTTGGTGAATTCTTTATAGATTTTGGATACTAGCCCTTTATCCAATATGTCCTTTGCAAATATCTTTTCCCATTCTGTTGATTGCCTTTTAGTTTTGTTGACTGTTTCCTTTGCAGTGCAGAAGCTTTTTATCTTCATGAGATCCCAATAGTTCATTTTTGCTTTTAATTCCATTGACTTTGGAGAGGTGTCAAGTAAGAAATTGCTGCGGCTGAGGTCAGAGAGGTTTTTTCCTGCTTACTCCTCTAGGGTTTTGATGGTTTCCTGTCTCACATTCAGGTCCTTCATCCATTTTGAGTTGATCTTTGTGAATGGTGTAAGAAAGTGGTCTAGTTTCATTCTTCTGCAGTGTTGCTGT
Organism: Panthera tigris; assembly: GCF_018350195.1. Classification (NCBI taxonomy): domain Eukaryota; kingdom Metazoa; phylum Chordata; class Mammalia; order Carnivora; family Felidae; genus Panthera; species Panthera tigris. Next base: position 123,079,567 of record NC_056663.1, on the reverse strand, counting down.
CCAGTTCTCCTAGCACCATTTGTTAAAGAGACTGTCTTTTTTCCATTGGATATTCTTTCCTGCTTTGTCAAAGATTAGTTGGCCATACATATGTGGGTCCAATTCTGGAGTCTCTATTCTATTCCATTGGTCTCTGTGTCTGTTTTTGTGCCAATACCATGCTGCCTTGATGATTACAGCTTTGTAGTAGAGGTTGAAGTCTGGGATTGTGATACCTCCCGCTATTTGGCTATTCGGGGTCTTTGGTGGTTCCATACAAATTTTAGGATTGCTTGCTTCAAGAAGAATGCTGGTGCAATTTTGATTGGGATTGCATTGAATGTGTAGACTGCTTTGGGTAGTATTGACATTTTAACAATATTTATTCTTCCAATCCATGAGCACAGAATGTTTTTCCATTTCTTTGTATCTTCTTCAATTTTCTTCATAAGCTTTCTATAGTTTTCAGCATATAGATCTTTTACATCTTTGGTTAGGTTTATTCCTAGGTATTTTATGCTTCTTGGTGCAATTATGAATGGGATCAGTTTCTTTATTTGTTTTTCTGTTGCTTCGTTATTACTGTATAAGAATGCAACTGATTTCTGTACATTAATTTTGTATCCTGCGACATGCTGATTGCATGTATCAGTTCTGGCAGACTTTTGGTGAAGTCTGTCGGGTTGTCCATGTATAATATCATGTCATTTGCAAAAAGTGAAAGCTTGACTTCATCTTTGCCAATTTTGATGCCTTTGATTTCCTTTTGTTGTCTGATTGCTGATGCTAGCACTTCCAACACTATGTTAAACAACAGCGGTGAGAGTGGACATCTCTGTCGTGTTCCTGATCTCAGGGCAAAAGGTCTCAGTTTTTCCCCATTGAGGATGATATTAGCTGTAGGCTTCTCATAAATGGCTTTATAATGTTTAAGTATATTCCTTCTATGCCGACTTTCTCGAGAGCTTTTATTAAGAAAGGATGCTGAATTTTGTCAGATGCTTTTTCTACATCGATTGACAGGATCATATGGTTCTTATCTTTTCTTTTATTAATGTGATGTATCACACTGATTTGCAAATATTGAACCAGGCCTGCAGCCCAGGATGAATCCCACTTGATCATGGTGAATAATTCTTTTCATATGCTGTTGAATTCGATTTGCTAGTATCTTGTTGAGAATTGTTGCATCCATATTCATCAGGGATATTGGCTTGTAGTTCTCTTTTCTTGCTGGTTCTCTGTCTGGTTTGGGAATCAAAGTAATGCTGGCTTCATAGAATAAGTCTGGAAGTTTTCCTTCCTTTTCTATTTTTTGGAACAGCTTGAGAAGGATAGGTATTATCTCTGCTTTCAATGTCTGGTCGAATTCCCCAGGGAAAACATCTGGTCCAGGACTCTTATTTTTTTGGGAGATTTTTGATGACTGATTCAATTTCTTCACTAGTTATGGGTCTGTTCAAATTTTCTATTTTTTCCCTTTTGAGTTTTGATTGTGTGTGGGTGTTTAGGAATTGTCCATTTCTTCCAGGTTGTCCAGTTTGTTGGCATATAATTTTTCATAGTATTCCCTGATAATTGCTTGTATTTCTGAGGGATTGGTTGTAATAATTCTATTTTCATTCATCATTTTATCTTTCGGTACTCTCCCTTTTCTTTTTGAGAAGCCTGGCTAGAGGTTTATCAATTTTGTTTATTTTTTCAAAAAAACAACTCTTGGTTTCATTGATCTGCTCTAAATTTTTTTTTAGATTCTATATTGTTTATTTCTGCTCTGATCTTTATTATTTCTCTTCTTCTGCTGGGTTTGGGGTGTCTTTGCTGTTCTGCTTCTATTTCCTTTAGGTGTGCTGTTAGATTTTGTATTTGGGATTTTTCTTGTTTCTTGAGATAGGCCTGGATTGCAATGTATTTTCCTCTCAGGACTGCCTTTGCTGCATCCCAAAGCATTTGGATTGTTGTATTTTCATCTTCATTTGTTTTCATATATTTTTTAATTTCTTCTCTAATTGCCTGGTTGACCCATTCATTCTTTAGTAGTATGTTCTTTAACTCCATGCTTTTGGAGGCTTTCCAGACTTTTTCCTGTGGTTGATTTCAAGTTTCATAGCATTGTGGTCTGAAAGTGTGCAAGGTATGATCTCAATTTTTATACTTATTAAGGGCTGTTTTGTGACCCATGTTCCATGTGCATGCGAGAAGAAAGTATATTCTGTTGCTTTGGGATGCAGAGTTCTAAATATATGTCAAGTCCATCTGATCCAATGTATCAATCAAGGTCCTTGTTTCTTTATTGATCCTGTGTCTAGATGTTCTATCCATTGCTGTAAGTGGAGTCCCCTGCAATTACCACAGTCTTATCAATAAGGTTGCTTATGTTTGTGATTGTTTTATATATGTGGGGGCTCCCGTATTCAGTGCATAGACATTTATAATTATTAGCTCCTCCTGATGGATAGACCCTGTAATTATTATATAATGTACTTCTACATCTCTTGTTACAGCCTTTAATTTAAAGTCTAGTTTGTCTGATATAAGTATGGCTACTTCAGCTTTCTTTTGACTTGGTTAGTATTCAAAGTTCCGCTCTGTAGGCTCTGGTGCTGGGGAAGCACCTCTCAGTCTGGAGATATGTGTTCCTGGCTGGCTTTGTGCCCCCTCACTTCAGGGAGGACTACCTTCTCCTACTGCAGACTGAGCCTCCACCCTCACTTGGAGCCCCCGAGGTGGTGGACACAGGCAGGCTTTGTCTTTTCCCACAGCACTGCAGGGAAACAGTGGCCTTTTCCTCCTGCAGACTGCACCCTTGGTCCAGCCACCTCGCATGCTGGGGGGACGGAATGGGGGGGGGGAGGGATCCTGCCAGGTTCTGTACTATTATGCAGCCCTTCAGGGCTGGAGGAAGGGAACCACTTTCTCCAGCTGTGGACTGAGCCTCTGACCTACCACCGCACCCAGGGCTGGCTCCCCTCCTCCCCAGGTGCGGGAATAGGGAGCTGGCCCCAGAAGAAAGCCCCACAGTTAGAGATCGAATCCCTCTCAGTCCCAGTCCGAGGTCTTTCTCCAGTCTAGCTACGTTCCTGCACTTCCCTAGCTGTTCTTTCTCTTCCCTTTGTCTCTCCGCAGAAGGGGGTCCCTCCCCTTGTGCACACGTGGCTTTGTTTTTATCTCCCCAGGTTCACAGTTACCCACCTATCTTTTTTCCAGCTTTCCCATTTTCTTCCTAGTAGATTCAGTCCCTTGCCTCCTAGGCTCTGGTGTTCCAAGTCCTTTGGCTTCTACACATCTTTGTTTGAGGGACGCGGGAAGTAGGGATCCCCTACTTCTCTGCCATGTTGGCCTGGGATCTAGACTAGTATTTTAGAGTTGCGGAACTGAACATGAGAACTAAACTAGTTTTCCTAAGTAGAGCTCTTTAATGGGATATATTTATGTGTATTTTGTAGAAAAAAAACACCAAATTAAAGTTTTCTTTTACCATTTCGAGGAGCTGATAGAACTATTGAACCAAAACATAACTTTTTACTTCGGTTAGCATCTTGATTCATACTAATGTCAACTTCTTATATTAATATTTTGTATGCTATAGGGAAAGTAAAATCTCAAGAGAAGAAGACATTTCTATTTTTGTTTGTTTATCAAGATAAAAAAATGTATAAAGCCCTCTATAACTATATTTAAGTAATGCCTAGAGCACCAAACAAGAAATTTTAGGTATTCACTTGAAACAGCTGGCAGAGGAGTCCGGAAGATGGCGGCGTAGGAGGACGCTGGGCTCACCGCGCGTCCTGCTGATCACTTAGATTCCACCTACACCTGCCTAAAGAACCCAGAAAACCGCCAGAGGATTAGCAGAACGGAGTCTCCGGAGCCAAGCGCAGACGACAGGCCCACGGAAGAGGTTAGGAAGGGCTGCGAGGCGGTGCGCACTCCACGGACTGGCGGGAGGGAGCCGGGGCGGAGGGGCGGCTCGCCGGCCAAGCAGAGCCCCCGAGTCTGGCTGGCAAAAGCGGAGGGGCCGGACGGACTGTGTTCCCACAGCAAGCGCGACTTAGCGTCTGGGAGGTCATAAGTTAACAGCTCTGCTCAGAAAGCGGGAAGGCTGGAGGACAAAGGGAGGGAGAGCTGCTGAGCCCCCAGACGGACGGCAGAGCTCAGCTTGGTGGGGAACAAAGGCGCTCGCCAGCGCCATCTCCCCCGCCCATCCCCCAGCCAAAATCCCAAAGGGAACCAGTTCCTGCCAGGGAACTTGCTCGTGCAGCGCAAACACCAAATTCTGTGCATCTGCGGAGCCAAACCTCCGGCAGCGGATCTGACTCCCTCCCGCTGCCACAGGGCCCCTCCTGAAGTGGATCACCTAAGGAGAAGCGAGCTAAGCCTGCCCCTCCTGCCCCCGTGCACCTTGCCTACCCACCCCAGCTAATACGCCAGATCCCCAGCAACACAAGCCTGGCAGTGTGCAAGTAGCCCAGACGGGCCACGCCACCCCACAGTGAATCCCGCCCCTAGGAGAGGGGAAGAGAAGGCACACACCAGTCTGACTGTGGCCCCAGCGGTGGGCTGGGGGCAGACATCAGGTCGGACTGCGGTCCCGCCCACCAACTCCAGTTATACACCACAGCACAGGGGAAGTGCCCTGCAGGTCCTCACCACTCCAGGGACTATCCAAAATGACCAAACGGAAGAATTCCCCTCAGAAGAATCTCCAGGAAATAACAACAGCGAATGAACTGATCAAAAAGGATTTAAATAATATAACAGAAAGTGAATTTAGAATAATAGTCATAAAATTAATCGCTGGGCTTGAAAACAGTATACAGGACAGCAGAGAATCTCTTGCTACAGAGATCAAGGGACTAAGGACCAGTCACGAGGAGCTGAAAAACGCTTTAAACGAAATGCAAAACAAAATGGAAACCACGACAGCTCGGCTTGAAGAGGCAGAGGAGAGAATAGGCGAACTAGAAGATAAAGTTATGGAGAAAGAGGAAGCTGAAAGAAAGAGAGATAAAAAAAATCCAGGAGTATGAGGGGAAAATTAGAGAACTAAGTGATACACTAAAAAGAAATAATATACGCATAATTGGTATCCCAGAGGAGGAAGAGAGAGGGAAAGGTGCTGAAGGGGTACTTGAAGAAATTATAGCTGAGAACTTCCCTGAACTGGGGAAGGAAAAAGGCATTGAAATCCGAGAGGCACAGAGAACTCCCTTCAGACGTAACTTGAATCGATCTTCTGCACGACATATCATAGTGAAACTGGCAAAATACAAGGATAAAGAGAAAATTCTGAAAGCAGCAAGGGATAAACGTGCCCTCACATATAAAGGGAGACCTATAAGACTCGTGACTGATCTCTCCTTTGAAACTTGGCAGGCCAGAAAGGCTTGGCACGATATCTACAGTGTGCTAAACAGAAAAAATATGCAGCCGAGAATCCTTTATCCAGCAAGTCTGTCATTTAGAATAGAAGGAGAGATAAAGGTCTTCCCAAACAAACAAAAACTGAAGGAATTTGTCACCACGAAACCAGCCCTACAAGAGATCCTAAGGGGGATCCTGTGAGACAAAGTACCAGAGACATCACTACAAGCATAAAACATACAGACATCACAATGACTCTAAACCCGTATCTTTCTATAATAACACTGAATGTAAATGGATTAAATGCACCAACTAAAAGACATAGGGTATCAGAATGGATACAAAAACAAGACCCATCTATTTGCTGTCTACAAGAGACTCATTTTAGATCTGAGGACACCTTTAGATTGAGAGTGAGGGGATGGAGCACTATTTATCATGCTACTGGAAGCCAAAAGAAAGCTGGAGTAGCCATACTTATATCAGACAAACTAGACTTTAAATTAAAGGCTGTAACAAGAGATGAAGAAGGGCATTATATAATAATCACAGGGTCTATCCATCAGGAAGAGCTAACTATTATAAATGTCTATGCGCCGAATACCGGAGCCCCCAGATATATAAAACAATTACTCATAAACATAAGCAACCTTATTGATAAGAATGTGGTCATTGCAGGGGACTTTAACACCCCACTTACAGAAATGGATAGATCATCTAGACACACAGTCAATAAAGAAACAAGGGCCCTGAATGATACATTGGATCAGATGGACTTGACAGATATATTTAGAACTCTGCATCCCAAAGCAACAGAATATACTTTCTTCTCGAGTGCACATGGAACATTCTCCAAGATAGATCATATACTGGGTCACAAAACAGCCCTTCATAAGTATACAAGAATTGAAATTATACCATGCATACTTTCAGACCACAATGTTATGAAGCTTGAAATCAACCACAGGAAAAAGTCTGGAAAACCTCCAAAAGCATGGAGGTTAAAGAACACCCTACTAACGAATGAGTGGGTCAACCAGGCAATCAGAGAAGAAATTAAAAAATATATGGAAACAAACGAAAATGAAAATACAACAATCCAAACGCTTTGGGACGCAGCGAAGGCAGTCCTGAGAGGAAAATACATTGCAATCCAGGCCTATCTCAAGAAACAAGAAAAATCCCAAATACAAAATCTAACAGCACACCTAAAGGAAATAGAAGCAGAACAGCAAAGGCAGCCTAAACCCAGCAGAAGAAGAGAAATCATAAAGATCAGAGCAGAAATAAACAATATAGAATCTAAAAAAACTGTAGAGCAGATCAACAAAACCAAGAGTTGGTTTTTTGAAAAAATAAACAAAATTGACAAACCTCTAGCCAGGCTTCTCAAAAAGAAAAGGGAGATGACCCAAATAGATAAAATCATGAATGAAAATGGAATGATTACAACCAATCCCTCAGAGATACAAACAATTATCAGGGAATACTATGAAAAATTATATGCCAACAAATTGGACAACCTGGAAGAAATGGACAAATTCCTAAACACCCACACTCTTCCAAAACTCAATCAGGAGGAAATAGAAAGCTTGAACAGACCCATAACCAGCGAAGAAATTGAATCGGTTATCAAAAATCTCCCAACAAATAAGAGTCCAGGACCAGATGGCTTCCCAGGGGAGTTCTACCAGACGTTTAAAGCAGAGATAATACCTATCCTTCTCAAGCTGTTCCAAGAAATAGAAAGGGAAGGAAAACTTCCAGACTCATTCTATGAAGCCAGTATTACTTTGATTCCTAAACCAGACAGAGACCCAGTAAAAAAAGAGAACTACAGGCCAATATCTCTGATGAATATGGATGCAAAAATTCTCAATAAGATACTAGCAAATCGAATTCAACAGCATATAAAAAGAAGTATTCACCATGATCAAGTGGGATTCATTCCTGGGATGCAGGGCTGGTTCAACATTCGCAAATCGATCAACGTGATACATCACATTAACAAAAAAAAAGAGAAGAACCATATGATCCTGTCAATCGATGCAGAAAAGGCCTTTGACAAAATCCAGCACCCTTTCTTAATAAAAACCCTTGAGAAAGTCGGGATAGAAGGAACATACTTAAAGATCATAAAGGCCATTTATGAAAAGCCCACAGCTAACATCATCCTCAACGGGGAAAAACTGAGAGCTTTTTCCCTGAGATCAGGAACACGACAGGGATGCCCACTCTCACCGCTGTTGTTTAATATAGTGCTGGAAGTTCTAGCATCAGCAATCAGACAACAAAAGGAAATCAAAGGCATCAAAATTGGCAATGATGAAGTCAAGCTTTCGCTTTTTGCAGATGACATGATATTATACATGGAAAATCCGATAGACTCCACCAAAAGTCTGCTAGAACTGATACATGAATTCAGCAAAGTTGCAGGATACAAAATCAATGTGCAGAAATCAGTTACATTCTTATACACTAACAATGAAGCAACAGAAAGACAAATGAAGAAACTGATCCCATTCACAATTGCACCAAGAAGCATAAAATACCTAGGAATAAATCTAACCAAAGATGTAAAAGATCTGTATGCTGAAAACTATAGAAAGCTTATGCAGGTAACTGAAGAAGATATAAAGAAATGGAAAGACATTCCCTGCTCATGGATTGGAAGAATAAATATTGTCAAAATGTCAATACTACCCAAAGCTATCTACACATTCAATGCAATCCCAATCAAAATTGCACCAGCATTCTTCTCGAAACTAGAACAAGCAATCCTAAAATTCATATGGAACCACAAAAGGCCCCGAATAGCCAAAGTCATTTTGAAGAAGAAGACCAAAGCAGGAGGCATCACAATCCCAGACTTTAGCCTCTACTACAAAGCTGTCATCATCAAGACAGCATGGTATTGGCATAAAAACAGACACATAGACCAATGGAATAGAATAGAAACCCCAGAACTAGACCCACAAACGTATGGCCAACTCATCTTTGACAAAGCAGGAAAGAACATCCAATGGAAAAAAGACAGTCTCTTTAACAAATGGTGCTGGGAGAACTGGACAGCAACATGCAGAAGGCTGAAACTAGACCACTTTCTCACACCATTCACAAAAATAAACTCAAAATGGATAAAGGACCTGAATGTGAGACAGGAAACCATCAAAACCTTAGAGGAGAAAGCAGGAAAAGACCTCTCTGACCTCAGCCGTAGCAATCTCTTACTCGGCACATCCCCAAAGGCAAGGGAATTAAAAGCAAAAGTGAATTACTGGGACCTTATGAAGATAAAAAGCTTCTGCACAGCAAAGGAAACAACCAACAAAACTAAAAGGCAACCAACGGAATGGGAAAAGATATTTGCAAATGACACATCGGACAAAGGGCTAGTATCCAAAATCTATAAAGAGCTCATCAAACTCCACACCCGAAAAACAAATAACCCAGTGAAGAAATGGGCAGAAAACATGAATAGACACTTCTCTAAAGAAGACATCCGGATGGCCAACAGGCACATGAAAAGATGTTCAACGTCGCTCCTTATCAGGGAAATACAAATCAAAACCACACTGAGATATCACCTCACGCCAGTCAGAGTGGCCAAAATGAAGAAATCAGGGGACTATAGATGCTGGAGAGGATGTGGAGAAACAGGAACCCTCTTGCACTGTTGGTGGGAATGCAAATTGGTGCAGCCGCTCTGGAAAGCGGTGTGGAGGTTCCTCAGAAAATTAAAAATAGACCTACCCTATGACCCAGCAATAGCACTGCTAGGAATTTATCCAAGGGATACAGGAGTACTGATGCATAGGGGCACTTGTACCCCAATGTTTATAGCAGCACTCTCAACAATAGCCAAATTATGGAAAGAGCCTAAATGTCCATCAACTGATGAATGGATAAAGAAATTGTGGTTTATATACACAATGGAATACTACGTGGCAATGAGAAAAAATGAAATATGGCCTTTTGTAGCAACATGGATGGAACTGGAGAGTGTTATGCTAAGTGAAATAAGCCATACAGAGAAAGACAGATACCATATGGTTTCACTCTTATGTGGATCCTGAGAAACTTAACAGAAACCCATGGGGGAGGGGAAGGAAAAAAAAAAAAAAAAGAGGTTAGAGTGGGAGAGAGCCAAAGCAGAAGAGACTGTTAAAAACTGAGAACAAACTGAGGGTTGATGGGGGGTGGGAGGGAGGGCAGGGTGGGTGATGGGTATTGAGGAGGGCACCTTTTGGGATGAGCACTGGGTGTTGTATGGAAACCAATTTGACAGTAAATTTCATATATTAAAAAATAAAAAAAATTAAAAAAAATAAAAAAAATAAAAAAAATAAAAAAAAAAAGAAACAGCTGGCAGAATTATTTATTTCCTACTTCGGCTTTAACAGCATATCCATCACTGATGTTGCTGCAATACTGCAAAATAGTTTTGTTTTTTTAAAAAAACAGAAATTATTTTATTTTTCTTGTCAATGTAGTCTCTTAATATCTTGTCATGTTTTTATAAAAATAAGTTAAACAATACAGTTTTAAGACCAAGTAGTGATACAAAGCTAGAACTTAATTTAGGATACACACTTTCCTCTAGTTATAAAGGAACAATTATTTTTATTCTGTATTTTTCATATGACTCATTTGGTGGCAATCACAAAAGCTATACAGATGTAATCTTAAATTATACTATAACATCAGCTGTCTTTAGGTGGTGGTTGCAGTAACCGCGTATTACAAATCCTCAGGACTACCTATAGAATCAGCAAGAAGGCTCTCTGCCTGAAGCCCTGTGCCTTGAGGACCTGTATTTCACAAACCCACAAGATAAATGTATTTAAGAATGAATGGATGTCCTGGTCACTTGGGATGCAATGCTCAGTACAGGCACACTATAACCCAAACATTACAAATCCACTTTTATGACCTACTACCGTTTACCCCAGGGAAACATTTCATATCTTTTTCTATGTTCTCAAAAATAAAAAGTGACTCCATCCAAATGTCATGAAAGTTTGTGGTATGTGCTCCTATCAACATCGGCCACAGACATATTTTGACTCTTGAGCAAACACAGAATGAGATGAAGCCAAAGGAAATTTACCACCTGGGACCTCCTCAAGGTGGGCCTAGGGCAACACTACAAATGGAAGTCCAAGTTCCATACTTTGAAATATGTTAAAGTTATACATCAGGCTAATAAACTTTTAAATATAATATGTTCTATTATCCTGCCTTAAAAGAGAAAGCTTTATAACCATAAGATTAAGAAAAGTACATCGTTTTATATTTTGGAGTTGGCATATAACAAGAGTGACTGAACATAATTTAATTATGGTACCTATCTGAATGAACTGATGATTGGCCAGCAGAGTCTGCATGAATAACAAAATACATATGTAATTCAAAATCACTACACCTTTATTCCATTAAATTTTTCTTGTTTTCATTTCGGCAAGATTACTAATTAGGTTGTTAAAATCAAGATCTTTCACATAATTTTGCTCTATTGATAGTAATGATTTAAGTTAGGATTATAAAACAATGGTAACTGCATTAAAAAGCATATCAAAAATTTTTGAAAATTTTAAACTAAGGGTTAAATGATTAAAATTATTTTTATGTATATTTTCAAAAAGGGCTCTTCTAAAATTTTTAAGTTATTAAAATTAATAATTGTCTTTCATATAAAATTTATAGTATTTATTAAAATTAAAGGACAAATACAACATAACTAGTGAATATCAAAATTTTAAGTTTAATATATAGAGCTAAAATTTTTATGTAATAATCTGAAAATCAAATAAACATTTTAAAATATTTTTATAAAAATGAAACTATTTAATTCTAGCATCAGTGTCCATCTAGTTGCCAAATATAAAGAAATAATTTCATGCTGCACACGTTAGGTCACATATGTACATGTTTTCCCACCACTATTTATTGAAGAGACTATCATTTCCCTATTATCAAAGACACAATGAGAAAACTATTGGCCAATAGTAAGGATTATCTCAGAAGTGGTTGTATTTCCTGGGTAAAAAGAGCAATGCCAACAGAGCCTGGCTACCAGGCTTGACTAAGAGAATATGGACATTAATGGGACACTTGCATTGAAGGAGAACTTGCGCAGTAGACTGTGTTGAGAATTGCTTTTCCTAAGAAATTGTCTTTAAAAAATCACAAGACCAGATATTATTGAATAAGCATATATGTATGGAAATATGTACTACATTTAAACTTTAAAATAGCAGGGACTATTGTAGCCAATGGAAGTAATAAGGAATATACACAAACATCCACAAATAAATACATATGCTGAAGGAATAACATTTTAAAAATACAAACTCTACAGTTTTCTCTCCCTATTATAGTCTTCTGTCCCATATGCTCTTTTACTCATTTGGCTAGATATTCTGTGTTCCTTGGGGGGCGGGGGGAACAACCCAGTAGTAAAACAATGAATTGATAAATACTGAAGAAAGTTATCTGTTTTGATTTCTCTATTAAGTATTGATAGATATAACCCACAAAAAGAAAATCTCTTTGAAGTCCTCAGTAGCTTTTAAGAGTGAAAAGTGGTTCTGTGAGCAAAATGTTTGAGAATCACAGCTAGGAACCAAGCTGGTTCCAGATCTCCACTTAGGTAGAATGAAAAGGGTCTGTGAGAGAGGTTACTTCAAAAAATGTAAATTCACTAACCATTTATATATGTGTAACAAACAACAAAATAACTTCAATATACATGTGACATTTTAATTGCTATTTAGTTTGGATTGAACATCTGCAGGCTCTGAAGTAGCTACTGAAAACCACTTAAAGACAGAATTAGAACTTGATACAAGGATTTTATTACTTCATTTACAAAGGTAGACTTTAGATCCCTACAGAACTAAAGAGGGTACACTACATAAAAAGAAGCAAAGTTGCCTTTTATATGATGACTCTCACATGACAGTGAGTTCTTATACATTCTCAGGCTTTATGTCAGTTCATGAAGCTTGCTGGAAAGCTTGGGAATGAATGACCTTTTTATTTTTGAAGTAGCTATTTCAGACAAAGCTTTATCTGCACCACAAAGAGAGAAAAAGAAAAATGCTTTGGCCTACTACATGTGCCTCACAGGTTTCAATGCCAGTTCAGTAATATAACAATAACTATTTTAAGTTTCTGAATAGTTTACCTACTGTACTGGGCATGTCTCCTTTTTGTTACATAATAAACAGTAAGTCGAGGGAAAAATCACCAAAGCTTATCTGAACTAGTGGACACACATATAAAAGAATGGGAAAAGTAAGCTAAAATATACTAGTGTGTGTTCTGTTGAGACAGAACACATCTATCATATTCCAACAACAATTCATCATAATATGGTTCCTTTAGGCCTCTGACCAGTAATTTGGAGTTGATCCTCCTAAGGGAGAGGAACATTTGTAGATGAGGCTTCATATTATATTGATGGATCTGTTAAATTAGATTTTGCCTTGTAGCTATTGAGCAATAGTTGAGATTCCATCCCCCTACCCTGGTGCCACACACCCTGACGAGACCCTTTGTGTACTTCATCACATACAACTACCAGAACTAGAATACTGCAACAATCCTACCGGGATGAAAGAGGAATGTGACACATGGTATCGGGGATTTCTTAAACACCCGCCAGCATGGATGAAAAGTGTGTGCTTTATTCATACTTTTCATGAAATACATCTACTAAATAATGGCAACATTCCCAGATCTGGGGATACTGCTCTAATTGTTCAATCTGCAGACGGGACAAGTAATATCTGGTTAAAAGATTTATTGTACACTTATTCAGGGTCTGGCGTGATGCCAAGTGTTTTACATGCATTTTCTCATGTGATCCCCAGAAAAACCTTGTAAGGAGGTTAGTGTCACCATCTCAATTTTATAGAGAGGAAATGGAGGTTCAAAAAGGTTAAATAAATTCCCTAGATCACAAAGTTAGTAAATGGAAGAAGCTAGATTAACTTTTTCCAATTACAATCATTTCATAGATTAACCAATGTACATATTAATTCACTAACTGTATTCCAACTGGTGAGATTTGTTGGGAGGGGTTTATATGAAGCACACTTGGCCAAACTACTTAAAATAAGAATATACACATTTGTATGGTAAGATTAGTCTCTGAAACTGATACTTACAAAATATTTTTATTAAGGTAAAAATGACTAACATGCTAATATATTGTTAAAATGATAAAAGAAATCCTAGATGAAATCTACTTATAGCTAGCACAAATACAGCAATGATTCCACGGTTAATATGGATTCATCCTTGACAAACCAGAAAAGCAATTTATAATAATAGAGTGAGTTTAGTATAGTGAAAGCAAAACAGAACAAACAGAAACACAGGCCTTAGACTAGCTAGACCTGGCTTTGCTGCTTATGACCTGTGTAAATTTGGGCAAGTTACTTAACCTCTCTGGGCTAGTTTTCTCATCAATAAAATGAGAACCCCAGTACTCAAATGGTACGGTTGCTATTACGATTAGTGATTATGTACTAAGCCCACTGTGACATGGTGAGTACTCCTCGATCTCCATTCATTGTATCATTTCCTAGAGTGACTTATATCCAAGTAAGGCATTTACCGTCTGGAGCTGAGAATTTGTATGCAAGGAAAATAAAAAAGCCAGGATTTTAATAATTTGAGAACACTGAATTAGAAGACACAGGGTACCTGTTATCAAATGTTCTTTATAACAGAGATGAAAGGAGTGAAGGCTAAGTTCTCTGTACCTCTCACAATCTCAATATCTAAGAGAGAAATGGTATGTATAATATGTACTTCTAATGGGAAAAAATGTTATAGGGGGACTAAAAAAAAAAAAAAAAAAAAAAACATGGATAAGAAAGAAAAAAAACCAAACTTCTAAATCCTAGGCTTAAGCTCTAGACTTTGTTTTTCCCAATCATCTGCTAGTTTTCCTAGCCCTGATCTACCAAGAAAGAGTTTTAGAAGCAGTGGCCCAGAGCAGGGGACTAAAACACCTTGAATTCAAAGTTGGTTTAGGAAGTTCCAGCCCTGATTAGTTCTGTAATCCCAAACAAATCAATGGATTCTGAGATTATTCTTCTTTTATAAAATGAGCGTTTGGGCTATTTGCACTAGTTCTACAGTCTCTACTAGAAATGAAATCCAATAACTACTTCAAATTTTAGTAACTGTCACCAAACAGGCTTCATTAGGAGAGAAACAGTGATTTCTGAGACATTTTAAGGGAATTCCAAAATATTCTCCACAAACAAGTATATTATTTGGCATATAGAAATCAAACCCACTTATTCATAACAATTTTCAGGTAACTGTAAAATAAAATACAATAAACTATACTAGATTCAAAATAAAATATTAAGACAACATTATATATTGTTAGATGACATATACGAGTTGTGATAAACCAATGAAATTGGAATTTGAATTCATGTCATAGCTTATAGAATCAGTTTCATAGGTTTATATTCATATGCTTAATGCATTTTGGCACATGACAACTAAGTTTCGTTAATTTATTTCAAAAATTCCACAAATATTTGCTGAGTACCTAAATATACCAGACACTAAGTTAGCTAGAAGAATGATATCAATGATTAAATATTTCACATTTCATGGGGATAGATATTAATTATATAAATATGATAAGTACTGCAAAGGAAAATTAAAGCTTCGATGTGAAAAATTAACATAAAATCTGATTCAGATTGTAAATTTAGGAGGGCTTTTTTTGAGGAAAGGACTTATATTTAATTTAAGAACTGTGAATGGGATGCTGCCAAAAAAAAATGTAGAGGGAATCTGAAAAGGCTGCATACTATACAATTCCAACCATTTGACATACTGGTAAAAGCAAAACTCCAGAAACAGTAAAAAGATCAGTAGTTGACAGGAGTTAGGAGGGAAGGAGGAATGAATAGGCAGACCACAGAGGATTTTTAGGGCAGTGAAACTACTCTGTAGGAGTATACTCTATACTGGTGGGTACATGTAATGATAAATTTGTCCAAACCCATGGAAAGTACAACACCAGAAGTGAACCAATGCAAATTATGGAGTCAGGTGATAATGATGTGAATATATGTAAGTTCATCAATTATTAAAAAAAAGTATACCACTTTGGTGGGGTATGTTGATAGTAAGGGAGGCTATACATGTGTGGGGACAGGAGATCTCTGGAAGATATATCAACTTTCTACTCAATTTTGCTGTGAACCTAAAGCTGCTCTAAAAAATGAAACCTTTGGAAGAAGATCCAAGACATGCAGGACTAAAAACAGGAAAATTTTAGAAATTTGGAATAGAAGCCATGGTTTTCTCATCATTCTAAGATATTCTTATCCATATAAGGTAGATACTTCTTAAAAGCTGATAAATATGAGCTATGAATGAAATCTAAACTGAATACATAAATAAAAACAAAGTGGAATGCATTAAATGCTCATGTAAAAGTATTATACTAAAATGCTCTCTTTATAGTTATACAAATTGATTCCATAGTACTCTCTACCTAATATTGTTTTAAATTACCTAGATAATATACATTAATAATGTCAATTTTAAAATATATAAACTACAAATACTCTCTCTAAAATTCACTCTAACTTTGGCTCAAAAGTTAGATCCAATGTAACTTAACATCTACTCCAGTTTCTAATACTATGTAACAAATTAACCCAAAACTTAGGGATTTAAAATAAAATATTCATTCCCTGTGTTCTATGGATCCGAAATATAGGCCTGGATGATTTGTCTCTATTATAGCTCAACTAGTTAATTTTGAAGCTGGGACTCATGTGTCAGCCAGAGGGCAGTATCATGTAAAATCTTTCATTTGCATAGCTGGTACCTGGATAGGAACAACTCAAAAACTGGGACTGCTTACTGGAGCACCAATTTGTGGCTCCTCCATGTGGTTTGGCTTCCCCTAGAATGTTGGCCTCAAGGTAGCCCAACTTCTTACATGGAATCTTTGGGCTCCAAACACAAATATCCCAGAGAACAAAGTAGAAACTGGGTTACCTTTGAGGATTTGGCCTCTGAAGTAACACACCATTGTTTCTGCCATATTCTATTGGCCATAAACAATGTGTAAACCCACCAAACTGGGAAGAGTATAGTTGTCACTGTTTATTGAATAAATGTGAAATTCACATATTGAGTAAATGTGAGAGAGTTTGTGGCAATTCTTAATTTCCACCACATCTAAAGGACTACCATAATCATGAAAAAAGTAACCATTACTTCCAGATGTGCTCATTGCCTACTTTTTCTCAGGAAACTATTATTTTTCCTGAGGTAAGCATTTAACCCCACTTTTCTGTCATCTTTTTATGTTCTCTACTTTGATTGGCCTTGGTGTCTCCACTAACTTCCACTACATTCTCACCTAAGGGCCTACACTGATTACTTGGATCACTACCCCATCATCTTAATACTGCTTTTCTCCTTACCACTCCATGAAACATATTAATATAATATTTTTATAATTAATAAAGATATTTAAATAATATTTTAATTATTCTATTGCATTCCAAATTTCTCACTTGACCTAACTTCTCCCATCCTTACTCTGGTGGACTTGACATGACGTGCAGTAGAACTCAGCTGTCAGCTTTCCTTTCCTTCTCGTATGTTCTCACGCATTCTCAGACTACCACTTCCATGTCACAACTCTCTCCATCTCTCCATAGAATATTTCAGAGAAGTTAATGCTCTTAATTTATATGCATGTTTGTTTTTGTAATGAGAAAAAAAAGAATACTTTCTCTATCTAAACGTTGGTAATTTAACAGTACCCTAAATTTGCCCAGCAAAGCACTACAACAATTCAAAATATATGAGAAAATATAAAACATCATCCCCAGTTTCATAAATTTCAAAACTTAAAATTCTGGAAGAAAATTATGACTTCTTTTCTATTCTTCTGTTAATTGATGTAACAGGACAAATGAAGTTTGTGAGCCAAGAAGTCTGCACCACTGTTCCTCAAACAATCAGTGGTTGAAGAGCCTTGTTTTAAAATCTCTAGTCCTTTTGCAGACTAAAATTCTTACAAAACAACATAAGTGAATTAATAGAAAAATGATAATTCCCTTGGATCTCAAAGTAATGCAAATTGCTATTAAAATTTCTAAATAATTGCTCTTAAATTCTGGTCTCATCTAGTCACAGACTGGCAATAAAGTTAGTTAACACACCACCATGAGTCCTCACACCATGATTTCGAAAGCAATGTTCTATACAGTCTCATTGCAGGGATTCTCTTTTTTTTTTTTTTAATTTTTTAAAGCTTTTATTTATTTTTGAGAGAGAGAGAGCACAGGAGCAAGTGAACATGAGTGGGGGGGGGGTGCAGAGAGAGAGACACAGTATGCAAAGCAGGCTCCAGGCTCTGAGTTGTCAACACAGAGCCCCACAGGAAGGGGCTGGAACCCACAAACCGCAAGATCATGACCTGAGCCAAAGTCGGATGCTAAACTGACTGAGCCACCCACGTGGCCCGGGATTCTCTAACTTCCAGCATGCCGTCAAAGATATGTCTTAATACTTGGTTTCCAAATTCCACAGCCTAGTTGTACTAGAAAGTAACCATTTAAAAAATTGAGAAAATAATTATCCAGGAATAAAGACATAGCTATCAAATTTCTTTGGGGCACCTGGGTGCCTCCGTCCTTTAAGCGTCAGACTTCACCCCAGGTCGGGATCTCAAGGTTGCTGAGTTCAAACTCCACCCCGGGGCTCTGTGCTGACATCGCAGAGTCTGGAGCCTCTCTTCGGATTCTGTGTCTCCCTGGCTCGCTGCCCCTCCCCCGCTTCGAGGTCTTTCTCTCTTCTCTGTCTCTCAAAAAAAAATAAACATAAAAATTTTTTTTCTAAATATAACTTCAGGAGGCAGTACATCTGAGGAGAAAGTAAATTAACTAATGACCAATAAAAGAAAAAACATATTTTAAATTATTACCCCAGTGAAAGTGAATGAAAATCATTTTATAGGATAAGCTTATAAGAACAAACTGATAATAACATTGGAATAATGGATTTTCTTCATTTTCATTAAAAAAAAAATATCTGCCCTGGGTGCCTGGGTGGCTCAGTTGGTTAAGTGTCCAACTCTGGCTTAGGTCATGATCTCACAACTTGTGAGTTCGAGCCCCACATCAGGCTCTGTGCTGACAGCTCAGAGCCTGGAGCCTGCTTGGGATTCTGTGTCCCCACCACTTTCTTCCCCTCCCCTGCTCATGCTTTGTCTCTGTCTCTTTCAAAAAATAAATAAACATTAAAAAATTAAAAAAAAAATCTGCCCCAAGGAAAATATTTTACTGACTACCTTAATAGTATTTAACAATTTTGAGTCCATAGGTTTATTTTAGAGCTTGATAAAAGCTAAATATAAATTCAAATATGTAACATTCATGTTTAATTTCAGACTCTGAAAAGTTCACAGATCACTGATCAAGAATGCTTGATGAATTTGCAAAAAAAAATTTTTCTTTTTATAAGTTTAATAATCATTTAATTTTCAAATTCTGAATTGTTACTTTCTTTTTAGTGGAACGGTATTTAGATTTTATTTTATTTTATATTTTTGGCTTAGATTTCGTTTTTAAAGTTTATTTATTTATTTGGAGAGAAAGAGAGAGCACATGAGCATGGGAGGAGCAGAGTGAGAGAATCCCAAGCAGGCTCTGTGCTGTCAGTGCAGAGTCCAACATGGGGCTCAAACTCACAAACCGTGAGATCATGACCTGAGTAGAAACCAAGAGTCCGACACTTAACCAACTGAGCCACCCAGGCGCCACTTGTTTAGATTTTAAATACTAAAAAAATATAAAGTGCAAGTCTTCAGGAAAGTGAAACTATTCTGGTTTACTAACTTTTCATGTAGTCATATTTTTAGAATGCATTCATATAAATGTGCTGCCATTGTAAATCATAGCAAATGGATCGTAAATGTGTCCCTCTCATAGTACTATTGGGAGAATAAACTGAGATAAGGTAGTTCAAGTCTTTAGCTTAATGTCTAAGAATATTTAATACTCAGTACATTTTATCCATTATCATAATTGTTATCATTACCATGAGCTCATGTTGAAAGTAAAAACCCAGGCTTTAAAATCTGAGATAGTATACCAGAGAAAGAAAAAGAAAAGCCACAAAAGTAAACAAACTTAAAATATAGAAAGCATTACAGATATTAATAAACTAAAATATTGGACTTTAAATCATTAGTTCACTCAACAAATGTATCCTTCAATTTTTCATAAGAAGGAAGAGCAAATAATGGTGTCACTATTTTAAATATTACATTTTTATGAGAAAAGTAAACTTTTTATTGCATAGAAGGACCTTTTTTCCTCCAACCATTACAAGTGACCTTTTTATTGCTGACTAAAAACTCCAGAAAAGAATATATGCTGTAAAGCTTACGATGTCTTTAAATCTAATATTGAAAATAATCACCATTAAGAAAATACAAATCCTGTCAATACCAAAGACAGTTCTGTATTATTGGCCCTTTTCTGGAAACTATTCATTATATCAGTGTGGTGCTAGTATTCTTACCCGGAAACCTGCTGATTCCTGGAATGTATCATTTGATGCTATTCCAAACAGCAGCCAAAAGACACAAAACTGAAACAGTAAGGAAACCTTTGAACTATGGTAAATTGTACTCTTAAAATTTGCCAGTAATCTCAAAGTTAATAATCAAATCATTATATTATTACTAGTTTTAATTACTGATAATGTAATATATCTTGCATGTAAAATTCCCTGAGATTATTAAACTAGCATACCATGAACTGAATAAACATGTACATGTGTAAGTATACTTGATGTGACAGTAAGTAAATATACATATGGCTTAGTATGTTCAGATGGAGAATTGGAAATAATAGTAATTATATATATATGTATATACATAATTTATTAAGCACTACTTTATAGCAGTCATTTTTCCAACTGTTTTGCCTCCTTTATCTCATTTAACCCTCATAAAAACCCTAAAATGCGACTACAATTATTATTCTCATTTCACAAATAAGAAACCTGAATGTAGAAAGCTTAAGTATTGTTTAAAGTGACTCAGCTAAAGCAGTGGAAGAAGTAGGATTTGACCCTTAGGTCTGATTCCAAAGCTCACACCTTTAACCACTAACCATGTCGCCTTCCACAAGAATGAAATTAATGACAATCTAATATGTACCAGGCACTTCATAGATTTTCTCATTTTTACAGATGAAGAAATTCACAGAGGTTGTTACTTTTACGTGTTAAAGTACCGGAGTTCTTTCCCTATTTCCCAGTGTTTCTCAAAGTATATTCTATGGACCACCCACATCAAAGTAACCAGATGCTATTTTATTTTTTTATGTTTATTTATTATTTTTATTTTTGAGAGAGAGACAGAGAGAGAGAGAGAGAGAGACAGAGAGAGAGAGTATAGGAGTGCAAGTGGGGAAGGGGCAGGAGAGAGGGGGACACAGAATTGAAGCAGGCTCCAGGCTCTGAACTGTCAGCACTGAGTCCCATGCAGGACTCAAACTCACAAACTGCACCTGCGCTGAAGTTGGTCACTTAACTGATCGAACCACCCAGGCACCACACCCAGATGCTATTTTAAAAGGTAGATTCTTGAGCTTTAGTTCCAGAGATACAGATTTGATACATCTGTAACAAGGCACTTTTAACAAGTTTCCCTGTGATTTACTCCAGAGATTGTGTGTGTGTGTGTGTGTGTGTGTGTGTGTGTGTGTGTGTGTATTTCTAATGAGAAGGTTTCTAGTTTTTCACTTAAGTATCTGCTATGAGAAAATGAGATATTCATGGACTGGCAAAAAGAAAAAGAAAGAAAGAAAGAAAGAAAGAAAGAAAGAAAGAAAGAAAGAAAGAAAGAAAGAAAGGAAGGAAGGAAGAAGGAAGAAAGAAAGAAAAGGGAAAAGAAAAGAAAAGAAAAGAGAAAAGGAAGGGAGGAATTTAGTCTCCAAAATATTCAAGGTTAACATGTGACCATTTCATTGATTCTCATTCAGGACAAAAAGTGGATACTTAAATTATATCTCCTGAGGAGATGCCTTTTAGCTTTTCTGTTGTTAAAATGTTACTAAGTAATATTTACAGAAATGAGAATAATAGGATATCCAAATATTCCTCCACTTTTGGTTTAGAAACCTCAGAGATCTTGAATTTTAGATATATTTCTATTCTTCCATTGAAAATCTAACCTTACAAAGTTGTGCACAAAATCAGAAATAAAACAAAGCCACTTTAGGATATATAACAGTTGGCATTTACTAAGTACTGCAGGCCAGACATTGTGCTAAGCCTTGTGAATTGGGTAAATTATTATAGTTTTGTTTTGTTTTTCATTTTTTAATGTTTTTATTGAAATTCCAGTTAGTTAACATACAGTGTAATATTAGTTTCAGGGGTAGAATTTAGTGATTCAACACTCCCATATGACATCTACTTATCATCACACCAAGTGATGAATTAGGTAAGTTATTATCTCCATTTTATACATGAGAATCCTGAGATTTAGAGAGGTTAACTAACCTGAACCAGATGATAAAAATAGTAAGCCTAGAGCTGGGACTCAAACTCAAGACTATTGATGGCAAAGGCCTCAATTGTGCCAGCTTCATTCCATCACTCCCAGCCCAACTACCACCTCCAACATCACCACCACCACTGACTACTCCTACCACCGTTATCACCACTGGATCACTACTACCATCGCCAAACCATCACCACGACCGCCACCACCCCACCTTTTGCCTCAGTCTGTGTTACTGAAGAAGTCAATTTCCAGAGAACAGTTGGAGTGGTGGTATTTGTGATCAGGATAGGGAGTTAAAATTCAAAATGGACAGGCCAGATATACTGAATCAGAATCTCCCATAGTGGAAAAGTGCATATGGATGCTGTCCCCAGGCAATTCTTACACAAAGTAAAAGGAAAGGACCACTATAATATGCAACAGTGCTTCCATTTCTATGAGCATTACAATTATTAAAATACGTCAACACACATTTTTAAGGCTGGGAAAAATATAAATAGAAGTGTAAATGAGATAATATTTTAAGCATGGATACAGTTGCTTACCTTTTTATGTTTTGTGACATTTCAAACAGTACACGATGACCTTGTATAATTTTCAAGCAGGAATACAGTATGGAAAACAATTAGGTTTATAAGGAATAAATGATTGCCAAAGTACTGATATGTTTCCATAATTTAGGAAAAAGAAAGCAAGACAATATAAACTCACTTTCAAAATTTTGTATTTGCACTTGCAGTTAAGACATGTTAATGAGAGAACACACTTTGACATGGCACAGAAAAAAAAAATGTGAACTAATAGATTTTGTTTTCAAGCCTTCCATTCCTTACATTTATTTGCATCATATAACTACATGCCAAACCAAGCATAACCTGGGAATTTTGACACTATCATACTTCATACAAGGACATTTCAAGTAAAGAAAATTTGGAAAATGATGGCAGGTGTCTACATTTCACTATCCTCTCATTACTCTCCACAGGTCCCCAGATTAGCCATTTGAAACTAATTCATTAATTACTTAATGAATTGTGCACATATGTTCAAAGATACAATGGCAAGATTGTTCACTGTAGAATTTTTTTATGCCAAGAGGAAAAAAAGGTAAGAACATCCTATTTGTCCCTTACTAAAAGAAAACAGTGGTTTATTTGCACAACAGAACGTTATCAGGAATCAAAAGTAATAAACAAAATCTACATCTTTTGACATTTGATACATCTCAAAAAATCTGAGTCAAACAGTCAGCTGCAAATATTTATACATACTCTGAGTCAATTTATGTAAAAAATTAAATATATAAAAGAGCAACATATAATGAATATTTGGGGACTGAATTTAAGAATTAGGAAGAGGGTACCAAGATAAAAAAGTGAGTAAGGCATTCAAAACAGCAGTCAAAACCGAAGTAAAGGAAGAGAGACACAAGATATGTACCATATTCTGGGGATAGACAGTAGTCCTCCATCAGAAACTATCAGGAAATGAGGCTGGAAAGATAGACAGTGGCCACACTGTGAAACATTCTTCCTGCTTGGCAAGGAATTTGGACTTTACCATGTTAGAAATGGAGGACCAGATGGGTATTAGGAGGGCACTTGTGATGAGCACTCAGTGTTATATGTAAGTGATGAATCACTAAATTCTACTCCTGAAACCAATGCTACATTGTATGTTAACTAAGTAGAATTTAAATAAAAACTTGAAGGGCACCTGAGTGACTCAGCCAGTTAAGCATCAACTCTTGATTTCGCCTCAGGTCATGATCTCACATTTTGTGAGATTGAGCCTCATGTTGGGTTCTGTGCTGTTAAGCCTTCTTGGGATTCTCTCTCTCCCTCTCTCTCTGCTCCACACCCTGCTCACATGTGTGTGTGCACGCTCTCTATCTCTCTCACCCTCTTAATGGGAGGGTGAAATGATCAGATCCATGCTTTAGGAAGATAATTGTGACTTTGAAAGATAATCAGTAACTCTCTCTGAGAATAGAAAGAGTGGCATGTATTTCAGAGCAGTTGTGGAAATCAAATTCATAGGCTTACAAATTCACAGAACTGAAGAATGAGAAAGGAAGAAAGGTTAATAGATAACATCAACATTTCTACTTTGAAATAATGGGAGGGATTTGACAGGGGAAGCAGAGTTTGCATTGTCAGAAGATCTTTCAGGAGCTGATCTCAGTAGATGATTAGAAACAAATGTATCCAAAACTCATAGAAAAAAAGGATTCTAACAAATTAAGTGATATAAATTTGAGAATGAAGTTATGGTACCTGAGAAGAAAACAGGATAGGACAGAACTCTGGCAAACATCTGCAGGCTGACATTTATGCAGCAGGCAAAGGAAGAAGAGACATCATGAAGGACAGAAATCAAGAAAGCAAGATTACCTAGGCGAAAGGAAACCGGGAGGATGTCAATTCAGAAAAAAGCGAAGAAAATGTAAGTTTGCCAAATATAGAAGACACTAGCTAAATGTAATTTAAGGATCTTTTCAGACATTTTGATAGCTATATAAGTGGATTTTTGTTAAGAAATATTTCACAAACTCATCTAACAAAAA
Organism: Panthera tigris; assembly: GCF_018350195.1. Lineage (NCBI taxonomy): Eukaryota > Metazoa > Chordata > Mammalia > Carnivora > Felidae > Panthera > Panthera tigris. The sequence goes on along the minus strand of NC_056663.1, from coordinate 123,055,067 downwards.
TACATACATGTATGTTGATTCATGAATTCTTAACGGTCATCAGGATGCCATAGGTTATGGTCTCATGTGCAATGTATTAAAAGTTAGGACTAATAACGCTTTTTGAAAGATATAATCTTGTAGAATCAGACAAGGGAGTATATTTTGGAGAATAATAAAGAAACCAGAAATGTACTGATAAAATGTAGTTTTAACCTGCATCATCACTGATTTAATTTTCACTGTATCTTTTCCTTTAAAAGCTTAAATCATTATAATGCTGATGCCATCATGAATATTAAAAGAGGTATAGTAAAGCAACTCTACATATGCAGTAGCCAAATTTAATATATAAAAAAATAGATTTATTCCCAATGTGGAGGGCTACTCACCATAGATAAGTGCTATGAAAGTACTTTTTTATTATTGCTATATTCCTAAAAAATTAGAGGGAAACAGATATCCTTTATAATATTAAAAACCAAACCCATCCGCCCCCCAAAAAAACTTCATTAAATTGTTGGTAACATTTTTGATGAATAACAAAGTTCTAATCTTAAGGATCCTTCATTTTAGAGCATTTTTAACATGTATTTATTAAAAGCATACATATGTTCCACCTCTGTGGTTTTTTACAGTGATTTTCTCAACAAATTCCCAGATGGACAATATTGATTAATTAATAACTAATTATAAAATAAACCTAAATATATAATTAAAATCAAATATGTTTCCCAGCAGTTCCTGAAAGATTCAGTATTTTTCAAACAAATATTAAAAAGGAATCAAAGTGGTTAGTCATGATTTGTACATGGTTGTTTTGTTCAAGTATTTAATTTAAATAATTCATTCGAATGATCCATATAATGTAGTATTTCTTGAAACAGAACTTTTAAGCTCTTTCTTAATTTAAATAGTGCAACTAGAGAAAGCATGCAAGTAAAACAATGAGCTTTAGATCACAGCGCTTTCTTCTGCAGCAGATTAAGAGCTCACATTATGCTATTTTCTCTTACTCTGATAAATTTATTCTTGACCTTGCCTATTATTACATAAGAAACCACTGCTGAGAATTGCAGTCAACACAGCTATGAAACTTTAATATCATCTTCCCCTGTTACAAGTGGTGTGATTTTCTGTCATTACCGAGATAGCTTAGATTGAGATATAAAGGCAGATGCACTGACACATTAGATAACCATATACTGTTTAAAGGACACAGAAGTAGTTTCAAAGGAGGGGAAAGAAGCTTCACAACAGGTCCCATGTCATGCCATCAATTATAGACCTGTCACACTAATGACTAAGGAAATGCAGGGAGCAGTGACAATGGGAACATTCATCTTGTTCTTCCCTGGAAAAGGTGCACCTGTATCCCACTGCACTCTGTCTTCTGCTACCTCCTGCCTTCCTGACTTTTGTTCTCCATGACAGTGAATGTGGTCGTGACAGTGCAGCCTATCTATCATCCTTTCTTCCTGAAAGGCACCTTGACTGCAGTTAATGACTGTAATAAGACCAAACAATAGACACCATACCCCCAAGCTCTTATATTCAGCTGCTCTGAAAATGGGCTCAATTGAGACGAAAAACAATCAAAATGATTGCACTGGAAAGGCAAATATTTCTATATCATCTCACTTAATTTGCTCCTCTAGTTGATGGCATATGTCTCTACCAATATTTAGACAGGAAGCGTGACTAAAAAGTAACAAAATTGAATTTGTTGTGTGGATTATGCAAACAGCGGTATATGGTAAACACATACTCTATATACTTAGAAATTTAGATACGTGGGCTTTATATTTATCAGTAGCACTTTTTATTTTGAGGTGCATGTTACCAGTGCTTCCCAATATTAAAGCAATCATGTTTGTAAACAAAGAAAACAATGTGAAAAAGAGATTCTTTATAACATGGGAAAAGAAAAACTCTCTCCAACAGTTACTGCTGCTGCTCGTACTGCCTCCACTATCATTGCCACTTCTATAGCCACGTGCCAGGTGCTGGAAGGTACTTTAAATTATTTTAATTGCCACAGAAAACAGTAGGTTACTGTTATCTCCACATTACAGAGTAAGAACCTAAAACTCAAAGAAGTTAAATTCTTTGCACAACTAGTAATTCTAAAGTCTTCTCTTTGCATCAGTATTATGAACACTAGGGTATATAAACATTAATACAACCTGTTGCTAACAAGTAAGAATGTTATAGTAAAAGGGAGTAAGCAATATAAAGTATGTCCACAAATAGCTCTGACACTATGATAATTTAATGAAACAATTTAATGAAAGTTTCAAGAGGGGTACAAAGATTTACAGAGTCAAAGGAAAGGAATTTTAGTGGTGGATCTCATGAGAACATAGCTTTTCTGTTGGAGGTCAGTATGCACTTACACCAACTGGAGCGTGAAGAGAGTTCTCTTCATTAGTCACACATAATGGTGTGTGTAAGACACCAAAAAGCTGTAAAATTCATGTTAAAATCCATTGGTGGGGGTGGTGCTTGTTAATAGGGTTCTAGGTGCTGGTGTTTGAATCCAGGAAATCACTGCCTTTTTGAACTTCCCTATTACCTCTATATTTGCAGCAGTTCCTGAACGTGAACCTGAGCAAAACCCTACACTGTGTACAAATACATCCTAATGTCTGAGAAAAACTCACACTTGTGATGCTTTTCAGAAATGAGTGGATTAGAGGTTTATTGTAAGTAAGCCTGCAGGGGGAAAAAACCAATCCTGAATGCATTCTGTCTCACAAGCAAACTCAAGTCATTTACATAAGAAAGTTCTAGGAAAAAAAGTCAGTGAGTTCACAGTTGATATGACAAGTGTGCTTGGGTAAAGTCAGCTTCCAATGAACAATAGAATTTACAATTTTAAATAAAAAGGCAGGTATTTCAGCATAAACATTTTAACATGTAGTCTTCTATAATGAATATTTATAGCTTCACGGTCATAAGTCAACAGCCCTTGGGACTTTAGAAATAAATGATTCACAGTTACTGGAAAGGTTTTTGGCCTCCATAGCCAGTAGATTTAAAGAAAAATTCAAATTTATGGTAACTAGAAAAAATAAATATATACTTAATTTCAATATTTTAGTAACTGATATATAAATATTCACTAATCTTTTCTTTGTCTAAACAGATGTAATGACTTGCTCAGGGTTCGTCTTAAAGTACCCGGAGTCTCCCATTCTTTCAAGAGTCTTCATTAAACTGTCAACTAAGACTTATAGCCTCTGGTTTCAGTTATATTTTCTACCAGAATTAAATTAAAGAATATGAGGCTTTATATTGTTTTCCTTCCACATTAACAGGGTCCCATAACTATAATGAAAATAATTAAAATGCAGAAACATACATGACTTGTCTATCATATTCTATCTCTTTACTATAGTGTATAAAACATTTCTGGCATGTTGTTTTATATATATATATATATGTATATATATATATATATATATACATATATATATATACACACACACACACACACACACACACACACATACATATATGTAAGTGTATATTTTTTGTAATTGATTTATCATCTGATTGAAATTCTCATTTTGTATTTGAAATTTAAATTTGATTGGAAAGATGATTTAGTTCATCATAAATTAAAAATGTCCAGCAGTTTATCACAAATTTACTCAAAAAGTCTATCAGGGTCTAACATTGGCCCACAGGGTTTAGCATATATATATTTATATATATTGTAATATTTCTGTCTGAAGTTTCTGTTAATTGAGTTAACCTTGCACTCATGATCTCTCCCTTCCCTGATCTTCTCTAATGCTCATCATAATGCTTCTTTTTTTCTTTAATGTTAACTAGTCTTTGCTAGAAAAGGCCTCATCCCGCTAACCAGACTGTAAGTTCTTTGTGGGCAAAAGTTCCTTACTTTTTCATATCCCTAGTTGTAGACAGTAATAGGTCATTCACATAACAGATTCATGAAATGTTATTTTTAAGGAATGATGATAATGAAAAAAAGAAGAAAGAGGAGCAGAAGGGAGGGGCAGAAGCAGAAATTTAAGAAATGTATTATTGGGATTTGAAAATTCAAAATGATTCATAATATTTAGAAGGTGAGAAAGTAGGACTCTAGCTGGTTATTTTGGAGAGCTGGTATAATTAATATAGCAGCAAATTGGTCAAAATAGCTCAACTGCTAAAGCAGTAGCTTTTTTACTTGGATATATTTATTCCACGTACAATTTTCTGGACCCAAACTTAGATTTTCAAACTTTAAACAGAGTAGCATAATGAAAAGGATGGTGCTGAATCCTCTGCAATTAATCCCTTAAACTATCCAGAGTTCTAGAATGAGTGAACACTCAATTTCTCCTAACTCCAAATGATCATTTCTGTCCCTTTAACACAGTCTGCCTTAAAGTGAAAAGCACCACGTTGTTATTAATGCCATTGTTGCCAGTTTTGGAGAGATTAACCGAATAGGTATTCATTCACTCTCATGTTTAAAACACATTTTTCCAATAATTTTAATCTAAATTCTGAAATTAAAATGTTACATAAAACAAAATTATCAGTATATTAATAGTAATTAATACACTTAGGGAAAATAGCACAAAACAGAAGAGATTTTAGCTTTACTCTCAGCACTGGCACCAAACATTACAATCTAAGGTAAAGTCACTCAATCTCTTTGACCTCAACTGCTCCAACTATATATTGATAGCAATCAAGTATACATTCTCCAAGGTCTATGAAATCTATGTTTATGATTTTATGAATTAATTATATTTACAAGCCCAGGAGCAACTTGGCAAACATTCAAGATCTGCCACCTTTATAAAAATTCTAGGTCTTCACTGATCCGATACAGTCAAACAAAAGTTTAAAACTCTACACTCTTGGTCATTAGGAAAGAGATACACGTTATGGTGGGCCTCTTTGTTTTGTTTTTGTTTTTTTTTCAATATATGAAGTTTATTGTCAAATTGGTTTCCATACAACACCTAGTGCTCATCCCAAATGGTGCCCTCCTCAATACCCATCACCCACCCTCCTCTCCCTCCCACCTCCCATCAACCCTCAGTTTGTTTTCAGTTTTTAAGAGTCTCTTATACTTTGGCTTTCTTCCACTCTAACCTCTTTTTTTTTTCCTTCCCCTCCCCCATGGGTTTCTGTTAAGTTTCTCAGGATCCACATAAGAGTGAAACCATATGGTATCTGTCTTTCTCTGTATGGCTTATTTCACTTAGCATCACACTCTCCAGTTCCATCCATGTTGCTACAAAGGGCCATATTTCATTCTTTCTCATTGCCACATAGTACTCCATTGTGTATATAAACCACAATTTCTTTATCCATTCATCAGTTGATGGACATTTAGGCTCTTTCCATAATTTGGCTATTGTTGAGAGTGCTGCTATAAACATTGGGGTACAAGTGCCCCTATGCATCAGTACTCCTGTATCCCTTGGGTAAATTCCTAGCAGTGCTATTGCTGGGTCATAGGGTAGGTCTATTTTTAATTTTTTGAGGAACCTCCACACTGTTTTCCAGAGTGGCTGCACCAATTTGCATTCATGGTGGGCCTCTTTGGACTTTGGAGCAACATATTTTACATTTGAATGTGCTTCCCTACATGGCTTATAAAGCTCTATCTCCTTGAGTTTGTTACAAATAAGGGAAGGCTCTCCAGCTGATGCCACAGTAGGATTTTCTTCTTTGTTTTGTTTGTTTATATTTGAGTAGGATATAGATAGATAGATAGATAGATAGATAGATAGATAGATAGATCTACAGTTTCCTTCTAAGTACCCCTCTTATTATCTTCTTTGTATTACAGAGGCTGCAAACTTCTCAGAATTCTTTACAGTGGGATTCTGGATACAGATTGGGTCCTAGCAATTAAAAGTACACATGTGACATGGTAGGTATACTCAAGTGGAAGCCATTATTTTATCCTTAGCTCTGCTGGAAAACGCAGTTAATATATGAAGTTTTCTGCTGCAATATTCCAATTCATACAATTCCATGTGTCAAGTGGCAGTTATGGAGTTAGTGCAGTTTACCTACCAGCATTACAGATTCCAGTCATTAGTTTTATGGATATAGAAAGAAATGTAGGGCAGCAGTCTCAGCTCCTCTGGTGGAATGCACCATGGTCTTCTGCAATTATTTCTGGAAGCCCAGATTGGAGTTTACTCCACCAACTTTTCCAACAACATTACAAGCACCTTATTTTCTGTATCAATTTTTTTTTTGACAAAACAAATTGATTCCCTTTTCTACAACTGAACTGGTATGATACACCAACACTTTAATGCTAATACTAATAATATATAGCACAGAGACAAAGGAAGGAAGTAAAGAGGAGAAGGAGGGAGGGGGGGAAGTGGAAGGGAGACAGAATACATTAGCTTAAAACGCAGTCAAACCCCAGTCCTGATTTCAGCACTGCCACTAGCTCATTAGTGTGACCTCACACTTTCCAGACCTTAGTGCCTCAACTATAAAATGACAGCACTGAAAGATTTATTCTCAAAAGGTTTCTGCAAATTCTAAAATTCTATGCCTGATAAATTAATTAAAGTTAAATCAATTGCTGTGTTGCCACAAGGATCTTGAATCCTAAAGCAAATGACTTGCTTCCATTATAACCAGAATAGACAAGAAACTGCATTTTTTAACTCTCTGATGATTTCTGTCATATCTTAGTAGTTTCATCAGAAAGCAGGAACAGTCAGTGCTACTTTGAATAGAGATAATTACTCCTATGAACAACTTTCTGAATGTGATAGCTATTTCAATTTAAATCCTTAACAAATTTAGATTAGTTTTCCAGTTCTTTTTCAAAATTAAAAGTATGAGTTAAATTATTTTTCTAGAAGTCAATTACTGAAGCATTTTAGTCAATAGGAATATGTCCTAAAGCAATACTCCTAACAGACATTCAGGCACTATCTGCTCATAAACTATAAAATGCACTCTGCAGCTGAAGATTGTTACCTACTTAGTGAAAATGCTTTAAAGAAACACTAAAATGGTTTGATGTATTGAAGAGTTGTAGTATGACATGGCATTTACTGGTTTTTAATAACTTTCCCGTTTTCTTAGCAGATGATGCAGAACCAATTGTAGCTATTATAACAATTTAATTATGAAAAAAACAAATGATGACTAGATTGTAATAGCCTGACCAATTTGCTATAGTTTACAAAGCCAGATTTAACAGTTGTCTTTAACATTTTTAAGTGTGTACCAATAGTCTTCAAAAGACAGTGTGGCAGAGGCCGCTAATGGGTTTTAACATCCCAATGTTTAGCTGGGTCCCTCACTGCAGGACGAAGCCATGTATCTGTAAGTACTGGCTATTAACCAAGTAAAGAGAATTGCTATCTGATTACAAAAAGTAACTTTTGTGGCAAATGTGGGGATATTTCCTTCAAAACTTTTCTCTTCCCTCCAGTATGTGGAACTTGGATGTGGTACCTGGAATGATTGTCTCAAACCAGAGGGTAAAGACCACATGGCCAGGGGTTGCTAAGGGTAAGTTGGTTACAGTTCATGTTCCTGTCAACCTCATGGAGCCTCTATATGAGATCCAGACTGCCTATTTCTTACATGAGAGAGGAAGAAATTTCTATCATCATTTTGAGTTTTCTTTTATAGGCAGCTGAACCTACTCCTAACCAACATCAGTATTTTTAAGATTAGGAGGTTGTTTTAGTTCTCATTAAAATTATACCCACAGATTTCTTAAAGAATCATGAAATATCAACATATATGCCATTAGATATTGTTTCTTGGAAAAACTATATAACTGCTTCTTTAAATTTTTTGTGGGTATTATGATTTATGTGCAGATATACTGAAAGAAAAAAAAGGAAATGGAAATGCAAGATATTGCAGTAAGTATATACCTCAACAAAAATATCCAAAGTTCATTTTAATTACATATTTTAACATCTAGTTTGGGCCTCATACTTAAAATGAATTACTTTTTTTCAATTTTCTAACTGGAACCACTATTAAATCATGCCAGTAATAAACATATAGAGCTAATGACTGTACATTACAGATTCCTCTGCTAACCTACAGATGAGAAAACTAAATAAAGATCCCCTAAAGAGGATTAAAGTCAACACACAAACATTTTGAAAAAGATTTTTTAATGTTTGTTTATTTTTGAGAGACATAGAGAGAGAGAACACAAGCAGGGGAGGGGCAGAGAGAGAGGGAGACACAGAATCTGAAGCAGGCTCCAGGCTCTGAACTGTCAGCACAGAGCCCGAGGTGGGGCTCAAACTCACAAACTGTGAGATCATGACCTGAGCCACAGTTGGACTCTTAACCGATTGAACGCCCTGGCACAAAAACATTTTGAAATGATCTATACGCAAGTGAAAAAGAATTCAAACTAAATTATCTATTAACCAATTAGGTCATATATATATATACATATATATATATATATGTATATATATATATATATATATATTTTTAATGGCACCTATTAATAATTTTTTTTAAGTACAAATAATGAAATCAGCACATACTGTGTGCCAGGCAGTATATATACTTTTTCTTAACCCTTTTAATATCTTATCAAATAGATACTATTATAATCCCCATTTTAAGGGTGAATCTGTGGCTCAGCTCTCAAATTCTCTGGAGATAAGTGAAATAGGCGTGAGTAGATGAGCCAGTGGAACTCCTATGTCTGTCTTATTCAAAAAGTGAGCTCCTAATGACTGAACTATGCTATCTACAAACCTCAACAATAACAAGATATATACAGTTTTCCCAGTTTTCCCTTTATACCTTCCTCACCTCCAAGATCATCTTGCACTTAGCTAATAGACAGTATCTGTAATCAAAACTAACAGAGAGATGCCTGGGTGGCTCAGTTGGTTAAGTGTTCGACTCTTGACTTCAGCTCAGGTCATGATCTCTGCAGGCTCTGCGCTGACAGCATGGAGCCTGCTTGGGATTCTGTCTCCCTCTCTCTGCCCCTTCCCAGCTTGCGCACTCTCTCTCTTTCTCAAAATAAATAAATAAACTTACAAAAATTAATTAAAAAACCATAATAGGAATGTGGCTTTAATGGATTTACCATATAAAGTTCCAATTACTTTAAGAACTTGTAAAAATCTATGATTTGTGATTTTGCTCAAACATATATTTACATTACTCATTATTAGGATGTTGGCATCTGCATTTCAATTCAAACTGGTTATTTTCTATTTGCCTCTGCATATGCAGTAATGCTACAGTAACTATTATAATTGCATTTCCTGGAGAAATACAGACTCCGAGAAAAACCCATGAATGCAGACAGAAGTAAAAAGGAAGTGAAAATGTCTAAAACATAATGATTCTTAACTAAGAATATAATTTCAGATAATATGTAGAATGTTGAATAGAGCAATGGTTCTCAATTCTAATGTGAATAGGTTCGTTTATGTTTTATACAGAGACAAGACAAGAAAATTTATTAAAACGTTTTAGGAAGTATTCTAGTCAGTGAAAAAAATAGCATTTATGGGAGAAATTATATGCTATGTTGGGAATCAGTGAAGCTTGATTTTATATCCATTTTAGCTGCCCAGAATACAGTACATTTTCTTTTTTTGAATGAAGTGACTGATGTCACTTGTTTCTCTGGATTTTCATAAATTGGCATTCTAAGTTTAGCATTAAATTTTTAGCCTCTTTTTATGGAAAATGATAGCACATATCCCTTTGCTTCGTTTCTAGTGAATTGCAACTGACTGTGTAAGCAATTCAGCACTTTACAAAAGGCATAACTTTTAAAAAATCAAATCAGAAGCCAGACCTTTACTAGTTATCATGTTCATTTTAGAAAATCAACCTACGTGTTCAAACAGCCTTATATGAGAATTATTCAACAGAGATTCTAAGTGTGGTAGAGTTGCTCTAAAATTATTTACTGAATGTATTTGTTCTGGTCACATCCCTAATTAATTCCTTTTGTGAAATAACAATACAATCTGATAGTGATCTTCAGCACCTTTACTAATTTAGCATTTACAGAGTGTTGGTTGCACTGATAAAAATCAACTTTTAAAAAAAATTTTTTTAACGTTTATTTATTTTTGAGACAGAGAGAGACAGAGCATGAACAGGGGAGGAGCAGAGAGAGAGAGAGAGACACAGAATCTGAAACAGGCTCCAGGCTCTAGCTGTCAGCACAGAGCCGGACGCGGGGCTTGAACTCACGGACCGTGAGATCATGATCTGAGCTGAAGTCGGGCGCTTAACTGACCAAGCCACCCAGGTTCCCCTCAACTTTCTAATTTAAACCAACAAACTACTGAGTCAAGAACCATTTGAGTCAAATAATATTGCTCTAAATAACTCGTTCATACAATATTACACAAAATGTTCAGGATCAAATCCCCCATATCTTTCTAATGTAGATATCTGTTTACTCTATGGATTTTCCTATAGGTTAGTATTAAATGCAGGAAAGTTCATTTTACCACATTTCACAAATTATGTAAGTCATACTAAGATCTCTACCGGGCGTTCAAAAGAACTATAATTTCAAAAATATGTCATTTATAAAAGAATGTGGCTAAGAGAGTCAAGATTATAATCTCAAAAACTGAATGGTTAATTTACTCTATCATCACCATGAAGTGACAGATGGAAACTATCTTGAGCATCATTTTCATGATAAAAATATCAAACAATAGTTAGATTTTCTATTTTAAACTCTGAATTGAATTAATTGAGCATTGTTACTATTCTTTTATTTTTTAAAAGAGAGAGAGGGAGAGAGCTGGGGAGAGGGGCAAAGGGAAAGAGGGAGAGAATTTTAGGCACACTGCATGCTCAGCATGGAGCCCAATGCGAGGCTCAATCCCATGACCCTGGGATCATGACCTGAGCTGAAATCAGGAGTCAGACCCTCAACTACTGAGCCACCCAGATGGCCCACATTGGTACTATTCTTATTTCATTTAATTATCAACAGATGTTCTGATAATATTTAGAGATATTCTTTTATACAAAGAAAGCTTAGAATGTTCTATAAGATGCACCTTTCTTATTGTTGAGATTTAAGTTTCTAACACTAAGTTTCTTCCAAAGTTAAACTTTTTAATGCAAACTTCCATAAAACCTAAAATAATTACAAAGATTAGATCACAAAAATAACCATGTAATACTTCCAGATTCCTATAACTGCCTAGAGTATTACTAAACTTACTGTCCAATGCAGATATATTTTGCATAAGCACACAGAAAAATTCCACAAATAATATACTGTTCTCAATTTTGGTCCAAATATCTCTTCTACTACCTCACTTTTAATAGTTTTTAATAGTAGTACTAACACTTATATGTTCAGCACAATCCTAAGTACTTTAAGCATATTAACTCAGTGAAATGAGATTGCAGAATTTAGTAACTATGTCAGTGAATCTTCACAACAAACATAGAGACAACACTATTATTGTGTCCATCATCATTATCAAATGAGAAAACAGAGGCACAGAAACTGAAACTAATTTGCCTAAAGTTATATAGGTTTATGTAGTGAAACATTCAGATTTGCATACAGGAATCATAGTTTGAGCCCCTGGTGATAATCATGACTCCATAATATCTCTTAATTTTATAATAAAAAAAAACCCTCAATTATAAAAAGAGGCACTGACAGTGACCATAGTACTGGGGACCATGGCAAACCAAAGAAAAAGATTCATTGAAAGAGGCAGCTGCTAAGTAGCTCCAGCCAACTACTGCCATGAAGAAACATATTAGGTTGGGATTTCATCTCACGCTACTTACAAGCTAAAAACTTAGTCAGTTACTATATACTATTTCATGATGTTGGCAAAAACAATGAGATTTCAGGGTCAGAAAAAAACAACTTTGCTACTCAAGGAGGCACAAGCAGCAAGATCATTAGCATATTTGCGTCCTTTCCCCTTTGGTTTTGGTCCAGATTTAACATGTATGGTTTCTAAATGATGTATGCAAAACATTATTTACACAAAAGGACCTATTCAGTCACTACAGATATCTATTTTATGCTCTTATAATTGCATAGATTGACATTTTCCAGAGAATTGTGCCTCATAAATCAATACATTTCAGACTTATTTGCAATTAGCAACTTCAACAGAACAGGTACATCCTGCTATAAAAGCATTCCATAGATTAGACTCTGCCAGTGGTAAATACCACTAGTGTGACTGCAAGGATGTCTTATAAGGAGATTTGACCGGTAGAAAAATCTTAACATCATAATAGATACAGAAAAAACATTTAACGAAATATGACATCCATTCATGATAAAAACTCTTGACAAATGAGGAATAAATAGGAAATTCTTTAACTTATAAAGAACATCTACAAAAAACCTGTAGTTAACATCATACTTAATGGTGAGAAACTAGATACTTTCCTTAAGATCCGAAGCAAGACATGAATGTCCCCACTCACCACCCTTACTTATTATTATACTGGAAGTCCTAGCTAATGCAATAAAAAAGAAAAGTAATAAAGGTATACCAACTGGCAAGGAAAGAACATTGTCTGTATTGGAACATAATAAAATTATCTATGTAGAAAATCCAAAACGACCAACAAAAAAATCTTTTGAAAGTAGTAAATGATTATAGCAAAGTTGCAAGATACAAAATTTGTAGACAAAAGCCAATTGCTTTCCTATATACAAAGAGTGAACAACTGGAATTAAAAATTAAAGATATAATCCTATTTACATAACCATCCCAAAATACAAGATACTTAGGGAGCACCTGAGTGGCTCAGTCAGTTAAGCATCCAACTCTTGATTTCAGCTCAGGTCATGATCTCAGTTATGAGATGGAGCCCCATGTTGGGCTCTGCGCTGACAACATGGACCCTGCTTGGGATTCTCTCTCTCCCTCTCGCTCTGCTCCTTCCCCACTTGCTTTCTCTCTCTCTCAAAATAAATAAATAAACATTTAAAAAATAAAACAATAAAAATTATTTTAAAAATATGAAATTCTTAGGTATAAATCTAACATATATGTATAAGATCTATACAAGGAAAACTATAAAATTCTGATGACAGAAATCAAAATTAATATAAATAAATGGAGAAATATTCCAAGGTAATGAAAAGAAGGTCCTGATATTATTAAAATGTCAATTCTTCCAAAAATGATTTATATTTTCAATGTATTCTCAATCAAATCTCAGAAAGTTATTCTGTGGATATCAAAAAACTGATAAAGTTTATTTGGAAAGGCAAAAGATCAAGAATAGGTCTAACATGGAAGAAAAAAATCATAGGATTAGCACTACTTGACTTCAAGACTAACTATAATGCTACAGTAATCAAGACAGTATGATATTAGCAAAATAATCAATAGATCAATGAAACAGAATACATAGCCTCAAAATAGACAAATATAGTCTATTGACCTTGGATAAAAGAGCAAAGGCAATCCAAATCATACTGAAACAAGTGGGCATCTACATGCAAAAAACTATACATGTATGATATTATATATAATATATAAATACATGTTATGTATTGAAATATATTTGTGTGTGTGTGTGTGTGTGTGTACATACACACACACAGAGGTCTTACAACTTGTACAAAAACTAACTCAAAGTCGATCTCAGACTTCATGTAAAACGCAAAACCACACAACTTCTGGAGGTAATACAGGAGAAAAATCTAGGTGACCCGACATTTGGCAATGATTTTAAAAGGTAAAGAATTATATGATCTGAAGAGAAATCAGAGAATCAGCAATGATTTTAGATATAACATCAATAGAATAATTCATGAGAAAAAAAATTTCTAAACTGGACTTCATTAATTTTAAAATTCTGCTTTGTGAAAGCTACTTTGAAAGACAAGCCATAGACTGTGAAAAAATATTTGTGAAACACATCTTATAAAGGACTTGTATCCAGAATATACAAAGAAGCCCAACAATTTATATGTGTATGCATGCATTTATTTATTTTTGAAGGAAAGAGAGGCAGAGCATGAGAGGGGGAAGAGCAGAGAGAGAGGGAGACACAGAATCCAAAGCAGGCTCCAGGCTCTGAGCTGTCAGCACGAGCGCGACACGGGGCTTGAACCCACCAACTGTGAGATCTTGACCTGAGCCGAAGTCGGGCGCTTAACCGTCTGAGCCACCCAGGCGCCCCATGTATGTAGTTATTTATGTATTTTGATGTATATTTATTTTTGAGAGAGAGAGAGAGAGAGAGAGAGAGAGAGAACTAGTGGAGGAGGGGCAGAGGCAGAGGGAGACACCAAATCATAAGCAGGCTCCAGGCCTGGAGCTGTCAGCACAGAGCCCAAACTGGGGCTTGAACCCATGACCTGTGAGATCATGACCTAAGCCAAAGTCAGATGCTCAACCAACTGAGGCAGCCAGGCACTCCACGAAACCCAACAGCTTTAAAAAAATTACAGGGGTGCCTGGGTAGCTCAGTCAGCGTCTAACTTGAGCTCAGGTCATGATCTCAGGTATGTTCGAGCCCTGTGTCCCTGGTCTCTGTGCTGACAGCTCAGAACCTGGAGCCTGCTTCAGATTCTGTGTCCTCCTCTCTCTCTGCCCCTCTCCCACTGGTGCTCTGTCTCTCTCTCTCTCTCTCTCTCTCTCTCTCTCTCTCTCTCTCTCACAAAAATAACCAAACATTAAAAAAAATTAACTTAAATTTTTTTTAATTTTTTAAGAATTTTAAAAGTAATGAAATGGGAAAAAGATCTGAACAGACACTTCACCAAAGAATAGATAGATAGAAAATAAGCATATGAAAAGATACTCAAAATCATGTCATTAGGAAATTGCAAATTCAAACATCAGATATCACTACACACGTTAAAATTCAAAACACTGACAACACCAAATGTTAATGAGAATGTGGAGTAACAGGAATTCATCCATTGCTGGTGGGAATGAAAAATAATACAGTCACTTTAGAAGTCAATCTAGCAGTTTCTTACAAAGTTAAATATAGTCTTGCTTTATGATCCAGCAATCATACTTCTATTTACCCAAATGAGTTGAAACTCTTGCCCACCCAAAACCTACACACAAATGTTTTTAACACCTTTATTCATACCTGCCCAAAAAAGCCAAAAAAAAAGTACCCAAAATATCCATTAATAGGTGAATGAACATACTGTGGAATAACCATACAATAAATATGAAGTACTATTCAGCAATTAAAAGAAATGAGTTATCAAGCTATGAGAAGAAATGGTGGAATCTAAGATGCATATTACTAAGTGAAATAAGCCAGTCTGAAAAGCTACATGTTGTGTGACTCTATATGACATTCTCAAAAAGGCAAAACTATAAAAACAGTAAAAAGATCAATGATTGCCAGGGAATCAAAGGAAGACAGGGAAGGATGAACAGGTGGAGCACAGGGATTTTATAAGGAAGTAAAACTATTCTGCATAATATCGTAATGGTGGCACAGGCCATTACACATTTGTAAAAACCCATAGACCTGTACAATACAGAACACTGATGTAAACTATGGACGTTAGTTAATGTTAATTAATAATAATGTATCAGTATTGGTTCATCAGTTATAACATATGTACTACACCTGAAAGATATCCATAACAGCAAAAACTACGTAGGATGGGGGGAGGATCTGTGGGAACTCTGTAACTTCAACACAATGTTCTGTACCTACACCTGCTCTAAAAAAATAAAATCAATTTTGTTTTAAAGAAGACAAAGAAAAAAGCTCAGGATGATATAGTGCATAACATACAAAACTTAAAATAGTATTAGCTCAAACCATAAGAAATTGCCAATATTTAACCATTGGTGACTTACAAAATTTGTAATTTTATATGGTTCAACCTGAATGGTAGATGAGTTCAGATAGTGAGAATTGTTTGAGAAAAAGAATGGAAGAAAAAAGCCTGCATTTCAAGTAACAGTAAGCAGTATGCAAGCACTCCTTACAAAATAAAAGTCCATCGAGTGCTCTCATACCATGAATAAAGTGCCTCGTCTGAAAATTGTTAATACTGGATTATTTCAAGTTTTCTTCTCCTTGTAATATTTGTGCGTCCTCAAAAATGATCTTCTTTCTTCAGCTCTGTGCTGACAATGAAGGACCTACTTGGGATTCTCACTCTGTCCTTCCCCTGCTTGCTCTCTTTCTCTCTCAAAAAATAAACTAAAAAAGAAAAGAAAAGAAAAGAAGTTCTTGGGCATAGCTGCGCTTGTAAACCTAATCTTATGATGATGTGGCTTAGTTATTTCATTAGGAAAACCTTGATGTCAGTACTTTTAAATTGCTTTTGTTTTTCATTCTTCTTTAGGCTTAATCTGTTCCCCAGAGCAAAATCTTAACATTCTCCTTCCTAGAAGTTAGACTCCTGGATGCCAACTAAGAAGTAAGCTGGGGGAAGGATGGTAGTCTGGAGATGCAGTAAATAGTCACTTGCTCCCACCCCCTTTTTTGTATATACTCTTCCACTTTTACTTTTGGTGTTGAATCTACTGGTTGGCAAAAATAGTTTTATTTATTTGATGATTTTTAAATTGTGATTTTAAATCACTTTTTAGTTAACTAAGGATCTTTTTTCTCGATTTGATGAAACACATCAGAGTGGTAAATGCATTACACTTAGTTTTATAAGTTGATATTTACTTTTCCTCTAAAATTATTTTATGTAAATAATTTTCCAAATGGAAATTTCCATTTTCTCTCAAATTACATGCTTAGCATTTTACTGTGGTTTCTAATTTAAGTCCAGAATAAAGAAAACAAATGAAAGCATATACACAAAATCTTAAGACCCTAGCCTTTTCCTTCTGCCTGCCTCTATGGAATGAGAGAAGGATTTGGGGATAAAACTCCTTCTTAAAAATATCAGTAATGACAAAGTCAGAATTAATAAGGTATCTTTTGAATGATGAATATTAGCTAAACTTATTGTGGTAATGACTTCACAATATATGTAAATCAAACCATCCTGTTGTACACCCTAAACTTATACCCTGCACTGATGTATGTCAATTATTTCTCAACAAAATTAGAAGGAGGGGATTTTTTTAATATCTTATAGCATGTGTTCATCACACACACATACACACACAAATCTGGCATATGTTCTGAAGTTATTTTTTAGTAAATCACTGCCTTCTTAGTTATATGCTTGTTATTTTTTAATCCTCCAATTCAATTGTGAACACCTAAACACCCTAAACACTAATCTACTCACATATCCTTCATAATACCTAGCTTAATTCTTTACATGCTATAGATGTTCAATGAAAGAATAAAGTTAGAGACCATATTAAAGAATTAAATGAGGTAATGTTTCAGGACCCTTCAAATCCCGGATTCTATGATCTAAAAGCAATCTTCATATGATATGTATAAAACCATAAGGTTGTTCAAGTTAGCAGTCTACTACTTCTTGGTTTAACTTTTAATCTTTTATTCAAATATTAGGATATAATTTGGACAAATATTCATTTAAGAGCCAAATGAAGACAAATTTTAATAAATTTCTAAATGTTAGTTTAGCAAGTTATGATAACTATGAACTTTGAAAATCTGCTTGCTTATCTGCTACTTATACCAAATTATTGAGAAGGATATATAAAATATAATTGGAATTATAAATAGTCATCAAAGATCTTAAATATAATTAAGTTCAATTAGAACAAGTGCACATTAAGAAAATACATGTATAAATAGAAAAATACTAAATCTCTAAAATAAAACCATTCAGTATTTCTTGAAAATGCTAAGTTTTTAATAAGACAAAATAAGATCTTATGTATGTCTAACAGGTATCAGATTATTTTAAAAAGCAGGCCACATATGTCCCTGATCTTCAGCAGTCAATTGAAATTATTAAATATATGGAAATTAAGGTAGTAATATTCTTATAGATTAGTTAACATAATAAGGATGTAATATTACAGGATAAGTTAGAACCACATTTACTAATTTAACAAATAATAATTAAGTATTTATTATACACCAGGAAAACTACTCTAAGATCTTTCGTTTACTTAGGACAGAGATCAGAAATAATATACATAGATTTCTAGAGATTGATGAAAAGGAAATCAATCTTATCAACTCATCTATTTTCTGCTACAGAAATAAAATGTTATTTTATTTTTTTAAAAAATGTTTATTTAACTGAGAAAGAGAAAGCAAGAGAATACAAGCAGGGAAGGAGCAGAGTGAGGGGCGGACAGAGGATGCAAAGCGGGTTCCATACTGACAGTACAGAGCCTGGTGTGGGGCTCAAACTTGCCAACTGTAAGACCATAACCGGAGCCAAAATCTGATGCCTAACCAACTGAGCCATCCAGGTGCCCCATAAAACATGATTTTAAAGCTTGGCTGCTTATTCATCCAGCACTGAACACTATACTCACAAAAGGAGCTAAATATGCTCCCCAATGTTGATTTTACTTTTCCTAGTCGACCTTTTGGCCACCACAAAGGAAATAATACAAGATTGAGAGCTAAGCATCTGAGAATTTAAAATAAATGACATGACACTTTTGTATTCATAGAAGTTACGTGCCTATCTTCTTATCATCAAGAAACTGATAAATATTTTGAGCAAATATAAAGCAGTATGTGTCAGACAGAAAAAGATGCTATTTAAAACTGTCAGTTACATATGAATATATGTTTATTACTACAAGGGGAAAGTGTTGCAATAATTGAAGGTGCTGGTGATACTTGTTATTTTGTGTACAAAAACAATTCATAACTTTCAAACAGAAAAGTGAATAGTTTATATGAATCATAAACAGTGCATCTGTTAGAAAAGTTTAGGAATACTTTTTTTTATTTTTTAGAACAAAAAATGAAAATATAAAATAATACATGGCATAATTACAGACATTAAATCATAACATAATTTAATTGTAGAAATATATGGAACAAGAGTGTTCATAATATTAATCAAAGTTACCTTTAAGGACTGTGTTTAGTTTATAACCATTTAATTCCATTTAAGGCACAAGTCTCTCAGGAAGTCTTACTTAGGAATTCTTCAGTTTTCATGAAAATAAATTAAAAAGAGAATTTATATTGTCAATTTCAATGCCTTAAAATTTCACATGGAGAGAAAACTCCAAAATTATGTATGTCTTCTTTCTCCTTAATTTTTTTTTATTTTGCATAAAATAATGCCCACAAGAAATTTCCAATTTTTCTGTTGTCTTATAATTAGGAATATTTTCTCTATAATCTTCACTAACATTTCAGGATATGAGGGAGCTTAAAACTAATTTTACACTTCAAGGATATTTAAATCTATAAAGCAGTTACTGAAGCAATATATTGAATAGCATTTTTAAATATTTTTTTAATGTTTATTTATTTTTGAGAGAGACAGAGACAGAATGCGAGTGGGTTAGGGGCAGAGAGAGAGGAAGACACAGAATCCGAAGCAGGCTCCAGGCTGCGAGATGTCAGCAAAGAGCCCAATGCAGGGCTCGAACCCACGAGCTGTGAGATCATGACCTGAGCCGAAGTCAGACGCTCAGTCAGCTGAGCCACTCAGCTGCCCCTTGAATAGCATTTTTAAAATATAGCTTACAATATTAAAGAATACAAAAATAGCACTTTATTTTTACAAGGTCAATACTATCATCACCTTTTTCCCTAGTAAATTAGAGTTATTGATTTTTTTTTTTTTACATTTTACAGACAACAGCTACTCAGAAATATATTTCAGACTCATGGTAATTAAGTTTGAGCTACCACATCAGATCTCATTATAAAGGAATTAATGTTTTCCAGGACACAAAATGGACTATTTTGCAAGATTTTAAGACCATTGATAGAGGAAGTAGCCACAAGGTGGCCTATTCTAGTCCTCATGGCAAAAATATGAATCTATTTGGGCAAGTCAGAACTATATATGATGCATCAAGAGTAGTCCATAGGTGGTCCTATGTATATAAAATTCAAAGAGAATTCTTGATTCCTGATGTGTAATTAGAATACAAATTAATAGGAATGGTTTTTTTGAAGGTCCAACATTTTTATTCTATGTGAGGAAACCAATCATTTCATGTATCCCTCCATAAAATACCTGGTGAGCAGAAAACCCACAGTGAGGCAGGAGTGAGTTTAGGGTACCCCAACTTGTTTAAGCAACCCTGGATAAACAGGTGGCATTAGTTCATACATGTGGCTATTAATTTATATGATTCATTTAATATTTCTTTCTTCCAACTTCTTCTAGAACTAAGGAAAAAAGGTGCTAAGAAGGAAGAAGAAACATCAAGGAAAATAATGTAACTTGGGACTCTGAAAACTGTGAATAAAAGATATATATTTTTGTAGTCATACCCTCTGTTTTTCAAGAGTAGAACTACTGAACAAGAGCATAAACAGGTCAATATCAATTGCCTCAGGAATGACTAGGTCAACATCAATGACAGAATGAGTGAAGATAAGGCATTACTGCACCAAGTGCCAATATCCACTCAGACTGTAATTAGTGCAACAAGGCCAAGGAAAGGAACACACTGAGCCCTGAGGGGCATCATCCTTGGAACTGAGTGATATCAGGAGAAAAAGAGGGCCAGAGGGTGTATACTTTGGCATTTGACAGTAAATTTTTTGACTGTCAAAGAGATCATGAGACTTTCTTTCTTGAAGAAGAAAACAGTTGATATTTCTAATGATTTTATTGTTGAGAATTCAAAGTCTGCTTTCCATATTAATTTACTGATTCTCCTCTAACAATGATTCTAATCTGTAACTAAACCTCAACTTAAAAACAAGACGCTATGGCTGGTAAACTAAAGTTTATATTTTACGAAAATATGGAAATAAAAATATGATTTATTATGATAACCAGAAATAAAAGTTTGGTAACTATTTATAAAATATCCTTTCCTTGGTTACAAACATGGTTAATTATCAAGAAGTTAAAGTTGAAATAGTACATTGAACAAATAATAAAACTTCTACGTTGCAGTCAGAAAAAGAGAATAGAAAAATACATAACTTTCATTTTGGCAAGATTTTTTCCTGCCTTTATATATCAAACTTAAATTGTGTCTCAGGCAAAAGTACTTTTTGGTAATAAAAAATAGTGATGGCTTAGATAATTTTTAGCATATTGAAACACACCAAAAAATAACACTATTTCAAGTTAAAAATAGGTTACATGCATATGAAACTGGTTTCTTTCCACTCTATTTTTTATATTGTTATGTTCACATCATCACCAAATGCCATTGTGAAAATCCTATATTTCACTCGTCTTTTTAACCATAGTACTCAAATGTCTATGTAAAATATCACATGTAATTTTCCTGGTTTTAAAAACATTTTACATAGGTAATTCTATAAGTAATTTCTGTGTTAAATAAAATTTGCATACACAGGAAAGAAATGACTTAGTACCTAAGAGGTTTGCAGCCATGGCGATTAGTAAAGCCAGAGCTTGATTCTTTTCTTCACAATATCACCCTAGAGGGGATAGAAACTGTGATTCTCTGCTCTTTAGCCAAATTACAGATAGCTAAAGGTATTCTTTTGTTAAAAAAGTGATTCTTAAACTTTTTTTTATTTTTGGTGGGGATGGAGGGAAGTTAGTTTACTTTGAAAGTATTATGGAAACTATCCACAGAAAAATACACAAATGTAAGAGCGCACAATATTTTGCTTCTTTTAAAGGCATTATGGATGGGGCACCTGGGTGGCTCAGTGGGTTAAGTGTACGATTTTGGCTGAGGTCATGATCTCACGGTTTGTGAGTTCGAGCCCTGCATCGGGCTCCATGCTGACAGCTCAGAGCCTGGTGCCTGCTTCAGATTCTGTGTCTCCCTCTCTGTCTGCTCCTCCCCCACTCATGCTGTCTCTCTGTCTCTCTCTCACTCAAAAATAAATAAACATTAAAAAAAAATTTAATATATAAAAATAAAGGGATTATGAACTCCATGAAAATGATTCATAGTATATAATCACCCAGACAATTTTTATAGGTTGAAACCAGTCCTTAAAGTCCAAAGATTTATCTTTATTCCAATACAATAACTAGTAACATAATTAACCTGGAATTCTATCAAGATATAATAGAGCAGACCATACCTCTGACAGGCATCTCAAGGCCTAATATGATAAACTTAAAATAGATTTTCCAGGAAAGACCTTAACAAGTCTCTCCAAACTTAGTAACTTAGGAAGTTCCAAGGACTATCAAGAGTTCTGTAAGCAGAAATGAAAGGAGAAAATTAAACAAAGGATGTGGTCCATGGAGAATCAGAGAATTTTGTTGGGAATGGCAGATGACAGGTAGCTTTTCAGCATTCATTTTGAGGTTTTAAATAATGTGCCATGACCTTTAGAATTGAAGTGCAAACTGACTTTTAAAAGCAAAAAATTTAAAACACATTTCCAAAGGATATAAAATACTGTCCTACAAACTTTGAAACTAAAGTATAAAAGTGGGTTTTTAAAAGCAGAAGTTTAAAATAAATATAATTTATAACTATAAACAAACATTTTCTACAAAGACAATATGAGCATTTGGAAATAAATTTAGGAACTAACTTCATCCAAAAACTATATAATTTACTCAACTCTCACCATCCTTTATTAGTAATATATTCATAAACAAAGGGAAAATAATATTTTTGAAGTATTAAAAAATTTAAAATGGGTTTTGCTTAATTTATATTAATATATAATGGTATACCTCTACTCAGAATCTTAGTGTCTACAGAATCTTTAGTATCTACCTGTAGTTAAGAGTAGAAAACAAAAACTCTGTGTTTTATTTAATATACTTTGTAATCTAACATTGTCTACATGTCTAATGTCATACCATCTATTTTATGTTATAGCAGAACTGACTCAATAAAAGCTTTCCAAGGATATTTTATTCTTCAGTGTCTCTTGGAGTCTGCATATATTGCAAGGATTGTCCAAGTAGAAAATTCCTATTATTCTCATATTTCATATAAAATGCTGTCTGAAGATTTGCCTGACTCATTTGGTTGACTTAGAGATTTCTTACCCCACATTTTTGTATCTTTTACTTATTTTCAATAAAAAAATATTTTATTGTAATTAAAATAGTTATATATTTTTCTCCTTTCAAGATTGCTAGGTATTTGGGAACAAAGATTTTTTTTTAACTTTTGTATTCTCAGAGCCTACACCATACTGAGTTCATTTTTGCAAACTAAGTATAAATGAGTATAACCACAAAATGAGAGTAATGTAACAATAACTACAATTTATGGATCCAGCTGTTTGTCAAGTACTGCAAAAATAAAAAAGAAAATCAAAACATTTTTTGGCACATTTTTTACTGTATTTGTAGCAGATTTTTTAGCCTTCTATCTGAGTTATTAAATGGCTGAAGTGAGATTTAAATTTTTTTTAATGTTTATTTATTTTTGAGAGAGAATGAAAGAGCATTAGCAAGGGAGAGGCAGAGAGAGAGGAAGACACAGAATGTGAAGCAGGCTCCAGGCTCTGAGATGTCAGCACAGAGCCAGATGTGGAGCTCAAACCCACAAACCATGAGATCATGACCTGATCATTACCCTCAGCTTAACCAACTGAACCACCCAGGTGCCCCTAAAGTAAGATTTAGAACAAGTTTCCTCTTAAAGCAATTAACCTACCTTTTCTCTACAACTGTGACTTTAACTTTTCTTAAATTCAGACAGTAGAAGGAACTCTTTCTCTAATGTAAATTTATACAAATATATAATATATGGAGCATAGAAAATGGAGTTACTCCACTTGAAGCAGATAATGGAGATCTAGACACTTATATATTAGGAATCCTTTTATCTGTTGTAAGTGGCCCTTTGGAATGAATATATAAACTCTAATGCTCTAGAAAATTTGTTTTCAACATTTCTGATCTTATACTACCTACTCCATTTTACTTACTGTAAAGATTATGTATAGGCAATTTTCAATATTAAAAAATAATCTGTATTGCAGTACTTAAGCATTTCTTCTCAATTTTCTTCTATAATATCTACAAAGTCCCACCAAAACTTGAGAAATTTCTGATAACAATAAAAGCCTCATTTGTTAGAATCTGAGAAAAAAATATACTACTATCAAGTTGAATGGAGCTCTTCTGAGACTAACAATTGATATCTAACATATATTTTTTCAAGTAATAATGAACAGAATCCAGTGACTTGGAGATATTTATCTTTCCTCAAATTTCATTTCTTCTTTCTCAGCTTATAAGACTCAAATGGCAAATTTCTGAATCTCCCTTCCAATGTACTTATCCTCCTTTTGAAAAATCCAGAGAACTGCTCTTCTTTATTACATTAGTAAATGAAAACAAACAGACACTAAAATATAAAAAGCCTAGGAGCTACTGAAAACAAGACAGCTTTTAATCTAGAACACAACTAGTTGCCTCTCTTCCAAGCTCAGTGCAGAGCAAACAGGCTAAAAACCTCAGATCCCAATTTATCACTGAGGAAGGAAAGAGTTAGACCAAACATCTAATGATTCAACTTCTCTGGGGGCTGCCTGAGGAACTTTTATCTGCCTCATTTATCTATGAGCACTGATAGGATCCAGAATACTCTAGATGTTTGCAGGCTGCTAAGAAAAAGGAAGCAGGTTGAACCAGGACAAAGGTTTAATTAAGAGGTTCAGAATCTCTGGTTGCATTTATTGGTGAGAGTCTTCTCCTGTATGAGGCTAGGCATGAGGACTAGGAGAGATGGCTGTTTTGTTTAACGTACAGACACCAAAATAGAAAATCAAGGAAAATGAAGAAACAGAGAAACATGTTCTAAGCAAAGGAACAAGTCTCCAGAAACTGACCCTAATTAAAGAGAGATATATGATTTACCTTTCACACTATTCAAAATAACCAACATAAAGATGATCATCAAGGTTGAAACAATGCATGAACAAAGTGAAAATTTCAACAAAGAGAAAATATTAAAAATCACCAAACAGAAATCAAAAGGCTCAAGGTACAATTGAACTGAAAAATGCATTAGAGGGCTTCAGCATCATACTAGATCAAGCAGAAGATAGGAATACAAACTCAAAGACAGTTCATTGGCAATTATTCAGTCAGAGAAGCAAAAGAAAAAGGAAAAATAATGAAGATAGTTTAAGGGCCTCATGAAACATCTGCAAATGAATCAATATAGGCATTACAAAAGTTCCACAAGACACAGAGAAAGGACCAGATAATTATTCAAAGAAATAGTGGCTAAAAATGTCTCAGACTGGGGAAGGAAATGGAAATCAGATTAAGGAAGCCCAAAAGATCCTTCCAAAAAAATGGATCCAAAACATTCACAAGACACATCATAATCAAACTGTCAAAAGTCAAACACAAAGAGAATTTTGAAAGCAGTAAGAGAAAAATGACTTGTCACACATACAAGTGAACCCTCACAAAACTGTCAGCAGGTTTTTCAACAGAAACCTTACAAGCCAGAAGGGAGTGGGATGATAAATTCAAAGTGCTAGGAGAAAAAAATTATTGATATTTCAGTAGAAGAAAATGGTGATGTAGGAGAAGACAGCTTCCCTGTTTTCTCACAAAAATCAATGATTGGACAGCTATCCATGAACAAAAACGTCTAGAGTCCACTTAGGAAAATTTAGCAAAACATTATAATTAAAAAAACAGAATAATAGCACAAGAAGAGAAAGAAGACAATTGAATTTTGCCTGAGTTTTCATATCCCCCAAGTGGCATTTTTCAATTCCAAGAAGCAGCTTCCCAGAAAGAAAGAGTTTCACTTGCCAAGAATAAGCAGAGTGGGTGACCAGCTTTGCCAGCCTCCTGGGGTACTGTGGGAGGGTCCTGCTTTGGTTTCACCCCACCCAGACCAGCAAAACTAAAACATCTAGTGCTGACTTGAAACAAGAAAGAAAAGCAGAGGTTATTAGCATAGATGCAGGATAAGCATAAGCAATTGCAGTTCACAAGTCTTACTCTGCAGATAAACTCAGTAGACTGTACCACTGGCAAAGCCAAAGGCCAGCACAGCTGCTGTGGATCTCCAATAGATCTCACCAGCTTTCTTGCCACAGGTATTTGAATTCACTGATACCAGCCACTTGAGTCTCTTCTCACTCCCTCCACTCCCCCAAACACCCCTGTTAGAGTCTTGGACCACACTAGCAACCATCCAAGGTACTATGGTTGGACAAGTGTAAGATACAAGCCACTTGAATCCCTCCCTGCCACCTTCAGACCCTAGGAGACATGACCATAGCCATCTCTGGCTTATGCAGCTTGCACAAGGCAAGATGTCTGCCTAGGCAACAGGAAACTATAAAACATCCATAAAATAATTAATAAAGTGGCATTAGTAAGTCCTTCTCTATCACTAACTATAGTATAAGTAAATGGATTAATTTTCCATCTAAAAGAGTAGAAAGGCTACATGGACTTCTTTTTTAAATACACAACTATATAGGTATTTCAGGCTTAAGGATTCACACAAATTCAAAGGGAAGGGACAGAAAAAGATATTCTATGGAGGTGGAAACTAAGACAGCAAGGGTAGGTATACTTATATCATAAAAAATAGACTTTAAGCCAAAAATTGTATAAACAAAGAAAGCCATTTTATAATCATAAAGGGTCAATTCATCAAGAGGATATAACAATTGTAAATACGTAGGTACACAACACCAGAGTACTTAAATGTATTAAGCAAATAGTAACATATCTGAAGGGAGAAATAGATAATACAATGATAGCAGAGGACTTCAATCATCACTTTTAAAAATGAATAGATTATCCAGATAGAAAGATCACAAAACAAGCCTTAACAAATGTAAGGATATTGAAATATCACAAAGATATTTTTCCAACCCCAATGGTATGAAACTAGAAATCAATAAAAGGGAAAAAAACTGAAAATTACACAATATGTAGAAATTAAACAACATACTCTTGAATAACCAATGGGTCAAAGAAGATGTCAAATGAGAAGTTAAAAACTATTTTGAAACAAATGAAAATGGAAACACAACATACCAAAACTTATGAGATGTAGTAGAAACAGTTCTAAGAGGAAAGTTTATACATTAAATGCCTACATCAAGAAACAAAAATAATCACAAATAAAAAAAAACTAACTTTTCATCTCATGGAACTAAAAAAGAACAAATTAAGTCCAAAGTTAGCACAAGAAAGAAGATAACAAAGATCAAACAGAAATAAATATGCAGACCAGAACAACAAAAAATGAATGAAACAAATTTGTTTTTTTTTCAAAAAGGAATAAAGAAAATTAACAAATCTTTACCTAGACTGAGGAACAATAGACATCAACTAAAATCAAAGATCAAAAAGAAGACATTACAACTGACATCACAGAAACACAAAGGATCAGAGACTAATATGAACAACTATACACCAAAAACTGCATAACCTAGAAAAAATGGATAAGTTCCTAAAACATACAATCTGCCAACAGCGAATTATAAAAAAAATAGAAAATCTGAGTAGATCTACAACTAGAAAGAAGATTGGATCAGTTATCAAAAACCTCCCAACAAAGGAAAGTACAGATTGTTTCATTGGTTAATTCTACTTAAAATTTAACGAATCAATGCCAATCCTTCTCAGAGTCTTCCAAAATTTTGAAGAACAGATAACACTCTCAAACTCATTTTACAAGTATTATCCTGATACCAAAGCTAGATAAGGATGCTACAAGAGGAGAAAATTACAGGCCAACAAAATATTAGCACAACAAAATACTAGCACAATAAATTCAACAGCACCTAAAAAGGATCTTACATCATGATCAAGTGAGATTTATCACTGAGATACAAAGATTGTTCAACATATACAAATCAATAAATGTGATGTAACACATTAATAGAATAAAAGATAAAAATCATATGATCATCTCAATACATTCAAAAAAACCCACATTTGACAAAATCCAACATCCTTTCATGATAAAAACTCTCAACAAATTGGGTATCGACTGAACGTACCTCAATATAATAAAGAGTATATGTGGCAGGCTCACAGTTAATATCCTAATCAATAATAAAAAGTTAAAAGCTTTCTTGCTAAAATCAAGAACAAGATAAGGGTGTCACTCTACCCACACCTATTTAACAGTACTGGAAGTCCTATCAAGATCAATCAGGCAAGAAAAAGTAATAAATGTTACCCAAATTGGAAAGGAAGCAGTAAAATTATGTTTGCAGATGATATAATCTTATATATAGAAAGTCCTAAAGATGCCACAAATAAACTGTTAGAAATAATAAATTAACTCAGTAAAGTTACAGGATACAAAATGAACATACAAAAATCAGTTATGTTTTTATACACTAACAACAAACTATCACAAAAATACCATTTGTAATAGCATAAAAAGTAATAAAATACTTAGGAATAATGTAACCAAGGAGTTTAAAGATCTGTACATGGAAAATTATGACAATGATGTAAAAACTTGAAGAAGATACAAACAAATAGCAAGATATCCCATGTTTATGAATTGGAAAAATTAATAATGTTTAAATGTCTATTATACCTAAAGTGATCTATTGATTCAATGTAATCCTTATCAAATCCCAAAGGCATTTTTCACAAAATAGAAAAAGTAGTCCTTAAATTTGCATGGAACCATGGAAGACCCCAAGTAGCCAAAGAAATCCTGAAAAAGAACAACAAAGCTAGAGGCATCACATTTCCTAATTTCAAAAGATATTACAAAGCTATAGTAATCAGAACAGTATGGTTATAGTATACAAACAGACATATAGACAAAGGCAACAGAAAAGCGAGCCCAGAAATGAACTTTTGCATATATGATCAACTAATACTTGATAAGGACACCAACAACACTTAATGGGGAAAGGATACTGTCTTCCAATAAATGTTTTAGGAAAACTGGATAGGTACATACAAAAGAATGAAATTGCAGCCATATCTTACCCTACTCACACACACACAAAAATGAAGACTTAAATCTAACACCTAAAACCATGAAACTTCTAAATCATAGGGAAGATGCTCTCTGACACTAGTCTTTGCAATGGTTCTTTTAGATATGACACCACATGTAACCAAAATAAACTAGTGGAACTATATCAAACTGAAGAGCTTCTTTACAGGAGAAGAAACAATAGAAAAATGAAAAGGCAATTAATGGAATGGGAGAAAATATGTGCAAACCATCTATCTAATAAGTGGATAATATAAAAAATATATAAGGAACTCATACAACTCAATAGAAAAAAAAAAGTTGAGTAAAAAATGGGCAGAGGACTTGAATACACATTTTTCCAAAAAAGATATACAAATGGTGAACAAGTAGAAAAGGTGCTCAACAATCCCCCCTATCAGGGAAATGCAAATCAAAACCACAATGAGATATCACCTCACATCCCTTAGAATGGCTAACATCAAAAAGACAAGAGATAACAAATGTTGGTAAAGATGTGGATAAAAGGGAACTAATGTGCACTGTTGGTGGGGGTATAATTTGGTACAGCCTTATAGAAAAGAGTATGGACATTCCTCAAAAACTAAAAATCGAACTACCATATCTAGCAATTCCACTTCTGGGTATAGATCTGAAGGAAATGGATTACTACTTTGAAGAGACATCTGTACTCCACTGTCTCTATGGCATCATTCACAGTAGTCAGGCCATAGGACAACCCAAGTATCTATCAAAGGAAGAACAGATAAAGTTGTGGTTTGTGTCCATAACAATGAAATATTATTCCACCATTAAAAAAAAAGAAGGAAATCCTGCCATTTCTGAAAACATGGATAGACCCTGAAAGCATTATGTTAAGTGTAATAAGTCAGACAGAGAAAGATAAATACTGTATGTTCTCACTTACATGTGGAATCATAAACAGCTGAACTGATTGAGATAGAGTAAAATGATGGTTGCCAGGGGCTTGGTGGGGGGGAGAGGGGAATAGAAGACATAGAAAGAAATTGGGTAAAAGGTATAAACCTTCTATTAAAAAATGAAAAAAATTCTGGAGAGCTTATATACTGCATGGTGTATACTATAGTTAACAATACAGTATGATTACTTGAAGGCTGCTAAGAGAGTAAATCTTAACCATAATCATCACACACACAAAAATGGTAACTACGTGAGGTAATGGCATCATTTATTGCCACCTCATTGTGGCCATCATTTATAATACATACATATGTCAATTATATATGAACAAAGCAGAAAATAATATTAAAAATACTTGTATTATTAAATTTCAATTAATTTCAGTAGAATTTGCTTTTTTAAAGAGAGGTATATTTAAATTTTTCTGTAATATTTAAATGAAGGATTTTTTAAAAGTTAAATTTATTGAAGTTTCTTCTATCCTATTTTAAAATATTCTCATATAACTGTCAATTTTAAATTCCAGAAAATAATGTGTTGCTTCATGTAAACCTTAAAAATGTTCGTGTTTACTGAGAAGACTTACTCAACGAGAGAACATTAATCAGTCAATAAAACTTGCTATTTTGAAAGGGCATTTACATATTCTTCTCACTAAACTAAGTTAATAAGTATGTCTTTATTCATGGATAAAGATTAGTGATCTAATCATGGGAAGAAAATCTTAGAATTATCCATTTTGTTTATTTATACAATAAGCATTTATTAATATGCTCCTATATGCCAGATTCTGTGGTTGAAGCCCTAATAATATAAAAGTAAATAAGTGTCACTCTTATAGAGTTCAGAATCTGCTACTGGGAGTTCTTGATTGAAGCCATAAGTGAGTTATTGTGGATTAACAAACCATTTAAAATTGTATACACGTTTTTTTACATGAACATATGTGCACAATTTTCCCCTTTAAGGTCCCTAGCTTTCATTATATCTTTAAAAGGATCAGTGACAGTGAACCAATAAATATCAACAACTAGAAGGAGTAAAAATGACACAGATTAGTTTGTAATTGAAATATAGTGAGTAATGTTCCAATGACAATTCTGACCACACCCCCATCCAAAAAATAAGTACATAAAATAGAGAGAGAACACTAATTGTGCCTGGGACACTCAGGAGACTGTTTAAACAAGAATAAAAATAGTAAGCAGACTTTGCAAATATGGCTGTGTAACTTAAGAGAGCTATTGTAATAGATATTATTGTTATAGTACCACCTATATTGGATAGGTTAGATCCAGTGTGAACATGTGACACTGAAAACCTATAACTAATGATGGCACAAATCATACACATTTAAGTGTTTTTTTTAAATATAACATAATATTGCAATCTTAAAACAATGTTATAAATTTCTAAAATCATCTTTTTCTGTAAAAAATAAAAGTAAAATATTTAGGCAAACATGTTCTCAAGAGTTACCAACTGAAATTTATTAAAGTCAATAGAGAAAGAAAGAAGTACCAAATTAAAAACTAAGAGCAAATAATAATAAATGGACCTATAATTTACTGGTCTATCAGATTAAAAATAACTTTTCCTTTAAAGAAGGAAAACTTTGAAAGAAAATTACTTTTTCAAAAAACTTTTCAACTATTAAAGAAAACAATAGGAAGACAAAAAAATATTATACACTCCGTTCTCAACAGAAAAGTTACCCTGAAGTGCAGTATGTGTGTGTGTATATATATATATATACATATATATACATTCAAACAATACCTGAATAAACATCATTATCAAACCCATAAATGTTTTCATTTGGCATAGAAAATACTATGAAGAAGTATAAATATAATTTATAAAATCTTAATGAAAGAAAAAGAAAGATTTTTAAATACTAGAAAGATTAGTAGATACATTTTCTATGATAAATGCATCACAAAATAAAAGGGTATCATTACATTTACTGACATTATTATTTGTAAATACCACTAAAATCAGTTTTAAAAAGTAGGGGAAAAGGATTCAGCTAAAGATTTAATATGATAATATATCAAACTATGAACAGCTATACCATCTAACTTATCAAGACTGATAGCTTACTGATCAACACTTACTTTAAGACCCTTTCTCACTGTGCCTAATAACCCAAAGTAAACAAGTCATAAACTTTGCCCAATCCCAGCCAGTTTCCCGTTTGTAAGACCTGTCTTACATCACAGAGCTCAGGTCCTAAAACACCAGAAGTCCTTTGATTTGCATCTCCTAAAACACTATTAAGACTGCTTAGCAGATTCTCCCTTTCCAAAGTAAATAGAATTAGCATTGCTTAATCAGTAGGAATTAGCAGTGGTCTTCTGGGGGAATCAACAGCCAACAAATAAAATAACAACTCTTTCATTATTCATTTTCTTTTCTTTTTCTTTTTTTTCCCTGATGTTGCATTATGAATCTGCTTTGACAGAATGCCTAAAAATTATTTAGATCATGACATTTTAAATAAGCAGAAAGCATACATTCAATAAAAGTGAACTTGTCATTAACTAACCCAAAAAACAACATTCACTATGGTTTGGCCTGAGTATTAACTCTTAAATTACTTGCTATAAGCCACTATAAAATATTTCACTTTTAATAGTGAGTAGAGTACAAATGGGGGACCTATTCATCCTAGAGTGGGAATTAAGGCCAATCGTGAACACAATTTTTAAAACTTGAAGGTTTACTTAAGCATTCTTCTTGTAATCAGAAGGCCCACAGCTTAAGAGTCCTTTATTTATTATGAATCTAGACTACAGCATCTATACTTATTTAAAAAAGATAAAAGATCCAAACCTGATTTTACTGGAGCAACAGGGCTATCTTCTGAGCCTTCTAATAAATCCATGATTGCAATAAATATTTGGAAATTTCCATTTGTGTATGTAAACAACTAAGTCTTTAAGTTTCAGGGATGTAAAAAATTATATATATAACAGTGCTTAGTGGACATTTATAGATAAATTGACAAATAATTCTTAATTCAGTCTTTAAAAACTGTCAGACTGTATTTTTAAAAATGCCTCCTTAGAAGATTTTAATAGCTAGTAATATGAATAAAACATATGTAAAGGACTTTAATGTAGACATTTTCAGTACTTTCTGGAAATTATTCTATTCTTTTGTTACTGATAAAAGAAAATTATCATTGACAAACCTCATATGTAGCTGGACCAGGAGTAATCTCTTTGGAATCTTTAAAACGCTTTGATGCCTTAACAAATAAGGGTATGGAGCAAGATTTCCTTAAAACAGGATTGTATGCTGCAGGTCCTAAAAGAAAACAAGTATAGAAAATAATAAAATATTTTAAAATTATTGATTTGGGTCATATAATTACTATTCTTAGATTCATGCTCTTAATATGTAATTTTAGCATCAAACAATCTTGGACTCATTCTTTTTGAATGCTTAAAATCATTCAGTTTAGGGCTTTGAAATATAATAAGCACAAAAAAGTAATATTTGCTTATCTAATAATTAAATGTAATATAGAAGTATTTTCCCAAAAAAGCAAATAGTACTCCCTCAAGATAAATATACATCATGAAAAAAAAATACCTGACTTCTTTATTTTCTAAAAATGCATCCATATGCTCAGTGAAGATATAGGGCTTGAAGTGCATTTGGAAATATGAATAAGACTCAAAGAAGCAAAAAGGTAGTTTAACAGCATTCTGGGCACTAAACATGATGGAAGCCAAGATACAAAGACAGAATTCACATGAAACAATTAGATATAATAAACAGACTGGTTGAATGGAATAGGGCCTAATCCTAAATGAGAATTTTGTACTAGAGCCAATAGGTTTCAGACTGTATTACAAAGTGTCCCAGAATTCCAGAGAAGTGCCTAGGGAACACTGTATAGGTGAAGTCCAAGTAGAAGGAGGCTGAATTATTTTCATTCAAAACATCTCTAGATTTACTTTTCTTTGTTTGGGTCTCAGGTTAAAAAAAAAAAATTAACTAAAATTGTCTAATATATATATTTTTAAATAAGCATTTGGAAACTACTTCCACAGGTAGTGGATAGCTCTTGAAGGCTTTAGACTAAAGGAGATTCATAAAGAAAGAGGTAGTTTAAGAAATAAACTTCAGGGGCGCCTGGGTGGCTCAGTCGGTTGGGCGGCCGACTTCGGCTCAGGTCATGATCTTGCGGTCCGTGGGTTCGAGCCCCGTGTCGGGCTCTGTGCTGACAGCTCAGAGCCTGGAGCCCGTTTCAGATTCTGTGTCTCCCTCTCTCTGACCCTCCCCCGTTCATGCTCTGTCTCTCTCTGTCTCAAAAATAAATAAACATTAAAAAAAAAAAAAAAGAAATAAACTTCAGCAGTACTTTATAGGATGGCATGACTTGCTTTGTTTTAAGGACACTAATAAGGAGTTTACTAACATTGGTAAAGGAAAGGAAGAACAACTCCAATATTTTCTAATAGATGCAACAAATATTTAGTATGTTTAGTGGCTGGAAGAAGATAAAAATAAAAAATGGCTAATGAAAAGGCAATACTGTGGGGCACCTAGGTAGCTCAGTCGCTTAAGCATTCAACTCTTGATCTCAGCTCTAGTCATGATCTCACAGTTCGTGGTTTTGAGCTCCACATCAGGTTCTCTGCTCTCAATGCAAAGCCCGCTTTGGATCCTCTTTTCATCCCCGTCTCCCTGCTTCTTTCTTTCTCTCTCGCAAAAAAAAAAAAAAAGGCAATACTGTGACAAAAAAAAAAAAAAAAAAAAAAAAAAAAAAAAAACCACAGTAGAAAGATACCATTGAAGAGGAACATCATGTGTTTGGTTTTGAACCAGTTATGTTTGAAAAGATGGCAGGATATCCAATAGAAATGTTCAGAAGACAAGTGAAGGTACACAATTGAAGCTCATGAGAAAGCTGTCCTGGAGAAAAGGAAAGGAGTTATTCACGTAGAGGCAATAGTTGAGGTATCTCTAAATGAAAGAGCGTGGAGAGAGAAAATTAAATAATTGAGGACTGAAACAAGGGGGTGCTGCATATAGGAAAAGAGGAGGAGAATCAAGGAAGGAAATAGTCTAGTGAGTAGAATATGGCTAGCACAACATCATAGGGAGAAGTTTTTCTTTTCTCCATCCACATGTTAACCAAAACGTACTGAGTGTCTGCCATTTGTCAAACCTGTATTTCCAGAGAGTGCTAGAGGTCTACTGTATCAAAGTTTTAAGAGGAGACTTCAAAGAGAGGTCCCAGTGGAGCATATAGAAAAGTGGTGATGAATGAAACCAAATTAGAGGGCATTAAAGAGATAATGTGGGGAGAGGAAACAAAAACGTGAGCACTGAATATTATGTTCACTGAACATAAACAATGAAATACATATAAAGATATTAATAGAATACAAAATTAATGCCTCTGTCTCCCTACTACACATGCAACTGAAAAATCACCTACTTTGAAGAACAGATTCCTCCAGATGTTTTCAAATCTAAAATATTTTTAGAATTGACAAATTCATATGAAACATTTTTAAGGCTTTAGCTTCATTAACTAGGACACGTCAAAATTTACAATAAGAGATGACATTTGACTCTAGTTCAATCATTCTAAAGTCAATTCAATTCATAGGATAAATATCCAAAATTATAAAGTCCTTGTGGGAAGCTGGTATGAACTGAATGATTGTAGCCTCCCTGCCCCATTCATACGTTAAAACCCCAATCTCCAATGTGATGGTGTTTGGAGATGAGGCCTTCAGAAAGTAATTAGGTCACAAGAGTGGAGCCCTCATGATAGGATTACTGGTTTTATGAAAAGAGACATGAGAGAATTTATTTTCTCTCTCTGTTTCTGCTGTGTATGCAGATGTCTATCTGCAAACCAGAAGGAAAGCTCTCACTAGGAATGAAATGTCACTTTGGGCATTATGATTTTGGATTTCCCAGACTCCAGCAACTGTGAGAAATAAACTTGTACTATTTAAACTACTCAGTCTATGGTATTTTTTTTATAGCAGTCAGAATTGACTAAGACAGAAGCTAAAGTGTATTGATTTGCCAAAATACAAGTAAAGTGTTGTAGCAAGTGCCATCTTGCATCCATGACTTTGGAATAATAAATTTCTATTCATAGTGCAGAAAAACAATGTACATAGACATACATAATATCTTTAAAAATAGATAAATACAAACTAAACTACACTGGGAAAATGTGTCAGTTACTGCAGTATCAAGAAAAGAACACAAACCTATTATCAGGAACTGGGTGCATGATTCTACAGTCAATTAATTAAAAATTACAACTTTAACCATAAAGATGTATAAAGTTTAATGCAATAGATAAGACTATAAAGCAAACACTGGTTTACTGTTGTATCAGTAAATTTCATTTTCAACTATGAAATGAAATAGTCTATTCCCGGTCCTTACCATCATGCTACAACAACTGATAAATATGTACCTTTATGATTATAACTCATTAAAAGAAAATAAAATATTCAAATGTAGTTTTAGTGGATTTCCTCTTATTGGAATTCCTTTGAGAAGCATTAAGTAAAGTCAAACTCTCAATATGCATCTTACTGCATTTTAGCACTTAGCTTGCTTTAATCTACAGAGCATTAAAAAAAAGGGGTCTATTTTACTTGATCTTAAAATATATTTCCAATTACATATGTTACTGCTTATATGATACAGGTCAAAGATTTACATTGCTTCACCAGCTCTGATTCATGGCTGGATTATGCAGAAATTATCTTCTATTTATTTATCAAAATGCCACATTTTAATCACAGGTCATGGAAGAAGAAAACTTCTCATTCCAAATCAAACACCTATGAAAAGTCTGCCTGAGTCATGACTATTATATAATGGGAAATTCAAGAGCAGGTGATTCTTATAATTACATATTTTCCAGCCCTATGCCAGCTTAGTCTCTATGAAATGTCAACCAATGCTACAGGGCAAAAATGGGAGAGAACAGGAACAATGAGTAATTTAAAATAAAAATAATTTTGGTACATTAGAGTGGTCTCAGAAATAACTACTTCTATAAATAAAGCTACAAACCTCAGATTAAAAATGGCTGTCTTCATAACAAGCTAAAATTTATAAATCATGTACTCAAATTTGTTTATGAATACTAAGTCGTTTTTTCACATGAAGCTGAAAGAAACTACTGAAAAGTAAATAATCCATGTGTGAGCATATCTTTAGGAATTAAAAAGCATCTAGGAAACTATTCATTACAATGGACCACATGACTTTAAAATGTCATTTAGAGAGTTTAGTTTTATGGAACACGTTTTCTCATGCTGATTTTATTCTCTAGCTCTACAAATGAAATAATAGCTAAAACAAGAGATTAGTACACAAGGAACTATTATCATCAATGTCAAAGCCACATTTAGGTACCAAGCTCTTCTCCTGCTTCCTAAGATTCGATTTGATTAAACGGCACTTCAGATTATTACCAAACAACCTGTGGTCTATTAAACTGAGCTTATAGGTGATGAGAAAAAACAGGTATGAGTCTCAATAATGCATAAACTTTTAACCAAAGTTCCATGTATGTTTTACCATCCTGTTAATATCGCTGTCAAAAACAAAATGGGAACTATGTGTTTCAAGAAATAATATCTTGGGGTGCTTGGCTCAGTCGCTTAAGCATCCAACTTTGGCTCAGCCCTGTGTCAGGCTCTGTGCTGACAGCTCAGATCCCGGAGCCTGCTTCAGATTCTGTGTCCCTCTCTCTTTCTCTCTGCCCTTCCCTGGCTCGTGCTCTGTCTGTTTGTCTCTTAAAAATATCTAAATGTTAAAAAAAATTTTTTTAAACAGAAATAAGACCTTAAATACTTAAGAATGATACTCTAAAATTACTATAGAGTATCTAAGAATTATTGCCAATACAGTCCCTAAGAAATGGTCTCTTATAATGAACTCCAACCTAAGTAGACTGAGTACTGCATCAACTGGAGTCTACCTAAATCATCCACCTGTTAAAACATGTGTTCCTAGCATTGAGTAAGCAGTAGGACTGTCACTGTTATGACATGTAAATACAAGATCAGACAGATTTGGATTGACTGAAATATATCTTCAGACAAAAAAGTCTGTTTATCCATGTATCTCTATATGCATTCTTATAAAATTCTTACCAAATGTGCATCCATAAGCCCTATCAAATGAAGTCTTTGAACTGATCCTGTAAAAAATATTTCACTCTCTGATAATGTAAGTACATTATACAAATTTGAATGACTTTCATCAGTCTTGAATATGTAGGTATAATACACTTTCTGTATGAATTATAGGAGCCAACTGGTA
The DNA here is from genome assembly GCF_018350195.1 of Panthera tigris. Classification (NCBI taxonomy): domain Eukaryota; kingdom Metazoa; phylum Chordata; class Mammalia; order Carnivora; family Felidae; genus Panthera; species Panthera tigris. The sequence continues at coordinate 123,016,905 of NC_056663.1, read as the reverse complement.
GGAAGGATGATAATCTTTCATCTTCTACCACTTTGAGTAGGTGGTATATGAAAATGTAACACATGAGTGATTATTTTTTTTATTTTTTTTTAAATTTTTTTTAAGGTTTTATTTATTTTTGAGACAGAGAGAGACAGAGCATGAACAGGGGAGGGGCAGAGAGAGAGGGAGACACAGAATCGGAAGCAGGCTCCAGGCTCCGAGCCATCAGCCCAGAGCCTGACGCGGGGCTCAAACTCACGGACTGCAAGATCGTGACCTGAGCTGAAGTCGGAGGCTTAACCGACTGAGCAACCCAGGCGCCCCCCATGAGTGATTCTTAATGATAAATGAACAAAGTTATCAAATAATCAATGAAATATAAAGTTATTTTCAAAGTAAATAAAATATCTCACAGCTGCTCCGGCAGAGTATCAAATTTTCCTTTCATAACTGAATTTTGGTTTTTACATCCCGCTGTTCATATTTAAACATTTGGAGCAGGAATGCCAAGAAAATTATCTAAGCAAAAACATAAAGTCTCAATATGTATTTAAAGTCCCTTTATATCACTATCATTATTTTAACTCTCACTTAAAGCTGAATTAGGAAGGTATTCCCCCAGAGACTGGCACTTATCTCTGTGAATATTATATGTAAAACTCAGGATAAAGCTATGTATCTTTGTAAAGTACATTAGGTCATAGATTAAGTGATGAGAAGTTCTTTAAATATAAACATTAAATTTATTTTGAACATTTGATTAATATTAAACAAGCTAAATTCTTTAAGAAAGAAATAATAAATACGTAATGATTTAAAACATTTTAATGGCTAATAATTACCATTTTAAAATGTAACTATTTGACATTTCTTTAACTTACTAAAAATTGTTATATTCTTAAGTTTTTGGATTTGAAACTTTCTCTGAATAGCTCTGCTATGATAAAGCTAGACTCAGAGTTTAGCATTTTCTGAAAGAAGAGCCTACATGATTAATATAGAGACAAGCGAATTAAACAAAGGTTAATATATTCATTGGCACCCTAAATGAAGAAATTTTTGCACCTTAAAACAAAATTATTTTATAGATTAAGTAAAAGATAAAATGGTTCTCATGCTTTGATGCATAAATGTCACATTCACCAAAGATTAAACAAAAACCATTAGGTTAACCATCAAATATCCTAGAAAACTTCTTGCTCCTTTTCCATAAACTTAAATCTATGTCTAGATATAAATCTAGAAAAGATTTTTTTCTTCTCCTTATCAGTGTTGTCTGCTCACTCCGCTCCTGTGATCACAGGATATAATGTACATACTCTCTAACGCTGTTCCTATAACTTCATGGAATAATAATAGCAGGCTAAGAATTCAGCAGAATTCTTCCCTTGCAAACCTTCTCATCAACTACCACAAGTTAATTTTAAACAAGACAAATAACAGGGGGATTGGTTTATCTTAACAGTACTTGTGTCCAAACAGTAAATGGTTTCCTCATCTGGCTTCAATGCCCATGACCCACCAGACCTGTTCACAGCCCTTCCCTAGCTTCGGATGTGTTTCTCCTCTGGCCTCTGGCTGAACTTGTTCTATAGCTTGAAATAACAAGACTGAAAAACAAAGAGAATCATATTCAGCACTATATATTTTAAATTAATCTTTTCCAAAGTGTAGTTCATGGACCACAGCCATCAAAATAACCCAGATTAGTGTCAGACTGTAGATTCCCTTAGATTCATAAATCATAAAATCATACTCTCTGAAAGTGGAACCAAGAAAACACAACTTTAACAAAGCCCATTGCTTTAGACCTTTTAACTATAACTTAATATGTTGCTATTAGTAAATATATCTACACATTAACTCTTTTTTCCCTCAAAAAATCTCAAGAATTCGTTATCCAGAGCAAAAACTTTCTGAAATTATGGATGAGACTATCGTTTCTCCAGAATATATCTGAATCTCTTATGCCCAGCGCCTGTTTATGGTAGAGCTTCAGTCAGGGCCTACTGAGCTGAACTAGGCCAAGCCAAAGAAAGAGTCTGTTTATAAGCCAACTAGAATCTACTCCTGAGACTTTAAGCATTCTAATTATTTTCTTTTCATTTTAATTTCTTCTCCAGTAATTGTCTATGGAAAAATGGATACCTTAAAATCCTATTTCTATTTATACTGTGAAAATGACATTTAGATGATATATCACATAAATGTTTGTAAATACATTCAGAATAATCATTGCCTGAGAGATTGGTAGGAGACTGCAGTATTAAGATGGAAAAGAAACTTACTTTATAGTGTATATCCTTCAACACATTATGAATTCGGTTATGGCCATGTCACACTATTTCAATTTGGGGCCAAGTTGTGCAAAACTTATATTTCATGATCATGGAAGATGAAATTCTGTAAAGTGTAAGTATATTCTCATCTCTATTTTAATCTATCATTCTCTGGAATAAATCACAAACCTAAATTTTAATTCAAGATTTCTTATACTAGCCATGTGACCTTTATAAATTCTTTAAACCTTTTTAAGTTTCAGTTTCCTCCTTTATAAAAGGGGGTTGAAATGGTCCAGAAAAATTCCTCAAAGCTACACAATAAGTAAGGACACATCATTCAACTGCTTTAAGTCCTTGGGAACTTCCCCCAAAGAAAGGAAAATAAAATTATTTAAATTTTACAGAAAACTGATTTAATAGCTGAGCTGTGACGGGCTCTATGATTTTAACAACTCCTTTACTACTTTACGCTCCCTTCTTAATCTTTAGCTGTCTCTAGCACTTGCCAAAAATATCAAAATTGCCAAACAAATATCATCTTAATTAAATGAAGATATGCTTTCACCTGAACATGGTATTTCTCAAACAGGTGAATAAGGTCTAGGAGATGGAACAAATTGAGGTTTCTATGATAAATTTAGAGATTTTTGCTCCTGGATTATTATTCGCATACCACAAGTGGGTGTAATTCTGATTTGCACCTATACTTTTAAACTTATAATAAGTACACACACATTTAAGGAAAACAAAAATATCGCAATTCTAAAAATCAAATTGTCTTCATATATCCACAATCTTGACACTGCTAGTTGCCAAGGATGCCACATACTGCTACTTCCAAAACCTGTTATAAACAATAATTTTTTAAAGATCAAGAGTTACATGATGTCTTAGAATCAAACAGGCCTCGGTGCCATCTTTTGGTGAAGGCTGCCTCTCTGTGGCAGAATACAATGTGTCATGTTCTCTGAAGGACAATTTTCTCTTATTTTTTTTAAACCGGTAGAAAAGATCTGTATAATATTCATAAATACATAGATTTAAATACAGTATTTTTACTACATCTTTCAGAATATTCTTGGATTCAGGTTTGGAAAGGTCTTGGACCCTGAGGAACTGCCTCACTCACAAGCATGTAGAACAAGGGATGAAAATAATTATTTATGCAAGTAACAGAAATCAAGTAAAATACAATTGCTCAAATAGAATGGTCATGTTTGCTGTCTTTTTTGAAAGTTAAAGTCATTATTCACTTAAACTGAGTGACCTCTGCTGGTCAGAAAGACATACTTATTAACAGATATCGAGCCTACCAGAAAGCAGCTGTTATCTTAATTTCCTGAAGGAATTCCTTAAAAATACTAAGTGTACCATAAGATGATGCTTCTTACTCACTTAAAGAACAATGATACAGGAACATATCCTATTTCAAACACTGAAAGCCAAGAAGCAAATATCAAGTGGATATCTTTGAAGAGCACTGATTTAATTGTTCTCTCTTCATTAATGACTACTGTTAGTCGTAATGAAAGTAGGCTTAAAAGACCTTCTTATTATATTTAGGAAGGACATATGTTCTACAATGAATTTTTTTAAGACTTGGTACTTTTAACCATATGATAAGTGAAAAAATTAGCATGTGTGCATTTTTTTAACAGAAAGGAACAAAATATCTCTCAATCACAAGCATGCAACTTGTTATATCTCAAAAATAAAGGATTTACTTAATTAAGCAATATTATCACAGAAGTGACATATACCTTATCTAGAATGGAACATACTCCCTCATCAGAAACAGTAAAAACTAATTAGAAGAAGATACCCAGAGGGCCATAGTAAACATTTCAATAACCAATATCAAGCTGCTTTGTTGTTTTCATTCAAGGCATAGGTATACCAAAAAGCACCACTGAGAAAAAACTCTGCAGATTCTTTTTTTTACATTTTAATGGAGGTCTAAACCTTTGGCATGAAGTATACCAATAAAAGCGCCAAAGAAAGTTGCCTGAAAAAAATTTTAGTCAAGAAAATTATTATAATTCCTCATTGCTAATTATTGTAATATCTCATTCCCCTCTTCTTCTTTTTTTTAATCTGTTTAACAATGTCCAGAGGGAGAAAAAGAAACATATTTGGTCTCTGCCTCTGCAAATACTGAAATCTATTTATATGCAAATAAGCTATCCATTATTAGTATGAGAAGAGACTTGTGCATAAAGGGAGAAATAAATTATCACTAGAAACCATTAATGAAATCTATTTCAAAACATAACATTTTACAAGAGCCCTCACTCATGTAATATTTGTTTAAGCCTCGAGGGGAAATAGTGAGTTCTACACTTAGATGAAACCTGATACTATATTATTTCCCATGCCAATTTGTTTTGTAAAATGCATTTATTCTTTCCCTAGAAATGACTTGATAATTGTAACTCCAATGAGTCTTTTTAAGAGAACTTTATCATTGAAGTTAAAGTCCTATGTGTTTGTCATATAACTGCCAGACTTTTTAGGGGAGTTTATTTTTGCTCTGTTACAATAATTGTTATTCCCTGAGGTTTAAAAACATTAACATTCATTTTTATACTCTTATGGTAGTAACATAAAAATAAATGAGTTTTAAGAAGAAGGAACATGAGTCTTTCTGGAATAAGTTGAATTTCTATAGAGAAGAATAAAATAAGCAATAATCAATGCAGACTATAAAATAATTTCATATGCTTTGCCCATTTTCTCTATGGGTTTCTTATTTTATTTTTTATGTAAACTTTATTGTGTTTATCCATTTCTTCAAAAAGTCCAAATAGAATTTTAAGTGGTATTACATTAATACATTAGAATAGAGAAAACTGTTATCTTCATCATATAAAATCATCCCATTCAAGAGGCTACCCTCTTGAGTTAGTAGAATTAGTTCCTCATTTATTCAGACCACTATCTCTATCCATTATCAGAATTTAAAAATCCTCTTTATGGAAAACTTTTGCCTTCTAAGTTAACTCCTCAAAACTATTCCTTTTGGGAGATGTAATTACTTTTATTATTTTTTTTATACATGATCACTACTGGTATAGAAAAATGTTACTGATTTTTATGTCATTCTTATATCAAGCAAGTGTGCCAAAATTTCTTATTAGTTTTAATAGCTTCTGGATTTTCAAAAGTTGTTTTGCTATACGATGCCATAATCTGAAATTAAAGATAATTTTATTTATTTTAATCCCTGTAGTTCTTCTGTGTTCTCAGGTATTCTCTCCTTACATACTGGTCTGAACCACCTACTTTGTTAAGAAAGTTTGGTAATAGTGGGTATCCTTTTCTTCCTTCCTTTAAAATAATGCACAGTGTGGGTTTTAAGTTTATAACCTTTATCAAGTTAAAAAACTTACTTGTAATGATAGTTTTCTGAGTTTTTGTTTTATAAGCACACTAAGCAAATTTAACTAAGGTATCATTTCTACAGTTCTTTATTAAAGTATTTTTTTAATGTTACAATACAGAAAAATGAAAACACCCTGAAATGCACTGCTAACTCTCTTGTCTCTGGCCTTGTTAATTTATCTTTGCTCTTAGATGACTAAGCAGTTTAAGATGAAATGTTCTGCCCATGGTAGAGGCCCTCTACCATGCCTCATGCTGGCATTTAGGAGAGAAGAGCACATGACAGTGAGGATGTGGTATTATTGTAGTAAGGAAGTCAGCTGTTCTACTTATTCATCCTAAAGCAAAGCCCACGGTTCAACATAGTGCTGCCTTCAACAAACAAGACAAAGTTTCAAATCAGGAATGTTGTTAAAAGAGAGAAGAAGAGAATAGTACTACTTATACTGCTGTACCCAAAGAATACCCAAAATAGTCTGTTTTTTTTTTTTTTGTAATGTATGACTGGACAGCAAAGTTCACCAGGCATATGACAGGAGCTAGCAGCATGAAAGACAAAAATCAAAATAAATTTTATAATGGGCCCTAGAGGAGAAAGAGATTGTTTAGGAAAAAATAGAACTTTAAAAATTCAATAAATAATAGATAAAACACATTTATAATGATATTGCATCTATAAAACAAAGAACAATCAAAGAAAAAGAAAGTATTCTAAGAACACATAACTGTTAGTATAGAAAATTCATGGGGCGCCTGGGTGGCTCAGTCGGTTAAGCGTCCAACTTCGGCTCAGGTCATGATCTCACGGTCTGTGAGTTCAAGCCCTGCGTCAGGCTCTGTGCTGACTGCTCAGAGCCTGGAGCCTGTTTCAGATTCTGTGTCTTCCTCTCTCTCTGACCCTCCCCCATTCATGCTCTGTCTCTGTCTCAAAAATAAATAAACGTTAAAAAAATCTTTAAAAAAAAAAAAAAGAAAATTCAATGAAATAAGAAAATAGCCAAAGGGAAAAACACACCATGCAGAATACAGAGCTAAAGGACAAAAAGAGAGAGAGAGAGAGAGAGAGAGAGAGAGAGAGAATATGATAGAAAGCTAAAGAGACATTTTAAAAAAATCTGGTAGGTCTACATCCAGAGTTTCCAGAAAGAGAAAATAGAAAACATTGAGGATTTTAAAAAAAAAATCCTCAATGTTTCAACAAAAAGATAGTCCCCTACAAAGAGAAGAATACTCAAAATGCAATCTTACCTTATCTGTATCAGCAAAACTGGATATTAGAAGATAATGAAGCAAAATAAGACAATGTATGAGAAAACTGAAGACATTTTGAAATATAATGTCCTGCCACCATTTCAATAAAATGAAAGTCCAGAGCTAATAATATACATCCTTCTTATAGGAAAACCAATGCACACAAAAATAGATCAACAGAGCTAAAAGAAAGAGGACCCCCATTGGGGCACCTGGGGGGCTCAGTTGGTTAAGCATCTGACTCTACATTTTGGCTTGGATAGTGATCTCAGGGTTGTGAGTTGAAGCCTTGCATTAGGCTATACACTGACAATACAAAGCCCGCTTGAGATTCTCTCTCTCCCCTTTTCTCTGCCCTTCCCCGCTCATGCTGTTTCAGTCTCTCTCTCTCTCTCTCTGTCTCTCTCTCTGTCTCTCTCTCTGTCTCTCTGTCTCTCTCTCTCTCTCTCTCTCTCTCCCTTAAAATAAATAAATAAACTAGTGAAACTCTTGCTTTTCTAAGCATTAGAGAAATATTCCCCCAGTTTTTTTCTGCAGAATTAAAGTTTTCACAGAATTTTAGTTAATGTCGCATATATAGAGTGTTCCTTAGTCAAATAAATTTGGGGAAAGTTGGATTGAACAAAGTTAAAACAGTTTTCTTTATCGCAGGTCCTGACAGACACTATGATATTCTAATTCACACATAACAAAGGACCAATATAATGTGTGCATTTTCTACCACATATGTTTGCTCATGGATTTCCCTCTTCTTCCCAAACTTCTTAGAGAGTTAATGTTTGCAAAACATACTTAGAAAAACTTTAATTCTGGGAAGCCACCTTGGTTTCCAAATTTCTAGTGTCTATGTATATATATACACATATGTATATAATAGTTTTTAAGTTTATTATTTTTGAGAGAGAGAGAGAGAGAGACCCCATGAGGGGCTCAAACACATGAATGGCGATATCATGACATGAACCGAAATCAAGAGTAGGATGATTAACCAACGCCCCTCTAGTGTCATTTTCAATGTACTAATTCTGAGACTGTAATTTAAACCTTAACTATAGTGTTGGTTAAAAGCACAAATGAAAGCCGAGACAAAATTACACTGAGGGCATTTTTTTTCTATTGTTATTAAAAATTCAAAGTAAATTACAGTTAAATAGTTCACATTTAAAAGCCATTTATATCATCTTTGGTTTTGGGTATTACAGAACTGTGTTTCTCAGCTTGCATAATCAGTCATCTTTAGCAATGCATAGTATTATCTAGCCAAACAATAGCTTCATCAGTTTCAGCATGTAGTATCTTCAGATAACCACAGAGTATAAACCAAAGAATTCCATCAATAGTGAATGGTTATTTTCCATGATTGGCCACAGCTGCAAGAAATATATTCATTTATATTCTCTTCAACCTCTCTATCCTCTAATCAAAAAAAAAAATTAGAAACACAGTATCTATAGTCTATCTGAAATTTGTGCAATAGAATTATTATGTGGTATAGAAAACACAAATATGAACAATGAGAAAAATGAGCTACTCTGAGGTCAAGAAGTTAACTTATTTATAAATATTGGTTTAAAAATGGCCTTCCAGTCCATCAGTGATATTTTAACTTTAATTAGTATTTTTTTTAATTTCATAAGAGCATACACACAAAAAAAGTCACCTAAATAGGAGGTAGAAATTATTTGCTTTTAGGTTCAAGAAATTTATGTGTGGAAGTATTTTCCAAGTTGTCATTATCTTGACAATTTATTCATTTTCTCTTTTATATGGCCAAAGTAATTTATTCATGAACCTCTCAGAGAAAAATTCAGGATCTAATCCTGGTGAAAGGCTTACCTGACCCAGGAAACAGAGTCACATGAAAATCTAAGGATACCTGCTGAAGCAGCCACCCAGAACTGAGGGGGGAAACCTGCATGAGAGAAAAGCTCAACTGGATTTATATAACCTGTTTGACCAAACTGAGTAAATCTCTCAGCAGACCCTATGGAAAGATTACAGCAGTGCTAGGTTACAGAAAAATATCCAAAATGTAAGCAAGCAAGGAAAAAAATACCTTATCCCTATAAATATCTTCTGGAGAATGTATTAAAGAAATCTGTTCAAGGTGTGTGTGTGTGTGTGTGTGTGTGTGTGTGTGTGTGTGTGTGTGTGAGAGAGAGAGAGAGAGAGAGAGAGAGAGAGAGAGAGAGAGAGAGAGAGAGAGAGACAAACAGACAGACCAAGACAGAGAGAAAATATTGTATGACTTTAGATCTTAAAATCCTCATTTCATTTCTAAGGACTTGTGCCTTTGACTAATTTATGGAAAGAAAGCACCTGTTACCAAGATCAGAGGAAGATTTGATGGATGCCAGTAGACTATGGGGGAAAATAAATGACTTTGGTTACTTTGCAAATTTGGAGAATGGAATATAATCTGTGTGACTATAGTTCCTTTTGTCTTGATGATGCTACCTGGATGGGTGATTCAGTTGGAATTTCCATATTAGATTAATGTTATCAACCATTATTGAAAGAGAAATGTGTCAGAAACTGATATTAGATATATTTTTTGTGATAATACTGTGACTTTACAAACCCTGATTTTGGGGGGAGAAGTCCTTTCGTCTCTTATATAACCCAGAACTTGAAATACTGAACAAGGTGGGTAAGGTAAACTGGACTTAGCCCATAGATGGAAGACTCGAAATCAGGCTGCCTCCACCATCATAAACAGTTGCAAGGAGTATGGCAGAGAAGGAATTTAGGTAAAAGGCCACAGCAAAAAATACGAAAGACACCAGCTAAGACTGATAAGATTTATCACAAGTGTCCAGAAACACATCCTTCATAAAGTCAATTCTTTTTAAAGGGGCTTTTGTGTCAGGCATGAATTGAAAGAGAATGAATAGTAAGAAAAGCTACTCCCTTTTTTAAAGTATAGTATTATTGGGGCGCCTGGGTGGCTCAGTTGGTTGAGCGTCCGACTTCAGCTCAGGTCATGATCTCACAGTTCGTGGGTTCGAGCCCCACATGGGGCTCTGTGCTGACAGCTCAGAGCCTGGAGCCTGTTTCCGATTCTCTGTCTCCCTCTCTCTCTGCCCCTCCCCCACTCACACTCTGTCTCTCTCTCCTTCAAAAATAAATAAACATTAAAAAAAAATTTTTTTTAAATAAAAAAATATAGTATTATTGTTTTGTTTATTTTTAAGATATGCATTGAAGATTATCAAGAGCTAAGAACTCTATTTTGGTTGCATTAAGAATAACCATTCTTTTAGACTGATGCTGCCCAAAAGGTTAGTTTCTTATCTTCCACATCTAGAATTGTGCAATTGCACAAAGTGGTTGTTTTTGAGATCAGATTAAATACACCTAGTTCCAAGCTTTAGAGAAATGTTTACATCTTGACCATTGTCTCATTTACATGGACTTCATCTTATATACACAACTAAGCAAATCTAAATTTTACATCATTATTCTGGAAGATTATGGTAAACCAAAGATATGATCATTTGTTTCCAAACTACTCAGAGCTTGAATCACCTATTAAAGTTGATATTTCATTTTATAATGTGATATTTCATTTTACATTTCTGATCTGTACAAAATGATGTTAACAAAGATTCTCATTTTATTAAATCTTCTGTTCAATAACGTCCTAATTCATTTAGCATCTTGGTGCTCAGGGATCCAAAGGGGAAAAATAATAAAGTCCTACCTCAAGGATATACCAGTACAGTGGAAAGGGGAGATGAGACAAATGCACATATGCCTATACCATAAAATAGAATAAGATTAGTACTATCAGTTCTACAGGGCTCTAAAAGAGAGAGATTTCATCTGGTTGGCAGAATCAGGAAAGATTTCATAAAAGGGGACATTTGAGATAGGCCTGGAAAATGCGTAGAATTTTGTTAAACGGTTACAAGCTATTCCCAGGTGAAGGAAACAGCATAAGCAAAACCTTTATATAGCAGAGCATGAGGCATGGCTTGGAAACTAAACAGTATAATTTCACTAGATTATATAGTAGAAGAACACAGTGGGAGGGTGAGAATAGAGAAGATAGAACTAGAATGGAAAGTCTGGGATCATAATATAGAAGTTGAAGCCTTTGCACTTATATAATGGTCAACAGCAATGAATTGTTGGCGAAGTTGGAAATGGTAAAGTCAGAGCTGCATACTAGGAGACCTTGAACCACTCATTTTCCAATATATACGATAATAAAGAAAATTACTTCTTAAATGGTATTCTTTTTTTTTCTTTTTCCATAACATTATTTCCTATAAAATAAACTAAACATCTTATCTATACTACTCAGATTATGCAATATTCACTATTCCAAATAGTGTAGAATAGCTGTGACAAGAATAAGCACCTGGGTAATTACTGTGTGGCCTTATCAAATGGGCCTTTAATGTTGGAAGTTGGGGGAGTAGAGTTGAGAAGATCAATATTATCTCCTTATTATTGTATATTAAATTTCCACAAATGTTGTTTTAATTTTATTAAACATTTACCAGAGGAGTTCATTTTTAAATTTTAATAATAGTTTTGATTCTTCGAGCTGATTATTACTATGTTCAGAAAATTAAATCAAATTAAAGTTTTTAATGGGAGACTCCAGTAAATTCCTTTCTCTTTGCCATCTGTTTTTCACATAAAAGAGCAAACATAACACTTTTAAAAGTGTTACTCCAATTACCAATGAAATTTCTATCCCCCTTAGTTATGCTGAGCTGGTACTTCTAGAAATAGTTCCTTATAAAATAGCCTATTCACTCAACCTAAAAACACGCTACCAACCAATGGTTTAAGAAGAGGTTTAAGAAATGTACCTACAATATGGTGTAATTTATGAACTTATATTGACACTTCCAAACTAGGGCCTATGCCAGAACTGCTTTCAGTCTCATTTAAGTCATCCTTACCTGCTCTTTCAGAGCACTCTGAACAAAAATAAGAATAAAATTGTATAGAAAAGTGTCATTAATTGGTTCAATATATCAAATTCACATCAATAAAGAGCAATTATGGCATATTTAATTTTATTCCTTTTTAAATCAATCTATAAAAGTATGTGTTAATCTCTGTACAAAAGATATTTTAAAAAACTAAAGATATTTTTTCTTCTTCATTTTCCCCTTTAGTCCATTGATTTCATGAAATCATCTCATATACTCACAAGGCCATAAACTGTGCTGTAATTATAAATATCATAGTTTGATATATCTCATTAAACACTTTTACCATGAAAGATTTTTAGTGGAATTAAGACTGTCATAAATAAAATGTAGGAAAAGCTGTTATCTTAATATCTATGGGAAAACACAATGTATGCTATGAGAGCTTAGCAAAAATTGAATGAATAAAACAATTTTATGCTAATTTATATGGAACTATGTTGTTCAGTGAACCTAGATTAAAAGCAGCTATGAAAACTTGGGAAAAGCTTATACCATATGTGCATATGATTTTATCTTTACAAAATATTTCTCTGAATCAATTAAAGAGCAGTTAAGAGTAACAAAATGAAGGTTCTCAAAATTACATCGCAATTCAATACTTGTTTGAAAAATAAAGAGTTAATCTTAACATCTGGATTTCTAATCTTCATTATAAAATGTAGTATGAGAAGATGACAGTCATTTGAGATAATTTATCCTTTGGTTTTAAGTGCCTCATCTTTTTCTCTAAAAGTTCTTGGATGTTCTAGTTGTCCATTTCTGCATAATGTTTTAACCTTCATATCTAGTTTTGTTTTCTTTATAAAGATGGTCATTTGATAATGACAGATGAAGTGTGGCTGAATAAAAAGTTATGAAACAGATATACTCATGAGAATTACAGACAGTACCAATAATTTATTGTTGAGCCTTCAAAATATTCTGTTACAATGTACACACATAAAGCCATATCAATTTGCATCTTTAGCTTACTAAATTAAAGGCCATCATAAAAACAGTTTTAAAGAAATGCTATATATCATAACTTAGCTGAAATGATATTCATGCTTTAATCCATAGATTTTAAAGCTAAAAGTACTAAGAAATTATTTGTTCCAGGCTTTACCCAATGGAATGCTTTCTGCAGTATACTTGCAATGTGGTTATCCAACTTAGCTGAACTTCTCTAGTAAATTCTTACTGGCAGAAAACAGAAGGAAGAAGACTTTACTCATAAAGAAAACTACTGGAAAGTAACTTTATTTCAGCAGATAGCACATACAAAAGACCAAAGTCCTGGCTCATTATTGTGTCAGGATTTAACAGATAGTGGATAATATTGTAATATAATATTATACTCAAAATCTAGTCAGCTATATTATAAAGCTATCGATGACTAGTAGTGGGATTTAAAAAAAAAGGTTTTAAACAGCCTAAACAAATTATACTGACAGCATTGTTGCCATCTTTTTTAAACGTTTGTTTCCCTTACATGGCAATGAGCACAGCAGACTCGAACTTTCTGCTCACTTCTAAGACATCTCACAAATCATCACAGTAATAGAGAATTCATAAGCTCTAAAATACCCCAACCAACAGTCTCGGATGCACTGCAATACATCATTTCAGCTAAGTTTCCAAACCTCACAGTAGGTACTTTTATTATATCCATTATTGAATGAGTAAATCAAAAAGTTATTAAGCAACTTGCTCAAGGTCCCATAATTATTAAGAGTAGCAAAGTTGGAGTTTTAATTGATGCTGCCAAATCCCTAACTAGATACTTTTTTTTTGTAGTTTCACATTTTTATTTAAATTCCAGTTGTTTTACATACAGTGTAATATTAGTTTCAGGAGTTGGATTCAGTGATTCATCACTTACACACAACACCCAATGCTCATCACAACAAATGTCCTCCTTAATGCCCATCACCCATCCAGCCCATCCCCCACCCACCTCCCCTCCAGCAACCCTCAGTTTGTTCTATATAGTTAAGAGTCGGTTTTATGGTTTGCCTCTTTCTCCCTCTTTTTGCTCCCTATGTTCATCTGTTTCATTTCTTAAATTACACATATGGGTGAAATCATATGGTATTTGCCTTTCTCTGACTGACTTATTTTGCTTAGTATAATACTCTAGTTCCACCCATGTCATTGCAAATGGCAAAATTTCATTCTTTTTTATAGCTGAGAAATACTCCAGAGTATGTATGTATGTATGTATGTATGTATGTGTATACGTACATTTACATCTTCTTTTTTATTTTTTTTATTTTTTTAATGTTTATTTTTTGAGAGAGAGACAGAGCGCAAGCAGGGGAGGGGCAGAAAGAGAGGGAGACACAGAATCTGAAGCAGGCTCCAGGCTCTGAGCTGTCAGCACAGAGTCTGACGTGGGGCTCGAACCCACAAACCGTGAGATCATGACCTGAGCCGAAGTCTGGTGCTTAACCAACTGAGCCACCCAGGCACCCCTACGTCTTCTTTTCCGTTCATCAGTCAATGGATGTTTGGGCTCTTTCCATAATTTGATTATTATTGTTGATAGTGCTGCTATAAACATCAGGGTGCATGTATCCCTTCGACTCCATATTTTCTAGCACTGCAATTTCTGGATTGTAGGGTAGTTCTATTTTTAAATTTTTGAGTAAACTCCATACTGTTTTCCAGAGTGGCTGCACCAGCTTGCATTCCCACCAACATTGTAAGAGAGTTCCCCTTTCTCCACATCCTTGCTAACATCTGTTGTTTCTTATGTTGTTAATTTTAGCCATCCTGACAGGTGTGAGGTAGTATCTCATTATAGTTTTGATTTGCATTTCCCTGGTGATGAGTGATGTCGCACACGTTTTCATGTGTCTCTTAGGCATGTCTATGTCTTCTTTGGAAAAATGTCTATGCATGTCTTCTGACCACTTTTTAACTGGATCATTTGTTTTTTGGGTGTTGAGTTTGAGGAGTTCTTTATAGATTTTCGATACTAACCCCGTATCAGATACATCGATTGCAAATAGCTTCTCCCATTCTGAAGGCTTCCTTTTAGTTTTGTTGATTGTTTCCTACACTGTGAGGAGCTTTTTATCTTGATGAGGTCCCAACAGTTCATTTTTTCTTTTGTTTCACTTCCATCTGGAGACGTATCTAGTAAGATTTTGCTATAGCCAATGTCAAAGAGGTTGCTGCCTGTGTTCTCCTCTAGGATTTTGATGATTTCCTGTCTCACATATAGGTCCTTCATTCCTACATTGGTTCATTGTCATGTAAGGGCATGACATTTGGAGTTGCTGCAGCCTCTTGCTACCATGAAGTACAAGGCTTCTGAGATTCACAGATCAGAAAGAAGGAAAGCACCTACATCTTTGATTCTTATTGTTAAATTATCTGTAACTGGAAGCACAAACCTAGAGTATTATGGGGGGAGATAAATTCTCAAATGTGAAATGTTTACATATATCTCATAGTTTTAATGTGAATGCTATTATTTGGCCATTGTTCATACAACTTAGTGAGAAATTAAGTTATGAAAGTACACTATGGATGTCAGATATAAGACAGAAAGAATAGAAAGGTTAGTGCATTGAAAGAAAATTGAATTGGGGCGCCTGGGTGGCGCAGTCGGTTAAGCGTCCGACTTCAGCCAGGTCACGATCTCGCGGTCCGTGAGTTCGAGCCCCGCGTCAGGCTCTGGGCTGATGGCTCGGAGCCTGGAGCCTGTTTCCGATTCTGTGTCTCCCTCTCTCTCTGCCCCTCCCCCGTTCATGCTCTGTCTCTCTCTGTCCCAAAAATAAATAAAAAAAAAAAAAAAAAAAAAAAAGAAAGAAAATTGAATTGCTCAGTGACTTATAATACTAACTTAACACTTTTCTCACAAGACTAATTTGGAAAACTTCTGATTACAAAAGTCACAGAACAAAAAGGAAGGATGGGGGAGGGACATATTATTTTCCTGATCACATAAAGCAAGGGGCCAAAGATTTTACTGTAAAGGGCTAGAAGTTAAATATATGGCCTCTGTTGCAGCTACTCAACACAGCCATTGCAGCACAAAACTAACTATAGACAATTTATAAACAAAGGAGCATGACTGTGCTCCAATAAAACTTTTATTTATGTACACTGAGATTTGAATTTCATATAATTTGGCACAAAATGGTGTTCTTATTTTTTTTTTCTTTTTTAAGTATCTAAAAATGTGAAATGACTTTAAGATCATAGCCATACAAAAATAGCTGGATTTCATTTGTAGGCCTTAGTTTGCCAAACCCTAAAGAAAAAGAATTCTAATGGTCTAATTATGAAACAAGTCTAATTCCATATATCCCATATATTCCCATATTCCCAGGGCTTTAGGAAATTCTATTTTGGGTGTCTACTCTGTTCTCCAGGGAAGAATCTTATATAAAGAAGCATTCCCAAGTAGCTGCCAGAGATTGCTTACAAGGGACTTCAAATCAATGTGTGCATCAGTGTCTATGAACAGAAAAAATAAAATGATTCACATATTCACATGAAAAGAAAATCAAAGGTGTTCCATACTTTTTACCATGACTAATCTTTTCTTACTTTACTCAAACCTAAAAATTTGGAAATTTAAGCCATAGTAAAGCTGAAAGAGATGACCACTTTACCTTTTATGTATTTATTTATTATACTGGTTATAGAATACAAATTCCCATTATTTCTTATTCAGTATCACTACATGAGTGGCTCCTATTCACCCATTATTCATCATTTTATTTTGTGTCTTTTGCTAAGTAACATCATAGTAAAAATATCTATGCCACAGGAGTAATAGCAATATCAAAAGAATTTACCAACTTAAATTAAGAAATAGTTCAGTCTGATTAATGAAATTATAAAAGGAAATAGAATAATTTAAATGAATGTATTTTATTATTTCATTGATGTATAGGTAGGCCTAGGTAAAAACCTTTGGGGGTGATTCATTGTAAATAGCATGACCATACATCTCAGCCCAGAATAGTGCCAAATTAGCACCCTTGTCCTGTGTGTAATTATTCACAGTGGTCTATTTCATTTTGAAAAGCATATCCAAATGGAAAAGAAATTATATGGTTTCCATAACTTTAGAAACACATGAGCCTATTTTGTAGTCTATATCTGATAATTCTATTTTCTAAAGTTCTTGGAAGAGGTCTAATTCTGATGTTTATTCCTTCTTAAAAATGATATATTATTTATTTGTGCAATTTTTAATTGTGGATTGTGAACTCATGTTTGGCAGGATTTATTTCTGAGAATCTCATGAGGACTAGGAGAGAGGTTTCTGCTCTGCCAAGCACCCTATGGATGGTACCACCATAAGACTACTTTATATGTTACTATCTCAGGTTGAAGTCTTTCAAACTTATGAAAGTAGTATAAAGCAAATACTAAACTTAAGTGAGTAAAGATTTATGATTATGAAGTCTCAGGGAAGAACTTTTTTAATTCAGGCCAGAACAAAATGCTTTCTTACAGGTTTGTTTGTTTTGCTGATATTAGATATGTTTTTCTAGCCCATTCTTTACCTGATAATGTAGCCTTTACAAAATCCTGGCTTCATATAGATGTAAGTTTCTACTCACTAGTTCTGAACCTAAATCCTTTCCTCTATGTGGGTATCAAAATACTAACTCTTCTCCTTCTGCAAGACAATAAAAGCATTAGTAATCACTTATTACTCAAGAGACAATATCTCTTGAAAGCTCTTGAGTTCCTCAAGCTTAGCTCTGCATTTTAAAGCACGTTTGCCATATTTTATCCAGCATTTCTTTACAGTGTGAAGATTTTCAAAATATCTAATCTTCCATATTTCTGGAAACCAAACAGAATGGTGAGTGGGAAAGAAAAGAGTAAAACTAGCAAATAATAAGTTAAAGAGGTCAGAAGAAAATGTAGAGAATGAACACAGTTAATGGGGGAGATTTTCAAAAAAGACCTGATCAGCCAACTGATATAGCAACCTAAGATAAAACATGAGAAAAAGGACATTAGCTTTATATAAGTCTGCTGGGAATTTAAGATTGTAAGTTCAGAGTAGCATTTCAGGTGGTGACACCTGAAAAAGATACCCTTATTTATTTGAAGAAATTAGCTGGAAACAGAGACACAGAATAGCCTCCTAAGGCTGGATATACTTCATTAATGAAATTATTGTACAGATTTAAAAATTTATACAGTAATCCTAAGCATAGTGCTCTGTAGACACTAAATAATCATAGTTACTTTCTCTACTCCTTTCCCTTCTTCCATGAGAAAATTATACAGATACTGTCAGATGCTATAAGGCAAGAACCTTAGAAAACAGAATTCTCAGATATAAACTCCCATGCAGGAAAGGGTTCACTGAGCAGGCCTCAGTTGCTGAAACCAGCACATCTCCAAGAAAGGCCTGTCTTATGTGAATGACCCCAAATAAAAACTCTGGACACCAATGCTCAGGTGAGCTTCCTTGATTGTCCACATTTTTCACATACTGCCACACATGACTGTGGGAAAATTAGGTGATTCCATGCAATCCCACTGGGATAGGATACCTGAAACCTTGTGCCTGATTTCTCCTGGACTCCATCTCATGTAACTTCTCCCTTTGCTGACTTTATTCTGTATAATTTCATTGTAATAAATTGTAATTGTGAGTATAACAGTTTTTCTCATTCTTGGGAGTTCTAGTGAGTCATCAACCCTGTGAGTGATCTCAAGGATCTTGAACACAACTACAAAGTAGTTTCATATGTTTCCAAAAGTTATGATGAACATGAAGCTCGTTTCCAAATGGATATACTTTTCAGAGTGAAATGAGGCACTATTAACAGTTACAGACAGTACAAGATGGATGATAAGGGTCAAATCAAGCACATTTCTATTAAGAACTTTTTATCGTAAGAGAAAACAGAGGAACAAAAATCAGTAGGGAATTAGATACCCTGAGGACAGAGTCAAAACTTTGGAACAGCCACTGTGAAGAGTATTCATTGACTCAAATAGATAAATTCCACTGAAATGCCAAATAGCTGTCAAGACTTCATTGTATTTATGAGCATCAGTTTGGAGTGGGTCACACATGCCCAATAAATGGAAATTTATTCCAGAGGCCCTCAGTAAAGAAATTGAAAAAAACAAAGCAGATTTTGAGGATGGCTTTGAATTCTCACTCAAATACTAAATCCTGCCAATCCCCTCAGATTTTTTTCTCTAGGTGTGCATATTGTGTCTTCTCATTTTGGGTCCCTAACAGCTTACCAATAATACTATTGGCATAACACTCTACAAGTCCAAGTTCTAATCTAGAATCAGAACTATTTTATTACTTATTTTAATTGAAAAGTAGCACATGCTTTCATTATATCTACAAAGTAATATATATATGTGTGTGTGTGTGTGTATATATATATATATATATATATATATATATATAATGAATGAATCACTTCTTATACACAACTCATTATTTTGCTGCATTTATTTCCATTTATTTTAATGTAAATACCATTCATCATTAACACATAGTTTTGATTTTTTTAATGAGTTCATATCCTATAGAAAATTAAATGCTCCTTTTCTCCAATTGATATTTAACTAAAAGCATCTTATCAGCAGATCCTGTGTGCTTTTTGTTCCTTAAAGTTTATTTATTTTGATAGAGAGGGAGAGAGAGAGCACAAGTGGGGGTGAGGCAGAGAGAGAGAGTGAGGGAGAGAGAGAATCCCAAGCAGGTGCCATGCTGTCAGCACAGAGCCCAATGCAGGGCTCAAAACCATGAACCATGAGATTATGACCCCAGCTGGAATCAAGAGCCAGACACTTAACTGATTGAAGCACTTAACTGATATAAAAGTATATCCTTTAAATGACTTTATTAGATTCCATCCCAATGAAACCGTCTATCTCTTCATTTTTTCAGATGAGAAATGTGAAGCTTTGAGAGGTTAAGGGACTTCTCCAAAGTCACAGAGTTAGTCACATTAAATTTAGGACAAAAAAATAATTTCTCCAGATTTCTTGTTTAATATTTTCTGACTTCACTTTAATCTGCCCAACATAGTGCTGACCATTTAATCTTCCTAAAATATTGACTAAATCATATAACCCCTCTCCTTTATAGCATTGGCTCCCAACTCCACAGGGGAAAACATCCAAACTCTTACCCTAGTTTCTAGATTATTTAAAATCTAGCTTTGTACTACTTTCATTTTCCCTATCCCAAACTACTTTATATTAAACATCTGCTCAAATTTAACTTGTAATATTACCCTAGAATATAGCATACTAATTACAGGATCCAAGACTTTTTTTTTTAATTTACATCCAAGTTAGTTAGCATATAGTGCAATAATGATTTCAGGGGTAGATTCCTTAATGCCCCGTATCCATTTAGCCCATCCCCTCTCCCACAACCCCTCCAGTAACCCTCTGTTTGTTCTCCATATGTAAGAGTCTTATGTTTTGTCCCCATCCCTGTTTTTATATTATTTTTGCTTCCCTTCCCTTGTGTTCATCTGCTCTGTGTCTTAAAGTCCTCATATGAGTGAAGTCATATGATATTTGTCTTTCTCCAACTGACTAATTTTGCTTAGCATAATACCCTCTAGTTCCATCCACGTAGTTGCAAATGGCAAGATTTCATTCTTTTTGATTGTCGCGTAATACTCCACTGTGTGTGTGTGTGTGTGTGTGTGTGTGTGTGTGTGTGTGTGTACCACATCTTCTTTATCTATTCATCCATCGATGGACATTTGGGCTCTTTCCATACTTTGGCTATTGTTGATAGTCCTGCTATAAACATTGGGGAGCATGTTCCCCTTCGAAACAGCATACCTGTATCCCTTGGATAAATACCTAGTAGTGCAATTTCTGGGTAATAGGGTAGCTCTATTTTTAATTTTTTGAGAAACCTCCATATTGTTTTCCAGAGTGGCTGCACCAGTTTGCATTCCCACTAGCAGTGCAAAAGAGATCCTCTTTCTCTGCATCTTCACCAACATCTGTTGTTGCCAGAGTTGTTAATGTCAGCCACAGAATCCAAGACTTATGTACCTTGTTTCCCTCACCAAGATGTAATTTTCTTTTATCTCACATATCCAAATACTAAAATCCTTCAGGGCGCTATTCAAATCCTGTACCCTTCACAAAACTTTTTCAAACCACTCTAATTTACTCTAAATTTTTAGTCCTCTACATTCTTTTTATATGAATAGACTGTCCTCCAATTGGGTATAAATTATCTCAGTTATTCATTGGCATGTCAATCACCCCTGCAATGTTAAAGAAAAATACTCAACTATACTGAGTAGACTTGCTTTAAATTCATGAATGCAAACTTCAGATGGATTCCTTTTTTCAAAAAGTTCTATTGTAGTAAAATATACATAGCATAATATTAACAATTTTAACCATTTGAAACAGCACAATTCGGCATCACTAAATGCATTCACAATGTTGTACAACCATCACCACGATACATGACCAAAACTTTTCAGCATCCCCAACAAAACTCTGTATCCATTACATGATAATTCTCCCTTCCCCATCTCCCCATCTTTGGTCATCTCTATTCTACTTTTTGTGAATTTGCATATTCTAAGTACTTCACATAAGTGAAATTGTACAGTATTTGTCCCTCTGTGTCTGGCTTATTTTTTATAAAGTGTAATGTTTTCAAGGTCCATTCATATTGTAGCATACATCAAAATTTCATTCCCTTTTATGGCTGGATTATATTTCATTGTATGTATATAACACATTCTGTTTATCTGTTGATAGACACTTGAGTTGTTTCCACCTTTTTGGCTATGAACATTGGTGTACAAATATCCGTTCGAGTCTCTGTGTTCAATTATTTTGTATATATACCTAAGAATGAAGTTACTGAGTCATACATTAGTTTTATGTTTCATCATTTGAAAAACTACCAAACTGTTTTCCATAGCAGCTGCACCATTTTATATTCCCATTTAATACACAGGATTCCAATTTCTGTACATCTTTGCCAACACTTGGTATTAGCTGTTTTTTGGATTACAGACAAGCTAGAAGGTATGAAGTGGTATTTCATTGTGTTTTTGATTTTCATTTCTCTAGTGAACAATGTTGAGTATCTTTTCTTGTGCTTATTGGTCATTTACATTATCTATATTGGAGAAATGTCTATCTAAAAACTTTGCCCATTTTTTAAAGTGGCTTATTTTTGTTGGTGTTGAGTTTTTAAATTATGTATAATATATGTGATTTGCAAATATATATACATATATTTGCATATATATATATATGATTTGCAAATATTTTCTTCCATTCAGTAGGGTTTTGGCATCTTGATAATATCCTTTGATATGCAAAAGTTCTTAATTTTAATGAAATCTATTTATCTACTTTTTGTTGTTACCATTTGTGCTTTTGGTGTCATATCTATAACATCATCACCGGGTCTGACATCATGAAGATTTCTTAAATTTTTCTTCCAAGAGTTCTATAAAATTTTAGCTCTTCTTTAATATTTTATAAACTAATTTTTGTATATGGCAAAAGGTAAGGGTCCAATTTCATTCTTTTGCATGTGGATGTCCAGTTATTCTAGCACTGTTTGTTGGAAAGGCTACCTTTCCCTTCATTGAACAGTCTTGGTACTCTTGTTGAAAAGCAATTAATCATATATGCGAGAATTTATTTCTGAGCTATTTCACTGGTCTAAATATCTTTCCATATGCCAGTACCATACTACCCTAATTGCTGTAGCTTTGTTGTAAGTTTTGAAGTGAAGATATGTAAATTCTCCAACATTATTCTTTTTCAAGGTTGTTTTGTCTATTTGGGGCCCCTTGAAATTCCTTGTGAATTTGAGAATTGGCCTTATCATTTCTGCAGACAAAGCTGTTATAATTTTGATTCAGATTGTGTTAAGTCTGTATGTGTTTTTTTTTTAATTTTTTTTAATGTTTATTTATTTTGAGAGAGAGTGCAAGCACGGAAGGGGCAGAAAGAGAAGGAATGAGAATCCCGAACAGGCTCCATACTGTCAGTGCTGAGCCTGATGTGGGGCTGGATCTCACAAACCAAGATCATGACCTGAGCCAAAATCAAGAGTCAGACACTTAACCAACTCAGCCACCGAGGCTCCCCAAGTCTATAGATGATTTTTTAATAGTATTGACATCATAACAATATTAGGACTTCCTATTCATGAACACAGGTGAAAGCTTAAGGTCTTCTCAGGTCTTTTCTGAGCCTGAAACTTTCCCTGGGCATGCCCAGTGGCCTACTAAATTCCCTGTATGTGTGGTTAATTTTGAATGTTAAAAAGATAACCAGGTACTGTCTTTTTAAATCTCTTGGAAGCTGCTGTAGCCAGTAGAGGTTAAAACAACTGTGACTTGCCTTTTGCACCAAAATGATCAGGAAGAGCAATATGCAATTAGAACACAGAGCCCCAGCATTTGAAATACAAGGTCCTTATTGCCCACCCTGGTTCCAGCAACTCAAGCCAGAAACAGGGGTTGCGATTTCCACAACTGCCTGCCACGGGGTGGGTGTGAGGGTTGGGTAGTCACTACCACACTGAAGGTTGAAATGGACAGACAGTAACAACTCACCAGCTAAGCTTTCTACTAGTTGGTGAAGTATTCAGACAGGCTCCAGAGTTCCAAAACAAGCACTTCAGTTTGTGCCAGTACAATTGTTTTCTAGGAGGAGAGACAAATCCCTGGCCTTTTTGTACTCTGCTATCTTCCCTGACTTTACTCCTTACCAGATGGGTTCTTAATCCCCTAATTTATGTATCTATCCCAACTTCTCTCCCAATACCCAGATTTAGGCATATAATTCCAACCTCTATGGATTCCTAATGCTACTACTCAATCATAATATTTCAGTTTGATCTATGTAGTCTCCCACTCCAAAATGACTATTTCATAACTTCTCTCTTTTTAGTCACTCAATCTTCACTCTCAGCCAATTACAGTACTTTCCATACCTCACTGAGAAAATCAAAGCAATCAGAGGAGACTTCCACGGACTCCCATTACTCTCTGCCCAATTACCAGCATCTTGCATATACATCCTACTCTCCCCTGTCTGTTACCACAGACCCATACTGAAAGCCATGAGAGCAAGAATCATTGAGGCCCTCTTAGAAATCTACTTACCACATTCATAACACAGGAATATCCTGTGGCAAGTTTTGCTGACAGTAGTTTTGAAACACCATTCTGGGTGAATGGGTGACTAAAGTTAAGGAGGTCAAGTTAAAAAAAGAAAAAAAGGAGGGGAGGTTAATTAAAGGTTTTGCTTATTTTCAAACTTCAAAAACAAAAAATACCCTTTTTTGTGGCAAGTTTTAGGGGTAAAGGGTATACTATTTAACTTTTTTTATTTTTATCTGTAAAATAAAAAAGTCTTTACCTACATATATATATTTAAAATTTAACAAAAAATGGCACACCATGTCCATTAGTGATTTAAGCATGTCCTCTAACAATATACTTATAACTACACTCAGTTTAATGTATAAAATTCTGAAATACATTCTACCTGAATTACTGGTTTGTGGAAAGCAACCTAAGAGTTAAAAGGGAGAGAACTGTGCTCATATTGCATACTCTACTATTCTTTTCTTTTGTAAAGATTTATCAATATCTGCTCTACAAGTGAGTTATCTTTATTTATTCTGACATAAGCCTATTTTCCACAGACATACTGCCTTTTCTTTTCCCTAGGAATATAAATTATCTACTTCCTTAAAAAAATAAATATACTTTATATTGCCTTCATTTCTCTTCATCTTTATTTGATATGTTTATAAAATATTTGGCTTTCAAGAATATACTGGTACTGTATGTGTACGTAAATCTGTCCAATACTTTCTTAAACAAAGAGATCAGCTAAAACTTTATATTAATTTATATTTACTGGCTCCCTGAAAATGCTGCAGACTGGTCAAAAGCTCTAAAGTTTGTATTCTTAGAAAATGATTCTCTATGAAAGATGTATAATATCCATCCTATTTTTATAGGTTCCTATCTCTATTCCATGCTATGTTCTTTGGTTTTAAATGTTATAAAGTCCTTGGATAAAAGTCTTAGGAAACACAGCCTGGTGAGAGATAACTGCAAATATAAAATAAATACTCATGACACCTGGTGCAGAATTCACATGAACAATAAAAAACTTTGACCGTGACATTAGTTTGCCCTTCAAATGTATGGTTCCTATTGAACCAATCAACATTGCCTGAGTTTATTTCTGATTTCTTCTAATCATCATTTTTTCCCTCTTTGCCTCTTCACTTTCTCTTCTCTCCCTGTTTAAAAAATAATAATAAATTGCTCTTTCTCTCATTCTGCTCTCCCCACAAGAGCTATTTCAAATCTCCCCACTTGTTGAAGCACTAGAATCAATCACATGATTTCACGTTCTGCCTTACCATACTCTGATGTTTTATTATTGAGAAATCATTAGATAGACAAAATTATTAAAAGCACAAAAGAAGTATTCCCTCTTTTATTCTTTATAGATTGTTCCAGTTCCCTCCATTCATACCAAGAAGCACAGGAGCATTTCCACTATTTCTTTTTTCCTCCTTTTAATTTCAGTAGAAGAAAACTGATAGCAGACCATCAGGAAAAAGTTAAAAATATATTTTTAAATTTACATATATCTGATTACATTTCAATGTGCTTACCACATTGCCCCCCACTTCTATTATCCTATCTGCTTTGGGTAGATGCACTCCTCTTTGCTCTAGCAAGGGACTAGAAAATAATCAAAGCAGCAAGCTTATTACTATTGACTGTAACCCAAACCAATAATTTGTAAGAGCCTTATAAGTTATGAGAATGTACCCTACCATTTCAAAGCTGTTGGACCTTCCTCCAAGAAGTGGAAACACCAAATCAGAAATATGAGAAAACATGACTTCACAGATATTTTCTTTATTTACACTGACTACAGCCACATCACATGGAGTATCCATGAAGTTGAAAACTTGATACAAGCTCTTTTATTTATAATTCAAATCCATCTCTTCATTATCTCATCCTTTCATCTTTTCTTAAAAAAATATTCTTTGAAAACTCCCAGACCTCCCCCTAAAATAAAGTTAATTATATCACAAGCAGCTCTGCTCCTAATTAAGTTTAATCTACCACAAATGCATTTTCTCATTATCACTAACACTAGAATAAGGTCCTCTGGTTTGTAAATGCTCCGCTCCATGAGATTGACTCCCAAGTGTAATATGGGCTTAACTCAGGTTTGTGGTCACAAGAAAGTTAACATTTAGCAAAATAAGTTCTGGAAATATTCTTCATGACACTCAACACCTTCCAGCATTCAGTGAGTTTTTTTTCTGTTTTCACTCCTAAACTAGATAGATAGATAGATAGATAGATCCCTAACACAAAACAATAGATGGCATTCTGATTAATATTAACAATACGCACACTGAGACTGAAATTTCCACTAACTCAAAACTATCAAGTTTCCAAACAAATGTATTATTAGTGGTGAGTGAGTTCATCCTATTTCAGTACAGTGTGTTTTCCCTGTCATTTTCTTGTACACATTCAATATGGGTGCAGATAGAAGTCAGTAAGTTTAATAAATTATGAGATTAACAACTACATCATTAGTCTTATACTAACCCAATTTACCATATGAAATTAACACCAAGAAACAATTTTCTCTGATACTTCAGTGAAGAAAAAAATTCTATAAGTTGTTGGTAAATGTTGCTAAACACGATAAATGGTAAATATTTAAATAATTTTAATTAAAATTATTATAGTCATTATTTTCACACTGATGGTGTCAGTCTAGACTTTAGGGGTTCTGAGTTACTGGCCTTTCATCTTTTTAATGAGAACTAAAATGGTATATTAAGAGGTATGGCATATTTTCCAGCGAAGAATGGCTTTAGTTTATCAAAGTATCTCAGAAGGCCATTTGTGTCAGAATACGGAGGCCCTAGAGGGCTATCTGCAAAGAAAGTGCAAAAAAAAAAAAAAAAAAAAAAGGATCTAAAAGACTCTATGAGACAATGAAAGATATTTGGTTTTATTTTGCTCTGGCATTTTAGACAGGAAAGAGATGAAGGACCCAGTAAATTAAGGAGACAAGGAAGTTGTAGATGGAAAACCAAGGAAACGATTTAGCAAGATGTCAGAAAGCTGGCAATCATATACCTATAAGAAAAAGATGTTTAAAAGACTTAAGAAAAATGGATATGTTATATTTACATTTAAACTGTTTACTGATGAGACAAACAAAATACATTGGACAGTTAAAGAGATAGTGCGGTACTTTGCGGGAATTGAAGGAAAGAGTTGAATTTTGTTTTAGATTAATGGAGTAGAAGCAAAAAAAGAAGAAGAAAGGTGGTGAGATGTAAAGTCATGATCAAGGATTGGGTGGAAAGAGGAAATAAAAACAAGAGGTAGTCAGAAAGAAGTCACCAAGAATCTTCAGCACTACTGCGTGGTCAGGGAGTAAGGGGTTGTATTTTTAATGCATGTGGATAAGAAGATCAGAGGATTTGCTGATTCCTAGGTAGTTAATATTTGGGCTATTCAAATAAAACCAGAAAAATCAGGTGCCCATAACAAAATATGAAAATATTTAAGGTGCCAGCAAAATATTTGTTTTGCTGAAGTTTCAGGAACTTCTTTCCTGGAGTTTCAGATGAGATCTAAATATGAGTCACAAGAAGGGATGCTGCAATCCTTTATCTATGTAGGTAATAAGCCAGAAAGTTTTTAGAGATGCCAGATATTCTAGGAATTATAAATATCTGAACTATTGCAGGAGCCTCTTAACTTGTCAGTCTGCTTCCACTGCTCTTCTTTCCAATCCATTCTCAACACTAGCACAAGTTTTCTCAAGTATGAATCTGATGTGTTACTTCCCTATTTAACAGCTCCTGATGGCACACCAAGATTGTTCGTGATTTAACTCAACATAGTTACAGTCTCAAGTTCTGCTACTCTCACCATCACCAGCCACATTATATTACTTGTTTTCAAGTTCATCTATTGACCTTCATATACCTTAACAGAATTGATTATTCCTAAGTCTTTGTTTCCAATGTATTCTATTAAAGAACTTACCATAATAAAATCCTAGCTACTGAAGTTTGAATTCATTCACCATGCTAAAATCTTAAGGACAGGAACTAAGGTTTGGGATTTATGTCTCACACTCTATAACCTGCCCAAGCCCAAGGTCTAATGGGTGTTCAATAAATGGTTTTAAATTAATGACCAAGGTGCTATAAGTATCTACCCTGGAAAGTAAATGAGCCAAAGCAAGTATACATATATACATGTCTGAATACATGTATTACTCGGGAGGTGGTGATTTCATTTTACATGGTACATATGTCAAAATACGATGACATTTCAAGGATGATGGAAAGAAGACACAAGCTTGAAACAGTGAGTTGAATTATATGGTCTTCAAAGTTTCTTACAACCCTGTGGGTCAACAATTTTATGATTAATATATCATGAATGGAAGAAAAAGAAATTCAGAAAGAAAATATAATGCTAAGCATCTATAGATGGTCATACTGGAAGAGAAAATACTCTACTGCAGGTCCTCAATGTCTCTGTGTGTACCTCATTAGCAAGGATCTCTGTTGTTAGTTTCCTATTACTATTGTAACAAACTACCATGAACATTGTGGCTTAAAACAACACAAATTTATTGTCTTACAACTCTGGAGGTTAGAAGTTGAAAATGGGTCTCACTGGTCTAAACCCAAGGTGTTTGCAGAGCTGCATTCCTGTCTGGAGGTATGAGGGGAGAATATATTGTATCACCTTTTCCAGCTATTTGAGGTCACCCACATTCCTTGCCTCATGACACTTTCCACCTTCAAAGCCAGCAATGGCAGGTTGAGTCTTTCTCACAATACATCACTCTGACTCTCTTTTTCTCTTTCACTTATAAGGATGCTTCTGAACATAGAACCTTCTTGAAAAATCCAGAATAATCTCCTTATCTCAAAACAATTGGTTAGCAATGTTCACCTAATTGCCCCTCCCATATACTATGGGTTGAATTGTGCCCCCTAACAGATATATTGATGTTTCAACTTCCAATAAATCACATTGTGACCTTATTTGGGAGTAGGGTTGTTGCAGATTACTTAAAATGAGTTCATATTAAAGTACTGTGGGCTCTTAATCCATTATGACAGCTGTTATAAACAAAAGGAGACAGACGCACGAAGAGAAAATGGCCATATAATGATATAGGCAGAGATTGGAGTGACTCATCTACAAGCCAAGGAATGCTAAATATTGCCAGCAAACACCAGAAGCTAGAAGAGGCAAAGAAGGATTCTCTTCTACAGGTTTCAAATGGAACTTGGCCCCCTGCTCCCTTCATAGGAACTCCTTGTCTCCAGAGCTGTGAAACAATACATTTCTGTTGTCTAAAGCCAGCCAGTTTGTGGTACTTTGTTATGGCAACCCTAGCAAAGTAATGCATTATATAACAGAACATATTCACAGGTTCTTAGGATTAGGACATGGACATCTTTATGGGGCCATTATTCTGCCAACCATAGTCAGTGCGAAAATGATAAAAAATAGAATACATTTGCCCTCTAATCAAGAAAGAACAAGATAAATCTCTTTTTGGAAAATGGAAATAATCATCTTTTTTTTCCCTTCTATTTTACATAGTATCCTGAGGCTTTTATCTACTTGGAACTTCTATTAAGAATTACAGGTCACTTAGCAACAATTTTTAACCACTGCTTTTTCTATTGATTTCAGTATTAAGTGAATTAAGTGCTTATCTAATATAATGGCTACTTCAGGTTCAGCTTAGGAAAACATATAATTTAAATAAAAAATTAATAGCCAATGGGATGCCTGGGTGGCTCAGTTGGTTAAGCATCCAACTTCAGCTTAGGTCATGATCTCACACTCTGTGAGTTCGAGCCCCGCGTAGGGCTCTGTGCTAACAGCTCAAAGCCTGGAGCCCGCTTCAGATTCTGTGTCTCCCCCTCTCTCTGCCCCTCCCCAGCTCATGCTCTGTCTTTCTCTGTCTCAAAAATATATAAAAACATTAAAAAATTTTAAGAAAAAATTAATAGCCAAAACATAGACTAGTCACCATGACAGAGCTTAAATAAACTAGGGGAAAAAAAATCTGTAACTGCTCAGTATCCTCGAGTTTTATTTTAAAAAAAAGGAAAAAAAAGTTTCCACTCTAAATTTTTAGAGGTTATTTTTTTTAATTTTATTCTATTATGGTAAGAACACTTAACATGACATCTACTCTCTTAAATTTTTTTAAGTGTACGTTATTGTTGACGGTAGGTACAATGTTGTACATGAGATCCCTAGAGCTTATTCATCTTGCTCAACTGAAACTTTATGCCACTGATTAGTAATTCCCCATTTTCCCTCCCCCCACTTCCTGGAAACCACCATTCCATGCTGAGCCTATGTATTTAGCAATTTGAGATACCTCATATAAATGAGAACATTCAGTACCTGTCTTTCTGTGACTGGCTTATTTCACTTAGTATAATGCTATCAATGTTCATCCATGTTGTCTCACATTGCAGAACTTATTTCTTAAGGCTGAATAGTATTCCATTGTATGTATATACCACATTTTCATTATCCATTCATCTGTCATGGACATTTAGGTTGATTCTACATCTTGGCTGTTGTGAATAGTTATGCAATAAACACAGAAGTTCTATTACCTCTTCAAGATTCCAATTTCAGATTTTTTAGATAAATACCCAGAAGTAGAATTAATGGATCACAGGGTAGTTCTATTTTTAATTTTTGAGGAATTTCTATATTATTTTACATAGTAGCTATACCATTTTGCATTCACACCAAGAGTGTGCAAGAGTTATGATTTTGCCACATCCTTACCAACATTTGTTGTCTTAGTTTTTTTGATAATAGCCATCCTGACAGGCATGAGTTGGTATCTTGTTATGGTTTTGATTTTCATTTCTTTGATGATTAGTCATGTTAAACATTTTTTCATATAACAATTGGCCATTTGCATGTCTTCTTTGGGACAATGCATATTCAAGCCCTTAACCCACTTTTAATCAGACTATTTATTTATTTATTTATTTATGCCGTTGAGTTGTAGGAGTTCCTTATATATTTTAGAGACTTAATATCTTATCAGATATATGCTTTGCAAATATTTTCCCCTATTCCATGGGTTGACTTTTCACTGTTCCTTTGTGTGCAGGAGTTTTGGGGCTTTTAAAGACATTTAAATCTGTATTCAGCACAGCTTGTATCTAACAACCCTTTTGAAGGTGATAAGACTGCATTCCTTTTTATTATTTTTAAATATATAAATATATATACGTATATATTTATACGTATATTTATTTATTTATTTATATTGGAAATGTATATATTTCCAAAGATCTTTTAACCCCACGAAAGCAAAATGACATACTTTGCATTTTTTCATTCTGTCAGATTCATCTTTCTCCTTAATAGAGTAGGATTAACACATTTGTCTTTTGAGATAAGACACATTCTGTGCTGTTCCCTAGTGACCAATCTTTATAGGAACATCAGGTTCAGACCTATTTTGCCCATATAACTAGAGGCTAATAACAGGAGGGACAGGAGAATGTGAATGGGGACAGGTAAAAGAATGAGAGCTTTTGGCCTAATAGAAAGCTTTCTCCCTAAAAAAATGAATCTCATTTGCCTTACAGATTTGCATACCATTAACAAATATGAACACTTATTTCAATTGTGAGGAGCATGTAGCTAAAATGCCCGAGGGGAAGAAAAAGTATGGAAAGAAAATCTTATTTTACAAGAGCAATGGAAAAAAAAATCAAAAGTACTGTCTCTCTCTTATTTGAAAAATATTCTATATTAAATACAAGACCAAATACATATTTGAAGTATTCCAAATTGAAAACAAAAAATACCTCAAGAAAAACAAACAAAAAACCTACAACAGAACAAGTCATTCAAGAACTCTTCAATTTCTTAGGAAATATTTTCATTTCCTTAGCTTTCATTATTAGATTATGAAAATATATTATTCCTAAAATCATATGGCTAAAAAAGAACAATGCATTCCAGCTTCTGCATAAATGTTAATAATTTCCTTTCTCTCATAGTCAAAGCATCCTGGTTAAATCTTGCTAACGTTCTTTCAATTCTGACTCTCAGAGGACCTAACTACAAATATAATAATGTATGTAATATTTTTAAAAAGAAATATTGGACAAAAATCTTAACACTAGAAAATAATAAGGGGCATCTGTGTGCCTCAGTCAGTTAAGTGTCTGACTTCAGCTCAGGTCATGATCTCAGTTTGTGAGTTCGAGCCCCACATCAGACTCTGTGTCGACAGCTCAGAGCCTGGAGCCTGCTTCGGCTTCTGTGTCTCCTTCTCTCTCTGCCCCTCCCCTGCTTGCACTGTATCTCTTTCTCAAAAAATACATGAACATTAAAAAAAATTTAAAGAAAAAGAAAATAAGAGCCCTCTATCACAAGAAGAAAATAAAGGTCAGTATGTAGTTATCTGTATACTATTAGCTACTTGTATAGCATATAGATGTTAAGTGAGAAATTTAAACATGGTACCCTAAATTACCTGAATCCTGGATTTTAGAAGGCAAGAGACTAATGCTTTTATGTGCAAAGATAGGCTACAATTCTGCAAAACAAAGAATGATTTAAGTCCAATGGCAAGGATTTTAAGGTAAAGCTTTCAAGTATATTTAAGTTTCAATTAATTCTACATATTTCTATTATACAGTTTATTGGATTTCAGGCAAAAGCTTTTATGAGATGGCATGAACTAAGGATAAATAGGGACCCTATAAGTAGGTTGACCAAATGTCCCTGTTTGACCAGGACAATCTTATTTTATGCCTGTTGTCTGAATATTTTTTAAATTTTTTTAACATTTATTCATTTTCAAGAGACAGAGACAGAGCATGAGTGGAGGAGGGGCAGAGAGAGAGGGAGACACAAAATCCAAAGCAGGCTCCAGGCTCTGAGCTGTCAGCATGGAGCCCAACACGGGGCTTGAACTCATGAACCACAAGATCATGACCTGAGCCGAAGTCTGACACTTAACAGACTGAGCCACCCAGGCACCCCTGAACATTTTTAATTGAATCCTTTTTGTCACAGGATACAAAAATTAATGTACAAAAATCTGCTACATTTTGATACACTAATAATGAAGCAGCAGGAAAAGGAATTAAGAAAACAATCCCATTTACAACTGTACCAATAATAATAAAATACTAGGAATAAACTTAACTATAGATGTGAAAGACTAATACTCTGAAAATCATAAAAGATGATGAAAGAAATTGAAGATGACACCAACAAATGGAAAGACATCCCATGCTCATAGATTGTAAAAGCAAATATTACTAATGTGTCTATTACTACCCAAAGCAATCTACACATTTAATGCAATCCCTATCAAATACCAACAGAATTTTTCATAGAACTAGAAAAAATAATCCTAAAATTTTTATGGAACCACAAAATACCCCAAATAGCCAAAGCAATCTTGAAAAAGAAAAACAAAACTGGAGACATCACAATTCCCGACTTCAAGTTATATTACAAAGCTATAGTAATCAAAACAGTATGGTACTGACACAAAAACAGATACATAGGTGAATGAAACAGAATAGAAAGCCCAGAAATAAACCTACAATAATATAGTCAATTAATCTTCAATGAAGGAGGCAAGAATATGCAATGGGAAAAAGAAAGTCTCTTCAACAAATAGTGTTATAAAAACTGGACAGCTACATGCAAAACAATGAAACTAGACCACTTTCTTTATACTATATTCAAAAATAAACTCAAAATTGATTAAGGGCCTAAATAGGAGACCTGAAACCATAAAAATCCTGTAAAAGAACACAGGCAGTGTCTCTGGCATCAGTCATAGCGATGTTTTTCTAGATATGTCTCTTGAGACAAGGGAAACAAAAAAAAAATAAACTATTGAGACTACATCAAGATAAAAAGCTTCTGCACAGCAGAGGAAATCATCAATAAAACTAAAAGACAACCTCTGAATGGGAGAAGATATTTGCAAATGACACATCCGATAAAGGTTTAGTATCCAAAATATATAAAGAACTGATACAAGTTAACAACCCAAAAAACAAATAATTCAATTAAAAAATAGGAAGAAGACATATTGTTCAAATGAAGATATACATATAGCCAAAAGACACATAAAAAGATGCTCAACACCATTCATCATCAAGGAAATACACACACACACACACACACACACACACACATACACATACACACAGACACACACACAAACATATACAATGGAATATATACAATGACAAATCCTTCCATTTGCAAAGACATGAATGGATCTAGAGAGTATAATGCTAAGCAAAATAAACCAGTCAGAGAAAGAGAAATACTGCATGATCTCACTCATATGTAGAATTTAAGAAAAAAAACAAATGAACCAAGGAAAAGAGAGACACACAAACAAAAAAACAGTCTTAACTACAGAGAACAAACGAAGGGATATCAGAGAGGAGGTGGGTGGGTGGATGGGTGAAACAAGTGAAGGGGATTAAGAGTATACTTCTCTTGATGAGCACTGAGTAATACACGGAATTGCTGAATTTCTATATTATACACCCGAAACTAATACTACACTATATTTACTTAATTTTAAAAATTAAAAAAAAATTAAATCTAAATTTAAATTTAAAAATTAATTAACTTTTAAATTAAATTTAAATTTAAAAATACAAGATATAAATAAAGTATTCCATGTAGATGCAAACCAAAAAAAAAAAAAAAAGCCCTTTTCACTCTCAAAGTCCTCTTAGTAGATCACTCTATCCAAACAATTAAATCAGGCTGACTAAGCCTGTAATTATCTTCTAAAGTTGTACCTTGTAAAAATGTTTTAAGTTATGTTTATAATTTAAAAATTAAAATATATATATATATATATAGACACATTATTTACATCTAGTAATTTATTTAACTTTTTTTAATGTTTATTTATTTTTGAGAGGGAGAGGGAGAGAGAGAGAGAGAGAGAGAGAGAGAGAGAGACAGAGCATGAGCGGGGGAGGGGCAGAGAGAAAGGGAAACAGAATCTGAAACAGGCTCCAGGCTCCAAGCTGTCAGCACAGAGCCTGACGCAGGGCTCAAACTCACAAACTGTGAGATCATGACCTAAGCTGAAGTCATACACTTAACCGACAGAGCCACCCAGGTGCCCCTTCATCTAGTAATTTATTGATAATATATCACAACGAAATAGTAGCAGAGTCCTCTCCAGGAAGTTGGCTCCAACTCGAAGCTAGCTTTCTTATCTCAGCCTGGTATATTTCAGGTAATTGAAAGGCAAGAAAGGGTTGATAATAAGTGGAATAGAAATCCACATTGTGATGCACCTACCTGCTTAGAAATCCAAATTTAAGAAATTCAAGTCTACTGGTTTGGATGTAGTATAGGCCAGAAAGTGAGGCAACTAGAAATTTAGATTATGAGACCATTACTATGATTTATGAGGAAATGTAAAGAGTGTGAGAGTTGGAGGAGAAGGAAGGTTTAAAGCAATTCCATTTTTTTTTCTAGTTGGAAGAGGGTAAATTCTATAAACAACAGATCAGTGTTCTTCAGTTTTGCTACTCTGTAGAACAGTGAGCCATAAATATAGCCTATCTAGACTTTATCAAGGTATTTAATAATGTCTTTCATTATATAAATGCACAAAAAGTAGATTTTTTTATCTGAATATACCTACTTCACATGCAGCTACTCTATATACTACACTGTACCTCTCATAAGAATCAAAGCAGACAAAAGCATATCATTCCACACAATCGCTTTATATTCAACAGTCAGCCCTCACTCTGACCTCAGTTGTTGTTTTGTTTGTTTGTTTTTTAATGTCCTTAGGAATCAAAATTTCTTTAGGCTCATTTGATCTTTACTTTTACGGCTTATTAAAATCAGCCTCAAAACTCATTTCATGGTCTTGTTTCCCCTAATATAGTTATTTCTAACATTCTAGAGAGAGTCACTCCCTCTACCACCTCTAGTCCCACGGAATAAACTCAAGACCAACCCAACCGGGACACGGTATTTGTTCTGTATGATATTACATAAATGTTACTGATCCATTATCAGCATCAATCAGAATGGATAGTTCTGTTGACTTTCTTGAAATTGTGTTCAACCCTGTTTTTATCTTTATCTTAGATGATGATACATTTTTCATGAAGATGAAGTCACATTTTTCATTGCATAATAATTGAGATTAAACATTTTTAAGATGGTCTGCAAGGCCTACATGATTTGGCCCAAGCCCACTGACCAACCCTTAATTTGTACAACACTTATCTACTCTCCCTTTAGCTATACTTCCCTTTTTTTCCTTTTCTTTTTCTTTTTTTTTTTTTTTTTTTTTTTTTCAGTTCTTTGAATGTGCTATGCTAGGAGTCATAGAACATAATGGTACCTCTGCCTGGGACACCCTTCAAATTCAGCCTCCAAAACATATTGCACACATACACTTAGATTAAACTTTTATAGACCTCAGCTTAATTGGCACTTACCTGGTGGTGGCTGTCCTTAATCTGTAGAACAGAACCCTTCTTTATACACTCTCACAGAATCCTTTATTTTGTAGCATTTACTTCAGTTTGCAATTATAAAGTATTTGTATAATAGCTGATGATCTCCCGCCTCCAGATTTTAAGACATATTATGCGGTATGAATTTTATACCCTACTGGATCTGCCATATTCAGCACAGTGGCCTACTACAGAGAAAACACACCATAAATAATTGTTCTTTTGTAGATTAAAGAATACAAGGCTGGAAAGATAAAGAATACGTTAAAGGAGAGAATCAGTACCCAAAATAATCTTGGTAAACTGGAAAGATAAGCGACAGTCAGACCCAGGGGTGCTAGATGATAAGTAGTAAATGATAAATTTAAATATATCACCTATCCTCCACACAGCAAGCCTATGAAGGACCTTGTCACAGTCTCCAAATTAGTTTTATTATTTTAAGTGCTGATACTCTGTTATAATTCTTAGATTTCATCCTACATTTGTGTTCAATTGAGTAAGCATAGAGAATATAGTTAAAATTTAGTCACATGGTACATAGCCCAGGAATTTTTTAGAATGGTCATGAGAACTAGTCATAATCAATAAATAACAGAAGTCTACTCAATAAGATTGCTAAACAGATGTTGCAATATGGGACAGAATTAACAATGTAGAATCTACAGTAAGGACAATAATAAGACTATTCAAAACTGCTCAGAATACTCCTGGTATACTGTCTAATCTTGGGAACTTCACTTTAAGTGACATACTGAAAAAGGACATGGTTTGAGACTGTTCATGATTGTGTTATCATTCTTAACTGTTTGTTGTCCTTCCTGTAAGAGGCTTGTAAATCCCTGCCCTTTGCTATGTGACTTAAAGTGTCTCCCAGTGAGAGATATAAAATTTCCTACCCCATTAATGTTACAATTGGATGTGTGACTTGCTTTAGCTAAAATTTAAAAAATGAGTAAAAGTAAACTGTATATGTAAAATATGAATAAAAAGATATATGCCACTTCTGAGTAAACATTGCACCTTTTTCCTCTATTAAAAGATTGGCAAAACTTAGAGGCTGCTCCTTCACCCAAGGTTCTAAAATGAAGAAGAACTTCAGCAAATACATAGCTGACCTATTATGTGAGTGAGTAATAAACATTGTTGTAACCACTAAAATCATAGGATTGTTTTTTACCACAGCAAAGCCCAGAGAAAGTTAATTAACAGTGTCAAACAAAATAATTAAAAACTGTGAGACCATTTCATATAAGGAATAGTTCAAGACACTGAGATGTTCCATTTGTTGAAGAAAAAAAAATGTATAGGGACATTGTAGCACTATAGATGAGGGAGCACTTTTAATGAGTGGTCAAATACGAGCGTAGTAGAACTGGTCTGAGTATTCTTCATGGGTCAAGTTAGGACCAATACCTGGGAGCTTTAGGGAAACCCATTTCAGCTCAGTATTAGAATTTCCTACTTGCATAGGTAGTCAAAAACGAAATTGGCAGTTTTAGAATGCTTGTAAAGTTTCCTGGCATTGGGAAGTTCAAATAGCTCAGTACATTTAGTTGGGGTATTTTAAAAAGATTCAAATGTTGGTTGGCTCCATAGACTATATAGACTCTTTATAAACCAAAATGCAAAATTTATAACAAAATACAGAAGACTTGAACCCACTTTTCTCCAAATACTCATTGTCCAGTATACGTTGGCTTTCTTCCTTTCATTCTGTTCTTGTTTAAACATTATAAACAATAATTGGTAAAGAAGAAAAGATTTCTTTTAAATAAGTCATATGCTTCCAAAATTAACAGTCTAAGATCGGATATAGCAGTCATATATGAGACAGTAATACCATTCACAAAGATTTAAATATTTAAAATAAAGTAATTGAATTTTAAATTAAAATAGGAAACTACAAATACAAAATTGCTTTTGGTTCTAAATATTATTCAAAATAAGACTAACTAATGAGTGCACAGAGATTTATAAAATAATGCTCCATTTTCTATATGCAGAATATGATTTCTCCTTCATTTATGAGTCTATGGTGTATTTATAATCATTAGTATGACAACTAATAGGACACTTGATTATTTTAATTTACCCATCCAATATAGAATTTGTTGAATGAAAGAATGTAATATCAAAATGAACCAATCAACTTTATATTTAAAAATTAATGAATTACATCTTCAGAAGAATTTTCATGCTTGCTTTTATAAGAAAAATAACTATCAAGTAAGTTCTCTTTTAGTACTTATTTTTGGCATACAAATAAAGTCAATGCCATCTTAATAATTAACATGTTAAATTGTGGCTGCCAACATCTGTTTCTTCTATTCCTTCTAATTAGTTCTCTTATATTTAATTTTAGTTATCATAGAGGAATGTTCAACTTTATCATACATTGTAATTTTTTTCAAATAGGTACTACACAGTCACTTAATATTCATTAAATGTCAATAATAAATTCAAAATAACTATAAAGTCAATATTTTAACAGTATAAAAAATATCTCACTATCACATCTGAAATCTCAAAATATTTAGCATGAGTAACTGTAATACATTTTTGGACACATTAAATTTCTTTAGCCTCAAATTTAGAAGCTCAGTGATTTTTATGACTTAAAATGTAAATGAAACTCAGCTGTTGATAATTTGAAAAAGGCTTTAAAGTGTTTAATCCATTACCAATTATGTTTGCCTTTTTATTCTATTAAAATTTTGACTAAATACAAAGTACCTTGAATTCTTTTAATCAGTCTTTCCATTTTTTAACCTATAAAAAACCACAAAGGGGTGCAATGGACCAGGGAAAGTTTGGTTTTATTTTCCTTTCTCCTAGTTATTTTTTAAGTTTTATCATTTGTCATTTATCATTTTATCATCAGTCTCAATGATTCATTTGGTAGAAAAAAAAAAATTTAGAAGATCCTGAGTATCTCTGACAATTAAACATGACAGCATGTTTCAATAATAAACTATAGCTTCTATTAGAGTTTGAATTTCACCACATTTACTATACTGGATTACAAAAGGAATTAAACCTTACATAATTTGTTTCCATGCAATTTGTTTTCATATTTAACATTTATAAAATTACAATTTTTGAATCAAATTCCTCCCCAAAATTATTGGCTTTGTCTACAAAATTAGGAAATAGCTTTACATAATATGCATTTTTCCTTATCATAATACATCCACAAAAGAGCTAGTTTGCTTTGGCCTTTTCCTAGAAAACTGGCATTTTAGAGAAAACAGGAAGTGATTGAAATTTAACAGAGGGTAAGAAAGAGTGAGGTGGTGAGAAGAGAAAATCGGAAATAATGAAGGGAAAATATAGAAGCAACCCTTTGATTACAGGCACATACAGATGACCCGCTAACACAATGACAGTTTTAAAGACACAATGCAAACTGAAGCTTGAAACAAGCGGGTGTGCACAATGAGGTTTGCTCTCTTCAAACTTTGCCAGTGACAGAACATGCCAAGATTAATCTGCTGGAAAATGAGAGTCATATGGGGCACATCGAAGTTGCCCCAGTTGCCCCAACAATGGCCACTCTAGATCAAGTCAATAATCATCTGACTCCCAGACATGTAGCTAACAAGCCCAGCCAAGATCAGTTAAGCCTCCTTGTCATCCCTAGATGCTCCTGGAGGAGCAAACAGTTGCCACCCAATTTTAGGGTCCTTTGTTACATAGTAAAAGTAAAAAACAAATAATAATACCAAATAGTTTGCAATTATTAGGTGCAAATTTTGGACATTCTGACAATTGTTACCCTAAATGGAATAAAAGAGACCTAATATAACACTTAAACACTAAAGGAGCCTACTGTCACAAAATAAGCAGCTAAGAAAATAATCTTATTTCAAATATACTTTAAAAAATTCTTATATTGTTATACATTTGATCATATCTATTTGTAATACATATTAGAAATTCTGAGAGATGATATGAAAATCATGTACGGGCGTTGGTTACAAATAGGCTTGGATTGAAATCCTGTCTCCACCATTTATTACTATCTTATTTATTATTATTATTTTTTATAAGCTGTTTATTCATTATTGCCATGGGAAAATAATGTAATTTTTTGTGGTACAGTTTTCATCTATAAAGTGTGATTTGATATTACTCCATAAAATTAATAGTGACGATTAAAGAACTATTACAGGGAACAAACTTATTAACTAATTATTTCATTGGTTCATTCATTCAACAAATAGTTACAGAGCATCTACCACATGCCAGGCACCATTTTAGGTGCGAGGATATGGCAGGGCACTAACTAGGCAAATTGATGTTCTGGGGTAGCATACTGACAATAAGGAATGAACATGTAAATATTAATTGAATTTGTGACATGAAAAAAGTACTACAGATAAAATAAAATGAGGTAAAAGGGCCTATGAGTGCTAAGTGGGGTTGTTGAGGAAGATTTTTATTGTAAGTTGAGATCTTTTTTCTTTTAAATTTTTTTAATGTTTATTTATTTTTGAGAGAGATAGAGAGAGAGCACAAGTGGGAAAGGGGCAGAGAGAGAGGGAGACACAGAATCCAAAGCAGGCTCCAGGCTCAGCTGTTAGCACAGAGCCCCAGGCGGGGCTCAAACTCACAGACCGCGAGATCAGGACCTGAGCCTAAGTCAGACACTTAACCAACTGAGCCACCCAGGTGCCCCTATTGTAAATTGAGTTCTTAACAGAGACCAAAAGAAGGTGAAGAAATGAGCCACGTGGGTGTTGGGAGGAAGAACAATATAGGATGGAGCTCACTTGGTAAGTTCAAAAAACTGTCATATGCCTAGAGTACAGGTGAGCAATGGACAGAGAAGAAGATGAGTTCAGAGAGGCAGAGGAAGCCAGATTCTACAGAGCCTTACAGGTCATAATAAGAACTTTGTTTTTTATTCAAATTAATACTGGCAGCTACTAGACATTTTGAACAGAGGAGCAACATGAAGATAGACTGTATGGGCAAGAGAAGAAACAAGATTAGTTAGGAAAATTCCTGCAAACATCCAGCTAAGATAGCTTGAACCAAAGCATTAGCATTAAAGGAGAGGAGAAGCTATTGGAATTTGGATATATTTTGAAGACGGAACCTGTAAGACTTGCTGATAGATTGGATTTGGGATTGAGAGCACAGAAGAATCAACGATAAGGTTCTAGTCTAAGAAACATGAAAATGGAACTGCCTTTCTTGAGATTGGGAGGGCAGTTAAAGAGTGGGTTATAGGAGGTAGGGGTGGGATGGATCAGGTATTTGATTTTGGACAATATTTCTTCTTTTTGTTTATGTTTTGATTTGTTTTTGAGAAGTCTGTTTAGCTGTCCAAGTAGAAATGTTTAATAGGCACTTGGATATGCAAGTCTGGATGGAGTTCAGGAGAGAAATGTTGAACGCTAACAGTAGGAGTGCCCTCAAGTTCAGCTTTAGGTTGGGTTTTGAGATAAATTCTGTTATTCCACTTTGGAAAAGTGAATATATTGCCTGTGGGTGTTATTTCTGGTACTTGTGATCATGGCTGTTACCATCAGATCCTGCCAGCATCACAACTATTATAGGAACAAAGCATGCTGTATCGATGTCAGGCCATTCGGGAGTGATTGAAAGCACACAGTGGTTTAAATAGAGAAAGTTTAATATAAAGAATTATTTAACTATGATAAAAGAGTCATAACTAGGATATAAAAAAAAACTCTATATTTTTCCCTAGGGCTAAAGGAGAGTGCCTAAGGAAGGACAAAGATACAAAGGTGCCATTCCTTCCTCAGGTTGGATTTCAAAGTATTTTGAAACCTACTGGGAGACAAAGAAGTCTTCTGGTTTTCACAGCTCAGAGCTGGTCTGTAGTTGATGAACAAGCAGGAAGCATCCCTCTGGAGGGCAGGACGGGGCAGTAAGGGAGGAACAAGTGGGACATAGATGAACAC
This sequence comes from Panthera tigris, assembly GCF_018350195.1. NCBI lineage: Eukaryota > Metazoa > Chordata > Mammalia > Carnivora > Felidae > Panthera > Panthera tigris. The sequence goes on along the minus strand of NC_056663.1, from coordinate 122,974,523 downwards.
AGCTAAGCATGTGAGCATGTAGAGGGAACTGGGGTTCTGATGCAGCAGAGGGCTTGAAGCACACAGTGCATATGTGAGCCATTGCCAGTAGGCAGCATGCAGACATGCAGAGTAGAGACAGGGGTGGAAACTAACTGCAGCCAGGGAGCTGGGCATATGAACATGCAGAGAGAGCAGGAGCCCTGGTCCAGCAGGAGGCCCGGGCACAGAGTGTCCATGTCTGGAGGGCCATAGCATAAGAACCATGGAAAAACAATCCTGGGTGGGTTATGATGAGCAAGCAGGAATAGGGATGACAGTGTGAACAGGAAAACTTGAGGATGTGGTATCCATGTTGAGAGGGTTATGGGAAAGTAGTCACCAGAACAAGGGCTGCAAAGTTACTGAGGGTCTGTGCATTCTAGATGGATGGCTACAGCAGCATATAACCAGATGGCTTTCCTCCCATACTGCTGACTCAGCATGCAGTGGCCAGAAAGAGCAGGGGAGCCCCTGCCTCCTACAATGTCCCTTTAGCACCCTCTACTGAGAAAGTTCAACATCATATTCAATGAAAAGGAGAAATGCTTAAAGCAATTCTCCTCTATCCATTTGCTGCAGCAAGTGTTACGGAGTGAATTTGAGGCTGAGAGGCAATAAATAGATAACTGGCATATATGTCATTAAGATTTATTATTAATATCTGGATAGTCACTCTCAAATATAGGCAAGCATTCCAAAAATAACTTTAAGTAAAATTCCCTATGTGTATTAAATGTTCAAATCTATCATTCAGTTGTAATTGCATGTTTACTGCTGCAGGAGGAAATGATGATTGTGTAATTTGAAATGTTATACATAAAACACTTATTAATAATTCTCAGCTATCTAAATAAATAGCAAATAGATTGACAGTTAACATCTCTTTTATCAGAGAACATGTTAGCTACGTAATGTTAGGAAAAATAGATCCCTTTTTAATAATAAATGCTTATAGAAATTTAAATAAATCATCAGAAAAGAGTTTTTGAGTATTAGCTTACATCATAATGATAACTTTTGTAAAATATTTGATATACTAGCTCCATACATTAAATAAAATAACCATTTCTGCATATATGTATTTTGTAGTCATTTAATTTTTACTCAGGACATAAACCTCAAAAGAAAAAAATTCTATTTGGTAATTCTTCTTAAATACACTGAAAACCCAAAAGAAAGGTGAGTTTTATCTCTTTCTCACAAAAAAGAAAAATCAGCAAGCTATCATCAGACGGTTGACTCAACACTAGTGAGGAACCCAGCTCCTTCCCATCATCCTCTCCCACTCTACGTGGAACCTATTGTTTAACCTCAAAGTTACATACTGCTCCAGAGAGGAAAATGGCTACCAGAGCTCTGAGGGAGAAAATGAAATGGAAGGGGCAAAAGACATCACCTGTCTGTCTCCACTTTACCTATTCTTCCCACATGTCCCACACAATGATGTCTGAACTTATGATTACACCTAGCTGGAATGGACTACTAGGTTTGTAGTATTTTATCTGGATACATTACTGTTCTGAATTGAATTAGATTCCAAATAATACTGAAATGTAACTAGTCCATCCTATCTACCATCCTATAATAGAAAAGCTGATAAATAGAAAGGATATAAAGCATGTGATAGAGGAAAAAACTGGAAGAATTATTGGGAACAAAAAGGGATGAAGTAAAGTTAATGTGGTCCTTGGAGAACAGCACTTCAGTGTTAAAGAGAAATTGACAGAGATGAAGTCAGGAAAACAAGACAGAAGCAAAAGGCAATCATTTATTTATTCGCCTGTTATATATCAGGAACTACACTGGGATACTGTGAATACAATAGCAAACAAGAGAGATAAAATCCTTGCCTTGATGGAATTCATATTCTAGTGGATATTACGGGAGCAATAAAATCACAGAGACTCTAAATAGTAGGTTGGAGAGCAAACAAAGAATAAAGTGGCCCTTGATATTCATATTATCTACAACAAAGCAAAATGAATTCTCAAGGTCTCACTAAACTTTTAGGGAAGGAAGAGTCTAAAATTGCGAGTGAGCACAATATGGTAAAGGAATCGGTATTGATAATTACTATTTTAAGATATACAAAATGTCACTAATGTTTTCAATTTAGGGATGCTGCATTTATTATTTAAGTAAAAATAAAAAATTAAGGATTTTCATTATATACATTCATATTCTATGTGTGTGCATTCATCCATATATATTTTATATGTGTGTGTTTTTACATGTATATATACAATTTATTTACTATGAGCATTGTTAAGTTTAATTGTTAACTTGGTAGGATTATTATCATCCCATTTTACAGATAAGAAAATTGAGTAACAATTCATTGGGCAATAACCTGCCCATGGTCACATAACTTGTAAGTGACAGAGCTGAGATTCAATTCTGGAAGTCTGGTTCCAAAATCTGTTCCCTTAGCCAATTCATTGTTTCCTCTCCATTTTTATTCATTCAGTCTACCTAACCTTATTTTCTATTCCCATTAATCTTAATTTTGTTGCCATTAAATTTTCCTTAACCCCAGCAACAGTAAGAGGCTGATTTATGAACAAAATATTTAGGGAGATGAATGGATTAGAGAGAGGAACAAGGAGAACAAAGACAAGATCTGCCAAGTGTGTAGAAGTGGCATTTAATATATTATTGGAATAATGAGTAGAATTTTCAGTTGGAAATATGGGCAGACTTTCCCTATAGGGAAGAAGAGAATATTTAAGCATTAAAGCCATAAACCTGAAACTGATATAACATTGTGTATCAACTGTATTTCAATAAAAATAAATAATAAAAGTATTAAAGCCTTCATTATCTACTAGTTTAATAAAATTAAATAGGCCAATCAATCATAAAAAGATGATCTCTGAAATATCTCTAAAAGATATGTTATTTATTATTGTTATTTTTCAGAGTAGTGGGATTTGGAGAGGCAACATCGTGAGACAAAAAAATCACTGGAGTGCATGCCAAAAATCCTAGAATTTGGTGCCGGTGCTTTCAGTTTGTTAATTTTCAGAATAATAAGAGAATAGTGTTCAATCTATGCTGCCTACCTCACAAGTTTAAGAATTATAAGGGCTTTTCTTCAGTGCTTTAAAAACTATTGAGTATTGTTAAAAATAGAAGGTTAGGTCATTATGCTTAATCACCATCATTATACAGAGCTCAGTAAATAAAACTTAGAGGATGATCACAATGCACTTCACACAAGAGAACTGATCCAGTAATAACTTCACAAAAAATGCAGAAATACATGTTCCCTATTAGTCAAAGGGGAAATATTGTCAACTTCAGTTTACAGTTAAGTTTCAACAACTGCCTATATAGTTTGTCAGTTTTTCTCCCTGACAATTTTTAGCCAAAATTTTATCACAAACTAGTCACTTCTTTTCTTTTCTTTCTTTCTTTCTTTCTTTCTTTCTTTCTTTCTTTCTTTCCTTACTTAGTTACTTATTTACTTACTTTGAGAACGAGAGAATGCAAGCAGGGGAGAGACAGAGGGAGAGGGACCCACAGAAAGGATTGTAAAATCAATGAAAAGTTTTCAGTTTATTAAATTCTGTATGTAACACCTACTCCGTGGGAGGTTTTACAGTCAAATATAAAATATAATGTTAACCCCTACCATTTTGTTAGCTAAAAAGATATTAGTTAATTTCGCTACTCTACCTTTCATTATTTTAGATTAAATAATATTGACCCTAACACTTGCTTTAACTAGAATAGAAATTATCTCTCTTCATTGTTATTCATAGTGGATTAACCATTCTCCTTATTTCTCATATTATGCCTCTGATATTCAGCCTCAATCTATCAATTTTCTACTTTTAGAAGCTATCAAAGATGAGGATTAATTATATCCTCTCTCTATGGCCTATTCCTTATTTGTAAAATTAAAATTTAATTGCATAAAATCATGGTAGAATACCTCAATAGTTTGGGTAATTTTCTGTGTCAGAAATTCCATTTTTTACTAAAGTACTATCTGCTACTTTTCTGAACCAAATTTTCTTGATTCACTGTCAAATTGCCTCTGCCAATTATGTCTGATAATAACATTTCACTACTAGGGATTTAAATAATGATGTTTATGTTGCTACAGGGATGTGATAATGAATATAAGAAAAAATCACTAGAGAAATTAAGACATCAAAATGCATTACCAATAAAGTTTTAATTTACAATCACTAAATATTTTTCTGCCCCATATAAACCAACTACAAATAATTTAAATGCAGCTCTATATTGAATCAGTAGGAATATAGCAGAATCTTGGCCCTACAATCTCTTCTTGCTTTATTATTCAATGATTTATGTTACTTAACATTATATTGATGTTTTAAAGAAAAAATACTAAAAATTAACACAGGAAATAACATTTTCTCTAGCTCAAGTAATTTGGACTTATATAATTAATTGGCAGTAATTAAAGAGAATTATACAATGAGTCCACAAATAATCTATAAATGTATCCTGTTGATTGCTTCATGTATATGATTATTTAATTATATTTCCTTAGAGTAAAAATTAAACAATTATATATCCTACTATATTGTTTGTATCTATATCCATAATATAGCTACTGAGAAAGAGGAGAATATATATTAACATATATATTATTTTATAAATATAATTTTTCCCCCAGAAAGTCCATAGTGGGAAGAAATGTCATTAGACTAAATACTGAGAAACCTACAATTTAGTCTTGGCTCTTTTTCTCACAGGCTTTTTAATGGTTGAACATCCCTTAACTCTTGGCCTCACATTCCTGATTTGTAAGCAGAGATTGGATCAGATGATATATACAGTCCTGTCTACCTTAAAGATTCTACAATTCCATGAAATATAATTTCAAGATGTGTCCAAAGCCTTTATCCTGCATAGATAAAATTCACAAGAATCAGCTCTCTTTTTCTTTCACTTGGATCAAAGGTGACTAAAACTGATAAAAGCAATTTGTTCAATTCTTCTTCATGACAAGGCATTCAACTCTGACCTAGGTGCCTATCAAACACAACTTCTGATTTAACAGTTCACCAGTTACATTCTTAACTATCATCAAGTTCTCATGAATGAAATTTTTTATAGTTCATTCTACCCCATCTCTGTTCATAATTTTAACTCAATAATATATATGGGCCTTAGAAATATTGTCCTTTAATATGTGAGGTAATTTTATAAATATTTCTAATAACACATTTGAAGGAATGCACTCAACCAACTTTTCTCTCAGTTGTACACTAGAAGACTATTTTCCAAACACGAATGATTAACTTTCTTCTTCTCCCTAGATGCTTATAGTTGACTTTACTCCCCCCCACAGAAAACAGTGAAGATAGTTCAATGATGATATTTACAGTATTTATCTCTATAAATAGAAAAAGAGATATGCAAGATATGGAAATTGTGCTCTTCATCACGTCATTTCATTCAATCAGTTAAAAAAACTACTGAAACATAAGATAACATTATCAGGGAGAATAATATGTTATTTTTTTAAACCCATAAATATCATTGCTAAACAACAAAGGGGAAATGAATGAGAAGTCTTATGTGAATTACATCTATAAATTCTGACAAAATTATTCTAATGTAATTTTTCTATATCACTTCAAAAGGATAATCATCTGTAAAAGTGTTTTTCAATGAACTCTGCCTGAAATGCTTTTGAATTTTCTGATCAAAGATCAAAAAAATATTTTGCATGAAAAAAAATAATAAAGGCACTACAAAGGTCTTATATTCTGCTGTAACTGGGCTAGATAACAAATATATATACATATATTTTAAAATAAATACAAGCAGCATAATTTTACTAGTCTTTAAAGTAAATTATAATTGTTGTGTTAAATCCTATAATATTTTTCCAAGAGTTTTTTTAAATTAATGGTAATTTGATAAAAACAAAACTTAGCGTATATTCAAAAACTGTTCATCTAGAAGTGTATACCACCCTAAACAAAAGCTATTGTGAAAGGCAGTTCCAAGCCATTTATATCTTATCTTAAATATAAACATTTAATACATTAGAACATCATGTAAATGATGAAAAATTTCTCCTTGAAGTGTACTACTACAAATTACTCTTACCACCATGAAAAGAATGATTTTAAGTCATTGTGTAAGGTTTTCCAAGCATTTTCCATTTCAAGTAATAATATAATTTATAATAAATATTATTTTTATAGGTTTGCGTTCATTCAAATGAATAATTGATGACTAGAATAAGAAAATAGATCTCTTTTTTAAAATCTGTGTTCAGATGTTATGGTGGTTGTGACAGAAAGATAAATGTGAAGGAGAAAATGGGAGAAGGGCAAAAGCAAAATATATGCATCAGGGTTAAGAGAAAAATAAAATACAACAGCAAAAAAAAAAAAAAAAAAAAAAAAAAAAAAAAAAGCATTTTTCCCCACCTGGCACCAACTTCTCTTAGGAAAAGAAATGGTTTAGATTGGAAAAATACCTTAATTAGCTGATTGGAGATAGGAAGAGAAAATTCAAGGGACATAGTCTTTATGAAGAGAATAAAACACACAGCAAAATGTAATTCAATAATATTTTCTTAAATGTTTCTGTGTCTGTATTCATGAGGGATACTGATTTGTTGTTTTCTTATTGAAATGTATCTGTATGCCTTTGTTATCCAGAATATGCTGGCCTCATAGAAAAGATAAATAATATTCCTACCTTTTCCATTTTCTAGGAAAGTTTCTGTAGGATCACAATTTTTTGTTCCTTAAATGTTTGTGCCTTAAATTTTCTTGTCAAAAGATTTTTAATTAAAAATTAAATTTCTTTAGTAATGGAACTGAACTATTCAGATTCCTTTTTCTTGAGACAATTTTGGTAACTTATGTCTTTTCAGAAATTTGTCCATTTCATCTATAATGTCAAATTCTTTGGCACAGCGTTTTCCATAATGTTTTATTATTATTCCTTTAATGTGTGGAGAATATGTAAGATGGCCACTTTTTAATCTCTCGTGTTGCACAGAGAATTCAATTAAAACATTTTTATTGCAAGTATATAGGTGGTTAGATTTTGTTGTATATATCCCTTATATCTTTTTAATGTATATCATCTTTATCTGGTTAGTCTACTTAATGGTTTATCAATCTGATGAACTTTTTTTAAGTTTATTTATTTATTTTGAGAGGGGAGAGGGGCAGAGAGAGAGGGAGAGAGAGAATCCCAAGCAGGCTTCATGCTGTCAGTCAAACCAAGCGTTGGATGCTTAATCGACTGAGCCCCCCAGGCACTCCTGATCTTATTGGCATTTTTAGAATAACAAGTTTTTTTTTTTCATTATCCATTATATTTTGCTTCATTTAAGTTTCAAAACTTTCTTCTCTAATATAAACATTCAGAACAGCTCAGTGCAGTATGGCATATGAGAAAAATCACTGATTTCGGAGTCAAGATAGACCTGGGTTCTAATCTTGATGCTGCTAGTCACTAGCTATGCTACTATTTTTTTACTTTGTTACTAAAATGGAGAAAATGATACCTGTTTCACAGAGTAAGGGAGAGAATTAAGAGAAAATATGCATGCCCAACTTCTTAGATATTTTTATTATGTTGTACAAATAAAATGTCACACCTAAAACTAAAATATTCATGTATCAATTATCTTAATTTTATGGTAACTAAAACATAATGAAAAAAGATATAATAACTCATATAGCATTCCCAATATACAAGTGTTTCATCAACTAAAGCATAAAATTTTCCAAAGCATTAAAAAAAATTAAGGATAATTTCAGTCTCCTATTTTAAGACTATTGTTTTCCATTAGCTAGTTAAAATCATTATACGATGGTTATACTCTTTTATTTAATCCACAGTCCATGCTATCACTACATCTGTCAGGATCAAATATAAGCACTATATAATCGCCCTATTCAAATTTTATCTATTTTCAAATTCTCAAAGTATGGATAATTATATAAGAACTATAATACAAAAATAAAACTAAGTCTCACAATTTTCTGGTGAATTAATAAAAATTTTTATGTAATTTTTCAAAGGATTTTTAACTGTATCCCTAACATGTTTTTCTTTTGGACCCCTACTAAACAAGATTAATGCCTAAATTGTTAGCCAATCTATGACTACCTGGGTGAAACAGGCTGGGTCTATGCCCATTACACTGAGACAATGGACTTTGCAAGGACAACAAGCTATTTTCTTCTCATTCCTTTCTTTCAGTTTTCTTTTTGGTAGTCTTCTCTTAATTCCAAATATGTAAAAATTTCAGACCTCTAAGAAATGAGTGATCGCCCACTTAAGTAACAGAATCCTAACCATGAAAGTCAGGCTTAAGTGAAAATTTTAAAAAGGAAAATTAAAAAAAAAAAAGAAAGAAAGAAAAGAAAAAAGTTGTCAGCCTTTTACATTTATTTCTTTGACGATTTGTATAGTTTCTATCGCTCCCACTAGAATTTAAACCCCATGTAGGCAGGAATTTTGTCTACATTTGCTCATCATTATATTCTAGTACCTAACAAAGCTCACCAAGAACAAAGTGTTCAATGCATTTGTAAGATAAATGAATTGATTAATCAACTAAAATTAATGAGTATGACTCTCTCTCCCTCTCTTCCCAATATAAGCAATTATGGGAGGAAAAAAAAGTAAAATCTCCTCTAAATTCACTTTTCTCTAGGAAAACTGAGAAGTCTCTTCAAAAATAAATAGATAAAAACAAAACAAACAAACAACAACAAAAACAGAACTTTTCGTCCAGGTAGTTTGATTAACTAAGCTACTTTGCAGACTTCGACAAAACATGTAGTTAATAAGAAATTCTTATGATGTAACAAGGTATAAAGAGATCCTATTTTTTGTTTTCTTATCTCTAACTCCTACAGTTTTCTGACTAGGTATGTAAACTATTCCACAGCAAAGGGTAGAGGACAGGTAACTATAGAAATACACAAAGAGGACTGAATACTGGATATCCTCAGAGATGCAGGTCTCAAGATGCGCAGTGCTACGTAACTAGCGATTAGATTAAGTAAACTTCTCTCTCTGATACTCCTCATATATAACATGACAGATCATAACTGGAGTTAAGAGGATGTTTTAAACTTTGGAGAATATGGCTGTAATTTTAATCTGTACAGCATAAAAACTGAGGTGACAAAGTGAGCCAAGACATTAGGGAATGAAGATTCTTAATGAATTAAAACTTCCAAGTTTGCTTTTGTTTCTACATATATTTCTAAATACATTCTGTGCTAGTGTGTGGCACTCCATACTGTGAATGCCCCATTAAGTTTCACTTAGGTAAGAGTATCACTAACCTCTCTGCAGTAGGGTATATTTTTTGCTGGGTTTCAAAAACTGATGGTTTACATTGCTTTCCCCAGATTCCAGCCCAGTACTAGGTACCCATCCCCCTAGGTACTCAATTTTTATACCCAGAGAAAGTTTAGTGGAAGCAGAGATAGGATCTATTGTATTCAAGGAACTAAATTTTCATCTATGAAAAAAGGAACTGAACTTCAAAAGAATTTAGCAGGTGACTTGGGGCTCATTAGCACCAGACTTCAATCAAATGTGCTATATTTCCTCAGCAGTTAGATTCCCTCAGGCTTATTGCTGCAGAAATTGTATTATCTATTTTTTTTTTTTGCTTTATTGAGGTATAATCAACAAATAAAAATTATATATAATTAAGGTACAACACGATGGTTAGATACATGTATGTATTGTGAAATGACTACCATAATCAAGCTAATTAACACATACATCACCTCACATAGTTACTTTTTTTTTTTGGTATGATAAGAACATTTAAGATTCATTCTTAGCATATTTCAAGTATACAATACAATATTATTAAATATAGTCACCATGCTGTACATTAGATTCCCAGAACTTATTCATCTTATAACCAAAAGTTTATACCCTTTGACCAGCCTCTCCCATTTTGCCCCACCCTCCAGTACCTAACAATATCATTCTATAATCTGGTTCTATGAGTTTGACTTTTTAGGATTTCACATATAAGCAACATCATATAGTTTTGTCTTTCACTGTCTGGCTTAGTTCACTTGCATAATGTCCTCAAAGTTCATCCATGTCATTGCAAATGTCAGGATTTACTTCTTTTTTAATAGCTGAATAATATCCTATTATATATGTATTCCACATATTCTTTACCCATTCATCTGTCAATGGACATTTATTTAGGTTGTTTCCATTATCTTGGAATAATGCTGATTGACATGGGAGTATACATACCTCTTTGAGACACTAATTTCATTTCCTTTAGATACATATCCAGCAGTGAGATTGCTGGATGATACTATAGTTCTATTTTTAATTTTTTTAGAAACCTCTACACTGTTTTTCCATCATAGTTAAATTTACAGTCCCACCAGCAGTAAACAGGGTTCCTTTTCTCTAAACCCTTGCTAACATTTGTTATCTTCTTGTCTTTTTGATAAAAAGCATCCTAACAGGTACGAAGTAATATCTCATTGTGGTTTGATTTGCATTTCCCTAGTGATTAGTGATGTTGAGCATGTTTTCATGCGTGTATTGACCATTTGTATATCTTCTTCGGAAAAATGTCTGTTTAGGTTCTTTGGCCATTCAGGTTCTTTGGGTTATTAGTTTTTTGCTGATGAGTTGTAGGGAAAAAAAGGACCTTATATATTTTAAATGTTAACCTCTTATCAGATACATTGTTCTCAAATATTGACTCCCAATTCCATAGCCTGCCTTTTCATTTTGTGGATTGGTTTCTGCTGTGCTGAATAAAGCATCTTTGAGGTAGTACCAACTTGTTTATTTTTGTTTTTGTTGCCTGTGTTTTTGGTGTCATATCCAAAAAATCATTGCCAAGATGAACGTCAAGGAGATCTTTACCTATGTTTTCGTCTAATATTTTATGGTTTTAGGTCTTACAATCAAGTCTTTAATCCATTCTGAGTTAATTTTTGTGTATGGTATAAGATAGTGATCAAATTTCATTCTTTTGCATTTAGATATCCAATTTTCCCAGCACCATTTACTACAGAGACTTTCTTTTCTCCATTGGGTATTCTTGGTACCCCTGTCATAGATTAGTTGACTATTTGTATGTGGGTTTATTTATGGGCCCTCTATTCTGTTCCTTTGGACTATATATCTGTTTTTATGCCAGTACCATACTCTTCTTATTACTGTAGCTTTGGAATGCAGTTTGAGACCAAGACGTGTGATGCCTCCATTTTGTTCTCAAAATTGTTTTGGCTATCATATCATTCTTCCATATCTTTCCACTTATTTCTGTTTTCTTCCATTTAACTCATCAGTGTCTTACAGTTTTCAGTGTATATATTTTTCACCTTCTTGGTTAAATTAATTCCTTAGGATTTTTTTTATGCTATTGTAAATGAGATTGTTTTCTTGATTTCTTTTTTGGATAAGACTTTGTTTAATTTTTTAAATCAAGTTTTCCAGTGCTTATAAGTTCACTACGCATCCTAGACTGTGACCTTCTTCCACCGCAGTCATTGTTTTAAGAAAGAAAGAAAAAGTTACAAATATAATGAATGTAAAGAAATAGAAAGGGATACAGGCATAAAATTCAGAAAGAGGAAGATATCTCCCCTATCATTTCAACGTATTTTATATGATGAGATTTCTGTAAGAGGTCTCCTATTTTAGAATAAAAATATTGCCAATTGTATTAGTTTTCTATCACTGCTGTACGAAGTTACCACAAATTTGGTGGTTTAAAATAATACAAAAATATTATCTCACACTTCTTTAGATCAGTCTGGTGGGGTTGGATTATTTCATTGCATCTACCTCACAAAGACCAGAATAAAAGTGCCTGCAGAGATGCAGTACTTTCTGAAGTCTCTAGAGGAGAATCTGTTTCAGAAAACATTCAGATTTTTGCCAGAATTAAGTTCCATACAAATGTAAGAGCCCCCATTTCCCTGCTGGCTGGTGACTATTCTCAGCTTCCTGAACCTGCACGTATTGCTTCACTTAAAGCCCTCCTCCTCCATCTTCAATGCAAGTAGGGAAAAGTAGAATCCTTCTCACATTTTAAATCACTCTTCTTCCTCTTTCTTCTGCTGCATCTCTCACTGACTCTTATGCCTTCTTTTTCCAATTTTAAAGGCCAATGTGATTAGATTGGACCCACCTGAGGAACAGCATTTACTTCCATCTCCAAAATCCCTTTGCCATGTAACATAAACATATATTCAAAGGCTCTGGAGATTAAGGCATAGGTATCTTGAAGGGGTGGGTGAGGTAGGATGGCATTATTCTGTTCACTAAGCCTACAATTATGACAATTAGTTATTTAGCATTCATAACATTCTAAACATAGCGGTTACTCAAATTCTACCAAACTTTTGCATAATTTCTAAATAACCTGAAGTACAATTTATGCTTGTACTCTGTAAAAGCAAAGCAGACCATTGGAAGGTGTGTTTTCATTATTTCTTACTGATATAAGTTCACTTCAATTTGTATTTAATAAAACCTTGCAGTTGAGATATGAGAACCATTCTGAAAAAGTGCAGTGAGATGGAAAACTGTCTTTCTGAACTTTTTCCTACACTAAAAAAATTCACAGTATAGTTCAAACAGATAGGAATTGTTACAATCTCTGAAAGCATGTACCCTGCAATGAATTTAATTTAATCTTTACAAAATAACTTGACTGGAAAACACAGTTCAGAAGGCCATGCTGAACAATGAATTTCATTTATAGCAAAATAAAATGGCTAAGAGTATAACTATTATCTCTACTCCATACACTACACTGATGTTATGATTTTATGTAACTCCATTTTTCTGCCTAGCACTGAATGCAATTTTAAAGTTGTCAAAGTCAAAAATACTTTAGAATACAAATAATCTCTATGAAATACAGTTTATACCACACTGAATCTCAAGATGATATTTTCCTTCTAATAATTTTACAAAACCTACAGTCTTATTTTTTATTATAGTCAATTAGGAAAGATTAGTCAAACTTCAATACCTCTACTATTATCAGGATTATGAGTCACATAAATAGAACTGATGTGACATTATCAAGATAGTAATCACATAAAAAACTATTTTTTCAAGGTGACCTCAATATGCAGCAACCTGTTCTCTTTTTCTGCAAATATGCATATTGTGATACACCTTATAAATAATAGTATGAAATACTTTTTAAGATATAAATATACATATATACCAAGTCTACAACTTTGTTTAGTGATACTAATCTTTAAAAATAAAACTAAATTCATACTGCACACTTCTAGGAAGAAGATTACTTTGCTAATTGTGTGAAATGTATAAGTCATAAAATTCAACTAGTCCAGAAACATAATAGCAGTAATGAATAGCTCACAATATAGTAGTCCTCTCACTTGTCTGTTGGGGGTACATTCCAATACCTCCAACAGATGCCTGAAAGTACAGATAATACTGAACCTTATATATACCATGTTTTTCCCTATACATAACAGACATACATACGATAAAGTTTAATTTATAAATTAGGCACAGTAAGAGACTAATACTAACTAATAGTAAAATGAAAAATATATACTTAATAAAAGTTACATAAATGTGATCTCTCTCTCTCTCTCTCTCTCTCAAAATACATTAAAGAGAAAAACCATAAACCATAAAACAGACTCTTAAGTATAGTGAACAAACTGAAGGTTACTGGACCAGAGGTGGGCAGGGGGATGGGTTAAATACATGACGGGGAATAAGAAGTGCACTTGTGATGAGTACTGGGTGTTGTATGGAAGTGTTGAATCACTAATTGTACATTTGAAACTAATACTACACTGTATGTTAACTAACTGGAATTTAAATAAAAACTCATATGTATATATAGTATATTATTATACACATTATTGTACTGTATTCACTTTTCTTATTCTTGTGATGATATAAGTTGATAAAATGCCTATGTGATGAGATCTAAAGTGAGGTGAGCGATGTGCATTGATGTAACATTAGTTTAAGACTGACCTTGTAACTATATATCGAAAGGAGGACCATCTGCTTCCCAACCACAGTTGACAGCCCCTAATGGAAATCTTGGAAAGGGAAACTGCAGATGGGAGGCGGCCACTACTGTACTCTCGTAGTGAGAAAGGATAGGGTATCAAGTCTAAAAACGATAGAGTTACTAAAAGCTGGGACCATCTCCTAAACAACAGTAACAATGGATTTAGTGACTTTCAGGTTTAACATGTAGACTCTAGAAATGAAAGGTATATATATAGATCTTCCTTGACTTATAAGGGTTTCTATCTTGATCAACCCATCTAAGTTGAAAATATTAAGTTGCAAATGAATTTAATACATGTAGCCTATGAACATCATACCTTAGCCTAGCCTACCTTAAATGCACTCAGGACATTTTCATTAGCCTACAGTTGGGTAAAATCATCTAACACAAAGCTTATTTTATAAAAGTATTGATTATCTGAAGTAATTTATTGAATACTGTACTGAAAGTGAAAACCAGAAAGGCTGCAAGGGAACAAAGTGGTTGTAAGAATATCAGTTGTTTACCCTTGCGATGGCGTAAGTTGACTGGGAGCTATAGCTGCTGCCACCACCCAGCATCACGAGAGAGTTTCCTAAGGCATATCGCTAGCGTGGGGAAAGATCAAAATTCAAAATTCAAAGTACATTTTCTATCAAACGTGTAACACTTTCACACCACTGTAAAGTCAAAAAATTGTTAAGTCAAACCATCACAAATCAGGGACCATGAAAAATTTCTGAGAGACTGAAAGTAGGTAACATTGAAGAAAACTTCAGTCCAGGGCATGCACTGGAGGAGAAAGAAGCATGCAGGACAGAACTTAGAGAGAAAGGCCAGGGTCATTTGAGGTACTTGAGCAAGAACAATTAGGCACTATCACTTACCTCTTCCAAGAAGCCACATAAGTCTCTGTCCTGTATTTAGCCAGAGGCAGATGTGGAAAGGTGCCTAGAACAGAGAGATTAAGTGGAAGAGCCAGGACAGGGACATAAGGGGAGTGTCTCAGATGGCTAGTGAAACACAGTACCTGAAGAAATGTTAAAGTACTCCCATTGATTGTTACAGATTAGCTATCTTCTTCTTACTGGAAACAGTTTAGAGAGCAAACCCTAATAGCAACTTCCCCTGCCCCAAGTGGGCTACACCAACACATGCATTCTAGGCTCTAACAATTATGTGACCATGTGCTCTGGTTTTCCCAGGACTTTGTTCTATGCCTATAGTTCTTGTGTCTCATTCAATTTAGCACGTATTTTGAAAACAGCAGCCAAATTTGAGCATAATATCATGTAAACTATCTAGCAAGTAATCTCAACTTTGAAGATGAGCACAAAACCAAGTACTGACAAACATTTAAGGAAAGACAACTCAATTAAAGGGATATTTTTTAAAAACCTCATAACCTCAGGGCACCTGGGTGGCTCAGTCGGTTAAACGTCCAACTTCAGCTCAGGTCATGATCTCACGGCTTGTGAGATGGAGCCCCGCGTCAGGCTCTGTGCTGACAGCTCAGAGCCTGGAGCCTCTTCAGATTCTGTGTCTTTCTCTCTCTCTCTGCCCACCCCCCCCCCCCCCCGCTCCCGGCTCACACTCTCTCAAAAATAAATAAACAGTAAAAAAAAACCCAAAAAACTCATAACCAAAGAAACAAAGTGAAAGGTCATTCAGAATCATAATTTTATATCAGAATATTTAATGTCTTAAGACAGGTAAACGAACATATGTAAAATGCTAGAAAATTCAAGATATAATAAAGTAAATAAAATACTAAAGAAGGTTGGTGAGACAACATGAGAAGAAATAATTACTTGTAGTTTCTGAGAATGAGAAGAAATCATATGAGCTCAGACTGAGAGGGTTCAGCTAGATCCAAGCAGAATAAATAAAACAAAAAGACAAATAAAATTCTTATATCTATCCAAGTTAATGAAAATTAAAGACCAAAAAAAAAAAGAAAAAAAAAAAAACTCAACTCCCATATGATTGGAACAAAAGGAAGAAAATTACATTGACAAAAGAATGTTCAGAACCAGTATGAGACACAAGAAGACCACTAAATAATATGAGACACAAAGAGATCTCATTAACAGGTAGAGAGGACAGATTTCCAATAAAGAGATAACAATTTGAGGACTGAACTGTCAGCAGTGACAATGGAAGTTTGAAGTCGGTGGAATGACACTTTCAAGTGCTAAGGAAATTAGATATCAAGCAGAATGATACAGCCAGTAGGGCAATATTACAAAAATAAGGATGACATTAAGACATTTTTATATTTTTTAAAGTTAATTTGTTCAAAAGTAAACTCCTGATGGTCTTTCCAAAATCATCACCTCTTAGATTTGTCTCCATCTCGGTTAATGGAAAATCTCCCAATAGTTGCTTAGACCTAAACTTCTAGGTCACCTTTGGCTTCTCTTTGTCTCACAGCCTATATCAGAACCAGTGGCATATTCTATCATGTTTGCCTTCAAAAAATATCTAGACTGTGACACTTAGCAGCACCGTGACAGCCAGTACTCTGCTCTAAGCCACTATCACCTCTCATTGATACAGCAATAGCCTATTAACTGCTTCCTCTCTTGCTCCCCTCCAGTCTATAATATACAGAGTAGACTTGTTAAAACAAATCACATCAACAGTCCATTCAAAACCCTCTAATAGCCTTCCATCTCACCATGAAGCATGACCTACCAAACCATGTATCATCTGGATATACATGACATCTCTGGGTACATCTACTAATCTCCAAATAATTCTTTCTGCTATAGCCTTACTGGCTTCCTTGCTGTATCTTGAATTTGCTAGTCCCTCCTGTAAAATATATTCCATTTATCTTCAATGCATTTTCATTAGACACTTTCATATTCCATCAGTTCTTTCTGGTCTTGATTCAAAAGTCACCTTCCCAGTAAGGATTCCTTTACCTGATCTAAAATTTTATGTCATATATTTTTGCTTTATTTTTTCTGCGACAGAACATAAGATAAAACACAACTATATATTTTATATTTTATCATGCTTATTGCCTGTCTTCCTCCCTAGAATTTTAATGTCATGAGAGCAGGGATTTTTGTATGTATATACTTTATGCCGACTACACAATATGTACTGAACTGAATGAACAAATGAATGAATGGAAGCACTTATCACTAAAGTCTATAACTAAAGGAATTTCTAAAAGATATACTCCAAGAAGAAGAAAAATGACCGTAGAAGGAACGTCTGAAATTTAACGGAGATGAAAAAAAATTATAAATATGGGTGAATCTGAATAGCACTTTATTGCAGAAAACAATTCATCACGTTAAAGAAAACAAAGATCTTGATGACACGTAAACTTTATTAAGTGTGCATGTAGCAATACCAAGGGCATTTACTAAAAAAGAGAAATTAAGGGTATATGGTTCCAAATTAGTAGGAAAAACAAATGAAACAGGGTGGTGGTAGAGGATGGTGGAGGCCCTAAATCATTTCAAAGAAAAAAAAAGACAAGAAATACAGAAAGTAGAGAACAACAGAAAAATAGAGATTTTGTCACCTGGTTATCAAAACAAAATCTACCTCTTTCCTGAATAGGAAAGGGTTCTCACTAAAAAAATAGTTGGAAGTAAAAGGATGAAGAATAATATGCTAGACAAATTCTAAGAAAAACAAAAGGCTGATATAGCTAAAAGTATGAGTAAAGATAAAGAGGGGCAATATAACATGATAAAACGTTCAGCTCAACAGAAGGCTATAATATGTAGTCACCTAATAGTATTGATTCAAAAATTAGTAAGTGAAAATTAAACAGACCATTAGGAGTAATTGTAAAATATATCATTATAGTGGAGTTTTTTGACACACCACTCAGGGTAATTAATACATTAAGCAAGATATACAAGATATATTGGGGCGCCTGGGTGGTTCAGTCAGTTAAGCATCTGACTCTTGATTTTGCCTCAGGTCATGACCTCATGGTTCATGAGTTCAAGACCCACATCAGGTTCTGTGTTGACACTGCAGAACCTGCTTAGGATTCTCTCTCTCTCTCTCTCTCTCTCTGCCCCTCACCTGCTTTCTCACTCTGTCTCTTAAAAAATAAATAAACAAATAAACAAATAAATAAATAAACTTAAAAAATTTTAAAGATATAGAAGATATGAAAAATTCAATTAATAAGCTTAATCTAGCTGACATCTATAGCATTATATCCAATGACTGGAAAATACACATTATTTTCAATTGTAAATGAAATATTTACTAAAATACTATGTATTAGGCTATAGAACAAGTCTTAAGAGATTTCAAAACACCAACAATATGTAAATAACATTTCTTGACTATAAAATTTATAATTTAGTTAACACACAATTACAAAAATGTTTTTAATAAGGCTATAAACATTTGAAAAATTTAAATAGAATTTTAAATAACATAGGTCAAAGGAGATACGGTAATGTACATTAGTATAAATTTAGAACTGAATGGCACTTAAAACACTGTAAGCAAAAGGAAGTAGCAACAAGTAAATAAATGTGGTTGCTTTAAGCCAGAGAGATTTTGAAATTGTCTGCTTACAAATAGACCAATAGCTAATTAAAAACTTCCCAAATCTTTCTTCCTGAAGCTAGAAAGGAGCAAAAAAAATCTGGTAACAATGATTGATAAAAAAAATTTCAAGAAAGTAATATTATAGGCTAACCTCATTCCTAAATATATGTACAACAATCCTTTAGATAATATTGTAGATCTAATTGTGAAAAACAAAGCAACAAAATGTCTATAAAATTATTTAAGAACTATGATAGCAAAATAATTCTTTTTTTTAAGGTTTATTTATTTATTTTGAAACAGAGAGAGAGAGAGAGCACAAGAGGGGGAGGTGCAGTGAGAAGACAGACAGAATCCCAAGCAGGCTCTGTGCCATCAGCACAGAGCCCAATGCAGAGCTCCAACTCATGAACTGTGAGATGATGACCTGAGCCAAGACCAAGAGTCACTCAATCAACTTAGCCACTCAGGTGCCCCAAAAGGGAAATAATTTTTAATCAAGATACAAAAGCAATGACTTTAAGGAAAAGATGAATAAATTCAATATTAAAACTGAGAAGTTGTGTTCATCAATAGAAATCATTAAGAAACTGGAAAACAAATCACAGTATTTACAGTATGTATAACCAATAAATATAACCATAATATATTAAGAACTACTAATCAATAATAAAAATAATTAATAGAAAAGAGATATGAAAAGGGACTTAAAAAATTATCCAAATGGCCAAAGAGCACATGAAAAAGGATCAAATTTCACCAGTCATCAGGAAAATGCAGAATAAAGCCTCAGTGAAATACTCCTAAACCAGAATGGCTAAAAGAAAAAAGAGTGACAACACTACAGTTGGTGCAATTGCGGAGCAAGTGCAGATCTCATGTATTACTGGTGGGAATATAAATCACTACATCCAGTTGGAAAAACTAAAGCATCCACCTGAACATACATCAGACACTATGACCCAGAAACTCCATTCCCAGGCATATGAATCAAGAGAAATGCATATTTATATACACCAAAAATATATCAACAAGAATATTCACTCTAACATTTTTCATGAAAGCCCTAAACTAGAAACAACCCAAATTTCCATCATAGCAAGATGGATATAGAAAATCTGATACATTCTCATAATGAGAATGAACTAATGACTGCCACCTGAAACAATATGGTTTACAGCCCATTCAAGGTTGAGAATGAATTCATATACAAAATAGTATACACCTTATTACTCAATTTACACATAAGTTGAAAATAGTGAAAATAAACCACTGGTGACAGAAGCCAGAATAATGGTTAGCAACTAGGAGAGAATTAGGGGAGAGGTTAAGGATATTTTGTTTCTTCATTTGACAATGGTTACATGGGCAGTTAAATTTATAAAAATGCACTGAGATATAAACTAATAACTTGTGTACTTTTCTATAATATTTTAATGTAATGATTTTTATTAGGAGGTAAAGCCAGAGGCTTCATTGTCTCCTGAAAATATAAATTTGATATTTCTGTTATTGCTTTGTAATATATTTACAATAAAAATTACATATGATACCCAAAATGCTAAGAGATAGATACACCGAACCTATGTTGGCATAATTTAGCTTTATATATAAAAGTAGACTTTTAAAATATATTTTAACACTGTAACATTTCTAAGAATTCCACATTTGATTACATTTCCTCAAAATGCAAATCATTCTGTAGTGAAAGAAAAAGTCTGCACATATAATCTCAAGTTCAGAAATGAAAACTTTTAACAACATGGAATGATGTTTTAAGAGAATTATAATGTATTCAGGTAACCAATGCTGACTCTTCAAAGTAAGGTACAAAAAAATCAATTTTTATCACTTGAAATCTATTGCAATTAGAGAGCAATGCCAAGTCACTGACACACTAATGGGTTTCGAAATATTTCAAAAAGAAAAGGAAATTGCTAAGTGTTTTAATTGAAATGCAGTTCTAGTAAGTATAACAAATTGGATTATATAATTTTTCTGTAAAGCTACCGTATAAAACTATCATAACAGTGTTGAGTTTTAATAAATTTATAGCATTGTCTAGATACATTTTACATAAAGTTATCCTACATTGAACTATTTAAAAACTTTTATTATATCTTCTACTACAGAAACAGTTGTTTTTCTGTGTTCCAAGTGTCTGAATTCTAATTTAATTTTAGAACAGTTGTGTAGCATTTCCAAAGAGGATTGGCTCTACACATGGCTTGCTAGAAAAGAATATTCTGATTGAAATATATTTTTATGAATTTAGCTGCAACTGTAACCTACATGGAAATGATTAAACTTAGAGTTAGACACTAGATTTTCTAATTCCTGGGGTGTAAAATTAACAGTTGCAAAACCATACTTTCTGACCACAAAAAAAAAAAACAAAACTGTAATAATTACACATAAAAAGTAGAACCACTTCGGGGTGTCTGGATGACTCAGTCAGTTAAGCACCCAACTCTTGGTTTTAGGCTCAGGTCATGCTCTCACGGTTTCCTGAGTTCATGCCCTGCATCCGGCTCTGTGCTGTCAGCACAGAGCCTGTTTGGAATTCTCCCTCTCCCTCTCTCTCTGTCCCTCCCCCACTTATGCTCTCTCTGTCTCTCTCAAAAATAAACAAATAACCATAAAAATTTACAAGTAGAACCACTTCAAGAATATCACTATCTTCACTTTTCCTATCTCCCTCTATTTCTTTAATCCTGCCTTCTTGTCATTTAGTTAATAACATTTTATCCTTTGAGTCTCCTGATTTCTATGATTATATTCCCTGGGCTTAAAAAGAAACATCCCCTCTCCAACAAACACACACATTTCTACACTTTATTATCATTCAACCAGGTCAAGAAAATCTATCTTCCTCCTTCCCACCCATCTTTCCTTCTTTTCTTCCTATACCTCTCCCCCTACTGTAATGCTAATATCACACTATGGTCAATAAAACGCTTTAATGCTGGAGCAGTATTTCAAGGACTAGCACAACTTACTCCTGGTGCATTTAGATTTCTTTCAACCACCAATTTAGAAACTATGGTGAATATGTAACCAGACATGAATCTAGAGTAGTAAGTTTGGCCAGTGACACAGCTGGCTGCTATTCAGAATTAAAATTACAACAGAATAAAGCTCATATCAACCCTCCCACCCCCACAAAATTTCTTTTTGCTTTCTCCCTTAAGATTCATTTCCCCATACTATACACTGGGGAAGGCAGTATGAAGACTGTCTCATTCTTTTTTCACATTCTCCACAGCATGGTAGGCCCTTCATTCCTCCCAGGCTTGTAGAGTCTGGGGTGAAGGGGTAATGGGGAGTTATTGCTTAATGAGCATAGAGTTTCAATTAAACAAGATGAAAAGAGTTCTGAGGATAGATGGTGGTAACGGTGGCAGAACATTATGAATGTATTTAATATGACTGAACTGCACCCTTAAAATGGTTACGATAATCAATTTTATGTTATGTGTATTTTACCACACACAAAAAAGAACTTAGAGACCAGTACACTAATAACGTTCCAATCCATTAAAAAGAATACATTAAATCTCCACTTGGCATCAGTGTCATCCTATCCTTTGCAGCCTTTAACTGTAGAGATTATGCTTTTCATTCTCAAGGATTAGGTCTTTGAAGGCATTCACTCCTAATAAAAACTAGTTCCATCAATAATAAATTCTAAAAACTAATAATAATAAAAATCTGACCTGAGGTGAAGATTTCATGAATCAAGTTATTCTTTTGTTTTGTTTTGAGGTGTTTTTTATTTTGTTTGTTTCGTTAGGGGTGTGTGTTTGGGTTTTTGTTTGTTCGTTTGTTTTACTGTTTATTTTTTAATAATTTTTTTAACGTTTATTTATTTTTGAGACAGAGAGAGACAACGCATGAATGGGGGAGGGGCAGAGAGAGAGGGAGACACAGAATCGGAAGCAGCCTCCAGGCTCTGAGCCATCAGCCCAGAGCCTGACGCGGGGCTCGAACTCACGGACCGCGAGATCGT
The DNA here is from genome assembly GCF_018350195.1 of Panthera tigris. Taxonomy (NCBI): domain Eukaryota; kingdom Metazoa; phylum Chordata; class Mammalia; order Carnivora; family Felidae; genus Panthera; species Panthera tigris. The sequence goes on along the minus strand of NC_056663.1, from coordinate 122,951,925 downwards.
GACCTGAGCTGAAGTCGGACGCTTAACCGACTGAGCCACCCAGGCGCCCACTGTTTATTTTTTAAAGACAGAGACAGAGACAGAGTGTGAGTGGGGAGGGGCAGAGAGGGAGACAACAGAATCCAAAGCAGGCTCCAGGCTCTGAGCTGTCAGCAGAGAGCCCGATGCAGGGCTTGAACCCACAGACCACGAGATCATGACCTGAACTGAAGTCCAACGCTTAACCAACTGAGCCACCCAGGCACCCCAAATTCAAAAAGCAGATTATACACAGAAGAAAGAATTAATGAACTGAAGAGAAGGCTAAAAAAAATACCTACATGATGCATGGGGAAACAAAAGAATGGGACAGGAAGAAGAGGTTGTAAAAGAAAACAAAAGAAGCTATGTTTAATTGGAGTTGAAAAAGAAGGACGAGGGGGGGGGAGGAATATGAAGGAGAAAAGAAAGAAGAGTGAAAAGATGCAATCTTTGAAGATGTAATGACAGAATTTTCCATAAACGGGAAGAAAAAAAAGACATCAAGGCAAACTCAAGAAGCAGTATATAAATCTATTAGGATAAATAAACAGAAAAGCACACCTAGATACAACTTAAGTATTCATGGATGGATGAATAAATACAGAAGGTAAAGGTGCAATAGAATGTTATTCATCTAGGGCCGCCTGGGTGGCTCAGTCAGTTAAGTGGCCAACTTTGGCTCAGGTCATGATCTCCCGGTCTGTGAGTTTGAGCCCCGCGTCGGGCTCTGTGCTGACAGCTCAGAGCCTGGAGCCTGTTTCAGATTCTGTGTCTCCCTCTCTCTGACCCTCCCCTGTTCATGCTCTGTCTCTCTGTCTCAAAAATAAATAAACGTTAAAAAAAATTTTAAAAAAAGAATGTTATTCATCTATAAAAAAGAGAAATTCCTACCATTTGTGACAACATTGAAGACATTATGTTAAGTGAAACAAGTCAGACAAAGACAAGTACTATATGATATCATTTACATGTGGAATCAAAAAAAAAAGAAAGAAAAAGAAAAGAATTACTAGTGCTTTTGTTTAGGAAAAACGTTCCTAAAATTTGGAATAATGAATAGAGACGGTGTCCTTTGCCCTTAAATTATTCTCTGTAAATCCAAATCTCTTTCATTAATAGAAAAATTATCTCATTCTAGTGATATTACAAATTACATTATTATATTTTATACTGGCCTGCCTCCTCATTGTCTGGAGAATTATTAGACTAACAAGGTGAGAATGGGTAGAGGGCTTAAACTTTCCCAAGCCCAGCTTCCCACTCTTGGCAGAAATCTATCCCAAAGCATTATGAGCAGTTAAATCATCGAGCTTATGCTTACATAACTCCATTAACAAGAAGCCTCCTGGTTTTTTTTTTTAATGATTCATTTTTTAATTAAAAAAAATAGACACTCAGAAGCCAAATATCAACTTCTTTTATTTCTCTAGGGCTTTGAGTTTTGATCTTCCTGTCTCTGGAACCATGTAGGCCAAACTTCTATTTACTGGAAGAGAAACTTAAGGGGATTTGAATTAAATAGTTTTTTCTGTTTCCCTGGAGCATATGGTTAAATTTGGTATATTAAATTAAATGCATGTGCAAAACACCTGTTGTTCAAGGTTCTTGTGTAATAGATTCATATCTGACTTTCACTGTAAATTATAACTTTATGATGAGACAGCATATCTGCCATGGTCACCGATATATTTTATGAGCCTAACACTGCCCTACAAAAGTACAGAGCTCAGGAGATATGTGTTGAAGGAATGAATGTATTACATCATTCCCTTTCATAGGTGTTAGTTTCTAGTTTAACTGATACTTTCTGACTCATTTCAATAAAAGTTATTTCCCTTAATTCATTTAGCCCTGACCGGGTGAAAATATAGTACTTACACCTCATACATTTGAAGAAGTTTCCTAACTCTTGAAGCAACTTCCTCCATTAAAAGGTAATTAAGTTGTTCTTATAGTACCAAAATTTTCATACATTTTAGACAAAACTTAATTTGGGTGTTTTGTTTGTTTGTTTGTTTGTTTGTTTGTTTTTTGGTGTGTGTGCTTTTTTAAGTAGAGTCTATGCATGACTTGGGGCTTGAACTCATGACCTTGAGATCAAGAGTTGCATGATCTACCAAATGAGTCAGCCAGGTGCCCTGCTAAGACTTAATTTGATTAGCTTCATTCACATTTGAAAGTCAGTATCAAAGCAATGAGTACTCTTTATGAATTATAGGATTATATAATGAACCTAGGATTATATAGTTGACCCTTGAACAACACAGGTTTGAACTGTGTGGGTTCACTTGTACATGGATTTTTACAGTATAAAACTATAAATGTATTTTCTCTTTATGACTTTCTTAATAACATTTTCTTTTCTCTAGCTTACTTTATGGTAAGAATGCAGTATATAATACATATAATATTCAAAATATGTGTTAATCAACAGTCTGTTACCAGTACAGCTTTCAGTCAACAGTAGGCTATTAGTAGTTAAGTTTGGGGGGAGTAAAATTTTTGCATGGATTTTCAACTATACAGAGGGTCAGCGTCCCTAATGCTTGCATTGTTCAAGGGTCAATTATATAAATGCATACATCTGTAAAACAGTTTTCTCTTTGAAAAATTACCATAAAATTTAATAAGCAAATATTATTTTTAACATTATTTTCATAGGTAAAATGTCAAAAAATTTTAAAAGATACAGCACTTTGAACTACTACAAATATATATGTAATTATAAATTCACATGATATGTCATAATTATTTGACAAATCAATGAGGATTTGCCACTGTGTACCTTCCTGGCTTACTAATATACTATAAACTGTTTGTAACCTTACTCTTTCTATGTTTAAGAAACTTATATTAACAGCTGCTCCTCTACCAAGGAGATATCTGCACACCCATGTTTATTGCAACATTATTAACAAGAGCCAAGATATGGAAGCCTAAGTGCCCAACAACAGATGAATGAATAAAGAAGATGTGGTATGTAGAGACATGGGATATTTTTCAGTCATGAGAAAGAAGGAAATCCTGCCATTTGCAACAACATGGATGGACCTTAAAGACATTATACTGGGGTACTTAGGTGGCTCAGTAAGTTAAGCATCCGACTCTTGACTTCTGCTCAGGTCTTGATCTTGTGGTTCATGAACTCAAGCCCTGCATAGAGCTCTGTACTGACAGTGTAGAGTCTGCTTAGGATTCTCTCTGTCTCTCTGTCTCTCTCTGCCTCTCTCTCTCTTAAAATAAACTTTTTTTAAAAAGGCATTATACTAAGTGAGATAAGTCAGAAAAAGAAAGATAAATACTGTATGATATAAATTACATGTAAAATATAAAGAAAGCTGAACTTATAAAAAAAAAAAAAGAGAAAGTAAAATTGTGGTTGCCAGAGGCTGAAGACTGGGGGATAGGAGTCTTTATGGGTACAAACTTATAATTAGTAGGTAAGTAAGTCCTGGAGACATAACACAGCATAATGATTATAGGCAACAATATTGTATTATAAACATGAAACTTGCTTAGTGACTAGATCTTAATAATTCTCATCACAAAAAAGAAATGATTATGTTACCTGATAAAGCTGGTAGTTAATGCTACAATGGCAATCATATAGCAATATATAAAAGTATCAAATCAACCTTATGTTGTATACCTTAAACTTATATAATGTTATATGTCAAATATATCTCAGGAAAAATTTTAACAGACCTGCTCATCCATTTGCAATAAATTTATATGTGATTTTGGAAACAACTGTGATATAGGGGACACTAAAATTGACTTTTATTATAATCATCTGTGGACATTTTTCTCCCTTGCTAGATACCAGGAGTTTGAATACAAGGATTGAATAATTTTCCTTTATTCATAGCACAGTGCCTGAAACATAATATGTGCTCAAAAAACATTTTTTTTATAAATAATGAATGAACAAAACAATTGAACCATCTGGGTCTTATTTCTGTTTATATTATTTTCTATCTGTGTTAATATGACCAAATTTTCTCCTTTTTTTAATTACCTGCCTTTTAGTTTTCTCCTTTATAAATAAGGACGGTGATCATAACTCATAAGGTAGTTGTGATAATCCAGTAATGAATGTGAAATGCCTGGGAAACTTAAAACTTTCATTCAAATATAATACATGTCTATTTTAATCATTAATTTATCTAACTGAGCCACCTTCCTCTTTGTGGCTTTTATCTACTCAACTCTAATGTTCTCTCCCACCTTCTTAGATGATTTCAGAACATGAATCATCTTATTACATTACCCTATTAAATATTTCTAAAATAGTTTAATATTACTATTAATAGCCTTTACAATCCTGGACTTTCTAACCTTAATCTTGATCCAACTTTAGTTGTAGGCATGAACACACCTTCAACTTAACAATGACATAGAATATCAATTTCTTATTCTTAAACCACATCACCTTTGAGACCTATAATGAAGCCTTGTCTTGCCCACCCATCAATTATTCCATATTTTTACTTAGAACTAACTTTATCTGCCTTCATTTGTCCCCTTTCTCTGCTTAGAATTTGTTATCTAGTGCTGCATTAAAAACTACCCCCTCAAAACTAGTGGCTTAAAACAACAATAATCATTTGTTTCGATCAAAACTCATGCACTTTAAGCATGACTCAGAAGAGAAGATTCATCTCAGCAATACAGGGTATGGTGTCAGCTGGGGCAGCTTGACTGGTGGGTGGAGGTTCTTGTACTTCCATTCACTTACAAAGCTGGCTAGTCCATGCTGGAAGTTGTCCCTGAGCTAGGACTGGGGGCCTCATTTCCTCTTCACGGACCTCTTTATAGGCACTTGGTTAAGGCACTGCAGGATGGCTAGTTTCAAGAGTAGGCATTCTGAGAGGACCATCCAGAAGTGCATGAAGTTATTATGATTTAGCCTTGGCAGTCACATAGCAATTCTTTTGCCATATTCAACAGAAGAAATACCAAAAGTCCACCATGGAATTGGAAATAAACTCCAATACTCAATGAGAGCAGTGTCAACACTGCACTGTGTGAGGAACATGTAGGATAGAAGATATTGTGGCAAAAATTTGGAAAGCACAATCTTCCATAGTCCATTCTCTGGCTACATTTCGTATCTCCCATATGTAAAATACAAGCCACTCTGTGAAGGACTCCCAAATTTCAACCTGTTGTGGCATTAACTTGAACCTCAGGATTTTGTCATCTAATTCTGATTCAGATGTGGATGAGACTCCTCTGTTTTAGTACTTCCGTACAACTCTTTGAATACCGTTCCTCTCAATCTAAAGGCCTTGAATTAAGAGACAACTTATCTGGCTCACAGATAACCTATAGCCTAATGGTAGAACAGACATAAGATAAAGGCTATCACTACAGCTACTCAAAGGGAGAAAAACAGGAGGGACATAGCATTCATAGGCTCAAGGCATTTCAAATCCAGTGGAGTTCATATTGCCAGTTCCTAAATTAGGGTCCAATCCTAACTCCTAGGAGTTGTTCGGTATGTTTCATTACTCCATTCTGTGGGCTTCTGGTTCTGTCTTCTAAGTTATCTTTCTTTTTATACAAGAAGTAGCCCATGTTTGCAACGAGGTGGTTTTTAGCCAACTTCCTATCTGTAGAAATTTGAGAGTCCAAAGTCTTCTTTTTATTCTATATACTGTGTCTACCCTTCTTAATTCCAAGCCAATGTAATTTTTTAAAGTGTGGCCTCTTTGTTTTATTGATTTATAATTCACTCCATTATATAATGCTATACCCACAAAATGTATAAGATAAGATCTCTTCTATATATTACCTGTCTATATAAAATACACATGTTGTCAAATATTTCTTACATTTTTACATCATTTTCTACTTTAAGGCTATAACTCTATGTCAGACTTTTATTATATTATCCTTTATATTCTAAAATACTGTATACAAGTTCCTTCCAACCCCCACTCCCACATACTTATTCTCTACTTCTCAAATGAAGCTTTTCCCAAAGTCTCCAAAAAAAAGTGAATAACTCTGAAAACTCAGTATACCAGGCATAGGATAATTTTGCCTATAATATATGCTTATTAATAAATATGATCATGTTCAAATTGTATATAAAGAGCTTACTTGAAATATATATAAACTGCCCAATGAAATAAAGTTAACTTGAGGTTGAAATGAATAAAATTAGCTCATTTTCAATAATATTTCCACCATTTTTAACAAAGATATAGAATCAACAAATCCTCAATACTGATCTGATCTATTTTTGCCCACACTCAGAATTACCTTGCATTTTAACATCCCAGAAGCATTCTGGAAGCTATAGAAAAACAACAGCAAAAATTACGTATTTATTGCAGTAGGTTAAGTACTCACCAAGAGGGATAAACTGCATTTTGATAAACCCTATAGCATTTCTAAAGCTGTAATATTACAAACCACTGAGAAAATAGAATAAATAATTAGTTTTCACACTACACCGACTTTTATATCAAAGGTATTACTTATGTTTATTGAAAAAGTGAACAAAACTACCAACATGGTATATGTTCAATTAACTTCTAAGATAAATTATAGTTTTTTTCTGAAATAATTTCCTATGGGAGTGTGATGCAGAAATCACAATGTTATTTTCATGAGAAATGATCTATACTTTCTACATAAAATAAGTCTCAGCACCTGTTACTATCAGCCTTCAAATGTGTTCTATGCTGCATATGTTGCAGAATCTTTCATTTATTTAACTATTTTATTTTAATAAACATTGTGCTTTAAACTTCAATTGTTTTTCACCTAAAATCTTAAAATAAGTTTTACTTACTATAAAGCAATGTATGTGCTTTATTAGAGGAAACAACTGAAAAGCAAAACAAAATCTTCTGTGAATCTAAGGTAGTTACTTATATATTGTTTCCTCAGTAAGTAGGCCTTCCCTGATAATATTATTTGAAACTGTGCTTAACCCACTCTGAACTCCTACTCTTCCTTCCGTCTCTTATTTTTCTTCATAGCATTTATAATGATTTGGTATTCATTCTTTTTCCTTTCTTCTTTTGTTTTTTTCCTTGCTTTCTTTCATCTATCAATTTATTGATCTATTTATTCTCTTAAATGTCTAATCCATTAAATGTCTCTTACATCTCATATTACACTCTATGAAACAATGTTTCTATTTTGTTCACTGCTTTATCATAAGGCCCTGGAACAGTGGTTAATACATAAGAGTCCCTCAGTGTATATTTGTTAACGATTAATCAAATGAATCTTATCTTGTTACCAGGTTTAAATACATACACCATTTGAAAAATTTTCATAGGACTCTATCCAGTTGATGTATGAGAATTAACTAAACCCCATTTTTGTTTCTTTAGAACATTTTAAACTTTTCATTACTAGTGTTCTTTAATGAATCTCCTCGATGCTTAAATTTTGGCATATCATTTATTATTTCCCTAGGGTAATCCCAGAAGTAGGATTTTGGAGTTAAATGGCATATATTTGAAACATTGTGCCAGCCTGCCTTTGAGAATCACTGCTATCAATTTACACTCCCATCATGTTGTGTAAGAGTCCCCAGTTTCTCACACTCAATATTTTCATTCATTTTCTTTTTTTTTTTTTTTAATGTTTGCTTATTTTTGAGAGAGACAGACAGACAGAGCGTGAGCAGGGGAGGGACAGAGAGAGAGAGGGAGACACAAAATCCAAAGCAGGCTCAAGGCTCTGAACTGTCAGCACAGAGCCCAATGCAGGACTTGAACTCACGTACCCGGGGGAATCATGACCTAAGCCGAAGTCAAGCGCTTAACCTACTGAGCCACCCAGGTGCCCTCATTCATTTTCTTTTTAAACTTGCTGTTAGGGTACCTGGGTGGCTCAGTTGGTTAAACATCCAACTTCAGCTCAGGTCATGATCTCACAGTCTGTGGTTTCAAGCCCCATGTCGGGCTCTGTGCTGACAGCTTGGAGCCTGCTTCAGATTCTGTGTCTCCCTCTCCCTCTCTGCCCCTACCCTGCTTGCACTCTGTCTCTCTTGCTTGCTCAAAAACAAATAAACATTAAAAAAAAATTTTAATAAAAACAAAAAAATAAATAAACTTGCTGAGTCTTTCCCTCTTCTAAATGTCCAAAACCAGGTCAATAAGAGTGATAAAGTAATGTTTAAGCCCTTTTTCACTTAACTAAAATTTTACTTTACCTGAGCTGGATAAATCACAAAACCATTCACAGGTCTATGAATTAAACCTTGATGCAATAAGAGTAGGTTGCTTTATAATGTGATGCACTTCATTTAATAATTTCTTCATTAAATTTTTGTAATGTGTTTTTATGGGTTACACAACATTTAATGCTCTTATACTGATTGCAAATATACTACTTCCCTCTTTAATTTAGACTAATGAAAATAAATTTTCTCTCTCTTAAATATATGCAAAAACTTGATTTATGAATATAACAAAACCACTTCCATGCTGTTAATAAGAGTTCTAAAATAGGGGCGCCTGGGTGGCTCAGTTGGTTAAGCATCCGACTTCGGCTCAGGTCATGATCTCACAGTTTGTGAGTTCGAGTCCCGCGTCGGGCTATGTGCTGACAGCTCAGAGCCTGGAGCCTGCTTCACATTCTGTGTCTCCCTCTCTCTCTGCCCCTTCCCTGCTCATGCTCTGTCTCTCTCTGTCTCAAAAATAAATAAACATTAAAAAAAAAGAGTTCTAAAATAATTTGAAATAAATACATCACTATAAAATGCTGAGTGAATGAATGAATGTCCTGTAAGTTGGTAAATAACATAAGAATATAATTCATTTATCAACCAAACTCATAACTCATATCATTTATCAACCTCAGTTCTTAACAATTTAACTACAAATGTTAACAGTATGCATATTCTTTAAGTTTTGTAAGGCAAACCACTCAATTCTTAGTAATGTCATGACTCAAGGAACAAATATGGATAAGATGCTCTATAAATTCAATTTTATAGTTTCATTTATGTGTATATGTATATACACACATAACAACACAAAATTATTTCATCTGGCTTATAAAGAATTTGACATACAACCCAAAAGGTCCTTCCTATTAATAATAAAGTAAAGAAAAAATACCAATGTTTAAATGAAAAAATAATAGGATTAAAAAACACTTATTTTTTTAAAGTGTTTATTTACATTTCAGTTAGTTAATATATAGTGTTTTGTGGTTTTTCTCTTTTTTCCCCTATGATTATTTGTTTTGTTTTTTAAATTTCACAGATGAGTGAAATCATATTGTATTGTATTTCTTCAATTGACTTATTTTGCTTAGCATAATACTCTCTAGCTCCATCCATGTCATTGAAAATGGCAAAATTTTATTCTTTTCGATGGCTGAGTAATATTCCATTATACTTATGGAATATTCCATTATACACATACATACATATATCACATCTTATTTATCCATACATCAGTTTATGGACATTTGGGCTCTTTCCATAATATGGCTAATGCAGATAATGCTGCTATTAAACATGGGGGTTCATGTATCCCTTTGAATTAGTATTTATGTATTCTTTGGGTAAATTGCTGGATCATAAGGTAGTTCTATTTTAACTTTTTGAGAAATCTCCATATTGTTTCCCAGAGTTGCTTCATCAGTTTGCCTTCTCACCAACAATGTAAGAGGGCTTCCTTTCTCCACATCGTCACCAACACCTGTTGTTTCTTGAAAAAACATTCCACTCATAACTAATTCTAAGATATGACATGAAATGATATTATCTATAGGATAAAAATTGACACAAAGCATATAACCAACAGAACTATTACCACTGTATCTTATTTTATAACAATGATTTTCCTTTTATAAATCACAAGACTTAACATATTTAGTTAGATGGTATTCCCAGGAAAAGTTGAACGGTATTAAGAATTATAAACAGATATGGGCTATTCTCATTTTAGACCAGAAAACCATATTACTATGTATATATTAAAAAGAATCAAGAATTCTCTGTCATATTCATCAAAAAAAACCTAGCCTAACTGAAAAATCAATAAAAATGAGGAATCTATTTAGAGAGTTGATAATATGATGCCTGAATATCTTTTCCTTGATTAAATCAGTGTAAGAGAATAGGACATATGGAAGTTAATTTTCAATTACCAAAACAAAGCATGGATATTAATTGAATTGGCCCCAGTCACCTATTGAATCTATGTTAAAAACATGTTTTGGATGGTACACCTTAAATAGTAGATTAAATTTAAAATAATGAACAATTCTAATTACTACAATATTTGCACATTTTAGAGGAAATCAAATTTTATACATCATGATATCAGGTAATAGCTTCAGAAATCCATTTTTTCTAATGTGTTTATTATAGAGGCATGTGGGATTTCTGCTGTAATTTCTTTGAATTATAGGCTACTTCTAAGATGCAGGATGGCAATCTTGATGGATTATTAGTTTAACCAGTGTGATAAACTCGTTTCACTTAGCAAGCTGGCTACTCTACAGTTGTGTAGTGACTTTGACAGTCATTATGTCTTTGAATTCAAATAATAACTGTCTTTATAATGAAGATACTCCCCTCTCCCAAATTGTTTCAGAAGCTAGTGCTGGCTTGACAACAAGAAGAAATGTATTTCATATTATAATAAGGTTTTATACTTCTAAGGAGCTTCAGAGCTTCTGGAGATGACTTTGAAATTGTCTTATTAATCTTTAATATTCTCATGAGAGCCAAGTAGACAGCAAGTATTATCTGAATTTTGTGAAATAAAACTAATAAAACAATTAGTGAATTTACTTGCCCTAGGCTAAATACTGAAACAATGAAAAATCACAGTGCCAATCCTGACACTTAACTGAAACCTATACATTCCATCTACAATAATTTTTATGGAGAGAACAGTAAAGGCTGAGAGAAAAAATAATCTTCAGAAAATATGAAGTTCAACATAATTTACTTCAAGAAACCCTGAAATGGATATTTTTAAAAAATTTTTTTAATGTTGATTTTTGAGAGAGAGACAGTGTGAGCAGGGGAGGGGCAGAGAAAGAAGGACACACAGAATCTGAAGCAGGCTCCAGGCTCTGGGCTGTCAGCACAGAGCCCAACATGGGGCTCAAACCCACAAACTGTGAGATCATGACCTGAGCTGAAGTTGGACACTCAACCAACTGAGCCACCAAGGTGCCCCTGGATATTTATTTATTATTTGATTGTGCTTGGTGATGGTGACCGTGATAGTACCAGAATTTCAAAGAACTAATTCCCCTGTTCCACTTCTGGGTGACCACATAATGAGTGTGGTCAGGGACACTAACAGTGTTTGAATTCTACTTCATAACAAAGCTGAAACCTGACAAAATCAACAATGGTACAGCAAACTCCAGAGGAAAAAAAAAAAATACACAAAGTTAAAATTTGACTTACAATGGACCTTTACGTTGGCAAAATACTTGATTCTTGAAAGAACAGTGACAAACAAAGCAAGCCTCTATGGATTGTAGGCTCTCTAAGTATTCTCATTGGCTGACAGGTTGTAGTCTCCTAATTTGGTTCTTCATCAAAAACCCTTGAAAGAGTTTCTCCATTCTGTTTCATTTTTTTTCTCTTCATATTCTCATAAGTAGTCACTACAACAGTTTGGTTGTTTAGTGGTAATACATTTCTAAATTACTGCTGGAAATGATTGTTCCTATTTTCTATCTAGTTTTCCTGTGTGAAATAACACACTTACCTGATTTATCCTCATTACCAGGAAAAGTTATTGCATTCATTTTTAGTCTAAGAAAACTATTATTAGTAGCTGAACTAATCCTAATTTTTAAAATCAAAATTACTTTGGGAATTTTAACCTTCCCAAATAAATGTTTATCTTTTTATATGGATGTTTTCTTGATACTTGAGAAAAATTAAAATAATTCCATGACACTAACATGATGTGTGTCTTATACATAGTTAAACTCCTTTCTCCTCTAACAAACCTACCATACTAAGAATTTTGGATTATTCCCTAGTAGAAAATGACTTTATTAGTTTTAAGTTCAAATGAGTAACATTGTCTTTGGTAAAATTAAGGGACACAAAACTCAAAAAAATCTTATGGCTAAAAAAAATCTAAAATCTTTCACTGAATAAAGCAGATTTTTTTTCATCTATACATTTAAAAGAGGGGTATGGTAAATATAAAGGTATGTTTATAATATTCTATTTTAGTATGGAAACCTTAATTTTTTTTCCTCATAGCTTTAAAAACACAGTCTGTACTTACCTGGCCCATCAGTCATTTTCTCCAGGCACCGAGGAGCTGTGCTAAGAAAGGAGGTATGTTTCAGCTTAGCCGCAAAACTACGAGGTGGCATGTATTTATGTTGAACTTGGGACATCTCATATGATTTTTGAACATCATAGCTGCCAGGTGCTGGAATGTCCTAGAAATATTTCAATGGATGAGCATAAACATATCTTATATGGAATATATCTAAGACTAGGTAGCATAGATGTTCACACTAAACAATGGCATAAGTAGAAAAATATGAAAATTTTCTAATCACTTTTTAAAAAAAGAAATTTAAAAGAGTATCCCTAAATTTATGCTCTCCTAATAAAAGTGTAAATTTGTTTGTCAAAATTTAGGGTTAAATAAATAGAATTAGGAAACTTAGATCCATATTCTTTAAAAAAAATAGCTTTTATAATATAGATCAAACTTTCATTTTCAAATTTCACATTGAAAATCAAATTACATACAGGAATGAGAACAATAATTTTTTGTTTTCATAAGCAGCAGAACTATCTCTGCTATATCTGTTCTACATGACCATACTTCACTTCTATGAATGAAACTGCTTATTTCATGTTTAAGATTCCAATTAAGTTAAAAGCCTTCCCCTTTCATCATTTATGGCTGTTTATATGCTCTACAGTTATATTAACATTTTTAATCAACATAAACCACATGGAAATTAATAACTACAATAATAATTCTAAACTCAATTAAATATAAAATATCATTGCACAATTAATGCCTGTAAACTATTAGCTAATTATTTCAATAAAAAAATTTAACTCTTTTTCCTCAAATTATTTTAAAATAGAAAATGTTATATGTAACATATCTGTTCATCTCTATGATGTAGAAAGATGGAACTTTTCAAGTTTTAATGATTTTCTGGTACACAGGTGACTCTTGTGGCTAATGGTGTGCACTCTAGCACTAGACTTCTTGGGTTTCAAATATCTGTGCCTTACTTCTTTAGAGACCCTAAGCAAGCCACTTAACCTCTGTGATTCTCAGTTTCCTCATTTGTCAGTGGGAAAGATAATAATATTTACATCATAAATCATAGGGTTGTTGTGAGGATTAAATGAATTAAAACAGGTAAAATACTTAGATTGGTACCTAATTCTATAAAAGCTTTAGCTAATCTTAACTATTCTACAAAAGCCAATTGCAATGCAAACAAGACAGAACTACCAGAGTTTGGACTAATAGGGGAGTATTATAATGTTTCAAATAAGTCAAACAAATCTGGATATTGAAAAATCAGACTTTTAAAGTCCATGTTTTATAAAACATACTTTCTCTGGTTTCTCATACCCTTGTCATCACCTCCAAGCACATGCCAACAACATTATTTTCTACTTCCAAAGAATCACGAAATATGGTAAGGGCACTCAACATGACTAGGGGAGAGATGCTTACACGAAACCTCACATTTCTGGTTTAAGTCCTGTGTCAAACACCAAATGCCACATCGGAAAGTCAACTGAGAAAAGTCAACAGTTGTTTTCTTCTGGCCTATATCAACAGAATATTTAATAAGAGTGGGCTGAAGAGAAGCAATAATAGCAGTAGCTCCAAAGATGACTTCTGGATCTTTTGGGGCTGCTTCAGTAGTATGTGGAAGGAAAGTGGGAGAGAGTGCCAAAGCACAAAGAAATCGTGAATACACACAACATACTCAAGGGTATTTAGGAAAGCTTTGCAAAGATCTTGACTGTCCCTACTATACACTTTATTTTTCTTATCTGACATTATTATGGTTACTGCTTCCTGAACACCGTGCCTGGTGTCACCACCTATTCCTTTTTCCAGTGCCCAGCCTCTATATGATTGATGGCTATGGCTCCTGCCACATAGGAATCTTTTTTTTTTTTTTTTTAATGTCTTGAAGCAACAATAAGAAACTGCATCCGTGATCAGTTTTCTTCAGAAATACTGTGTTCCCACCCAGGAAAATTCATCACACTAGTTATCCTAAATTTCAATAGATTCACTGGCTCTTTTATTAAGTGAAAATATATTACCCTTGCTCACGATCACCTGTTCTTACAGCATATTTACGCTTCTCTGAAAACATACTACCTTCTTTTATCCTTTATCAGTGCTTCTAAGTTCTTCTTACTCATCTTCAATTCTCATTTTGTCTGACCAAGAGACTGATTTTTCAAGTCAATTTCCTAGGCAAATGATTGGTAAGATAAATCTGAAACAATGTCTAATAGCAATAATTTAAACAATACGTATATATGGTACCCTAAACACCATTTCAGGAAAAAACAGTATGTGTAGCTAAGATCATCAAATCTCTCTGGGTGATCCTTTATACATCACAGAAAATAGGAAAGGCACACGGTGAGTGGATATGAAAAACATTTCTCATGGCTTTTTTTTTTACCCCAGTTATTTGTATCCTGTTGCTGTATTTGGAAAATTCAAAATACTTCCCAGCAGAATCTGAGTCCTGGTCCAAAAACTAAAAATGCCTGATTCGCATATTCCTGGTCTAATTTTTTAGCTAGGACATGAATCTAGGTCCTAGGCTTAAATGACAAACTTTGAACTGGCAGCCAATTATTCAAAGAAACAGCACTAAAAATTCCATTCTAGTGAGGGGCTGGCAATGCTAGAAGCTATGTCCAGCTCACAGAGGCAACAAGAGTAAGTACAGACTGAGGGAAAATGCCACAAAATGTCTGATGAAATAAAAGCTATACCTCAGTGCAAATTAGAGGTAAATCTAAGGTATCCTGACTTTATCTAGAAAACTCAGTCCCTATCTAAAAATGACATAATCACAGAATTAAAATAATTGATGTATGTAAAAATCTTAGAATGGTATCTGATACATAACAAGCACTAGAACTTCCTTCTATTGCCATCATCGTTGTCATTAGCATTATTATTCCTATTAGGTGTGACACTGCATGTAACCTCAAAGATACCTTCCTTGCCTGGAGAGATGTCAACTGGATATTTAAAGGGAAAGCTGCTAGTATGTTAAGAACCAAACAAACAACAATAACAAAACTGAAAAGTAGTCAAGTTGTTGAGAATCACAAGAAGACAATGTCCCAGACAGTTAAAAAAAAAAAATCACTAGTTTCAACCAGCTTCAAGGGAAAGCAGGTCGCCGCATTTATGTTTTGGAAAAACTATTTCACATACTTTGTGACCTTATTCAATTCTGTCAAGCAAGTTGAAGCCCCTGTAAAATTCTCCATGCCCAAATACAAGCTTCTTCTTCAAGGTATTTGACAAATTTTGAACTTGGAAGAGTAGAAAGCTGAAGAGTAAAGCTGAAACTTGAGAGTAGAGGGTAGAACATGCAGGAAGAAATAAGAGACCCTCAGGGTTTCAACCGGAAACTCAAAAGGGTGACAAGGGCAGAGCCACAAAGACAGAGTGGAATCTTAGTCTTGTGGCACTTCTCTGGTAAACCGTCACTAGAAGGACGAACCCCAGCAGTCTACAACAGACCTGACAGCAAGAGCCATATGACAGAAATCCGTGCACTAGACTTAACACTGTGGGTAACTGAACCACAACTACTCTTTTCAAGTTATACAGTAAATGCTCTTTCATATCTATTTTCATTTCTTTTCTGTTTCTAGGGACAAACATATCAATACAATGGTAGGTAGCATAATATAAGAATTATCACTATGCTTTGGCTGAAATAAGCTTTCATTACACCTTTTGGGTAAATTGTTCTGGCTGTTATTTCCTACCTACCTGAGTGTATTCCAGTCTAAAAATGTATTTTAAAATCCCAAATATATAATTATTAAAAAAATCACTAGAATGTATTTTCTAATGAAGCTTGTCCTATCAGTTAAGCGACTTAAGCAGACTTCAATGAAACTTTCAAACAAAGCTTTGAATCACAATCTTTAATCAAATGTATATATATGTATATATATGTATGTATATACATATATATATGTATATATACATATATATACATATATATATACATATATATGTATATATATATATATATATATGGGTCATAAATGTAGTGAAGTTTGCTTCAATATGCAGAAAACTTTTTGATTAAAGCAATTTACCAATATGCTTATTCAAGTTGCTTCATTTGGGCTTTGTAGAGAATAAAGGCATTTCAGATAATAATCAAATTATCTTTGTTTTGCGTGTTGCAAATTATAATTACAATCACATTACCCTTGCCATTTTTCAGCTTTCCTAACATTTGTCATCCTGAACACATGCCTCTTTAAATATCTGACTTAGGAAAGAATAAGTGTTATTTTAGAACAAAAAAATAATAATATATAATATTCATATAGATAGGAAATTATACTGTTTTGTGATAGGCAAAAATAGAAAATATTGATTTTATTTGCCATAATCTCCTAGCACACCAGAAAAGACTTTTTACCCTAATGCTGGTTTATGAAAGGAACTAAAATTGTAAGCTACACCATGGTACTTCAGGCTCAGTAAAGTATAACAAAAAGTGCTGATGGACAAAATCATGTAGACAATAAAACCACTGATTTCACCTACTTTCTCTAATGTAACATTATACAATTCATACTTGAATCACAATTTTGCAGTTGTTTGCTGACATTTCCACTTCATTAGCCTCAGATAGCCTTAAAGTAAAACTCATTATCTTCCCTTTCCCAACTACCCAACCTTCTATCCTTTCTTACCTACCTATAATAACTCCTTATTTAACCAGGTCTGCAAACAGAAAGCTGGCATTTACTTTTCTTCACCTTCCTCTCCCATATCTAAAAATCATCAGTTATAACCATTGTTAACATCTCTCCCTTTATCCTTTTATTGTCTTTACTACCAAAACAATCTTGCTAAGGGCTCTAAAATATACCTGACAACTGTACTGTCTCTTTAAACGTTAGGTCTTCTGTCTCAAACCATCTGCATCACAGTTGCAAATAAGTTATTGTACTAAAACATGACAGAATTCTGCGGGAAACATGCACTGGTTCCTGAGTGCAATGTGAAATTTTTCGGAAAATTATCTTTGGCAGTAAAAGTCTTC
Organism: Panthera tigris; assembly: GCF_018350195.1. Classification (NCBI taxonomy): domain Eukaryota; kingdom Metazoa; phylum Chordata; class Mammalia; order Carnivora; family Felidae; genus Panthera; species Panthera tigris. The sequence continues at coordinate 122,934,609 of NC_056663.1, read as the reverse complement.
TTAAATTTGAAGGCAAATTTACAATTGTAAAACCCAGTTCAAGTAGGTCCTCTTCCATTCTTGATCACCCTAGCTAGAAGTGACAGCCTTCACTTTTCAATTCTTCTGTTCCTTATCATATAAATATACTTATCTATATAAACACATAAATATAAGTATACTGTATACTTATTTGTAAACATATAAACATACAAAGAGTTCATTAAACAAATATATTTATTTGAATATATATTTCTTTTTTCATCAGTGTAAAAGCAGGAAGAAGGTATATAGCTATCTGATGCTTCCTCAAATAAGATTCTATTTACCTTATACATTTGCAGATTAATTTTCCTTTTACTCTCTCAAAGAAAGCTGACATTAAAAATCCAGGAGCATAGGGGCACCACAATAGCATTGGACATTTAGGCCCTTTCATGCTTCCTCCTGTACCATTCTTTTTTTTTTAGTGTTTATTTATTTTTTAGGGAGTGCAAGCATGGGAGGGGCAGAAAGAGGGGGACAAAGGATCTGACATGGGACCCGCGCTGACAGCAGCAAGCCTGACATGAGGCTCAAACTCATGAACCATGAGATCATGACCTGAGCAGAAGTCAGTCATTCAACCAACTGAGGCACCGAGGCATTCCTCTCCTGTATTATTCTTAGACTAGCTCATCCTTATGTTCTCAAGATACTGACCATAGCCCAAACCATAACATTCTCATTTCAGAAATGAAAGTAAAGGACAAAAGGCAAAAATATGTTTAATAACACAACAGCTTTCTCTGAAGAACTTTCCCAGTCCCATAACTTTTGCTTTCTTTGCATTAGTTAAAAGTATGTCAAATAACTACCCTATAACTATAATAGAACTTGAAAAAAGGAATTGTTTTAGCTGGGCACATTGCTCTTCAAATAAAATTGGATTCTGTTGGTAAGGAAGAAAAAGATAAATATATCTTTATATCTATATGTGGTTGGCAACTAGTAACCTCAGTCATAATATTCTCTGCCTTTGAGGGCACTAGAATTATAAACTATAACTCACTTCTAGAGTACTATCCAGGATATTAGACTATCTCACTCAAGAGCTATTTTGACTAGAGGTTTGTGGGCTTTGTCCTCTAATTCTTGCTCATCCTGTGGGTCTCAACCTTTCCTGAATCCATTAGCTGTCAGGTCTCCAGTGATACACGTTTAGGACACACCGCTCTTAACTTTGTCGCAGTTGTTACATTTTCCATTAAATAAATTTTCAATCACTTGTTTAATATCATTCATCTGCATAGGTATATGTAAACTTTGAAAGGTTCAGAAAGTATTTTGTTGATCATTGTATCTTCAGTGATGGCAAGTGCCTTGCAGTCACTAAGTGATCAATGAATATTTTTTAATCAATGAGAAACTATACGAGCTAATGAAAGTGAATGAAAATGTTAGCATCTACCTTGAAGTCATTCATCCATGTGTGGCCTTATCACTGAGCACCCCCCCTAACAGCAGGGTTGCCATAATGCCTTGAAAGTATTTTCACCCCTAGAGTGCCTAAATTTGTCTCACATATAAACAGTTTATATTAAATGTGTGCTAGGTAAAGATTGTTCAAGTACTGTTTTCCCTAAAGATGTTAGGGATGTTCCTGTTTCTAAAAAAAAAAAAAAAAAAAAGTATAACTTACAATCTCAGCAATGATGTAGAAATATGCATACATCTATTCATACTGACCAAGGACTGACTTCCACAAAATCGTTAGGTAGTTAATTAATATTTTATGTGAGATGCATTTCCTTCTCTTTTCTATCAAAAAAGTAGACTTTTACTTTTGAGGCTTGAGCTTTTCATGACCACCTTTGACATTGGTTTTATAGAAAAAAAAATGTGTATCTCAGCAGATTAAAGTAAAACACATGACCAGAAATGGCCTATATAACCTTTCTTTTCCTGTAAATGCTAATGTTACTGAGGCAGGAAAAAAAAAGCATAGATTATTGCCAGTCCTAATAGTCTAACTGACATGATAACATTTCTTCAGAGTTTCATCAACTCAATACAAATCCGGAAGTTAATTCTTTTGTAAGTTGAAAGTGCAAAGAGTTAATGTAAGTGATTTTTTAAAAGACCATAACTGTTCCTAGAACCAGTTGGACAGATTTAGATAAGGCACTAAAAATTATCTTGATAAACTTGGAAAACTTAACAGAGTTAAATTTTGAATGTGATTCGAGAGGGATGAAATCAAATGACCCTCTATTGTCATCTATTATGTTCAATATGGCAAGAATTACCTCTTATATAAAAAGAAGGATCATTTTGAAGTAGTGCTATTGAAATACCATGGAACCTAGAGTCAGAATTGCTGGGTTATATTCATAGACTTGTTATTAGCATCATTCATGCAGGCCTTCAAGAACCTCACTCATCCAAGCCCCTCTCACCCTGATGATGCTGAAGGTCATGTTCAGAAACATTTTGTGGGTCACTGTGCAGGGGATGTGTTTTCTCCCTTCTCTTCTTCCTATGACATTGGTAGTGAGATGAGTCGTAGAACTATTTATATTTGGAAGTTGCCTCTCCCACAGTAAGCTATGAGTGGGCAGGATAATCCGGACTTCCTTTCTGTGAGGTATAAATATCTTAGCATTCCATTACCTGCATCAAAAATTAATTATGGCTGGGATGCCTGGGTGGCTCAGTAGGTTAAGTGTCCTACTCTTGGTATTGGCTCAGGTCATGATATCACAGTTTATGAGTTCAAGCCCCATGTCAGGCTCTGCAGTGCCAGTGTGGGGGTGCTTGGGATTCTTTCTCTCTCCCTCTCTGTGCCTCTCTCTCTCTCTCTCTCTCTCTCTCTCTCTCTCAAAACAAATAAATAAACTTAAGAAAGTGAAATAAAAATAATTATGGTTATATCTAGACAGAGAAGAGTAAAGGTGATGACAGAGAGGAATAAAGTATGAAAAAGGAGAGAAAACAAGGTAATTAAGACAAAGGAGATAGGGAACAGGAACCGAAGGCTGCCTACACACAGAGGTAAAGATCCCTGGTAATGTTAACCATACACTCAAATAATGTCTTCCATGTTATGACACATAGTTTATAGATCTCAATAGCAAAAGGCAAACTGTACATTTGAAATGAAGGAAACCAAATTATTCTCCCTGAATGTTCCTCTTAATATCTTTTCTAATGAATGAAATATATTTTAAATATCCCATTTCCTTCCAGATTTATAGTGCTTCACATAGCACTAAAGAATTGTTCAAGTCAGTTTATACTTGGTGTCAAATTTAATAGCACATTTTTTAGTGACACTAAATGTTTCTTGACTGAATAGATAAAGAAACAAAACAGGCAGAATAAAACATTAGATGAAAAAGCTTCAAGGGTTCTATCACTGTGTCTAAGTGTCATACATATAAAGGTTATAGCCATCTAAAAACATCTAAAATATCTTTTAACTTCATAAAGAATCAAGAAAACGATCATCTAGAATAATGCAAATATCCTACTTCTTCCTTTCCCTTTTTTTGAAAAGTTTGGTATATTGTTTCCCCTGTACTGTAAACAAAATGCTGCTTAAGTGATCCTGTTTTTAAATGCTACACTATTTTAGTTTTGGTCTAACAAAAATTTACTGACTCTTTACTAAGCACTGATGCTAGTAACCATCCATAGTGAAGACTGTGGACTCTGAAGCTATGTTGTCTGGGTTCAAGGTCTGGCTCAGTATTTCTGCTAATCACATGACCATGGGTAAATCTTATGTCTCAATTTCCTCATCTATAAAATGGGAATAATAATAGTTCCTACCTTGGAGGCGTGTTGTAAGGATTAAATGAGTTAATATATGTGCAACACAGAGTGCTAGGTGACACTATGAGAACCGTGTAAATTTTAGTTATTAATATGCCTCCTAAATACTGATATTTGGGTGATACTTGATTTTTCCCCAAATAACTACTACAAGTACTATTTGAAAGTAATATATTCTTCAATGTCAGAAATAAATTAATTTAAAACATGAGGGTTTTTTTTGAACATGCAGTTTAAAAAAATATCAGTATATCTGTTTCAAATGACAAAAAGCACAAAGACTGACATAAAATTGTAACTTGGTTATGGGCCAAATATAATTTAACAAATATCTTCATTAGACATTAAAAAAAACCCAAAACTTAGAATAGAGTCCTCTATCATTTACTAACATTATTAAATAAATGTCATGCTCTAAAAAAACAAACCCAAAAAAACTCTTTTCTCCATACATTTCAGGAAGATGAATCAACTCTTTTTAAAAAGTAGTATTTATTGAACAATTTCAAATGACTTTGTTAGAGTTATTGGAAATCTACACTTCAATATATAAATAAAATGTAAATTTTCTAGTCCCAGGTTCTGGTTTTGTAGAATATAGATACTTTCATCACCTTAAAGATACAACTATCATAAGAAAAGTGAATTTCTTTATAAAGATATTCCATATTAATGCCCATATAATAAAAGGCAAAGTCAATTTCACATGCACAGAAGCATGTGGGAAAAAAAGACAAGTGCAAGAGAAAGAAAAAAGAAAGTTCATGGTTTCAGCTTAGAAAAGCATCTAATTCACATCTCTCATGGATTCACTCCAAATTTGCCAGAGAACTCATAGGAAAAATTAAAAAGAAACATGCACATGCGCACACACACACACACACACACACACACACACACACAGCAAAATTAAATGAACAAAAAAAAGCTAACAAACCAGAAATAAAAAGGGATATCTAACTTAAATCATATAGTCCTGATTGGCAAGCAAAAATTGGTATAAAACATTTATTTTGTTTGTTTAGCTGAAATATAATATCAATTAGCATAAAAAGAGATACTGCATCCTGTCTCCACTGTCTATTGCTGGCTTAGAGATCTAGGATCTATATATCACATAGATTACTGGCCCAGTATAGATCACCTTTGATGTAACTACATATTGTTCTATTTTTCCTTCCCATTACTACACCACATTCTCACTGTAAATATTTAAAGTACAAAGTAAAAAAGAAAATCCCTCTTTTACCAACCTGCACAGTTGGACTCACTGAGTAAAATATTATTGTACAATATCGTACTGTACAATATTATTCTACTCTATTACTTTAACCAGTCTTCACTAGTGAACATTTAACTCATTTCCACTTTTGCATTGTTATAAACAATTACATAATAAATTAAAACATATACACATACGTCTATGTACTTCTGGGCAAATGCCAAGATAAATTCCTGGAAAACGAAATTGTTAAGGCAAAGAATATGTGCAATTTAAGTTTTGGTTGAAATTATCAAGTAGTCTCAGAAAAGTTTTAGCAATGTAAACTCCCCCAATAGTACAGGGGCCTTTAAACAACATGAATTTGAATTACATGGGTCCACTTACATGCAGATTTTTTTAAATAAATATATTGGAAATTTTTGGAGATTTGCAACAATTTGAAAAAATACACATATGTACCGTGTGGCCTAGAAGTATGGAAAAATTTAGGAAAAAGTTAGGTATACCATGAGTGAATAAAACATATGTAGCCAGTATCTTATTCACTACAATAAAATATTTACAAAGTTAATATGTATCAAAATGTACACACACACACACACACACACACTTACAGATAGCACATGGCACCATTTGCAGATGAGAGAAATGTAAACACACATAAAAATGTAGTACTGAATCGTAACTGTATAAAATTCACTGTAGCATGTACAGTACTACTGTGATAATTTCGTAGCCATCTCCTGTTACTGCTGCAGTGAGCTCAAGTGTTGCGAATATCTGCTTAAAACACTGTGTGACACTAATTCCTCCACATGAACAGTTTCTCTCTCCACTAAATTGCCTACCACAGCAAAAAGTGATCTCTTGTGGTGCTCACATATTTTTCAACATGTTGAATACAATACTGTTAGCCCTGAATAACACCATAGGACCCATACAAAGTGCCACTAGTGATGCTGGCAGTGCTCCTAAGAAACAGAAAAAAAGTCATGTCAGTATAAGAAAAAGTTGAATTGCTTAAAATGTACTATAGATTGAGGTCTACAGCCCGCCATTCCAAAATAAATGAATCCAGCATTAAGGGCCAATGTAAAAAAAGAAAAGACAATTTGGGAAGCCATCACTGTAGCTACACCAGCAGGCACAAAAAGCCTGCACTTTTTGTGAAATACTTTTTTATCTCGTATTAAAAATGCAGCTTTTTGTGTGGGTGCAGGATTGCTATAAGAAAGTCATACCTATAGACTCTAATATGATTGAAGGAAATCTGAAGTCATTATAGGACAACCTAAACCAAAAAGAAGGTAAAGCAACTAACGCTGGAGAATGTAATGCCAGCAAAGGATGATTTGAGTATTTTCAAAAGAGGTGTGGCTTTAAAAAATGTCAAGATAACAGGAAAAGCAGCTTCTGCCCAACCAAGAGGCAGCAGACAAGTTCCCAGACACCACCAAGAAAATCACTGAAAAGAAAGGATATCTGTCTGAATAGGTTTTTAATGCAGATGGAAGTGCCCCATTCTGAAAACAAAAATGCCAAAGGACATGATTGGTAAGAAAGAGAAGCAAGCACCAGGACTTAAGGCAGGAAGAGACAGGCTAATTCTACTGGGTTTGTACAAATGCAGTCACTTTTATGATCAGGACTGCCCTTACCTCTAAAGCTGCTAATTACCTATAAAGCTGCTAACCCCCAAGCCTTGAAGGGAAACGAGAAAACATCAGCGACCGGTCTTGTGGTTATACAAGAAGGCTTGGACAAAAACCCTTTTTCTGGATTGGTTTTATCTGTGTTTTTTCCCTGAAGTCACGAAGTACCTTGACAGTAAGGGGACTGCCTTTTTTTTTCTTTCTTTCAAAGTGTTTAGGAATTCTTTAATTATAAAAAGAAAGGCAATGGGATTATCTATCAGGTTCTAAAGGTACCCATGCATTAAATCACTCAAATTCTATCTTAAAAACCAAAAACTTAAATTACAGTACTATTAAGCTTCCTTATAGTAAGAAATAAGACCAAGCTATACTAGGGTACAAAATCCTGAAATTCTTGGCATGAAAATGATTTAGTAGACATCTGATTTATTCAAACATTAGGCCTACTGAAGACAGAATTAACAGAGCTCATGGAGTAGGGAGAAAAAAAATCCATACAGCATCTGCTTCACTGCAAATTTCCTGGGGAAAAATTTTATGCATTCTGTACTACAGTCTTACCAGAAAGCATCCACATGTGCTTGATACAGGTTAACTTAAGCAGGAGACTAGAAACTTTCTGTACATTCAACTGGGCAAGTAGCAGTAATGATGCAACTTTCAGAAACATTTTTAGGCATAAGAAATAGCACTGCCTACAGTGAGAGTCTTTGATAATCAAAGAAAAGAATATCACTAAATATAATCTTACAAATAAGAAGGAAAATATATGCATTTTTACGAAAGCATTGCTTTACATACCAGGAAAAATGTCACAATGAGATCTTCTATGAAATTAAAACATTAATTGTTATACTCAACTTTAATCAATTCTGAAGTTATTTTGTGGTATTATAAATCAGAGAAAAAAACAATTTAATCTAAATGCAATTTAGGTAAGAAATGAAGGACTAATATGGAAAAGGAGCAGCACTTCTCTGGCTAACTCATTAAAAAAATGCCAAATAAAGATTTTGAGTCAAATTTTATTAAACACAATAAAAACAGATCACCACTACAATTCAAGAGGATAATCTAAATATGCACTTGACAATAAAGCACATTTGAGTATGGAGTGAAAAAAAAAAGTTTTCCAAAAAACCATCAAATGTATCATCTCCAAATACCCAAATAATAAATCACTTCTGCAGGCCTTTTGTTGGGTGGAATCATAATGAACTGAAGATTTATTGCTATGAAAAAAAAATCTGTAGTACAGTAACATGAATCTTGGGTATTAAGCATAATTAGCTGAATCAAGTTAAGAAGTTCAAAATCTAATAAGAAACTTGTGTGTGTGTGTGTGTGTGTGTGTGTGTGTGTGTGTGTGTGTGTGTGTGAAAATCTATAAGCCAGTTGACCCAAGAGCAACCGAGATATCTAACCTGTTCAGTGAGAGCAAATATTATTTTAAATCTTGTTCTTTGAAGGCAATTGAAAATTACAGTTCCAACAGCCCATAAACCAAATTAAAAAAACTGTAGAAAGCAATTAAAACCACATTCAAAAAGCCATTTTTTTTCAGCTCAATATCAGTACCTCAAAGGGAAAAGAAAAGCATCCTTCTTTTGATACTGGACAATGCCCCCATCCACCCCATGAGTTCAACAACAAAGGCATAAAAATGGTCTACCTTCAAACACATCTCTAATTCAGCCTCTAGATCAGGGGGTCAAAAACACCTTTAAGGCTCCTTACACATGGTACTCTATGGAAAGCACTGTCAATCCTATGGGAAAAAACCCCAACAGAGAGAACATCATTAAAGTCTGGAAGGATTACACCACTGAAGATGCCATCATTGCTATAGAAACAGCCATGAAAGCCAGCAAGTCTGAAACAATAAATTCCTGCTGGAGAAAACTGTGTCCAGATAGTTTTTTTTCTTTTTTAAGTTTTTACTTAAATTCTAGTTAATATACAGTGTAATATTAGTTTCAAGTGTACAATTTAGTAATTCAACACTTACATACAACACCCGGCGCTCATCATAAGTGCCTGCTTTAATCCCCATCACCTAATTACCCCATCCCCCTACCCACCTTCCCTCAGTTTGTTCTCTATAGTTAAGAGTCTATGTCTTGGTTTGCCTCTCTTTTTTCCCCCTATATTTGTTTGTTTCTTAAATTCTACATAGGAATGAAATCATATGGTATTTTTCTTTCTCTAACGGACTTATTTCACTTAGCATAATACTCTCTAGCTACATCCACATCATTGAAAATGGCAAGATTTCATTCTTTTTGATGGCTGAGTAATATATTCCATTATATCTATCTACCTATTGATCAATAAAGATGTGATCTATCTATTGATCAATGATTAATATATTGTTAAGATTAATAGATAAGATAGATCACATCTTCTTTATCCATTCCTCAGTTGATGGACATTTGGGCTATTTCCATAATTTGGCTACTGTAGATAATGCTGCTATAAACATGAGGGTCCATGCATCCCTTCGAGTTAGTGTTTTTGTATTCTTTGGGTAAATATCTAGTAGTGCAATTGCTGGATAGTTTTCTTTTTAACTTTTTGAGGAACTTCCACACTGTTTTCTATAGGGACTGCTCCAGTTTGCATTCCCACCAAAAATGCAAGAGGGCTACCCCTTCTCCACATCTGTGCCAACATCTGTTGTTTCTTGTGTTGTTAATGTTAGCCACTCTGACAGGTGTGCAGCAATATTGTAGTTTTGATTTGTATTTCCCTGATGGTCAGTGCTGTTGAGCATCTTTTCATGCATCTGTTGGCCATCTGTGCTCTTTGTAAAAGTGTCTATTCATGTGTCTAAATGTTTTGCATTACTTCATATGACTTACAACAAATGTAATTTTTAAAAAAATCATGCAAAAGACTGGAGATACAGCAGAAGAGGTGGGAGGAGACAGTTTCAAGATAAGTATTTTGGAAACATTCAAGATCTAATAGACACCACACCAAAAGAATGAACAGATGACAGCTTTATGGAGAGGAGTACTTCTGAACCAGTACCAGATGATGAGGAAGAAGATACAGAAGAAGCAGTGCCAGAAAATAAACTGACATTAGTCAATGTGGCAGAAGGGTTCTAATTACTTAACACTGCTTTTGACTTCCCTCATGACATGGACCCAGCACTGAAACTAAAACAAATGGTGGAAGAAGGACTGATTGGTATCATACAGCAACATTGTTAGAAAAATGAAAACAGCAGAAAAGTCAGACAGAAATTATGTGTATATTCTGTAAAGTTGCACCAAGCATGCCTGCCTCTTTTGCCTCTCCTTCCAACTCCCCCACCTCTTCTACCTCTGCCACCCCTGCGACATCAAGACCAACCTCTATTCTTCCTCCTCCTCCTCAGCCTACTCAACGTGAAAATGATGAGGATGAAGGCCTTTATGATGATCCACTTCCACTTAACAAATAGTAAATAATCATCATAGCCAATCGATATAGCCAATAAACTTAGCGTTGTGTGTCTTTGTGTGAAAATCTAATAACTGTACAAGAACTGTATGAGATGGTTTTGTGTCATCATCATCATCATCAGTGACTACGTATTAATCATGTGGGACATCATGCACAAACCTGTATGGAAGTGGTAGCCTATCCTCACATAGGCATAAAATGAGTGATATTTAATATAAAATTAGTAAGGTGCTCATTTTCTTACTGCCTTATAACTTTGCTTTCAAAGGATTACATTACTGTACAGTGTGCCTCTCTCTCTCTCATCACTGGAGAAACTGACTATCATCACAGGTAAGTGGCTTTTAAAACAATAACAATGTGTCCGATACTGCATTATGAATATTATTGTAATACTTTATGCCATAAAAATTTTATGATTCATTCATTAGTGGCTAGGCTACCATAAGGCAATCATATCGCTGCTTCTTCATTATCAATGCATGAATCATCATACTTGTAAATAAATATAAATTTCTTTTTCAAATTATCTTTTCATTTTTGATATCTAGTGTAATACATATAATAGCTATAGTATTTTTGTATCATATAAGACAGCATTGATGTACGCACAGACACTTCATTTTTATAAACAATGTAAGCTTAACAGTATCAATAAATACAGCACAGTACTGTATATATATTTCTTCTTCCTTTTTCTAGACATTTTCTAGAAATGTTTCTAGACATTTTCTTTCCTCTAGCTTGTACTATTGTAAAAATACAGTATATAATATATATATAAAATGCAAAATATGTGTTAACTGACAGCTTATGTTATCAGTAAGGCTTCTGGTCAATAGTAGGCTATTAGCAGTTAAGTGGTGACCTCAAAAGCTATACACAGATTTTCTCTTTTTTATTTTTTATTTTTAGAGAGAGAGAGAGAGAGAGTGCGCATGCAAGTTGGGGAGGGGGGCAGGAAGACAGAGAGAGAATCTTAAGCAGGCTTCACACTCATCACAGAACCCAATGCAGAGTTACGATGAGCGTGGAGTCCAGTGCTGAACTGAGTGAGCCACTCAGGCACCACTACACCACACATTTTCACCTGTGCAAGGAGTTGCTGTCCTCTGCCCATGCATTGTTCGAGGGCCAATTGTATATCTATTTCCCCTACCTTTGTCAACACTATTATCTTTTTTAAATCTCCCAAATGAGAAACATTTTCTTTTTAAAAAATCTACATTTCTTTAATTTCAAGTGAATTTAAGCATCTTTTCACATGTTTACTAGGTTTGTATGGATCATTTTCTAATTAAGTTCATCTTTTTTCATTCTAGTTTTGTAATCTCTTTGCGTATACTAAGGAAATAGTCTTTGTCTTCATATGCATTTAAAATATTATTCCCAGTTTATAATTTTTCCTTTGACGTTATATATGGCATTTGTCTTAAGGTCTTGAAGTTTTCAGTTTTGTTTATTTTTAATAAGGCATTTTGTAGTAATCTTTATTTAGTTTTGCTACAGAAAAGTGTTAAACTTTATGAAGTCACATTTTCCTGAGGTTTACTTTATAGTTGCCCTGTTTCCTACTTTGGATAATTTTTCTTTAACATTTAAATATTTAGTCAATTTAAAATCTGCTTTATAGAAAAAGTATTCAACTTATGTTTCTGTAGCTACTTGAAATTTGTCACTCTCAGAATATAAATATTACCAGCACAGAATAGGAGAACTAGTCACAGAAGATAGCATTGTAGGGAGACCCATCAAAAAGCAAAACATTATAGTCAGGGATAGAGAGAAAATTATATGCTAGCAGTACTTTGCAGTGTACTTTTCCATTTACTCCATAGGTTAAAAGAGCTGAAAATAAACTTAGAGGATGGGGGAAGGTGGCAAAACTCAATCCCACAGAGTTGCTCTAGGTGAATGCCTACTAGATAATGAAAATTGATCAAAAATATACAAATCAACTTGAACAGCAGCTGTAGATTAGATGATAAACTATCATTCAACTCAATAGTGAGTAGGTTTAAGAAGAAAACCACAAACACCAAATGTTGATAAATACTGGGTTTAGATAGTCTTATCATTATTTGAGAATGTTTAAAATGTATGGCAGCATGTGAGTTTGATAGAGCAGGATAATGAATGTGAAAACCTTTGTTGTGTTATTCTCTATCCTTTTCCATAGGTTTGAAATATTTCCTAAACCAAAGATTTAAAATGGTGTGTGAAAAAAAGAACATAAAAAGAACTAATATAAATTTATTTGGCTCATTTCAAGATGATATGGGTCTTATAATTGCAAAACAAATAACCCAAAGGAAAAAAATCAATAAAAGTGTAAAAAAATTAAGATTTTTAAGATTATTGCAAAAAATTTACAGAAAATAAATTCCAATTAGTAATTAACTATAACTAGTAATAGTTCTTGTTGCTAATGGGTTCTTTTCTATAATACATGGATATCTCTTAGTAGTAAGAAAAATATAAATTTTATAATATAAAATAGAAAAATACATGATTGTTAGATTTTCAAATTAATAAATAAAGTCAGCTAATAAATAAAAATCAATGACTAATAATCAAAATAATGAAAATTGAATATTTACTGGGAATCAGCCAACAAAGCAACATGGAAGGATCCTGAGCTTCCCCCCTCCCACAAATGTACTAAACATACAGCTACACGTGCAAAAATTCCCTGTGACCCTTTAACTAGGTACAGAAACTAGCTGAGTGACTCTTACACATTGGATGAATGAGAAATACTTACATCAAAATTGGTTAGGAAAGGCTGAGACACACTCTCACCATAAACCCCACTCCTAACACAGTGCCAAACAATCAGGAGGAAACCCCCAACTCCTATCCACTCCCTGAGGAATGAAAGGTTTGGCACTCCACATCCCAACTGTAGCATCCCAAATGATAGATTCCCACCAGAGGAAAGAGCTCCAAAACGCTTAGCTCTAAAAAACAATAGGATTGTACCCACAAGGCCCATAAGACTAGAGCAAAAAAGAGGCAATTAAAAAAAAATTAATGTTCATTTATTTTTTGAGGGGTGGGGGAGGGCAGAGAGAGAGGGAGACACAGAATCTGAAGCAGGCTCCAGGCTCTGAGCTGTCAGCACAGAGCCTGACGTGAGGCTTGAACTCACAAACTGTGAGAGCATGACCTGAGCTTAAAGTCCAATGCTCAACTGACCTAAGCCACCCAGGCACCCTGCAATTTTTAACAGCTGTATTGAACTCACCACAGCTAGCCATCAAGGACTCATCACAGAGGGAGTAGGCAAAATTGACCATCTCCCAATCTTTTCATGGAAGAGCATTATTAAGCCAAGCTTCTAATTGAGTAGACATTAGGGACTGGCTGTAATTCTCCCCCAAGAACCAGGGAAGAGAGTGGGTACCTCTCCGACATTCTCTCTTCAGGCCACTCCACATTCCTAGTATAAATATATTCCTATAGATGTGAGGGTACAAAATATTATTTTGCATTCTTTATTTCATCACATAACACTAAAACTCAAAGTGAATTGCTTTTTTAAAATTATTATTTAATATCATTTCAAAATAGAAATTATGTATTCTGAAACTCTTGGTCATTCTATTATCAGATTTCATTATTAAAATTAAATATGAATTTTAAAGATCTTTGAGTATAGGTCTGATTCTAACAGTATCTGATAAAACTAACATATTTATAAACAATACATTGGATTTAGAGGATATGCTTTCAAAACATTTCTAAGGCCTTAATTTTGGTATACTAATGTAATTTTATCTCAAAATGAAAGGAAGGTACTCAGTTTTTAATACTCTTAATACCTGCATTACTCCTTTACTCTTCCCCTCCTTTCTTCCAAAAGTCAGTAAAACTGTCTTTGCCTTTCCCTTTTTCCAAGCAACATATTTAATCTAATATTACAAAACATACTGCTCTCAGAAAGGCTTTTAGACCAAACAATATAATATTATCTAAGATCTATGGAAATTTGATTATTTGAGGCAAATTAAATAATGTTTTCATACTAACCATTTTTAATGTATACCATTAAAACATAGATAATATAAATTAAAGTTGATGTACAGTGCCACTTAAAAATTCAAGAAAGCTCTAATCAAACAAAGCACAACGTGACATCCTTATATAGTACCCACAATTTTACTAAAAAAGTCTAATAATTAATACACTATATTTCCTACTCTTGATTTTATAAATGTGCTTTATTCTATTTAATTAAGTCTGAAAAACTATTCTCACTTTGATTTTTTCAAATCAAAATACATTTGCTTGTCAGTATCTGCATTTCATGATCATTTCTGCATTTTCAGGATTCATCTAGTGCAAATGGTGCTGTTGCATTAATCAGTACTTACATCATCATTTAATAATGTTCCTAAGCATCAAAAATACTCACAAATGTACAGCGTTTTTATTCATATGTGAAATACAGAAGAAAATCAGATTACATTTTAGATAATCAGGGAAGTATTAAGTATGAATTGGAATAAAAAAGCATACTCCTTTTTCTCTTTTAAATTTAAAACATTTATTAATATGAACAGACTAAGTCAAATTATTTCTTAGGGACATTAAGCGAATTTAGTATGAAAAAATAGGGGTCTCACTTTGTGGACTAATGTATTAGTTTTCTAATGCTGTATAACAAATTGCCACAAGCTTAGTGGCTTAAAACCATACTTGTTTATTAGCCTACAGTTCTGTAGGTCAGAAATCTGGAGTGGATATGGCTGGATTCTATTCTCAGGGTATCACAAGTCCAAAATCAAGGTGACCAGACAGGCTGAGCTCTTAACCTGAAAGGTCAGAGGAAGAATACGCTACCAAGCTAATGCAGGTTGTTAGCAAATTCCAGTTCCTTGCAGCTTAAGGTCTGAAGTCCATATTTCCATGCAGACTGGCAGCTTCTCTCTGTTCCTAAAGACTGTCCATATTCTTTTCAGGTGGCTGTTGCTATCTTCAAAGCAGCAACAACCTATTCAGTCTCAGATTCTAATTTCTCTGGCCTCCCCTTCTGCTCCCAGGTAGAGAAAGTTCCCCACACTTAAGGGCTCATGTGATTACATTGAGTCCACCTAGATAATTCAGAAGAATCTCCCTATTTTAAGTTCTACAGTGTCATATATCATAATTTAATCATGGGAGTGATCACTCATCATATCTACAAAGTCCAGGGAGTTGTGTGGAGCCCAGATAAACTAATTATTTAGTGATC
The DNA here is from genome assembly GCF_018350195.1 of Panthera tigris. Taxonomy (NCBI): domain Eukaryota; kingdom Metazoa; phylum Chordata; class Mammalia; order Carnivora; family Felidae; genus Panthera; species Panthera tigris. The sequence continues at coordinate 122,919,245 of NC_056663.1, read as the reverse complement.
CAAGAAGACAAACACTGTGATGCATTTTTAAACAGACAAGCTTTAGATATTTTAAGGCATTTAGATAGATATTTTTAATACATTTAGATATTATTAAAAAATTATTTAGATTAGGGTTTGAACACAGTCTGTGAGATGAATGGAACAGGCAACACTTGATTAGCAGTTCAGCCTTCATGTCTCATCTGTGGCTCTAATTTCACAAAACTCTACACAGAGGCCAAATTCTTACAGTTAATCAGCCCTTGCCATATTAGAAAGCAATTTTGTCATCATCTCTTATTAGAAGCATAACCCTTAGAAGTATTGACTTGCTCTCCAACATGAAAAAGCTAATTAACCAGCATTCAGTAATTTCCTCAGAGGATTTCAGATAAATATAGTATTTAGTTTCTTTTCATATCCAATAATAGTCTAAAGCCCTGGGATATTTATCTCTGAGTTATATAGGTCATCCTGTCCACAAACAAGATCCTTTTGTTTCACATTGCTGTTTATCAGTGACAGAGTCAGGACAAGAACTCAGAGCTTTCACATATAGTTCAGTGCTGTATAAACTACATCTTCCTCAATCATTTAAAAGTTCTCTCAACCAACCAGAATAAAATAATTTCTCCTCATTGTGCTAACTTACATTATCATAGTGATCTGATTTATTATATCATCTATCAAATATAAGATCTTCTGTCCCACATTCTCTTATGATCATTATGCTGTATCCTAAAAGATTAGAATGACTTTCCCCACAAAATTGACTACTATGTATGTTCTTGATTAAATGTTCACAGCTTAAGGAATATCAAAATTTATATATATATATATATATATATATATATGTATATATGTATATATGTATATATGTATATATATATACATATACATATATACATATATACATATATATATAAATTTTATACATATATATATAAATTTTGATATATATATGTATATATATGTATACATATATATACATATATATATATACTCACTCTACATCTCTACAGAAAGAAGAGAAAACCATCAAAGCAGTAGCTAATTAATGCTCCCCCCGTCAAACACATATTCACACACACACACACACACACACACACACACACACACACACACACCAGAAGAAAACTGTAAGACAAAACTACAAACCAACTTAAATTTCTTCAATAAAGCTTTTGGAGATTAAAAAAAATTATTAAATACAATTTAAAAATTAGAAACAGAAATGAACAAAAAATAAAAGAAATAAAAGTTTATTTGACTTATACTAAAAACATATAATCATCTAAAACAAGACTAAGTTACAAGGCAACCAGGGAACAATAAGTTCACATAAAAATTTCATAAAATGGGGCACCTGAGTGGCTCAGTCAGTTAAGCATCCAACTGGATGCACCTGGGTGGCTCAGTCCTTAAGTGACCTACTTCAGCTCAGGTCATGATCTTGCAGTTCGTGAGTTCGAGCCCCATGACAGGCTCTGTACTGACAGCTCAGAGCCTGGAGCCTGTTTCAGATTCTCTCTCTCTCTCTCTCTCTCTCTCTCTGCTCTTCCCCCAATTGAGCTCTCTCTCTCTCTCTCTCTCTCTCTCTCTCTCTCTCTCAAAAATGAATAAACATTAAAATATAATAAATAAAAAAAATAAACAGATGGTTGCAAACTAGTTGTCTCCAACAATAAAACCTGATATAAAGGCATGATGGTACAGGATGCATATAATGTAAAAATGAGGAAACTGTTGATCGTTATGATGATTGGTTATTAGAATGGGGATTTCTGGAAGGCAGGCAATTGGTTAAAAGTGATTATCTCATACCATTTTTAGGAATATGACTTCAGTTTCTTTATGACAGTCAAAGGCATTTACAAGAAATAATCTAAGTTTCACTTATATTCATAAAATAAGATAGATTTAATCTGTTTACATGTGTAAATTTTTTTTCTACTCAGAGAATTCTTAAGTGCAGTCTCTATTTTATATTTAATTTTAACAGAACTAATATTTAAAGTAATAACATCGGACAAACTTGTGTAAGTTGAGAAAAAAAATCTATTTGAGTATACATAGTGAAAGGAATGAATTTATATCTCAGAAAACTGAAACTTAAATGTTCAATTCTGGAAATGTGCCAGTAAATCTACTGGAATTTAATTTTTTTTTCTTAGTCTGCAAGACCTCTAAGCAAAAGACCAACAAACTTGCAAAGGCAATTAAATTATGCAGGCTGCAGACTTCTCAAAAATAACATACCAAGTTGGGTAACAAGACTATTATTATTTCTAAATGTTTATTTATTTATTTTGAGAGAGAGAGTGGGAAGGATGGGCAGAAAGAAATGGAGAAAGAGAATCCCAAGCAGTCTCCCTGCTGTCAGCTCAACACATGGCCTGCTCTTACAAACTCTGAGGTCATGGCCTGAGCCAAAATCAAGAGCTGGTTTCTTGGGTTTTTTTTATTTTTTTATCTAAAAAAAATTTATTGTGCATTCATTTTTTGAGCGAGAGATGGAGAAAGAGCATGAATGGGGGAGGGGCAGAAAGAGAGGAAGACACAGAATCCAAAGCAGGCTCCAGGCTCTGAGTTGTCAGCACAGAGCCTGATAGGGGGCTTGAACCCATGAACTGGGAGATCATGACCTGAGCCAAAGTCGGACATTTAACCGACTGAGCCACCCAGGTGCCCCTCAAGGGTTGGATTCTTAACTGACTGAGCCATACAGGTGCTCTAACAAGACTATTATTTTTAATAAATACACACAAAAGAAAATATGAAACAATAAATCTAGTCAAGCCACCTTAAATTAGTATCAAGACTTCGGGGGAAAAAATTCAAATGCATAGGAATTCAGGTAATACTATATTTATGAAAAATCTACACAAAGAAAGGTGTCAACTAACCAAGATATTATAGGCAAAACTTTAACAAAATGACTTATAAACATGCTTAGTATATGCAATAACAGATCTAAGACTAAAACAAAGTAAAAATAATGCAAATGAATAATGGCAGGAGAAGAGAGAGGAACAAGAAATTATTTAAAAGCTCTTAATTGCTATGTAAGTTGTATATGGTAATCAAAGGATACCATTAAAAACTGATAAATCAGAAGGTAACAGGATAAATAAGGAAATGGGACTAAGAGAATTTCTAAAATGATTAAGCACAAAAATAACAACGATAGCAAAAATACAAATATTCCTAAATAAATAAATTGACATCATGAGAGGCCAGAGGAAAAAACAATGTTAAAGGCATTAACATAAGGGCAGAGAATTGGGTGGTTAGCTTAGATGGTGGAGTGGTAGAAGGCCTCTATACTTGCTGCATCCCTTAAACACAGCTAGATAAATATCAACTCATTCTGAACACCCAAGAAATCATTCTGAGGACTGACAGAACACACTGCACTACTACAGGAAGAGAACAGGCCATATAGTGAAACGTAGGAGGGGCAGAGATGTGATCTGGGGGAGAAAAGAATCACAGGTGCTGCAGAGAAGGGGGAGCCCTAATCACAAAGAGCAGTTAGAGAGACAGAAAAAGAGACTGGATCAAACAGGGGATTGCACAAGGAAAACACTTCCTTAAAGCAGCTAAAACATAGCAGCAGAGTCCACAAAATACACCAGACACTTCATGAAGCACCAGGTCCTGGACAGTATAGGACCTCTTCTAAATAAACCCATTACTTTCGGGGGCAGGAAACAAAACAGGCTTTCCTAACACAAAAAAGAAGACAGAGACCTAGACAAAATGCCAGGATAGAGGAATTCATCTCAAAAGAAAGAACAAGGTCATGGCCAAGGATCAAACTGAAACAGATACAAGTAATATACCTCATCTAAAATTTAAAACAACCATCATAAGAATACTAGATGGGATTAAGAAAACCTTAAAAGATACTAGGGAGTCCCTTAAGGCACAGATAAAAGACCTAAAAACTAGTCAGGCTGAAAAAAAAAATCTATAACTGAGATGCAAAACCAACTGGATGTATGAACACAATGATGGAAAAAACAAAGAAATGAATACATGATATATAAGAAAATTATGAAAAATAATGAAGCTGAAAACAAGGGGAAAGAAAAATCATAGATCACAAACACAGACTTAGGGAACTCAGCTAATCCATGGTCATAATAACCTCCATATCATAGGAGTCTCAGAAGAAGAAAAGAAGGAAAAGGGTGCAGAAAGTTTAGCTGAGCAAATTATAGCTAAAACTTCCCTAATCTGGAGAAGGAAACAGACATATAAATCCAGGAGGCAGAGGGAATTTCCAACAAAATCAACAAAATTAACTGTAAGACAATATGGTAATAAATTTGCAAAATACAGAGATAAGAAAAGAATCCTGAAAGCAGCAAGGGAAAAGAAATGCCTAACAGGGAAAGTTAAATAAGGTTAGCAGTAGATCTGTCCACAGAAACTCTGCAGTTGAGAAGGGAGTGGCATGATATATTCAATGCGCTCAGTGAGAAAAATATACAGCCAAGAATACTTTCTCAAACAAGGCTGTCATTCAGAATAGGAGAAATAAAGAGTTTCTGAGACATATAAAAACTGAAGGAGTTTGTGACCATTAAACCAACCCTTCAAGAAATATTAAAGGGGACGGTGGGAAAGAAAGACCCAAAGCAATAGAGACCAGAAAGGAACAGAGAAAATCTCCAAAAACAACAACTTTACAGATAATACAATGGTACTAAGTTCATATCTATCAATAATCACTCTGTATGTAAATGGATGAAATGCTCTAATCAAAAGATATAAGGTATCAGAATGGAGGGAAAAAAACAAAAAAAAACAAGACCCATCTGTACACTGCCTACCAGAGACTCACTTGAGACTTAAAGATGTGTGCAGACTGAAAGTGAGGGGATGGAGAACCATAAATCATGCTAATGGATGACAAAAGAAAAGCCAGAGTAGCCATACTTAAATCAGACAAACTAGATTCTAAACTAAAACTCTAACAAGAAATAAAGAAGGGCACTATATCACAAAAAGTGGTCTATAGAAGATATAATAATTGTAAATATTTATGCCACCAACTTGAAAGCACCCAATATATAAAACAATTAATAGCAAACATAAAGAAACTCATTGATAACATTACAATAAGAGTAGGGGACATTATACCCTACTTACAACAATGGACAAATCATCTAAACAGAAAATCAATAAGGAAACAATAGCTTTGAATGACACACTAGGCCAGATGGACTTAACAAATATATTCAGAATATTTCATCCTAAAGCAGCAAAATACACACTCCTTTCAACTGCACATGGAACATTCTCCAGAATAGATCATATACAGGGTCACAAATCAGGCCTCCACAATTCCAAAAAGACTGACATCATACCAAGCATATTTTCTGACCACAACGCCATGAAACTTGAAGTCAATCACAAGAAAAAATTTGGAAAGACCACAAATATATGGAAATTAAAGAATACCCTACTATAGAATGAATGGATTAACCAGGAAATCAAAAACAAATAAAAAATTACATGGAAGCAATTGAAAATGAAAACATGACAGTCCAAAATCTTTGGGATGCAGCAAAAGCAATTATAAGAGGGAAGTATATGGCAAAAAAGACCTACCTCAAGAAGCAAGAAAAATCTCAAATACACAACATAACCTTACACATAAAGGAGCTAGAAAAAGAGCAACAAATGAATCCCAAAGCCAGAAAAATAAAGGAAATAATAATGATTAGAGCAAAAATTAATGATATAGAAACAAAAAATACAGTAGAACATATCAATGAAACTAGGAGCTGGTTCTTTGAAAGAATTAATAAAATTCATAAACCCCTAGCCAGACTTACTACAAAGGAAAGAGAAAAGGACCCAAAATAAATAAAATAATGAATGAAAGAGGAGAGATCATAACCAATACCACAGAAATAAAAACAATTAGAAGACAATATTATGAATAATTATATGCCACCAAATAAATTCCTAGAATTTATTTGCCACCAGAATTATATGCCACCAGATACATTCCTAGAAACATATAAACTACCAAAACTGAAACAGGAAGAAATAGAAAATATGGACAGACCAATAACCAGAAAAGAAATTAGATTGGTAATCAAAAATCTCCCAACAAACAAAAGTCCAGGGCCAGATGACTTCCCAGAACAATTCTACCAAACCTTTAAAGAAGAGTTCCCTCAAACTGTTCCCAAAAAAGGAAATAGTAGGAAAACTTTCAAACTCATTCTTTGAGGCCAGCATTACCTTGATTCCAAAACCAGACAAAGACCCCACTAAGGAAGAATTACAGCCCAATATCCCTGATGAACATGGATGCAAAAATTCTCAATAAGATACTAGGAAATTGAATCCAACACTACGTTGAAAGAATCATTCACCACAATCAGGTGGGATTTATTCTTGCAATGATGGTTCAATATGCACAAATTAATCAATTTTTAAATCATTAATCATAAATCATTAATCATTAATGAAAGGAAGGATAAAAGCAATATAATCCTCTCAATAGGTGCAGTAAAGGCATTTGACAAAGTACAGCATCCATTCTTGATAAAAATCCTCAACAAAGTAGGGATAGAGGTAACATACCTCAACATCAGAAAGGTTGTACATAAAAGACCCACAGCTAATATCATCCTCAATGGGGAAAAACTGAGAGCTTTCCCCTTAAGATCAGGAACACAACAAGGATGTCCACTCTCACAACTGTTGTTCAACAAGTACTGGAAGTCCTAGCCTCAGCATTCAGATAACAAAAGAAATTAAAGGCATCCAAATTGGCAAGGAAGAAGTCAAACTTTCACTCTTTGCAGATAACATGAAATTCTATGTAGAAAACCTGAAAGACTTCACCAAAAAATTTCTAGAACTGACACACTAATTCAATAAAGTCACAGGATATGAAACCAATGTACAGAAATCTGCTGCATTTCTATACACTAATAATGAAGCAGCAGAAAGAGAAATCAAGGAATTGATCCCATTTACAATTTCACCAAGAACCAAGATACCTAGGAATAAACCTATCCAAAGACGTAAAAGATCCGTACTCTAAAAATTATAGAACACTTATGAAAGAAACTGAAGAGGATGCAAACAATGGGAAAACATTCCACACTTAAGGAGTGAAAAAAAATATATATTGTTAAAATGTCAATGCTACCCAAAGCAATCTACACATTTAATGCAACCCCCATCAAAATACCACCAGCATTTTTCACAGAGCTAGAATAAAATTCATATGTAACCACAAAGACCCCAAATAACCAAAGCAATCTTGGGGGAAAAAAAACAACAAAGCTGGAGGCATCACAATTCTGGATTTCCAGCTATACTAGAAAGTTGTAGTCATGAAGATAATATGGTACTGGCACAAAAACAGACACATAGATCAATGGAACAGAACAGTAAACCCAGAAATGGGCCCACAACTATATGGCCAACTAACCTTCAACAAAGAAGGAAAGAATATCCAATGGAAAAAAGACAATTTCTTCAACAAATGGTGTTGGGAAAAGTGGACAGCAGAAAATGAAACTGGACCATACTCTTACACCATACACAAAAATAAATTCAAGTGGACACAAGACCTCAATATGAGACAGGAAGCCATCAAAATCTTCGAGAAAAACATAGAGATTCTACACCAGCAACCTCTTTGACATCAGCCATAGCAACTTCTTACTAGACACTTCTCCAGAGGCAAGGGAAACAAAAGCAAAAATGAATTACTGGGACTTCATGAAGACAAAAAGCTTCTGAACAGCAAAGGAAACAATCACAAAAATAAAAGGCAACCCATGGAACGGGAAGAGATATTTGCAAATGATATATTGGATAAAGGGTTATAAGTTCTATAAAGACCTTATCAAACTCAACATCCAAAAAACAAATAATCTAGTGAAGAAATGGGCAGAAGACATGAACAGACCTTTTCCCAAAGACATCCAGATGGCTAACAGACACTTGACAAGATGCTCAACATCACTCATCATCAAAGAGATACAAATCAAAACCGCAATGAGATACCACCTCACACCTGTCAGAATGGCTAAAATTAACACAAAAAACAATAGATGTTGACAAGGATGTGGATAAAGGGTAACCCTCTTACACTGTTGGTAGGAATGCAAACTGGTGCAGCCACTCTGGAAAACAGTATGGAGATGTATCAAAAAGTTAAAAATAAATCTACCCTATGATCCAGCAACTACACTATTAAGTATTTACCCAAATGATACAAAAATACTGCTTTGAAGGGGCACATGCCCTTTGAATGGATAAAGCTGTGTGTGTGTGTGTGTGTGTGTGTGTGTGTAATAGAATATTACTCAGCCATCAAAAAAGAATGAAATCTTGCCATTTTCAATGACATGGATGGATCTACAGTGTATTATGCTAAGCAAAACTAGTCAGTCAGAGAAAGATACCATATGATTTTACTCATATGTGAGGTTTAAGAAACTAAACAGGTGAACATAGAAGTAGGGGGAAAAAAATAGAAGGAGGCAAACCATAAGAGACTATTAACCGTAAAGAACAAATTGAGGGATAATGGAGAGAAGGTGGATGAGAGATGGGCTAAATAAAGGGGGAAAATCATCAACAATAAAATGAACTTATCAAATTTTTAAAAATTACTTAGATTACTAATAATATCTCTTAAATGTTTATTTATTTATTGAGAGAGAGAGAGAGAAAGCACAAGCAGGGAAGAGGGACAGAGAGAGAGGAAGAGAGAATCCCAAGCAGGCTCCATGCTCAGTGCAGAGCCCAATGTGGGGATTGATCCCACTACCAAGAGATCATGACCTGAGCTGAAAGTAAGAGTCAGACGCTTAACTAACTGAGCCACCCAGGTGCCCCACTAATAATATTTTTTAAAGCAAAGAAATTAACAACAAAAAGCACTACTGAACATGAATATTTTTCTCTACATGTGTCTTCTCTTTTTAAGAAATAATGTTATACTACACTAAAAAATACAATACCCTATAGAAGGAAAAATTTGTCATACCTTTTCTTTCATTTCAAACTGCTCAAAATCACCCTACTACTAGAATTCTATTATTCTTATATCCAATTTATTTTCCCAGGGACAAAAAACAAAAATAAAATCATTCAATTCTAATATCATTACATGTTTGATTGAATTAGAGGTATTTTCATCTCTTACAAAATTAAAGTTCCAGGTACTAACTTAACACATTAATTCTATTAAACACATTGATGCTTTGAGTCTAGAAATAACCTTGGACTCTACTAAGCTCACAGTGTCTCTGAAAGTTTCTATTAGTGAAGGATGCCAAGAAAATCATAATTAATAATAATAATGCAACTTTTTTTCCTAAACTATTTTTCTTTAATTACATAATTAAAATTAAATCATGGATAATCAGAAATGTAGATAACAAAAGAAAAGTTTAAATATTGAAGTAGCCAACATGTTCTGCAGTGAAGAAATTTACCTCATAAACAGAGTAAAAGATATAAAAGTAAATATTTTCTCATCAATCAAAATAAAGGATCATTTTAAAACTTTGAACTTTAAAATGAAAATTACTTATTCAAAATTCCATTGGAAACGCTTTATGAAACCCATTATTCCCTGGAGTTACCAATTCACACAATGATCATCTTAATGACTTATTTTTATTTGTCATTAATGTGTTCTCTGTATTTTTATGACATATATAAATTCATCTTATCTCAAGTAACTTTTTTGCAACTTTGCTATTATATACTTGACATACAGTAAACTTCACATATTTGAAGTGCACAATTTGGTAAGTTTTGGTATGTCACCCACATGAAACAATCATTACCAATGAAGGTAATAAACATTTTTTTTTTACTCTTACGTAATAAGCATTTTTCCCCTCTCAAAATTTGTGTGTGTGTGTGTGTGTGTGTGTGTGTGTGTGTGTGTATGTGTGTTCCTTTTAAGTCATCCCATCTTCCACCCACTTGCACATGTAAACACCAATCTTCTTTCTGTGACTACACACTAGTTTCCACTTCTAAAGTTTTACATAAACGAAACCACATATTACATGATATTTTGTTCCTAACTTCACTCAGCACAATGATTTTAAGGTTCACCATATTCTTATGTATATCTATTTCATTTATTTAAATTGCTGAGTAACTTTCTATTGTATGGATATCCTATTCTGTTAATTATTCACTGGCTGATGAAGATTTGGGTGGCTTCCAGTTTGGGTTTAATAATAAGTAATTTTGGTTAATAACACTGTCATAAACATTCACATACATGCCTCTCATTTCTCTTGAATAAATACCTGGGGGTGCAATGTCAGGGCCAATGGCAGGTGAATTTTAAACTTTTGAACTTAAAAAAAATTTTTTTAAGTTTATTTATTTTTGAGACAGAGACAGACAGAATGGGGGGGGGGGGGGAAGGGGCAGAGAGAAAGAGACACAGAATCCCAAACAGGCTCCAGGCCTGTGATCCAAACTGTCAGCACAGAGTCCAACACGGGGCTCAAACTCAAAAACTGCAAGATCATAACCTGAGACGAAAGTTGGAAGCTTAGCCCACTGAGCCACCTAGGTACCATGAAACTTTTGAACTTTTGAAGAAACTGCCAAACTGCTTTCCAAAGTGGTTATATATGATTCTCTCTTCACATACTTACTGATATTTCAATTATATCAATCTCTTTATGTACTTTTCTCTAAATGCTAAAAATCTCCAAAATACCAGGCTAAGAAAAAAAGATCAGAACCTAATGATTTTAAAGAAAAAAAATGAAGAAAAAGTTGAGAATCCATCATAACATTAAATTACAGGTTGAATGTACATATTAATGGAACAAGGAATCATCTAAATAGTATATTAAAAACCTTATTGCCTCAGAACTTTTCTTTAAAGGCATTAATCTTACTTTTGGATGAAATTCTTCCAAAGGAATGTCACAGTTATCTTTGTATCCCAATTGCTATCATAGTACATAGCAAGGTTATAATAGTGTTTTATCAGAATCAAAATCATGAATTCAGATGAGTTAATATAGGAGAGAAAATGAGCACACATTATAATAGTATATAAAATATTAAGAACTTAAGGTAAAATATGTTATGTCACAATTGGGTTCTAATATATAAGTTTTCATACTGCTATTTCCCAGCACTAAGTTTTCAAATCTACATTGTTTTGCCTCTTTCATTTCACAGTCTTGTAAATGTACAACAAAACATTACTAAAATATTTGAGACGTGGCATATTAGAAAGACAGTGACAACTGAAAAAAATAAAACAAAGGATACTTTGAGAAATGACCTTGTATACAAGATAAAGAGAAAAATTACATAAGAATAAAAGTAAAAGTTAACTTCATTAAAAATTTAGTTGGTACATAGTTCATCTACTTCACTGTGTCAGGCCATCAAAATAATTATGATTCAGTGAATGCAATCTAATCTCAGGCGAATGCTAAAAAATCTGTCTTCCAATTAGCACATTGGTGGGACCTGCCTAATTAAATCAATTGAATTCCAGTAGAAGAAAAGCCCCCTAAGTGTGCACTGTGAGACTCATATGAAGAAACAGATGTGATCATGTATTTACAATGCACATTAGGAAATTGTTGGCAAATGTTTAATATGTAATTTTTTTTCTTTATATACAGCAAATCAAAGGTCTAGGAAAGGTCTTAAACCCTAGTGAAATTCTCAAATGTGCAAATTCCAATTTTAAAAATCTAGTCTGTTAATGCTTCTTTTATAATTAAGCAATGATGTCTTAAAAGCATATTTCTAGAATTGGATATGGGACCATAAAAATAGGTAAATTAATTTTCTAAATATAAGTGCCATATTAGAAAGTAATTAGAAAGTCCTCAGAGATATTTATCACTAAATTACATGCTGCTTTCTTTATTTTCCACTGTGTAGGGAAATGTTTTACTTTTCTTTGAACATCTTTTCCATACTAATCATTACATATATTTAAAAGTTAATGATACCTTACTGTATGAAAGTTACTTTTAAGTTACATGTAATTATTTTTTTAAGTTTTGAAAGATTTTTAAGAGAAGATAAAACAATAAAATGCATAAAATCTAATTTTGCCTTTCAATTATTACTAATTAAATAATATTTCACAAAAGTTTGTATTTTACATAGATGAGAATTATGAATGTATTTGCTTCCTGCAAAGAGATTCCAATGCTCTCTTAGTCTGGAAAGAAGCAAGAGAGAACAGAAAAACTGTGGACTCGAACACAGCAGCATTTGACAGCAGACAAGACAGCACTCTCAGAGAGATGTGTACAGAATAATTAAAAACTGTAACCTAGTACATATCTCTCTGGATTTGGTAAACGAAAGAGAGCTATGAAAACCATTACAGAAATACAAAGTTTAATAAGGAAATTGGGGCTTACATCAATGTGAGAGAACCTAGAGAGTAAATATCTGGAAGGCTATAGTCAGAGAATTGAAGAAAGAGGCACAATGTTAGCCCAGAACACTGGAGTTGGCAAAGAAGCCAACACTCACAGAAAAGTCTGATAAACTGTTGCATCCAGGGACCACAACTATAAAACAGGAATGTGTGCAAAGATCTCTAAAGCTGCTATAACTGGGCATCATGACATCCCCAAAAAAATGACTTCTGCTTTATTCCACATTCCAAATATCATGTGAGATTCTCTTATTGTCAAACTCTACCCTGGAGCCAGCCATACAGAGAACAGAATTCTGGAAAATGTATTTTCCAGTTTTAGTAGAAAGTATTGGTGGTACCCAGTTGACCACATAAAATCCAGAACACGTAGTATTTCAAAACAAGCCAAAAATTAAGAAAATGTCATGATATTAAACAACAATATGAATTATAATTAGAAAAAATTCATAAATGAAGTTATAGACCTCAGGAAAGCATAGAAATGAATCAAAAGCTATTTTTTAAGTGAAGAATAAATTTAAAGGAACAGGAGAATAAACACCATATATGATGTCCTAAGACGAAAATAAGATTGATTTTCAAAAATTAAAAAGAAATGAAGAAAGAAAAGTATTCAACGCAGAGTGACAAAAATATAGAGTAGTCAAAGATCAATGTGATTATATAAAGAAAACAATCAAAGAAATGGAATAGAATACACACTAATGCCTATTATTCAAGAAAAACTTCTTAGAGAAAAAAAGATTTAAAACTACATATGTGAAAAGCACAGTACTTACCTTGGGAAACACTTTCAAGAGGGGACAAAATCAAAGTATATCAAGTAAAATTACTAAATTTTATTTAAACACACACACACACACACACACACACACACACACACACACACACACACACACACCTACCTTAGGCATCCAGGCAAAAAAACAAAGAACTTTAAAGGGAATGAAAATACGACTTTTATCAGACTTTTAACAGTAGTGCTTTATGCCAACAGAAAACAGTAATATATTTAAGATCGTCAAAGAATGAGCTTGTGAGTCAAAGATTTTAAATGCAGCCAAGGCAATTTTCAAGTATAAAGGTAACATAAAATTTGTTATCAGTAGGGAAAAGTAAAGGCATAATGTTCCCATGAGCACTTTCTGATGAATCTACTGAAAAATGAGCTTCAAAAAGCCAAAATGAATGGAGAGGCATTGACATATGGACAGGTGGGGACTTGTAAATATATATTCCTGGAAGAAGGAAAACTAAAAGATAATTTTAGTGGAGAGATTAATTACTTTTCTCCTCCTCCACTGCCAACAATTTGGCTTAGGTCACAATCATTTTCTGGGATTAGAGCAATGACCTCTTACGGTAGGCAGAATTGTTTCCCAAAGATATCCATGCCCTAATCCCTGGAATTTGTGAATATGTCACTTACATAGCAAAAGAGACTTTGCAGATTTCATTAAGGTTATGTATTTTAAAATGAGGAGATTATCCTGAACTATTGAGTGGGCTAATCTAATAACATGAACTCTTAGAAGCAGAGACCTTTCTCTGGGTGATGTCAGAAGTCAGAGATTTGAAACGTGAGAAGGATTCAACACACTATTGCTGATTTAGTAGGCCACATGAGAAGGAATGTAGCTGATCTTAAGCAGCTGTGAGAGATTCTCCTGGCTAATAGCCAGCAAGGAAATGGGGACTTCACCCTACACCTGCAAGGAACTGAATTCTGTCAACAACCTGAATAAGCTTGGAAACAGATTCTTCCCCAGAACCCCCTAAAGGAACATGACTCTGCCAACAGCTTGATTTTGGCCTCATGAGACCCTTAAACAAAGAACCAGCTGAGCTGAACTGCCGCTGGACTTCTAATCCACATGAACTGTGAGATCATAAATGCATGTTGTTTTAAGCTGCAGAATTTGAGGTAATTTGTTATAGCAGTTATAGAAAATTAATACATTTCTTTACTAGTCTTGTTGATTCCTATATATCCCACTCCAATTCATTCTCTACATGACTGCCAGAGTAATCTTTCTAAAATTTGTATCTATTTTTGTTTTGCTCCTGCTGAAAACCACCACTTACAACCTCACTGCCTTCTAAATAAAGTTCGAACTCCTGTGCTTGGCCATAGGAGAACCTTGTTTGATACAGTAACTGTTTACTCCTTCAGCCTATTCACTCACCCTAATCTCCTCACACTCTGTGCTGTAAATATTCTGAGTTATTTTGTCCCTAAAAATTGCAGAGCAAAGGAGCCTTTGTACATGCTGAACACTACATGGAAGGCCCTCCTTTCATTCAGCTCTCTAGCCTGAAGGACTCAGGTTAAATATTACTAAACCTCCTCAGCTGACTCCTCAGGCTGGGTTAAGTAGTCTGCCTATATTTACTCCTATCAGAGTGTCTCTCACTATTTATCGAAAAAATGCCTTCATCTTTCTGTTTCCCTCACTAACCTTCAAGGTATGAGATAGGACATTTGATGTTTTATTCTTCAAAGTAGTTTCAGTGATGATGGCCATGAAAAAAAAAAAATGGAAGGTAGAATGTTAAAGAACCTACTGATTTGAAATAGACTAAAAGAGGAAAGTTGAAGTAATAAACAACTATCAAACAGAATGTTAGTTTTTCTAGATTAGTGAATAATTTCTACTGTCTTTGTAACATTTAAGAGTACCATATTTTAGGGGGTGGTGCCTGGGTGGCTCAGTCAGTGAAACAGCTGACTCTTGATTTCAGCTCAGGTCATGATCTCACAGTTAGTGAGATTGAGGCCCCAGTTGGGCTCTGTGCTGACAGTGGCAGAGCCTGCTTTGGGATTCTATCTGTCTCTCCCTTTCTCTCTACCCCTCCCCTGCTCGTGTGCACATTCTCTCTTTCTCTCTCAAAATAAATAAATAAACATTAGAAAAAGGAATACCATATTTTTAATAATTTGAAATTACTTTGAATTTACTGTATTTTTTAAAGATTTTATTTTATTTTATGTAGAAAATGGCTTGTGACTCCTTTATTATTTTTTAATTTTTTTAATGTTTATTTTTGAGAGACAGAAAGAGACAGAGCATGAGCGGGGAGTGGCAAAGAGAGGGAGACACGGAATCCGAAGCAGGATCCAGGCTCTGAGCTGTCAGCACAGAGCCTAACCACAGGGCTCGAACTCGCGAACCGTGAGATCATGACCTGAGCTGAAGTCAGATGTTTTATCCGACTGAACCACCCAGGCACCCCTAAAGATTTTATTTTTTTAAGTAATGTCTATACACAATGTGGTGCTCAAACTCATGAGTTCTGAGATCAAGAGTCGCATGCTCCTCCAATTGAACCAGCCAGGAGTCCCTGAATTTACTTTAAATTTGAATTTATTTTCAAATTGTTTTCCCCTAGGAGTATCTCTGAGAAAATATTTATCATTTTTTGGTTAGACATTATTTTCTAAGTACAGAAATACCAAATTCGTGATCTCACTTCATTTTTCTCAAAGGAGTAGTCTGTTTCTAGCTAAATTTTTTTCTAAAGCCTCTCAACCCAAGAACCTGTCATAGTGCTCCCAGTGAGTCACCATGGTAACTTTAAATGTTTCCCACCATGCTATAGATAAGCTCCATCCTGACTGCTATGACAAGACCACTGAGAGAGTGATTAATGGGTAAAGCCACTGCAAAAGGGTCTGTAAAAATGCTATCATAACTGAAAACTAGAGAACAATATAGAGTGTTACCATTCAGAAGATTAGTCAACACTAAATTTTAAAAATACATTAATTATTTTTTGAAACAGGAAAAAGCATACTAGCAAAAGATCAAGTCCTTATGATTCTCTTGGAGGTCAAGTCTTCTCAAACACTATGCCAACAAAAATATTTGACCTTAAATATCATAAAGAAATCTGAAACAGGAATAATAAAATTAGCTTAAAGGGCAAATAATATCTTATATAAAGATACAAAAACAAATTAATATTGCCCTGTCTTCATTGTATTCATGGAGATCAATGAATAAAAACATTGATATAGGCACATCTATCTTCACAGACTCATCACAGAAAGCTGCAAGTCAAACATGGAGTTCTGCCTTGAATCTCTATGAGTAATATTATACACTAATATTCACTGAATTGAATATTCACTGAATTGGGAAGAAGGCTACTGAACTGTTAGCTAGCAATTCTAATCCAATGTGCTCTCACAGAGAACAGAGAAAACAAAGTTACCTTCAAGGAAGAGAGAAGTTTTACTGAAAGCCCATTCCAGTTTCTGATTCACAGGAGGAAAGTGATACAAATAAGACTAGCTTGTTAGTTGCAATTTGAATCTCTGTCATTTCAGTACTCGTGAACATAATAGCAGAATTCAAACACTAGCTGCTAATTATCATGCTGATTTTCGTTAAATTTGGCAAAAGGGTGCCCAGCATGGAAATATTAAACTACTTTCACATCATTTGACTAAAAAGATTCTTCTATTTATAGCCATCATGTTTAATTTTTATTTTCTAATACTGACACTAACCAAAGTCTAGGTAATTAAACTCACCCAATGATTCTAGTACAAAATATTTTTTTGCAAATGTTCTTCCCTAACTGATAAAAAGATACTTTCATAAAAATACTTGAACTTAGATAATGTGTTACATAAAATAGAAAATTGTTTATAGTTTCACCAATATTATAAATAAAGCAATTTTTAAAGAACATTAATCATATAAACAAGATTGTATTATTTGATAACTCAAAAATAACAATCATCTATAGAAGTCAAATTTCTTCATCTGTATTATACAATGGATCCCAAAATCTTCCAAACTCCCAAAGTTCCCTAATTTTCTAATTTACAAAGAGCACGGTTTCACCTTTACTAAGTTTATCGATGTTGAGCTGGTTGAGAGGACTCAGAAAACTAAAACAATACAGCAAAACTTAAAAACTACTTGGACAAAGTCTCTATTAACGCTGTGAAATTTAATTCATATACAAGTTGACATCTGTTAAAACTATTATCCATCTTTCAAACTGTGAGACATCTCAATTTCTTATGAATAGCCCTTAAAGATTTCCTAAATTAGTGTGGAGATTAGTTAACCTGATATCCACACTGGGTCTGATAAAAGAAAAAACTGAAACATAATACAGACAACACAAGCTCAAAAGGAGAAAACTGTTTTCATAATCTAAATTATTTAGTTGACACTTTATAAAGTTATACTTGCAAACTCAGCCTCTACCAAGAAGGTAATGAATAGAAGACAGACATGTAAATAAAGACTTGGCCAATTTAAGTACATGATGATGCCATTTGGCCTGGGAAACATTTTAATTCCCATCAAGTGCATATGACAGCATTCTTTCCTGAACTTCTAGCCTGAGAGGTTGTGGTTTCATGGGTAAATCAATAATGTACTGGCCCAATCTGACTTTATACAATCTATAACTCAAGTTAGCCCTCAATTTCTAGCTGCAGCACTGGCTCTGGGTCCAAGGCAATGATGGCAAATGTATTTTGAGATTCTGGGGCTATATTTTCTCTGGACAAGAGATCCTAGATGTTTATGGTTTGTGTGTGAAAGGTCTCCCAGGTCAATCAATGAATTTCAAAATTATTTCAATTAGTTTTGGCTAATTGTTGCCTACTTCAACATAGATTGGCCCTGTATTGTCAAAACCAATTCCTAGTTTCATGGAGACAGATATTCTTCCCCTACAATGCCAGCTCTTTTGACCTCTGCAAATGTCCTACATCTGGAACTATAGCCCAAAGGAGATCAAATGCTCTTCCTGGAAATCATAACTATATGACACTGAGATTCCTTGCAACCTTGGTAGCATTACTTTGAGAGAGGGTGGCATCTACTCAGTACCCTGTAGTATATGAGTCAGAAGCTTAGTTTGAACAAAGGCAAATAAAACTGTAATGCCAGGTGATAATAGTGGTGGTCGTTCTGGGGAATTATTTAGAACTGAGAGTTTTTCTCTTATTTAATACTGCATACAACTAACTGCGACAACATAACTTCAAAAGACCTAAGGCCACTGGAGGTAGCCAGTGAAAGGAGAGGCAGCAACTATGACCATATGTTATTGAAAACAATACATTAACTCAAAAAGGTTCTATACAAGTTGCTGTAAGTAACAGTAATAATAACAAAAACAACACAATAGTTTTTTTGAAAGCTACATTACTTTTCATACAGTATAAATATTTTAGATTTCACAGTATTTATTATTACTATTATTATCAGTAGTATTATTGGTACATTATCATAACTAAATAAGATGACAGAATAGCAGATAAAAGTAAGAAAAATTCAGTTTCCAAATTTCTCATTTCAAAAAATTCAGATTGTATATACTGTGTTCCTCTTGTGGTATGCCTGTAATGTTGCTTTAGTAACAAAACTCAACTAGCAGAAACACATGCATTTTGCTGATCATGATTTGAACATTAAAGAATTATAATGTAGGAGGTTAAATAAGTTAAGCAGGATGACAAAGTTCAAAATCCAAGATTCCCAAGATTTGTCATTGTGTTATACTGAATATTTTCTTGTTTGCTTCTGTGGATTGATAAAATATGAGAGCCCCCAAGGCTCCTCCAGATCCTAATATGAAGTAACAAAAACTGTTATTATCTTGGAGCACCTGGGTGGCTCAGTCGGTTAGGCATCTGACTCTTGGTTTTGGTTTAGGTCATGATTTCACGGTTTGTGGATTCAAGCCCCACATTGGGCTCTGAGCTCAAAGTGCAAAGCCTGCGGAGGCTCCCTCTCTCTCTGCCCCTCCCCAGCTTGTTCACGCACGTGCTCGCTCTCCCTCTCTCTCTCAAAACTAAACTTTTTAAAAACTGTGATTGTCTTACATTATAACTATCTGAAAAGGTAATTCCTTAGAAGCAGTAATATAATGCTATTCTGTTAATATAAAAGATTTTTGCTACATTTTATATTGGCCTAAAAGACCAATAGACTAATAGAATAGTCTAATAGACTAATAGAATAACAAGAGCACAGTTCAGAATGCTTTCACACTTCAAATGAAAACACCATAAGTAAAAGTAAAAACAAAAAAAGAAAAAAATCTAAGTTAACACTCAATCTCGGAAATGTGCCCTACCACCTAGAATCACAGTATGTATATTATTATAAGTATATAAAATGTTGGAACAATCTATAAAAAGTAGTTTTACACTGCACAGAAAATTGTGCAGTACAATTAGATTTCAACCTACAAATTTTTTTCCACAATATCTTTTGTTTCAGTTGATTTATATTTCACACAACTCTTTAATGCAACTTCTTTCAGCTATAAAATTGCAGCTTTCTGTACATTTGTCTTTCTTTCCAACATGAAAGGAATATCCAAATATTATGAGTTGTAACAAATTAAAACTTCACCTCACTATTAGACAAATAGTTCCTGCTTGAGAAATTGACTTAATTTAATAGAACTATCATCACATCTCTTGCTAAAACAAATAAATGAATGAATGAATGAATGAATGAATGGGCATGCTATTAACCTGTATTTAAAAAAAAACTGGGTCAAATCTATAAAATCATGATTAAGAGCTTTAGCTGCTTAGACGCACCTGGGTGGCTCAGTCAGTTAAGCATCCAACTTTGGCATCATCATCTCATGGTGCGTGAGTTTGAGCCCTGTATGGGGTTCTGCATTGACAGTGCAGAACCTACTTGCAATTCTCCCTCTCTCTCTGCCCCTCTCCCATTTTCTCTCTCTCTCTCTCAAAATTAATAAATAAATAAAAACTTTTTTTAAAAAAGCTTTAGCTACTTAATTTAATAATAATTTGATGAGCACTTTTTTTTTTTTTTTTTAAGTAAGCTCCACACCCAGTGCAGGGCTTGAACTCACAACACTGAGATCAAAACCCCACCTGAGATCAAGAACTGGATGCTTAACCAACTGAGTAATCCAGGTGCCCCTTGATGAGCACTTTTAAGCCCGGAATATCCTTTTACCAAATATATTACAGAAAAAGCACAGAATAGAAGCACAAAATAAAAGATGGACTCCACCGGAGGAACTTAGAAAAAGGTTACTCAACAGAAGTGAGTGGTAGGAGGAAGCAGAATCTTGCATCCAGGTACTGAATAAATTCACTGCGAATGTATTACCTCATGGGATAAAAATAACGGAGTCACAAAAGTAGAACTGGGGGTGTGCAGGTACCAAAACATCCCAGGAACTAGTCCTTGACCAAATGCAGACTACTTTCCTCAAAAATAACAATGGGGTACACTGTTAAAAGTCATCATCCAAATGGAGAAACATCAGCCTGACCTTGGTAGTTGCAACATGAGCCTCTTGACGGTAAACAGGCCACTCCAGCGCCTCCCTGAGGTGTAGGAAATATGTGATTGCAGTAGCAACATCCTGCAAACACAGGTAGTAGCACTGATAACAACAGTTCATGTTTTGTTTTATTTTGTTTTGTTTTGTTTTGTTTTTTGAAAGAGAGAGTGAGTGCCCAGGCATGCAGGGGAGGGGCAGAGGGAGAGACAGAGATAATCTTAATCAGGCTCCACTCTAAGCACAGCCAGATATGGGGCTTGATCTCACCACTGCCTAACCAACTGAGCCACCAAGGCACCCCCAATTCCTGTATTTTAAAAAATGCCAGTGCATGCTAACTTTGGGATATTTTAAGAAGCACTAAGAGAGTTATAGCAGCAGTTTGGGGAAAGGATGATAGCCCCCAAATTTCCTCTCTTTCTAATACCGAGAAAAGAAATTTGAAAGCCTGTGACTAGTTTTTATCTCAACTCTACCCTAAACTAAGGGTCTACTATAAGGTTAACAGGCAAAACTAATTCTTATTTCTAAAGAACATGTTTAAAATTATTTAAAACTTAAGTATTCGTTTAAAAAGCTAATTTTGTGCCTTCCCATTCTCTACTCAATTTATTTTTTTTAATGTTTACTTATTTTTGAGGGTGGGGAGAAAAAGAGGGAGACAAAGGATCCGAAGCAGACTCTGTGCTGATAGCAGAGAGCACTATGCGGGGCTTAAACTCACCAACTGTGAGATCATAACCTGGGCCTAAGTTGGACACTTAACTGAACTGAGCCACCCAGGCACCCCTCTACTCAATTTCCTTTAAATTCTCTCACCCAACTCAACTATATTCAAAAAATCAGTAGAGGGTCACCTGAGTGGCTCAGTTGGTTGGGCAGCTGACTCTTGATTTAGGCTCAGGTTATGGTCTCATAGTTCATGGGATGGAGCCTGAATTGGGGCTTGGAATTCTCTCTTTGCCTTTCAGCCACTTGTGTGTACGTACATGCACTCTCTCTCAAAATAAATCAATAAACTTAAGAAAAAAAAGTAGAGGGTCAATAATAGGTATTTTCTCCTGTAAAAACTAGGCTATATTGAAGGAACATAAATTTTTAATTTAAAGAGTAGTTTTTAGAGTAACCTGATTTTTAAAAAGATAGAATAAAAAACAAATATAAAATAACTGTTAAATCTTTTTTTTTTTTTTAATTTTTTTTTTCAACGTTTTTTACTTATTTTTGGGACAGAGAGAGACAGAGCATGAACGGGGGAGGGGCAGAGAGAGAGGGAGACACAGAATCGGAAACAGGCTCCAGGCTCCGAGCCATCAGCCCAGAGCCTGACGCGGGGCTCGAACTCACGGACCGCGAGATCGTGACCTGGCTGAAGTCGGACGCTTAACCGACTGCGCCACCCAGGCGCCCCATAAAATAACTGTTAGACACAAGTTAAATTTTTTAATAGTTTGTCTCTGTATAGTATACTTTGATACTATACACATTTAAGAAAAACTGACTGAATCAACAACAAAAATATAAAAGGGGATAATACAAGGTTAATGTAAATAAAAACATTAACCTAAAATACACATAAAACCTGGAGCTCAGTTTACTGACTTAGATAGCATACTCTTTTTTTCCTTTCAGAAAAGGATGAAATCCCCATGGAAGTATCTGAAAGATTTTGAGAAAAAAATGTCTCCCTTAGGTAATCAGATAGAGTAAAACAAGGTGATAAAACAGACATGATTTCAGGGATAGTTTTAGAATAAGTAAAGAAACCTCATTTATGGACTTTTTTTTTTTTACTTTCACAATTGTTTTGTGAGGTATAACTGACATACAATAACTGCACATATTTAAAAAATACAACTCGAAAATTTTGACATATGTATACACACTCATGAAACCATCATAGTAATCAAGATAACAAATATAACTATCACCCCCAAAAGTTGTGCTGTGCCCTTTGTAATCCTTGCCTCCTATCCTTCCTTACTGTCTTCATCTGTGGGCAACCGCTGATCTGCTTTTTGTCATTATAGATTAATTTGCATTTTCTAGAATTTTATATCAATGGAAGCAAACAGTATACATAGTAAAATACATACTATTTTTTTGGTCTGGATTCTTTCACTCAGCATAAATATTGTATTCATCCAGGTTATTTTGTGTATCAATTCATTCCTTTGTATTGTTGAGGAAAATTGGTATTTATGTTTCCATTATATAAATATACCACAATGTTTTTATCCACTCAACAATGATAGACATTCAGTTTGCTTACAAGTTTTGATTGACTAGTAAGTAACATTGATACATTCATGTACAAGTCTCTGAATGGATATATGCTTTCTTTTCTCTTGGGTAAATACTCAGACATGGAAAGGCTGGATGTTACGGTATCACACATTACAATTTTTAATGAACTGCAAAACTGTTTTCCAAAGTGGTTGTACAATTTTACACTCTGACCAGTAGCATATGGGATTTCCAGCTCCTTCACATCCTCACCACTTGGCTTAATCGATATTTTTCATTTTAGCCAACTTAATAAGTGGGTAGTTATAGCTCACTGTGATTTCTCCAATCCCTCCAGTAAATTTTCAGACACTTAATCTGCCTCATAAATCCCTTTCTTCTTAAAATAGTTAAAGTAGTTTCTTACTGTCGGCAACTGAAGTCTATACAATATATCTTGGATATCAAAAGCATTTGTTTGGAGAGAAAGGATAAGAAGTTAAAGATAGGGGTAACAATTATTTCAAGTGGACAATAGTTTCTTTCCTAATGTATACGAAGTGACGAAGCAAAGATCTGAAAATAAAAATAATCCCAAAGGCCCAGGGATATAAGGACCATGAAAGAGAAGATCAGGAAAAGAAAGATAGCCAATGAAAATTTTATTGGGAAATATGTCATCTCTGAAGAGCTAAAGAGGAAAGGTTATGAGAAGACAAGGCTTATAAGTTTATCACCAACAAAACTGTGTGAAGACATAAGTGAACAAAACCCCAGTGTAAGGCCATAGCAGCAGCAGGGTTACGGTTAGAGCGGGAGTAAGATAAAATACAAATGATTGATACAGTTGGATAAAATGTGGGTAATCTAAATAAATATGAGTAAAATAGATCAAGGCAGACAACCAAGAGTTCCTAAAAGTCCTGCCTATATAATTATAAAAGATGAAGCACATTCTAGAGGGTTATTTTATGAATAAATCCAGTTTTAATATTATTTTAGTTTTAAATTTCCTTCCATATATCTTTTCTGTAATATAAGTGATTCACAAATTACCTACTGTAATATTTATATCATCTTGTTTGAAAAAGGAATTTAAGATGGTAAATTCCTTCACTAAAATATTATCATTTTTTCTCAGAACACTCATCCATGGAGTGTTAATAAAATGTAAAATAAAATGTAGTATAATTGCTCATTGCACTATTTAGAAAACAGCTCATTCAAATCAAAGCAACTGCTTCTGGTTCCTAGTTTCAAAAATAAAACTTATTTTCTAAAATAATTTACTTCCTAAGATAGGATTACCTCCTGTCTACTTTGGCTTGTAATTTTGCCTCACAGCACCTCTTTTCTTTTGATCATCTCCAAAGGGCTTGGCATGTCTCTCCTGAGTTAATTTACCTCAGGATTCCCAGTTAACTGCTTTACTCAAGTCTTAACCATACTGTTCAGCTATCAGCTTACATTAACTAATGCTCAGTGTGATCCTTAGTTATCTCTATGCCTATAAGTTATATGTCTGAACTGAAGTCTTCCTTGATCTAAATTAATGCCAGTTCAGGAAACTTGCACAGATTTTCCAATATTGGTATTCCTGATCAGAAGGCTGCATCTCAACAGTAACAATCAGCCTGGGGCTGGTGAACAAAAGTAGCTCAGAGAAAGAGTAAGAAGTGGATCTCAAAATTGGCAAAAGGAAAAAAAAAATTTTTAATTTAAAAAAAATGATTGCAGTTCAACTGGCCAAAAAAATCCAAAAAGTAATAAGAATATTTGACGTCATTTGCACTCCCAATTTTATTTCTCAATTTTATGTTTTTCAGCCATTCTGTGAATTTTTTAAATAAATACAACTAAATGCTAAAAGAAAATTCTCTAACTCAGACAGAAGATAAGAATATATTATTTATTTAAAAATCAGATCAAAATTGGGCTCATGGTATAATCCCAAAAGAAAACGACATTATAACACATGGTCAAGCAACTGAAATGAGTCTGATAATGATGACTCAGTAACAAGTAAGATGCTGTAACATTCTGCTAGTAAAATGTGAAAGATAGTTTGTTACTAAAATAGCTTCCTTGAAGTGCCTAATTTACACCTAAAATACTCCAAAGAAATAAAAAGACAATGTTTATCTGTAACATAGAAAGAAAAAACCATAAATCAAATCTAAGATTACACAATCTTTCCTTTTTTAAGTTCATTTATTTATTTTGAGAGAGAGAGAGAGAGAGAGAGCATGCAGGGGAGGGGCAGAGAGAGAGGGAGAGAGAGAATCCCAAGCAGGCTCTGCACTATCAGCATGGAGCCCATTATGGGCTCAAACTCACAACTGTAAGTTTATGACCTGAGCAGAAATCAAGAGTGAGACACTTAACCAACTGAGCCACCCCCGTGTCCCAGATTACACAATCTTTCAAGAGATGTAGTCAACTTTATGACAAAGTATCTTTTTGCTATCTAAATGAAAAAATATTGGAGCAGATATGTCTGATTCTGTATTATATTCTATTAACTATCCAATATGAAATAGAGTGTTTTCATGAAGCCATAATTCTATCTACTTAGTATGGCTTAACATGTTCTTATCTCAATGCAGTGGTTTGCACCATTCCCTTTTTTCCAACTTTCCTAACAAATTGAACTTAATAGTTGTTAGATTGTTTTAATAAGTGCTAAGCCTAGACTCTGGGATGCTAGCATATAAATTCTGTACTGATGCTTTTCATGCCAACTTTCCTTCCTAAATTTTTTTCTAATGAAATCTCCTTTCCTGGTTTATCAGTGAGGTCGATTTTAGTTGCATATAACAGAAAAAGAAACACAAATTACCTTAAATAACAAGAAAATTATTGGCTCATATTACTGAAAACTCTAGAGCAATAGTTCTCAACCCTGTCTGCACTTTAAAATAACCTAGGGAGGCTTTTTAAAAATATCCTTGCCTATATCCCAATGCTTCCTCTCCAGAGGTGATGCTACAAGTAATTTTGGGTACCCCACATGTATTATATATATGGTGTGTGTGTGTGTGTGTGTATATATATATATATATATATATAATATATATATTATATAATATAATATAATATATATATTATATATATAATATAATATATAATATATAATATATATATATTAACATCATATATATATATACGTTACCAATTTATATTATATATGTATATATATAATGTTATATGTATTTTATTATATTATATGATATATATTATATATATATTATAAATATTTAAAAATGTTCTCAGATAACTTCCAACGTGTGCACAGGGTTAAATACCACTGCTTTAGAAGAAGGGTGAGTTTCAGACATCATTTACACAGGATTTCAATTCTATTTCTCTTTGATTCTCTAAGCCCTATTCTCTTCTATGTGTCAATTCCTTCTGTAGGCAGGCTTTCTTCCTGATAGAATAATGGCTGCAGCCTTATATCCATCTGTTAAACAATTCAGTTGAAGAAGAGAAAGCTTCTTTTTTTCTTCAACCAGAGAACATAATCCTAGACTATTCTCTTGTCCATCTTAGCACCTATTCACTGTGACAAGAGAGAGGATTATGCAAATTATCATAATTAACCTAAATCAAGCAACATAAAATTAATGCAAAAATTTATGTCTGGAACTAATGAAACCTAGAACATTCTAACTGAAGCAAAAGTGTCAATTATCTCTTACAAATGCCTATATAACTCAGAACACAAATGGAAAACAAGAGAAAAATCACAAATAAATAGTGTCAAAAGTAAACAAAGACAAATGTTGTAGACGTTTGATCTGCAAAAAAGAGTTACATAACTAGGTAGGAATAATGGAACATTTTAAAAAGCAAAACAAAAACAACCACCTGTGAGTGATATGACTACAAAATCAGTGCCCATAATCTGTTCTTAAATTACAGTGGATGGTCCCTGAATATGTACCCATAACTGTATATTTATTCCTATGTGAAAATCGTTAATTGAATGAGACTTAAATTATAGGAAATCCTTAGTAATGCATTCCTCACAACAAATGAAAGAGTCTACATTTTCTATTCATTAAGTAATGGTAGTCAAAATGCTTTAAATCATAAAATACTTATAATAGTCTTGAAGAAAACTGCAAAAAAATCATTTTATTATTATTACAATGAAAGAAAAGTTCAACAAACCATTAACAGTTGCTATTGTTAGATGGTAGACTGCATAAACTTTTCTTTTTTCTCCATTTTTGTTTTCAAAAACTTTTTCAATTATGTATTTCTCTTATAAATAAAAAAAATTTTATTAGACCAACAAGTTGTCTCAATTACAGAATTGATAGAAATACTAAGAGAAATGAAAACTTGAAACAAATCCTTCACGACATGGATGGAGCTAGAGAGCATCATACTAAGCAAAATAAGTAAGAGAAAGACAAATACCAGATGATTTTGTTCACATGTGGAATTTAGGAAACAAAAAAATGAACATAGGGGAAGGAGAGAGAGAGAGAGAGAAACCAGGTAACAGACACTTAACTATAGAGAACAAACTGATGGTTACTGGAGGAGAGGTAGGAGGAGGGATGGGTTAAATAGGTGATGGGTATTAAGGTGGGCACTTATGATGAGCACTGGGTATTTGTTGTATATAAGTAATGAATCATGAAATTCTATACCTGAAATTAATATTACACTGTATGTTAACTAACTGGAATATAAATAAGAACTTGGAAAAAAGAAAGTACATTTTGTTAACTCACTGTCAAAAAAAAATCCTTCACTTCATTCAAAAAATTAAACTTCTACATTTCTCTTTTCCAAAAATTCAATGTTTAATCACTAAATCTTTGTGAATGTTCTTTGGGTAAATGTCAACAGTATGGTATTCTAATGTTTACAATACATACTGATATGTTTTCATATAAGGTAACACTACCACAGTTGTTTGATTCACAAAAAAGAATTACATAACTAGGTAGGAATAATAGAAACCATCATTTATCCCTTGCTTAATATAATCTCCATGGCAAGGCATTTAGTTTTTCGTGAGACTAATGAATTCATGAGACTCATGAATTTAAGTTACAGATTAAATTCTTCAATTATTAAATTGCATTTAATTTTATGCATATAAATTTAAATTTATATGCATCTGTATTCTTTACTTATGATCTGTATTCTTTACTTATCAAGATGCAGATAATTGCAAATTTTAATTTTTTTAAACTTTATTTTAAGAGAGACAGAGACTGCATGAGTGGGGGAGGGGCAGAGAGCGAGAAGGAAAGACCGAATCCCTCGCAGGTTCCCTGCTGCCAGCTCAGAGCCTGAAGTGGGCTGAACCCACAAAACCATGAGATCATGACCCGAGCTGAAACCAGGAATCCGATGCTTAACCAACTGAGCCACCCAGGCATCCCCAGATAAATGGAAATTTTAAAGTTCAGAAAAAGTATGGGGTAGAAGAGAAATGGTGAGCAAAAGCTGGCATTTTTATAACCGAATTACATTTTTACATATTATTCATGTAATGGGAAATAAGAGGAAAGGAGAGAATTACTTTTTAAAGGATGAATCAAGAATTAAAAATAATCTCCATCTTGCTGTGATTCTGCAAAAACAATCAATATTAAAAGAAACAATAAATATCCACATTGCAAGTTCAAGATTTTAAAATAACTGTCTTTGTTTTAAATAAGTATATAGAACAAGCAGGAAAAAAAACTTAAAAATATGGAAGAGCTGAACAGCACAATTAACAAATGTCAAGTGATTGACAAATCTAGAACACTTATCTAATAACAGCAGAATATACATTCTTTTCAAATATATGTGGAACAGCTACCAAAATATGCCATATGATATTCTATAAAACAAGTCAAATTTTTTTCAGGATTTAAATTATATAGACTGTATTTTTGACTACAGTGAAATAAGCCAGGAATCCAGAAAAAGATAATATCTAGTAAATCCATAAGTGTTTGGAAATTGAACAATACAATTCTAAAAATCCACTGGATATGTGAAAAATTGACATGACTGGAGCCATTTTAAAATGGATACAGAGTGATGACTGCAGAGAAACTGCCTCACTCATCTCTGTTTGAATTGGGTCAAAACCCTTGGATTGGTCAAAACATCAGTTGTTATAAGCAGTTGTAAGAAGTCAGCAG
The DNA here is from genome assembly GCF_018350195.1 of Panthera tigris. Classification (NCBI taxonomy): domain Eukaryota; kingdom Metazoa; phylum Chordata; class Mammalia; order Carnivora; family Felidae; genus Panthera; species Panthera tigris. The sequence goes on along the minus strand of NC_056663.1, from coordinate 122,890,115 downwards.
GATAATGGACATCCTGATTACAATACTGGTAGTTGTGGACTTTCTGAAGATACAATTAGTTAGTCAACCAATCTATAACCCAGACTAGTTTAGCTTCTTAACACCCGTAGAAAAAGTTTTTTCTTTTCTTCAAACCATGTAATGGCTCCCCTTCTTTTTTCTCATAAAAAACCCTTGCTTTTGCCCTACAAGAGAAAATACTACTTGGGTTTTTTACCAAAATATGTGCTCCGCAAATTCAAATTCTTTAATACCAAATAAATGCTCATTTGCCTCTCTTTGCGGCTCTTTATTTCCAAGTTGACATGTCAAAGAACAAATTATAATGGAAGTAAGAAAATATTTTAAAGTAAATGGTAATGAAAATATGATGTATCAAAATCTGTGGAATGCAGCTAACATGGGGCTTACAGGGAACTTTATGGAGAATAACCAAAATCAAAAATCTAAGCATCCAATTAAAATTCTAGGGAAAAAAAAAACAGCTTAATTAAACCTAAAGTGGAAAGTTTTTTAAAAGACAGCAAGAGTAATAAATACAAAATAGAAAATCAACAAAGTCACAAAATGGTTATTTGAAAAGATCAATAAAATTGATTTTAAAAATCTAGGGACACCTGGGTGGCTTGGTCGGTTAGGCGTCCAACTTCAGCTCAGGTCATGATCTCAGGGTCCGTGAGTTCAAGCCCCGCGTCGGGCTCTGACAGCTCGGAGCCTGGAGCCTGTTTCAGGTTCTGTGTCTCCCTGTCTCTCTGCCCCTCCCCTATTCATGCTCTGTCTCTCTCTGTCTCAAAAACAAATAAACGTTAAAAAAAAATTGATTTTAAAAATCTAGCAAGACTGACCAACCAATATAATGGGGAAAAAAAACAGTGCAGGAAAAAAATAGAAAACTAGTCCCTAAATATACTACAGGAATTTAATATGTTATTAAAAACTATCTCAAAAAATTCTAATCTGAATGGTTTCACCACTGAATTCCAAGAAATATTTAAGGAAAAATACCAATCCTACACAAATTCAACTGGGAAATAAGAAATGAGGCAATCATTACCAAATTAATTTATGAGGTAACCATAACCATGATATTAAAGCCTAATAAAATCATTAAAAATAAAACAAATACTAATTTAAGCCATGGATACAGAAGCATAAGTCCTAAAAAAATATATTAGCAAGTAAAGTGTTATAACATATAAAAAGGATATTACATCATAAACAGATGGAGCGATTCAATATATGCAAAAATTAATTTCATATTCAAAAAGTAATCAATGTAATTTACTAAATAAGAGAATAAGGAAGAAATGTCATAAATATGCCAATATATGTAAAAAATAATATTCAGTACATATTCCCAATATAAACTCTTAGCAAATAGAAACAGGACTTCTTTAAATGATGAAGACTATTTTTTAATTACTGTTCACATTACACAACATAGTGAAATACTGAAATGTTCTCCCAGAAACAAAATAAAGATGTTCATTCTCACCAGTTTTATTCAACATTTGCTGGCACCAGTGCCAGTCACTAAAACATGATAATCATCTTCATCATTATCATCATCACCCTCAGTGATTGCAAAGTCATTTTCCATAGATTATATGCTTTTGCATGTAAATAATCTGAAGTATACTATAAACTATTAGAATAAATGGGTGAATTTCTCAAAATCAGTGTATATAAGGTCAATGTATGCATTATATATTCTAAATATTAGAACAAATCATTGGAAAATAAATTTTTTTAAAGATACTTATATTTTAGCACTAAAAAAAAAAAAAAAAAAAAAACACACACACAGGAGTTTTAGCTCCAGTAAAAATAGAAAACACATAATCCATCCTGCCTCTCCTGCTGAATCCATCTAAAGACCCTAGACAGGGGCGTCTGGGTAGTTCAGTTGGTCAGGCATCCAACTTGGATTCAGGTCATGATCTCATGTTTCGTGAGTTCAGGCCCCATATCGGGCTCTGTGCTAACAGCTCAGAGCCTGGAGCCTGCTTCAGATTCTGTGTCTCCCTCTCTCTCTGCCTCTCCCCTGTTTGCACTCTGTCTCTATCAAAAATGAATAAATGTTAAAAATTTTTTTTCAAAAATAAATAAAAACCCTAGACAGAATACATAGAGCAGGTAACTAAAAGCTATGAAAACTAAGTAGGCGACTTCCAGTTCCAGACAAAATGGCATAAGCACATTCTACCCTAATCCTGTAAGTTACAACTAAAATCCTGGATCAAATATAGCTATCAGAAGCCCCTGAAGACCAGAGAAAATAGAGTAGACTAAGATCCTCAGGACTCAAGGGGAAGACCTGACAATTAATTCACTTAACTCCCTAAATTTTTTTTCCTCCTATACATCCTAGCCTAGACACAAGAGTAGCCTACACCCTGGAAATGGCAATTGAAACAGGAAAAAGGAAAGGAAAGGAAAGGAAAGGAAAGGAAAGGAAAGGAAAGGAAAGGAAAGGAAAGGAAAGGAAAGCAAAGCAAAGCAAAGCAAAAGAAAGGAAAGGAAAGCAAAGGAAAGCAAAGGGAAAGGGAAAAGGAGAAAAAGAGAAAAGGAAAAAGAAAAGGGAAAGGAAAATAAAAGGGAAGGGAAGGGAAGGGAAGGGAAGGGAAGGGAAGGGAAGGGAAGGGAAGAGAAGGGAAGGGAAGGGAAGAGAAGAGAAGAGAAGAGAAGAGAAGAGAAAGAAGAAAAGAAAAGAAAAGAAAAGAAAAGAAAAGAAAAGAAAAGAAAAGAAAAGAAAACCAGTCTCAAGAAATGCCTGTTCTGTCTAGCCAAAGAACCAGGAAGAAATCCCTGTAGGACTTTTGACTATAGTCATCCTACTCCATAGAAACACTGCTAAAAAGTCTGCACCCTGCTCCTCCACCACCAGGTGTTGTGGACACTATGGAGCAGAGCCTTATTAACCATGTATGTGCTGTACTAATGAAGTGCACTGTCCCACTCCCCACCTGATGATGCAGAAACTACAGGGCAGAGCCTTGACCCAATTCTACTCTATACTAAGCATGACAACAAAAAAGTAGCACCTTACCTCCTTCCAGCTAGAGAGTGTCAGGAGAGGAGTAGATTATAGAAAAGAGGAAGCTGAAGAAAGGAATTATTTATATCTGTATATGAAGTTTTTGGTATACCTCCAACTGGCTCATGGGTGAAACCAGAATCAAATTAACAAAGTAAAAGCTCTGAGAACTGAAATGTCATGTGAAATACTGTCCAAGTTTCAAACTGGCCACTGGGTAGCATACAAACAAGATAGAACAAAATAGCAGTGCAAAGATTTTAAGTACTAAATTGACATTTGAACTACAGCCCACAAAAATGGTCCAGGATGTGTGCCCTAAACCCAAATAAATTGACTATCTGTTAAAATAGATTTAAGTAGGAACCAGAATTTCATAACATAATACTGCAAATGTCCGGGACACAATCCAACATTACTCATCTTATGAAGGAAAAGAAAATCTCAACTCAAATGAGAAAAAATAATCAAGAAGAGGACAACACCAAAATGAAACAAATGCTGGAATTATCTGACAAGGACCTAAAAACAGACATCATACAAAAGTACCAACAAGCAATTATAACAGTCTTAAACAAATGGAAAATTAAAAATTCTTAGTATCTAGAGTATACAAAGAAAAACTAAATGACAACTTTAGAATGGAAAATACAATTAACAATTTTTTTTAATTTCACTAGATGAGCTAAATGGCAGAACGGAGATGACAAAAGAAAGAATCAGTCAACTTAAAGATAGATCAGTAGAAATTATCCAAATGAGAATAGACAGGAAAGAGATTTTAAAAGAATTAACAGAGCCTTAGGGATCTGTGGGAAAATACCAAAAAGTCTAAAATTTATATTGATTCAAAAGGAAAGAAGAAAGAGTATAGGGTTAAAATGCATATATATTTGAAGAAATAATGGCTAAAAAATTCCCCCAATTTGACAAAAGATATAAACCCCACAGATTCAACAACCTCAGACAAGACAAACCTAAGTAAATCTATACCCAGAAACATCAAAATCAAATTGCTGAGAAGTAAAACAAACCAAAACAAAAATCTTGAAATAAATCAGAGAGAAATATATACATTACCGTCAGGGGAACATCAATTCAAATAAGAACTGATTTTTCTCATCTGAAAGTCATCCATCTCATTTCCTTTCTGTTCCTCAAATACATCAAGTCTTTTCCTCCTCAGGGCTCTGGTGCTATAAGCTCCTCCTGTCTGAATCAACCTTACTTAGCCTCTTCTCACCATTGGTTTCTTATTTAGAATCTTAATGCCATTTTATCAGGGAAAACTTCTGGGAGCATCAACCCACCCCATATCTCTGTCATTTCTCTCTTTCACAGAACTTGTATATTTCCTTCCTGACTCATAACAGCAACAGAAAAAAAAGTCATGTTTATTTAATTTTTTTTACTTATGGCCTCCTTTCCCCTCTGCACTAAAATAGTATTTCTATGAAGACAAAGATTTTGCATGTCTTTCCCACCACTATGTTCCTAGCACCTAGAACTGCACATGTTAACCCTAGTAAGCATATGCTAAATGAATGAATGAATGAACGAATGAAAGAACAACTGGATAAGTGCTTGAAATTAAACTAATTAGAAAGAAAGGGAGAGCTAATATTGAGTAAAACTTAGTATAAATTAATTATAGGACATTCTAACTCAGTTTTCAAACATGTAATTGTCTTAACATTGTCTGAGAACTTTAAAAAATATAGATACATGAACCCCACTCCACAACAATTAATAATTAATTATTATTATTAATTCATAATATCTAGAAACGAGAACTTGACATGGACATTTTTTTAAAGCTCTCTAGCTGATTCTACGAAGTTTTCCAAGCCAGGACTGAAAAACACTGGTCTTACTAGTTGGCATATAATTTTGGATCTACTAGCAAATGAAGAAATCTAGTTATAATAATGATCCAACAATTGTAAAGAGGAAAGGGGTACCTTTATAATAAAGTTTGAAAGACCTATTAGCTTCCAATAATAACGGTTTTGGCAAAATAAATTCACACTAGTATGTACCTTCCAAGAATATTGGCAACACAACAGATATTTTTAAATGATGTTAAAAATAACCTTCATCCTAAGAGAATTTGAGCAATTTAAGCTTCAGTGAAAATCCAGATAGTCATGACAAAAACAGAAACACAAAATGAAAGAGAATAAATAGCTGCCCTGGGAAGTTAACAAATTTGTCTTTTCTTCTTCATCTCTCTCATCCACTAAATTAATTAACTTTAAGAGCCCACTGAAAGTTTACTTCCTTCAAAAATTTTGTCTGCCTAACTTCATCACTTGAGTTGTGTTTTACCATACTTACATACTATCTGTCTGTAATTAGAGTAAATGAAGAAGTTACAAGAATTAATTGTATTTGGATGCATTAAAATAAAAAAATACCAATTAGAATCTAAGTGGAAATGTCAGACAGGCAGTTGAACATATATCTGAGGTCAAGGCAGACATAAGTGACCCACTGTGTCCTTGAATTATAGAACAGCTTCTACTATTTGATATTTGTAATGATGGGACTATAGTTTTAAACTCTCAATTAAGATCATAATGCATACAAAAGGTAATTCCAAGTGTTTACTATTCTCAAGCATGACTAATATTGGACCATAAACCTACACATGATGGATTAAATAATAATCCTCATTCAATATAGGGGCATCATCGTGTTTTTAAATGTAACAAATACCAGACAGAATCAATGGATTTCAAATTTTAAAACGTTTAGTGCATACACAAACCCCAAATTTTTCTATACAATTTCATGCTAAGTTTGAAATTTAAGTCTGAATATTTTAAATTTAATAGGCAAATTTAAATGAACAAGTTGAACACAAATTTTAACATTTACAATAATATAATTTTTAGGTTTGCTTCCTGATTTGTGTTTATTTTAATCAAAAATAACAAAATTATAATTGCAAATCCTGAGGATATTGAAGCTCAAATCAACTATACTTTAGAACAGTTACTAAAAATAAATCCCCCAAATTTATAACAGTTATAACATCTGGATCTACACATGAAAGATAATTCATTGAAATGATTTATCTAAACCTAAATATAAATAATAATTGATACCAACAAACAAGAAAACCTCCCCCTATATGGTTATTTTCACAGTAATCTCTATCTGAGAGCAAATTCTTATCTCAAGCTAAACTGATGCTCATCATATATTCCTTGAAATTATATTTAGGGCAAACACAACTAAACTGATGATTCTCTGAAGCCCAATTAGAGCCACTGAAATGGTGGTTCGCCAACCCTATGGAAAAAAATTAGCACCCTATACTAAGTTAAAGAAAGTAAAATGGGATAGGTTACGAAGAAAATAAAGTGCTAGGTCAAGTAAGGATTTTGTAAGTAGAACAAATTGAGAAAATCTGAACACACAATGAACACTGGAAAACAATGACTTTCATATATTCTATTTTTATGTAAAATTAACTTATTTCACCCAACTAAGAAAAATTCAAAACGTAGTGATTGAAAAGTTTAGATACATGGCAGCATTTGAAAATAAATAAAATAAATTTAATATTTATAAAGTATATTCTAGGGTTCCTGGCAGGCTCAGTCAATGGAGTACGCAACTCTTGGTCTCAGCATCATGAGTTCAAGTCTCACGTTAGGCATGAAGCCTACTTAAAAAAAAAATTGTTAAACAATAAACCTTTAAAAAATAAAGTAAATAAAATTATATTCATACAAACTATATTGATACAGAGGATAAAATAACCCCCAATAGCCTTGGCTTTCAGAAAACATAGGCACAAAAACACAACTAAACTACATGCAAGGTATAACATAAAAGATAAGTACATTTTCTCACCTTTCTCTTTTTTCAACTTTAATGCAGACAATACCAAATGTTTCTTTTAGACTATGTATCAATTTGATAAGGATTTCATTTCCTTTTTAGGTTCATTAGATTTTTCATAATTACATTATTCTTCCCTTGAGGTAAGTACTGCTCATAAGAGAAAAGAGAATCTTCTCATTTATATTCTTCCTTAAATGTCAAACTATATGCTGTGAACCTAGTATGTACCCAGTATGATACAAAACCAGGAAGGACAACAATGAAACAATATCTACCTTTAAGAAATTAATAATCTGTTTAAAGTTAAGACAAATGAAAACCAACCTCATAGCAATGGTCTTAAATAAATGTGTGACACTGGTCCAAATTAAAATAAAGATTTTAAAAAAGTATTCTTGACTAATGATATTCATAAAAGGCTTACTATAAAGAAGACTGAGAAAAAAATTACCAAACTCCTATTTTATGTCCATATTTTCTGTCAAAAAATAGCTTTCCTACTGAAACTAAAAATTCGTATATTGGTTTATAAGAATAGATTTCAAAATGCTTAAAAGTAATTATCAGAGATAATCAGTATGTTCCAAATAAAGTTAAATCTGCAACTCCTGATGAATTCTATCTCGTGATATTGAGAGACCCTGCAGATAAAATAGTGTGTATTGTTAATGCATTCAGGAGAACTCTAGAGATATCACAAAGTGATGATGTGTCATTCCTTCCACATACACACACAAAAAGTTGATCACATGCTGATCCATAGAGAAAGCCTTTGTATTTTTAATATTTTGAAATAATTGAGTATATTCTATTTTTCATAATGGAAGCAAGTTTAAAATAATAACAAATAATTAGAAATTAGTACTCTTCTAAACAGATCAAATTTAAATATGACTTAATACTTTAAGCTAAGTGAAAATTAAAAACAATATAAAATGTGTAGCATATAACTAAGCAGTATATGAAGGAAATGTATTGCCTATATATGTATATGTATATATATATATGTATATATATATATACATACACATATATATATATATAAATAATCAAAAAGTAACTGAAAATCACTGAGCTTCCATTGCAAGACACTAGAAAAAGAAATACAAATCAAACCTAAGGAAAGCACAAAGAAAAATTATAAAGATAATCAATGAAATAGAAAATACAGAGAACAGAGTATTAGAACAGAGAAAATCAACAAAGTCAGAAGTTTTTCTTTAAAAAAATGATTACAAATATTGATAAACCTTTAATAGGATTTATTACAGGAAAAAAGGAAGGAAGTGAGAGGGGAAAATACAAATTACCAATATCAAGGGGAAAGGAAGGAGCATCATTATAAATCCTACAGATAAAAAAGAAGGCAATATTATGATTAAGCAAATATATTTGACAATATGGAAGAAATGGATATATTTCTCTAAAAGTTGAATTAATAAAAGTAACCAAAAGAAGAAATATAAAATATACATAGTTCAAAATCTATTAAGGTGTTTAAAAATAGGATTATTATTATTCAGGTATGTCAAGGTAAACAGATTGAGAGCCGACCACCATTGAAAACAAAGTCTGTTATACTCACAGATCCCAATTCCACAGGAGGTCACACAGAGAAGCACCAAGGTTGGTGGGGAGGCAGGAAGGGGAAAATATGGATGAGAGTTTTTACTGTGGTTTCCACTAGAAGGAATGGTGACAAAGGATATGCAGGTTTAGGATTGGCTAGTTTGAGTAATTTCAGAAGGCTCAGGGGCTTAGGGGGCTGTCCCTTATTGTCTGGTACCTGTCCCTGGGTGATTAAAGCAGGAGAATAATGGCCCCTATTGGCCTCCATAAAGAAGGCTGTTGGTGGTGAGCTCTGGATTGGTTAGTTTGCATAAGAAAGGAAATTTGGAGGAGAGTCATTCCGGGCTAATCCTGGAAGGGGCAGTTTCTCCAAGGTCAACAAGACCCCAGAGGCCAAATCATCAGAAACACAGGGTTAACAGATAAGGGAATTGAATCCTTTCTTTAAAACCTTCCCACAAGTAAAATCTCAGGTCTAGAAGGCTTTAACAGGGAATCCTTACAATCATTTAAGAAAGAGTAAGTCAATCTTGCAAAAAATAAACTATTCTCTCTTTGAGAGACTAGGAAGAAAAAGAACACTTACTCTCTTTGAAGAATCCAGTATAACCTTGACTCAAAATCCTTAAGGTCATTACAAGAAATTGTCTTCCCTGCCAATAATTCTTTCACCAATACTGCCAGCCTTAGACTTAGAGAATGGCTTATTTACTGTTATGGTATTCTAGACATTATTTATGATCAAGGAACTCATTTCGCAGTAAAAGAAATGTAGCATCGGGCTTGTGCTCACACAATTCACTAGGTCTAACATACTCTCAGCACTTAAAATCATCTGACCTAAAAGAACATCAGAAGGGCTTGTTGAAAACTCAATTAAGGTACCGGCCAGTTGAGAGACAAGACCTTGAGAGGACAGGATTTAAGCACACATGGTGGGGGTGCCGGGGTGGCTCAGTCGGTTGAGCGTCCTACTTCGGCTCAGGTCGTGATCTCGCGGTTTCTGCGTTTGAGCCCCGAGTCGGGCTGTGTGCTGACAGCTCAGAGCCTGGAGCCTGCTTCAGATTCTGCATCTCCTTTATTCTTTGCCCCTCCCCCGCTTGTGCTCTATCTCTCTCTGTCTCTCAAAAATAAATGTTAAAAAAAAATTTTTTTAACATACATGGTGCTAAGATACAATATATATCAAGTACCTCTTCTCATTATTTCACTAATAACATGCAAAATGTTTGCCTCCTGTCTCCATAACTTTGAGCTCTACTTATTTATAAGTCTTGCTTCTCAAGAGAGGAATGTTTCCATTAGAGATACAACTGTGATTGTACAAGTTGAAAGCTCAGTGTCAACTAGCATTTGCGGATACTGATGCTACTGAAACGAGGTAGAGTTTACTGACTGGAGTGATTTGTCACAATTAACAAATGGAATCTGGGTTGCTAATACACAGTGAGGACAGGAAAAACTTTATCAGGGCATTCTCTGCAATTCTTCTAATACTTCTATCTCCAATGTAAGATTGTTAGAAAGCACATCAAGCAAAAAAAGGAAGAGTCGTTAAGGATTCACATCCTTCAAAAATGAAAGTTTGGTCTTCTATTAGGTAAAGAACCCTAAACAACTGACACTCTTCTTGAGAGCAAAGGAAAAAGGCAGAGAGTAATAGAAGGAAGTCAGAAGTATCATCTACAGCCTTGGACTATTTTAAAAATAAGGACTGTGGCAGGTCTTCAGATAAATCTCCTTCTCTCTCTCCGCTTCTCTCCCTTGTATGTGTCTATGTGTTAACTATTTTAATCTTCCTTCTTCTCTTTCTCCTTTTTATTTTCTAAAAGTTTTATAAGTTAACAAAGTATGATTTAGTATTTATGTAACAATCAAACTGCACATTAACACTGTATAACAGCATTTAGATAACAAAATATTTAGATGGACTATGACTAAATTTGGCCAAAAATGAAGATAAACACAGTTGGAAACTTGTATCTCCTCATGTTGGAGAGTGAGGAAACTTATGTTATACAAAGCATAGTTGTTTGTATTAGGCAGAAACACAGAGTTGTTTGGAATATCATGTGGAAATTCAAACATGAGTAGAAAGACACATATGGATGCTAAGTGGTCTAAGGGGTGAAAGGTACCAGATTTTAAGCAATTTATTATCCCAGCTCAAAACCTGAGAATCTTCAAACCATATTTGTGCTTTGTCAGATGGCTCTTTGCTGGTTTTGCCAACAGGAGGTACTAGAGGATACTGGAAAGGCTGACGAAAGAAGGGATTTCTTCCTATGCATCTGCTTCTTCATTTGAAAGCAATTTCTTCCTATAGTAGCAACTGAATTTACGTAGCTACAATTTCTCCTACAAGTTCCTGCTTTGGTTTTCCTTATGTCATTCTGTACCCCCTCAAACTTTATAATGTAAGTACTTCTTCCCATTATCTCCTTTCTTTATCCTCCTCTTAGCTCTGACTCTTCCCTTTACCCTCTTTTTCTATTTTTCTATGTCATTTTAACTTATATAAACCTGTTACAGTTTTCCATATCTGTTCCCTATGTACTTGTGACAATGATATAAAACTTACTTAGTAACTACATTTTAAACTTATGTGATGGAAAAATACCTTTTCCCTTAGACATCTATAATAATTTGTATAATACAAAGGGACTACTGTTTGTCCCTAAAAGTGCCAACAGAAGGACAATTAGTACACACTTTTGTATATAATGATGACCATGTACCTAAAAGTTTAATGTTTTCAATTGGTCAAAAGATGTCTGTTATAACCATGTCAGTGAGATATCTGTAAATGAATCCAGCATTTCAAGCTATAGCTTTTTCCATCAGTGGAGGTAATTTTGAAAAGAGATATGAGTTCCTAAATATTTAAACACACTGAAACAAGGTTTACTCCTCATGAATATATGCATCCTAAGTAAGATAATTAGAAATTTGAAGTCAATTTCTAAATGCCATAATGCCATGTTTCATTAGTCATGAATTTATTATAGAGAGGTCTTAATGGTATTAATGCCATCATTGTTATACCATTTGTAGGGTTGCACATGTGGTTATATTAGCTTCAAGGACTTAAATGATGGAGTTATAGTCTTGACTAAACATTTCCATATCACCGTTAACATACTTCCTCTTGTTTAATAACCAAATAAGCTGTAAAACAATGACTGGTTGATATAAAATGTAGGAATCATATTGGGATGGATGCCACAAATGTCACAAAATTTAAACCTCCGAAAATATATAAAATATGAGTCATTTTTCTGTTCATTTTATTTTTTTGTTAATTTTGTTAATGTTTATTTCTCAGAGAGAGAGAGACAGAGATAGAGTGTAAGCAAGGGAGGGAGGGCAGAGAAAGAGAGACACAGAATCCAAAGCAGGCTCCAGGCTCTGTGTTGGAGCTCAGAGCGAGGCTCGAACCCACAAACGATGAGACCATGACCCCAGCCGAAGTTGGGAGCTTAACCGACTGAGCCACCCAGGCACCCCTCTGTTGTTCATTTTATTTATTTATTAAGTAGGCTGCAACGCAGGGCTTGACCTCATGACCCTGAGATTAAGACCTGAATCAAGATGCACCCATGCACCGGAGCCACCCAGCAACCCAACTATTGTTCATTTTAAATAATCGTGACACCTTCAAAGTTAGGACAGATTTCATTCTCAAAACACATGAAAGTGCAAAAATTTTTTAGCAACTGAAGAGTAAAGATAAAATCCTTTCTTCATGAAGCTATTATTTACTTCTGAGATCTATGTAGGGCAATCAAAAATAGCTAAAACTATAGAAAAGCATTCTTCTCACAATCTGTGTAAGTACTGGTAGGTAACTGCACCCAATCAAAATGCAGGCCACTAGAATCTGGCTTATGCCAGCGAATCTGGCTCGGCAGTTGTCTTCGCTATCCTTTCTCTGCTTTGATGAAGATGACAGCCAGCAGCACTTGTTCTTGCTGTTTGCATATCAAACCCATTTTCTGAACTAATGAAGTTACACAATTAAGTGAAAGTTATAAAGACTTCAAAATGTAATGTAACTCAAGGAAGTATCTAAGTGTACTCTGACCAACTCACTTTCCATGATTTCAGAAATCATGTGCCTAAAATCCTTTACTTACATTAATGGGCCTATATTCAGAAAATTCATTTTCATGTGCTTTCCTTCACCAATGGTTAGGTGAATGATAAGATACCAATAAGCAAACTAACCAACAAAATAAAGTCTAAAAACTATGCAAAAATTAAAACACTTTCTATATCCATTCCAATGAGAAATTATAAAACAGCCTGAGAGTAATACAGATTTAGTCAGAAGAACTTTAATTCTTGTGAAATAGTTCAGCTGAAATCACTTCTGATATATTTTTACTATCTTTAGGGTCCCACGGGTCTGATTTTACTTGTGAGTTCCTGAAACACTAGCACCAGCTAGGCTATGCCTCCTCTTCAGAGGGCTAAATCCCAGCAACTAAAGGTCTCTCCGAGTTTTCAAGTTTTAATAATTCTACCCATTCCCTTTGTCCCCCAAGGCCTAAACATGGTGGCACTGATTGCCTGTGTTACTATGTCCAAGATACTTTAGCATTCCCTCTTTGTCTTTTTAGTTCTCCAATATACACGATTCCTTATATTCTCTATCTCAAAATAACTAGTGAGGTTCAATGTTCTGACCAGGGCCTGACTGATATAGCCCCTCTCTGCCTAAATACACATTTATAACTTTTCTATCTGCAGCAGCCACCCAGTGTGAGGGAAAGAGGGTGTTACTCTAGCACATTTCTAGACTCTCAGATATTAAGAGGAATTCATGCTTTATCATCTCTTGGATTTCTTTTTTAATAACTTTTTATTTATTTATTCATTCTGAGTGACAGAAAGAGCGAGGGGACATGGGGGGGGGGCGGGAGGGCGGTGCAGAGAGACAGAGGAGAGAGAGAATTCCAAGCAGGCTCCATGCTGTGCTGTTAGCGCAGAGCCCAGTGAGGGGCTGCAACCTGTAAAATCATGACCTGAGCCAAAATCAAGAGTCAGAGGCTTAGCTGACTGAACTACCCAGGTGCCCCTCATCTCTGGGATTTCTTAACTTCAGTCTCCATTTATCCACCATTACTACCCAACACTCAATCTTACCAGAGTTCACAAAGAATGTGGAGGAGCATAAAACAAGCCTCACATTCAAATATCAACTCCATTGCTCTGCTGTCTTTCTCGATTCTTGCATATTCTTCCAATTCAGGAGAGGCTTTCTCATTCAGTATAGCAAGAAGCTTCCCTTATTCTACAACTTTCCTATTATCTTTCCTGTAGTAAAATTATTGGATTTCTGCTATCACCATGAGGAGAATATGCCCCAGCTATCCTGCTGGTCCCAGTCAAATGGCAGCATGCAGTAGACTTTCCCCCAGAAAACCTGCAGCCTGAATTAAGCTTCCCTACCTGAACTGCAAACTTGCACGTAATAAATGTCTTTCATGTTATGCTACTAAGATTTTGAGTTTATTATTCAGAAATAGCTAATTAATACAGAAGTTGGAACTCTTGGCCAACCTCTAGTTCTAGAATATTTAAAGGAAAGTTGAAATTAGGAAACACTTTAGAAATAACGTAGAAACTTCTTTTCATTTTATTAAGCCATGGTCCCCACAATTGCTGTCTCTGAAGTAAACTTCAAGAAATGTTTCCTAAGTCAAAAACTCAACATTTATTCCCTTTTCATTCCTGACATAGTAATACCATGCAAGACAGAGGTGCCTCAGGTGGAAGAAGGCGAATTTCACTTTCAAAAAAGTGTTAAAAAGAAAAAGACATTACCATATTTCAATATATACTCTTCATTAATATTACAGAATGGTGAAAAGAGAGCATAGGCTTTGGAATAGGACTGACTTAGCTTTGAGCCATAACCCTGACGTTTACAATCTTTATAACTAACTTATTCATAGGTTACTAACGCAATGAAATAAGTGTTAGAAGCAATAATACACTTACTTCTTACTTTGATCCTATTGGGCTATCCCTATTTAATTTACTATCCTTATTTAATGTTTGAGGAAACTGAGATTTAAAGAAGTTGCCTAAGCTCATTCATCTACAAGGGGGAGTAAAAATTTTTAAAAGCATTTCTCTGATTCCAAAGCTTTTGCTCTTAAACTTTAACCTGTTTAGGGATTGTAATCAAAATATTTAACAACTTAAATTATCATAAATTAAAAAATATATAAATCACAATTTATTTTTAATATTCTCTTCATTCTCAACTCTCTGTATTCTAGGTCTGTTTTTCAAGTAATTAAAGCTATAGTGCAAACTGCTCACCAAATAATTCTAATAAATTCAGGTCATTTCTTAATTTTTAGAAAAAGTTGCTCTAATTTTTTGTGACTTTTGATACCAGTTGTCATTAGGCAAAGGATGCCCCTTTATGAGGCATGAAGAGATCTAAGAAAGTATATCAAATTCTTCCAATGACTTTCCCACTAAATGATAATCATAGTTAATTTTTAGTCTCTCAATAACTAGAGGAAAGTTATTAACTTCAATATCGTTCATAATACTGAATTCTCTATCAGCTTCTGGAAGACAGAAATTACATTAAAAAAAAAAAACTTCTATTCCTTATAATAATGTCTGAGATCTTTACAGTCTCATCTCTTTTGTTTTAAATCATAAAAGTAATTTATTATACTGTCATATTTATTTCACGTAAGCCTAATTCTTTAAGCCGGAGAAGAGTAGCGCAAAAAGACTGAACTCTATTACTAAACTGCCTCCGTTTGAATTCTGACTCTGTCATTTAAACTTTAAACGTGTGCCTCAGTTTCCTCATTTTTCAAAATGACCATAATTATAGTACTCAAATGAGTTACTATACATTTGGAATGGTGCCTAGTACAGAAGAAGCATTAGCACTTATTTTTATTAATAAAATTAATTTAGTTAACATCTGTGACAGATTTCTTTTGTTGTTGTTGTTGTTGTTGTTTTTAACAATCCATGTCATTAAATGAATATAAAATGTAACAGATTCTCAGTGGTGATTCCCCTAACATACACTCAAAACCAAAAAGTCCAACACTGGTAACTTCTCACAAATCCTCTGGTGATTTCACTCTGCATTTCACTCCTGCATAGTTTTTTGCCCTTTGGAGCTGTAACTGTATTAATGATTCTTCTTTGAGAGGACCCACTATGAGAGAGTCTTAGGCTTTGTTTCATTCCCTAGAGGCCTCTAAGGCTGTAACAATTAAAATTCAAAGTCATCTAGTTGTTTGGCAAATGTCCTCAGGGTAAAAGTGAACTTCACTGCCACTCTGGGTCCCTCCTAAATTTAGCCTTTAGCCTGTGTACTCATTTCTTTCTAATTCTTGGAAGCACTCATGAAAACATTCTGTTTCTATTTTATCTAGAATTTTGCTTGTTTGCAGAGAATAGGTCAGTCCAGGAACCAGTACATCATAATGCTATTCCAAACACATACTCACCATTAACTCATGAGTACTATTTTTATTTTTATTATTATTTTAAAATAATACATTCACAGCATAATAAAAATCAAATCATAGATGAGTCTAAAATAAACAGTAAAATTGTCCTCCTTGACCTCTCCCTGTTCTATTCCCAGAAATAATTTAACAGTAATTGGGTTTCTTAGAGGTTGGGATTTTTTATTATTATTTACCATTACAAACTTAATATAAGGACTTATACTGAAATTTGTCAACTTTTGACATCTGTTGACTCTGCACACTATAAGAAATTTAGCATATTTTACTGCCTCCCAAACTTTTACCTCTTTCTTTTATTATTATTGATATTAAGTTTTCTAATATTTACAGTCTTTTATTTTTATTGATATTAAAATGTAATTGATATTAAGTTTTCTAATATTTACGTTTTATATTATAACTAAGATCTCTGCAATTTGTATAGATTGATCTAAAACCAATCAGTATTAAAACAGAAATTAGAATATCATATTTATTGCTTATCAAACCAACTAGTATGGCCAAACACAAAAAGAAGCAAATAAAATTCTGTCACCAAATCCCTGACTCTTGAAGATGACCCATGAATGAGCTAAAAATGCCTTCTTTATTAATTTGTTTTCACTTTATTTCATCCAGGAATTTCTTAGTTTCTATTCTTCTCTAGGTTTATATCACTCTTCTCTCATTTCTCTCCTTATATTTTGCTGGAACATCTTTATACATGGAAATGTAGAGGTACTACAATTTCCAGGCTCTTGTGTGTCAGAAAATTATTTTCTTGATTCATTTAATTGGATTTATATTGGATAAAGTCAGAATTCTATATCCAAAATTATTTCCTCTCAGAAATCCATCATTTTCTAGCTCTGAAATATTGCTAATACTACTGGGATAGTGTTTGATATCAGTATGTTTCTCATCCCTCTGTAGGTGACCCACTTACTTTTCTCTGTGGAAGATTCCAAGGTATTTTATTTCTAGTCTTCTGAAAATGCAACCATGTGAAAGGGATTTTTGACTTCTAAAATTCATCCTTCCTGGTATTTTGTTGACTTCTTCTTATTGAAGACTTGTGTCTTTATTCAGCTTAGGAAAACCTTCTGTTGTTGTTTTGTTTGTTTTGTTTTGTTTTGTTTTTTTACCATCAAATGTTCCTAACTACTATCTTAGCATTCCACTTTTGGAATGCCTAATAAACAGATGTTTGGTTTGTTTATAGCTTCCATTTATCATATATTCACTCTGTCTTTTTATATTAAACCAATATTATGTTGTAGTTAAAAATAACTTATTTTACTGCGACCATGTAAAAAGAAAAGAGATATATGTTCATGCTTTTCATATGAAAGCAGAAGCCTGAGTTTTTAAATATTTTTATGTGAAACTTATATAAAATTTTGAAAATCAAACAATGTGTCCTTTAAGATTGCAGTATATCCGTATATATAAATTTTAAATATGTAGGAGGTAAACTGTCTAATTTTTTTTTAAATATGGAATGCTTCAGGGATGCCTGGGTAGCTAAGTCGGTTAAGCGTTCAACTTTGGCTCAGGTCATGATCTCATAGTCCGTGGGTTTGAGACCCACATTGGGCTCTGTGCTGACAGCTCAGAGCCTGGAGCCTGCTTCAGATTCTATGTCTTCTGCCCCACCCCCCCAATCTGCCCCTCTCCCACTTGTGTTCTCTCTCTCTCAAAAATAAATAAAAATAAACTTAAATAAATAAATAATAAATAAAATATGGAACACTTCACATATTTGCATGTCAGTCTTGTGCAGGGGGCCATGCTAATCTTCTCTGTGTCATTCCAATTTTAATTGTTATGCTGTCGAAGTGAGCACTGTAATATTTTTATTTGAAGTGAAAATTATAAAACTAATCCCATTATTTCATAAGTTTAAGATCAATTTTGATATGAAATTAATAATTTGGATTCTCATTACATATATATTATACACCCACAGGTTTGAAGAGTATCTCATTTGCAGAAGAGTTTCAAAAGCTAAAATATTCTATGTGATTAAACTATTCTGCTTCTTGGGTAAACAAAGTCCCACCCA
Organism: Panthera tigris; assembly: GCF_018350195.1. Classification (NCBI taxonomy): domain Eukaryota; kingdom Metazoa; phylum Chordata; class Mammalia; order Carnivora; family Felidae; genus Panthera; species Panthera tigris. The sequence goes on along the minus strand of NC_056663.1, from coordinate 122,872,087 downwards.
ATACTTTCCATTGCAAGTATGTCATGTCAAAAAATAAAAATACAAAAACAGAAGTTTCAAGATCCAGTGAGAGACCAAGGTAAAAGAGAAAAATGTAAATTAGATAACAGCAATTGGTAAGTAACTCATCTTTCTTTAGGGCACATCACCATCTTTTTTTTACTACAAGCAAATTTAGCACATACATATGCATTCCTAGGGGTACCTTCAGAGATTTGAATTTTTTTCCTAGTAACTATGATATTATGATAGAAATAACTATGAATCCACTAAATATTCCTATGCTTGAAAGCTTTAAACTAGTAATAAATTACTTCTGACATACCTCACAGTGGATCCTACAATGTGTACAATGATTCACTTGAGAAACAACACAACCATAAAATTGCTCAAGATAAAGAAATGATCTATGAAAACAACACATTTATTTAACAATTATGAGAATCTCTTACATGTCAAGAAAACTGACAGATAATTTTAAACTGTCTTTTGAACTTATTGGTACAAAAACGTCATAGAACCTGATGTCAATTTTGACACCATCTCCTACATTCAGTCAACCAATGTCTCAGAAAAAAATAAGTCTATTCCTGATGCCTCTCACCAAATTAGTGTAATTTGTATGATTTTTTAGACTTTACAACGTATTAATTTAACGAATTAATCAACTCTTGGCACTGTGAACCTACTATAATTTTTATTTCAGCAAGCAATACTATTTCTCAAGTTTTAAAACCTGGTTGATGAGCTTGTTTCGATAATTTGTTATTAAGAATATCTTATAATGACAGTCTAATTTCTATATAGATTTATTTTAGCAATATCTATACATAGAAGTCTAACTTTTTAACTGCAAATTTCAAAATGTACTTTTAGTAAAATCAATCTGGATGAAACAGTCAAGTATTCATGTTTAAATGTCATCTGCTTTATGTATTTCAATTTATTCAATACTAGCTTTTTATAAAAAATGGAAATTTAGTTAGAAAAATATCATAAAACACAATTTAAAATACAGATTCACATGGATTTAAAAAATCACTATAGAGTCTTAGGTTTCAAGATTGACTCAAATTTAAAAGAAAAAAATTTACACTTATAAGTAAACTGTTTTGAACCTTAAGTAGGCCTTCCCCTTCATATACAACATGATTATGTTTTCCTACACATTCTAAAAACAAATGTTCTCTGATCCTACAGGAGATGTTCCATATAATCACCTCTCATAGAGCAATGCTGGACTCTGCTTAGCTTCAAGACTTTTGGTGAACTTTAAAAAATGGAAGTATCGGGGCACCTTGTTGGCTCAGTCAGTTGAGCATCTGACTCTTGATTTCAGCTCAGGTCACAATTCCAGGGTAGTAGGACAGTGCCCCACAGCACTGGGCATGAACCCTGTTTATGAGTCTCTCTCTCTCCCTCTGCCTCTCTCCCCCATTCATGCTCTCTTAAAAAAAAAAAAAAAGGAAGTATCATACTAGTCAAAGATGTTACCAACAGCCTACCATGTACCTCTCTCAGATCCTAATATGCTGTTCATGTTATACAGTCCCTCCATGATTCCCAGATTACAAATAACTTTTGTTATAAAGGGGTCTTCTTACCATATCTGACAGTTTAGTAGGTTTTTCTGGTCTTGACAAAATAACAGCATATCGGTTAGTCAAGTTAGGTAATTCATCAGAAACTCCACCAACCTGTGAATTCCAAAAAGCATGTTGAAAAAAGAAATAAAAAAGAGTGTGTCAGTGCTATTTATCAATTCAAGTGGCCCTATGAGTAATAAATTTTCAAGGAAGCCCATCAATGTTGCTCTGTCACTAAATAGAGACAGATATATATTCATTAAAAATTAAAAATTTTAAATGGGATATAGAAGCAAAAGACTTTAAGTCAATGAGACATTGAATGGAAAAAAAAAAGAGTTGATTATATGGACCTCTAGAAAAACAAGATAGATCTACATACATTATTTAAACACATTACAAGTGAGTTATTATCTATACCATAATGTCAAATTCAAACATCAATTCTTGTTGTTTCATTATATATATATATAAGTAATATACATGTATATATACACATACATCACATACACATACACACATATATAAAGATATTTGGCCAATTATATAGTATTATTTGTTAGTACTTAATTATTAATACATGAAATAAAATATATGAACAATAACTATTTACACTGATCATGTGAAAATCCTGGATGAATAAATTTCCTAAGCAAAATCATCTACACTCTCTTAAATACTACAATTCCTAATATGCATTGAGTATGTAAATTAATAGGTTACATAAAGCTGGTAACCTAAAAATTTAATTAGCAATTAATTAATCTTTTTGATATTATACTCTTTCTGATTCATCATATAATTTAGCCATTTGTATCCATTTAATATTTTAAACTGTTAACCAATAGTAACATTCTTTGTATATACAAAGGGATGAGAATATTCTCATTTTCCCATTTTTATATACTTTACTGTTTTTATTTCAGAATCTGATATACTTGTTTAATACTTCAGAATTTGGTACCTACTAGAATAGATCTCTCTTTGTACACTTTATGAGGAACATTAATCTACCATAAAATCTATCCCTTAAAAGACGTATCTTTTAAACTATGTGCCTCTTTACCCTAAATGCTGAAGCTGGTGCTTCTCCATTCCTTTCCTAGTATTATTCCTACCTAGTCATTCAAAAGAAAATAGATTTTTATCATTTTCAAACAGAAAAATCAGTCATAAATTGTGAAATCCTTCAAATCTAGGACATCAGACCCAGCATTATTATTTTTTGTGGTTTTATATTTATTAAAGTTAAAAAATAATTTACTTTTATAATAATTTTATTATTATCATGTATATAGTGCTAGAAATTATAGCATAAAGAAGGTCAAAAGTATTTTGCAACTTTTACTGTTTATGGGTAGAAGTTCAGAAAATGAATCAGTCATTGGATGACTTTGGCTTTAGAGGGAATTTTAAGTTTGCAGAAGGCCATATTTTCACAAAAATAATTTAAATCCAGATAAAATATAAGAAAATCCTATTTTTAAAGGCCTAATAGAGTCATGGATACTTCTAACTTTGAGTTGTCAGCATAGACAAGAGGGGCTAAGAGTCTAAAGAGGGTAGAACCTCTGAAAAGTGAGCTATTGCCTTGTAGGTGCTTTCTCCCTGGTAGCATTTGCTCACAACAGGCAACAGAGAATTTGAGTTTAGATCTGGCAGAGGGATGCTGTTAAAACATTGAGAAACAAGCTTATTTTGGTCTTGTGAAGCCAGAATGGCAAAATTGCAGATTTAAGAAGCTTCAAACACATGATCTCTTTCTCCATGAAGATGTTTGCCAGGGGATAAGGGATAGGGGTGATGCTAAAAATCTGAACCAAAATACTAAAAAACATATGCATTAAAGATTGCAATTCAGAATCTGACAAAGCAAGGGGTCTTGAACACATCAGGCTCACAGCTGAAATCCCCAGAGAGACTACACTTAAGGAAATGAACAAACCAGAGGTAAATAAACTAAGCCCTAAAAAAACTATAATCACTAGAATTCATTATTGCTTTAAGGTGATCTCCTCTGACTTCTCCCCAACTTGCAAAGGAAAGTATAAACTCTCTCAAATAGAAGGTAACACCATTTAAAGTCTCTATATTGTATACAATATCTGGCATTTTATTAACACTTCGTGAGCATGCCAAAAGACCGACATTCATGATCAAAACTCAAGACAAAAAAAATAACAGAAAATAACAACAGACAATAGATTATCCAGATGTTGGAGTTAGTACACACAACTTTAAAATAGCTATAATTGGGGCGCCTGGGTGGCGCAGTCGGTTAAGCGTCCGACTTCAGCCAGGTCACGATCTCGCGGTCCGTGAGTTTGAGCCCCGCGTCGAGCTCTGGGCTGATGGCTCAGAGCCTGGAGCCTGTTTCCGATTCTGTGTCTCCCTCTCTCTGCCCCTCCCCCGTTCATGCTCTGTCTGTCTCTCTCTGTCCCAAAAATAAAAAAATAAAAAAAATTAAAAAAAAAAAAGTTGAAAAAAAATAAAATAGCTATAATTAATGTGTTCAAGAAAACAGAAAAAAAATGGAAAATAATAGTTAAAACATGAAGAATTTCTCCTAAAAGTGAAATCTTTAGAATGATTTAAATAGAATTCACTCTAGAACTGAAAAATAGAAGATCTGAAATTAAGAATTTAGGTCAATTTAATAACATTTGAAACACAGTTTTTTTAAAGAAAGATTAATGAATTGAAAGATATGTCTGTAGAACATATCTAAACTGAAGCGCTAAGAGAAAAAATGGATAATAAAACATAGGGATTATAAGAGATGTTTGAGGCATAATGAATAGGTGTAACATATATATTAATTAGAGCCCCAAAAATATAGATAGGAAAGAATGTGACAGAAGAAATATATAAAGATATAATAATCAAAAATTATTTAAAAGTGATTAAAGACATCAACCCAGAGGCTCTGCAAACTTCAGGCAAATAAATATAAAGAAAATCACACTTTTGACACATCAAAGACACAGGCCAATAAAAGGGGGGAGGGGGATCAATTGCTTTCAAGGGGAAACAGTAAGTTTGACAATGTACTTTTCAACAGAAATTACAAAAGACCTAAAACAATGGAATAACATATTTAAAGTGCTGGGAGAAAATAACTACCAGCCTAAAAATCCAACCCCCCAAAATTAAAAATGGCAAAATAAAGACATGTTCAGACAAAAGTATACAATAATTCATCAACAGACCTTGACCAAAAGAAGCAATAGAGAGAGTTTTTCAGGAAGAAGAAAAATACTGTGATATAGAAAAACAGAAATGTAGAAAGAAACAAAACACAACAGAGAGGGTAAATATTTGGGTAAATATTAATAAATATTAACTGTACAGAACAATAATATTCAAAGAATTTAAAATATATGTAAACTTAAAATGTATGACAATAATTAAACAAAAATAGGAGGTAGGAAAATGGAGCTAAAATGTTCTAAGATAGCATTATTGGAAAAGTGGTAAAAATAATCCTTTTTATTAAACTACAAAAAGTAAAAGATGCATATTGTAATTTTGGTGGCAACCACTAAAACACTATAAAACAATACATAACTAAAAATGTTATGGAAATAGATGAAATCGAGTAATACAAAATATTTGATTAATTCAAAAAAGGTGAGGTAAGAAAAAATCCTAAAACAAGTGAGCCAATAGAATATATGAAACAGTTTGGTTTCTATACACACAAATCTATCAGCAATCATATTAAGTGAATTAATTGTGCAGTTAAACACAGTTTATCCGACTGGATTTTTAAAACTCAGGTTTAGGGTGTATTTTTCACTCTTGACTATAGTTTATTAAATTTTATGTAAACTAAAACAGTTTGGGTTATACCTATAGGTAGTTTTTAATCGTCAGTAACAGTAACAAAAGTTATTAAGTTCTTACTATGTGCCAGGACCTATTTAAAGTATTTTACAAGTATTTATTCATTTAGTATTCATAATAATGCTTTAAGGTGTGTACTATTATGATCTCCATCTTACTAAGAATTTAAACAACTTACACAAAGTCAGTGACAGAAGAAAATATACCCAAGTAGTCTTGAGTACTCTGACACCAGAGATCAGGCTCATAATCACTATGCTATACTGTCTCAGCATATGCAGTGGAGAATAAAGATTATAATGAGAGCTTTTTAAAAATTTCTTGCAAGTAATAATTTTCATAACTCTTTTAAATCTAAACGTCAGGTTACTTAGAATAATGAACTTCTAGTACATTTTAAATAAAATACAACAAAAATATTCTAAAAACTACTAATGTTCATGCGGCACTAAAAATACACTTAAATCAGCAGCTAAACATGGTTAAGATAGTAAATTTAATGTTATACGTTTTTTACACTAGAATATATATAAAATAAAATTTTGTAATAATTCATGAACTTCTCACTTTGTAAAATTTTAATTTTTGTTTAAATAAGAAAAACCTTCATTTACTTTTATTTTTCTTTTATGCCTACAAATCTTCAGCATCTCTTGGAGATTACCGTAATGATTTACAGCTGTTCTTTCATTACAATGAGATCTATTTCAGCTACATCTGAAGCTTTTAACTAATTTAAGGCACTAGAGTGATAACTTTGGCAGCACATATACTAAAACTGGAACATCACAGAGAAGATTAGCACCCTGTGCAAAAATGACATGCAAATTTAATTTCACTTCATCTTTTAAAAGTGTTGTAAAGCACTAGGATATTCTTACATTACCACCATAAATATCTTAGGATTCATTCCTATAAACCATGTGTGTTCCACTCTCTCTGGAATAAAAATACTTTTCCTGATAGGAAAGACAAATCCAATTCAGCAGTTCAGTGGCTCTACTGTCTGTATATTATCCCTGCAGAGTTCTTATCTTTCTAGCTACTCTTTTTGGCCAAACTAAACTTATACAAACTAATTTTAATTTTCCATACTATTTTTTACAATAAATTGTCTTTCTCTTTAAGCTTCTTTAATTACAGTTCTATGCCTCTTTTATTCATTTATTCAATTATAATTTCCTGAGTGTCAACTATAGGACAGACACCATGTTTCCAGTGTTCTGTACATGTCCTTTTATGATTTGACAACTATGTTCAAACTTCCCCAATGTTTAACTTCTATTTACTTTCTATCTGTAAAATATCTATTTGTTCTATCTATATCTTTTACCCTAAATGTTAGCTATTTTTACTTTTCCATATGTACATTCTTTTAAACTTTCTCAAATTCTTTAGGAATGAGAAAGAATAAATAATAAATATATACACATATATTAAAATGTCCTTTTAAAATGTACTCTTAAAATTTTAATGTGAATCAAAACTGCATTGTCAGAATTTTACTCATGAGATTTTCTTCCTGTCAATCCTTACAGGCCAGTTTTACTCTTAAGAGTCTCTGATCTTAAGAACATTTCTTGTTTCCTGATGATCATTTTGAAACAGGGATAATCTAAATTCCTTGTACATACCTAACAATGTCCAGAATCTCTTGTTTGACAATGCTAAACTGTAAAATAATATGATCACTATTTGTGAAATGATTCTTCCCTTCTATTCAATTAGTTCTCCTTTATTTAGTCAAAATTAAGCTAGAGTATGTGTTCCTCCCATAGCTTCCTCTACCTTATGTGAAAGTAAATTATCAGTAAATCAAAAACATGTAAGATGGCCTGCTTTCAGTAAGATGAGAAATACAACAATAGCCTTTTATATTTATTCACATAGTTATCATCTTTGATACTCTGTATTACTTTATATAGACCCAGATTCCATCTTCCATCTGGTAATATTTTCCTCTGCCTGGAAGACTTTAACATTTCTTATACTACAGGTCTTTGAAGGATGACTATTTCAGCTTGTGTATAGATACATATATATGTATACACACACACACACATACACACACACACACACACACATATATATATTTCATATATTTCACATATTCCAAGTGTTTTCATTTTTGAAAGATGTTTTAATCTGCTATAGAATTATAGTTTGACAACTGTTTTCTTTTAATACTTAAAAATGTTGCACTATGTCTTCTGACTTACATCATTTCCCACAAGACATATGCTCCCATTGATAACTTTGCCCCTCAATACTATATATCCTTTTTCTCTGGCTGCTTTTAAGAATTTTTTTTAACCATTCTAGTCAATTTGGTGATAATATGCCTTTGCATAGTTTCCTTAATGTCTTTTGCTGCAAGTTTGTTGAGCTTCATGGATATGTCAGTTTTTATAAAGCTCTGATCAAAGTTTGGAAATTTTCAGTCATCATTCCTTAAAATATTATTGTATGACCCCATACTCCTTCCTTTCCTTCAAGGACTCTAATTACACATATATTAAGCCACTTCAAATTGTCTCATAGTTTACTTATACTTTATTCACTACTTTTGTCTCTTTTCTCACTGTGTTTCATTTCAGACAGTTTCTATCAGTGTCTTCAGGTTCACTAATCTTTTCTTCTAAACCTCCTAATCTGTTGTTAATGATAGTGTACTTTTTAAAAATATTATACTTGCCATCTCTGGAACTTCAATTTGTGTCTTTTTATTTGTGCCATTTCTCTACTCAATTTACTCAATCTTTCTTCTACCTTTTGAATATGAAATGTAGTTATAATAACTGTTTAATGTCTTTGTCTACTATTTCTACCATCTGTGTAATTTCTTGTCTTTTACTATTGGTTTGTTTCCCTGATTCTAGGTTATGTTTTCCTGCTTACTTGCATACCTATTTTTTTTATTGGATATCACACTCTGTGAATTTTATTTTCTTGGACACTGAATATTTTTTAATTCCTATTAATTTCCTTGAGATTTGTTTTGGGATACAGATGTCCAGTAAGGAATAAATATATATAAAAGATGAAACACTTAGAGAAAAAATATAAACTATCATTCACAGGTGGCATAATGTGCTTGAGGAAACTTTTTTCAAAACTAATAATAAATTAGTAGAATTAATCATAATTTAGCAAGCCACATGGATCATTGGTAAAGCAATCTTCAATAAAGATTATAATATTTTTTATACCTATATAACAGAAAGCTAAACAATGAAAATATTTAAAAGGTACCATTTACAATAGAATTTAAAAACATGAAACACTAAATACAAAGGAAGAAATCTAACAAAGATGGGTAAGACTTGTACACAAAAATCATAAAGCCACAAAGAGCATGTAAAGGAAACTTAAATTACTCTCCGAAAATAGTGGAGCAATTTTAAAATGAAGATAAATATTTAAACAAATACATATGACATCCATAAATAAATAAAGAATATGATCCGTTTTTAAAAAAGAAATTACAAACATAGTTGCAAACCAAATTAATGTTTATTCTTATGTCATAAGTTACCATATAAAAATGATTTCAATAATAATAGTATGGCTTAAAATAATGGGGAAAATATGTCACATGTAATTGTTATAAACCCTAAGTCTTGGCATTAGATATAAAGAATATTATTTTGGTATTCACAAATTACCTGATAATCGGCAGGACCAGGAGAAGTAAAAGCTTTTTTCTGAACCAGCAAGAGAGTCCAAGGAACAGAAGAACCAAATGCACTTTTCTTTTTTTTCTTCAAGTAGGTATTGCTAATGTTGTCAATCATAGTATTGTTTAGGATATTATAAAACCCAGGACCTAAAATCATGAGGAATATCATATGTAAGAATAAATATGCTTTTAATTCTTTTAAACTGAATAACTTTAAATAAAGTAATTTTTTTGAAAGAAGTCACATATTACTAGCAAGAATGTAAAATGGTATGACATTTTGAGAAACAATTTTTCAAGTTCTCATAAAACCAAACATATACTTAATATATGCCCCAGAATTTCTAACCCCAGGTATTTTCCCAAGAAAAATGAAAACAACCCAAATGTCCATCAGGTAGAGAAAAAAAAAAAAAAGAAGTTCTATACTCAAACAATAAAATACTACTCAGCAATAAAAAGAAATATAAATACAACAATATGAATGGACATTAAAAACATGATCCCAAGTGAAAGAAGATAGACACAAAATCCTGAATAAGTTCCATTTATATGAAATTCCAGAAAATGCAATATCATAGTGACAGTAACAGTAGCCTGGAGAAGGTGGAGATTAACTGCAGAGGGGAAAGAGAAAACATTTTTAAAATGATGGAAATGTTATAAAACTTAATTGTAGTGGTGATTACCTGACCACATACATTTACCAAACCTCATCATACTTTACACTTAAAATGAATTATTTTATGTATAAATTATATCTCAATAAAGGAGAAAGGAAGGAAAGGAAAGGAAAGGAGAAAGAACAAACGAAAGAAAGGAATTCTTGATGCCAAAAAGTATTGAAAAGTTGATATAGCAACATTAAAAATCAATTTGGGAGAAAAAAATCACTTATCATCCAATATTCCTATCACAGCAGTTATTTTATTTTTGCCTTTTACCTTTCAGGACATATTTATAGCCAGAAATATTTTCTACAGTGGCAATCTGAGTAAATAACATCTTTTTCAATCAAAATAATACAAACTTTCTATGTCATTGAGAAAAGCTTTATCAAAACATTAAAATATTTGAAAAAAATATTTGTATATGTTTTATAATTCAGTAATTTTAAAACATCAGTTCCAGGAAGCAGCAATATCCATAAAATGCAATATATACTTGAAAGGACATTTAACCCGGTTGTATTCATGTTACCCGAATTCTACTAAATTAGCTCTGCAACTAAATAGATATAAAATGTAATTTCAATCTCATTTGTTTTTCTGGGCTTCAAGTTCTTTGTCTGAAGATACAGAAACTGACTAGATCAGTACTACTCAAAATGTGGTCTATGGGCTGTTGTTAATCCAAAAACAATCTACCAGAAAAAGAGCTTATAATTAAATGTAAATTGACTATTCCCTAGGCATTTTATAACTAGTCTTTCTCCATAAAGGAAGCACTGTGTTGATTTACATTTTGGTGCAATCTCCTTTTTCATTGTAGGTAGGAAACAAGTTGCTGACAAGTGAGCACTTTGAATACTATGAGGCTAATGATACTTTAGGTCCTTTCTGGACTAAAAATGATTAAATCATTATACATTATAAAATAGAAGATTTTTCTCAAACAAGCTACCTAAAATCTTCCAAATTTTTCAAATATTCCAATTCCAACATCTTTTCCTCAAAAGTCTCTCCCAGGAGCGCCTGGGGGGCTCAGCTGGTTAAGCAACTGAGTCTTGATTTCTACTCAGGTCACGATCTCATGGTTTGTGAGGTCGAACTCCATGTCAGGCTCTGTGCCGACAGTGCAGAGCCTGCTTGGGATTCTCTCTCTCTCCCTCTCTCTCTGCCTCCCCCTTGCTCGTGCTCACTCTCTCTCTCTCTTTCTCTCTCTCTCTCCCTCTCTTCCAAATAAATAAATAAATAAACAAACAAACAAACCATTTTTTAAAAAGTCTCTACCAAAGAGTCTCTTGTGCCAACTCTCAGAAAACCTAAATGCTACTATGGTTTATTCTTGTCATCTTCATAATTCCCTCCACTAGTAATGTTTAGGAAAAAGGTACATGGAAAGTGTGATAAAAACTATTTAGACCACCATTTCAGGTAATTAAAAGACAAGTATGTCAGATCTGACTCTTTTCTGGCACGAGAATACAATAAAACACATTACAACTTAAGTGCTTAAAATACAGGGACCTCACAGTGTATACATCACAAGTACTGCCTTGTTAAGCTTCTGATTTGAAAAGCCATCCTGATCATGTAATTCACTTACATTAGAGGTTTTTCATATTCATTTTCCACTCAGTAGGTGTAGAAATGCCAAGGAACCCCAACGTTAGTTTAGGGTTACCTTCTAACAGTAATCTGTAAATCTGTCCTATGACTGATGGGTCCAATTCATTACTGTACCTAATCTCTACATGCAATAAAAAAAAAAAAATTAATAAAATAAATAAATAAACTCAAAGTTCCATGAGGCCATTCTCACTGATTCTTAAAACATGTAAGACTTGGGATTAGATTGGAGGGGGTCATCAAAATTGCATGTAATCCTTTAAAAATTAACTAACCTTTGGGAAATTTATATTTTATTCATAACACACTAGGCCATCACATTGAAAACAAGACCCAATCTTAAGGCAGTTGGGTCAATCAATAAGTTCATTTATAGAAATAATTTGGATTTCAAATTCATGATAAACACACTGAGCTAGCCTCAGGTGGGGAAGTGTCGAACACTTACACGTGACCTCTCCAGAACTAAAGTCTTGGAACAGTCAGACTTCATAGAGGCTCTGGACAATTGTTTCAACAGGGCCAGGTGTATGGTGTAAAGCTTATAACTTTGCCTAAGAAGTTCTGGAAACCATAAGAGACTCTTAAATACTGAGAACAAACTGAGGGTTGATGGAGGTGGAGAGAGGGGAAAGTGGGTGATGGGAATTGAGAAGGGCACTTATTGGGATGAGCACTGAGTGTTCTATGGAAACCAATTTGACAATAAATTATATTAAAAAAAAAAAAAAGAAGTGCTGGGATATCACTTCCACCACATACCATTTGTCAAAAAAGACACCAGATTAGCCAAGATTGGAAGGGAGAAGAATGAGACTCAACCTCTCAATGGCATGAGTAGTAAATAATTTTGTACCCCTATAAACTTACCATAACAAATTGCCATAACAAAACTTGTAGCAATGGTTTGGGAAGGGGCGATGGGTCAGAAGCTGAAACAACTCAAGACATAGAGACAGGGCCATGAAAGGACTTGGTGATGGCTTAAAAGACAGGAGGAAAATGTTATTGCAAGCTGGAAAAAAAGAAAACATATAATGTAATGGCAGAGATTTTAACAATACTAATGCTTGAGACAATAAAGAAAATACCTAGTAAAATAAGGAGTTTCTGGCTAAGAAAGTTTGAGGGCTGAATATCATCACAAGTGCCAAGTAATGATTTTCAGCCATGTGTGAGAAGGTATGGAAAGAAAGAGATAGGCTAAAACTGTTGTTTTCAAAGGGAATTTGCAGAAAATGAAAATAAATCAAGATTTTCTGGATTTAAAAGTAAAACTCTTCTTCATCCATCTCTCCGTACAGCAAAAAGCTCTCAAAGCAAGAAATGGCCTGAGAGCAAAGACCTCAGAAAGATTTAAGATGGTACCTCACAGAATTTCTTAATTAAAGAAAAGGACTTCTATGAATCTTAAGGCCATATGTCACAGACCCTCTTGGCTAAAATAATAGTGCTCCTAAGAATCTAAGAAAATGGAAACAGAGCAGTACCAAAGGTGACCCAAAGTAGAGAAGGGTTTTTCTAAAAAGTACATCTGAATGTGGCTTCTGTCCAGTGTACTTTATTAGAAGTCAATTCAATAATATACTCACAAAGTTTTTATAAGGAATTTTACAAGGTTGGAAGAAAAAAGACAATAGTGCAAAATGCAAAGTGGCTATAGACCCCCAATCTTCTACAGGCAGGAAGCAGGTTGAGAAAGCTCAAACTACAAACACAGCCTATTTCTTTGGGATTTTTTTTCTTGCTTCTTGAAGTAGACCTGTATTGCAATATACTTCCCTCTTAGGAACAATTTTGCTGCATCCCAAAGGTTTTGGACCATTGTGTTTTCATTTTCATTTGTTTTCATGTTTTTTTATTTTTTTGATTTCCTGATTAACCCATTCATTCTTTATGTTGTTCATTCATTCATGTTGTTTTAACCTCCATATGGTCTTCCCAAATTTCTTCTTGTGGTTGACTTGGAGTTTCATAATGTGTGGTCAGAAAAAATGCATGGTATGATTTCAATATTTTTGTATTTGTTGAGGCCTGTTTTGTAACCTAATATGTAATCTATTCTGGATAATGTTACATGTGCACTTGAAAAAAAAATGTGTATTCTGCTGTTTTAGGAAAGAATGTTCTGAATGCATCTGTTAAGCCCATCTGATCTAGTGTGTCATTCAAAGCCATTGTTTCCTTGTTGATGTTCTGTTTAGATATCTGTCCATTGATGTCAATGGGGTGTTGAAGTCCCCTACTATTATTGGGTTATTATAAATTAGTTCTTTTTATTATTGTTTTATATATTTGGATGCTTCCACGTTGGATGCATGGAACATTTACAATTGTTATATCTTCTTGTTGGATTGTCCCCCTAATGATTATGTAGTGTCTTTCTTTGTCTCTTTCTAAAGTCTTTGTTTTAAAGTCTAGTTTGTCTGATACAGGTATTGCTACTCTGGCTTTCTTTTGACATTCATTTGTGTGGTAAATATTTCTTCACCCTGTAACTTTCAATCTGCAGGTGTCTTTAGGGCTAAAATGAGTCTCTTATAGGTCATATATAGATGGGACTTTTTTTTAATGTTTATTTGAGAGAGAGAGAGACAGAGAGCAAGCAGGGGAGGGACAGAGAGAAAAGGGAGACACAGAATCAGAAGCAGGCTCCAGGCTCTGAGCTGCCAGCACAGAGCCTGACACGGGGCTCAAACACACAGACCACAAGATCATGACCTGAGCCGAAGTTAGATGCTTAACCGTCTGAGCCACCCAGGCGCCCCTGGGACTTTTTTTTAAATCCATTCTGACACCCTATGGCTTTGATTGGAGCGTTTAATCCATTTATATTCAAAGTAACTATTGATAGATATGTATTTATTGCCATTTTATTACTTGTTTTGTCATTGTTTCTGGAGATCTTCTCTGATCCTTTCTTGTCTTTGTCACTTTTGGTCTCTCCTTTGCACTCAAAGATTTCCCTTTAATATTTCTTATATGGCTGATTTAGTGGTCATGAATTCCTTTAGTTTTGTTTGTCTGCAAAACTCTTTATCTCTACTTCTATTCTGAATGATAGCCTTGCCAGATAGAATATTCCTGGCTGGGTATTTTTCCCATTCAGCACGGTAAATGTATCATACCACTCCCTTTTGAACTGACACATTTCTGTTGACAAATCTCCAGCTAGCCTTTTGGGTTAAGGACTTTTTTTGTCTTGCTGCTTTTAAGATTTTTTTTTATCACTATATTTTGCAAATTTAATCACAATATATCTTGGTGTGGGCATGCTTTTGTTGATCTTGATGGCGGTTTTCTGTTCCCTCTGGATCTGGATGTCTGTTTCTTTCCTCAGATTAGGGAAATTTTCTGCTATTATTTCTTGAAATAAATTTTCTGGCCCCTTTTCTCTCTTCTTCTTCTTCTGGGACTCCTATAATATAAATGTTATTACATTTGTTGGAGTCGCTGAGTTCCCTAAGTCTATTCTCATGTTGCATAATTCTTCTATCTTTCTTTTGTTCAGCTTCATTATTTTTTATTATTTTGTCTTCTAGGTCACTAACTCATTCTTCTACTTCTTCCAGCTTGCTATTCATTACATCAAGCTCATTTCCAATCTCGTTTATTGTATTCATTCTTTTTTTAACTATTTTATTACTGTAATAAGGGTCTATCTAATGTCTTCTTTTCTTTTGTCAAGCCCAGTGAGTATCTTTATGATTGTTGCTTTATATTCTCCATCAGGCATGTGTGTGTGTGTGTGTGTGTGTGTGTAACATATATATCATATATATATATATATATATATATGACATATGTCATATATGTCATATATATATGACATATATGACATATATGTTAGATCTCTGGCTGTGGCCTTATCTTGTTCTTTCATTTGGAATAATTCCTCCATCTTGGCATCTTGTATAAGTCTCTGCCTTTTTCTCTGTTAGAAAAGACAGTTATGTCTCCTGCTCCTGAAAGTAATAGCCTTATGAAAAAGAGGTATGTAGTGTCCATGGCATGGCACTTGAGTGAATGTCTCTGGCGTGCCTGTGTGTGATCTATTATTCCATTTTGGCTGCACTGTCCTTCAGGCCAGTAATCTGGAGAGGCTTTCTTTGCCTGCTGTAGGCAGTATTTGATCCCTGGATGAATGTGGCAAGTTTTAACTAGGTGTGCTCTGATCTGATTGTGAAATGAGATCTGACACCGACTCCACCAGAACTAAGGCCTTGCAGAACTTTCTAGTCAGGAGACATGGTACGGGCAGGGGCATCTGCTAGTCTTCTTAGGGAAGGGCTTGCCACACTGGGACTGAGGCAACCTTTACTGAGAAGGGCAGTCCCTCCAGAGCATGAGGGGTGGGGCTTGGTATAAACAAGTTAAGTAGCCAGAAATACAGCCTATTTTTTAAAGAAGAGAAAGGATGTGGGGCACCTGGGTGGCTCTGGTTGAGTGTCTGACATCAGCTCAGGTCATGATCTCACAGTTCATGAGTTCAAGCCCCATATTGGGCTCTGGGCTGACAGCTCAGAGCCTGGGCCCTGCTTTGGATTCTGTGTCTCCCTCTCTCTCTGCCCCTCCCCAACTCATGTTCTGTCTCAAAAATAAATAAAAAAACATTTTTTTTAAAGTATGATTCGAAAGATAGAACCAAGAGCCCAAAAGGTAAAACAAAGGACCTTAAAAAATCATTACCATTGAGCCAAACTGGGCTCTAATCAAGAAAACGACAAATGTACTTGGTTGGATTTTGGAATTGCTATAGGGCTATGACTACTATAGGCTTCCAGTTTTCTCTTTTCTGAATAGAAGCATCCAGTATGATTATCCTCTTTCTCCCATCACTGTGTTTTGGAATGTGTGGGACAGATAATGTGTATCTTTAGTTCACAGCTCTTCTCACAAAGAAAAGTCATACTCAAAAGCTAATATAAAGTACTAAACCCACAAATTCTCACCTATAACTATACTGGACCTTAGATAACAAAATCCTGAACTTCAAGATTACATTCATAATTTCATGAGACTTTGGAGGCCTTGAGAAGGCATGTAGGACAACTGTAAATATTTTGTGGCCATAGGGTAGTCTACAGTAAATTAAAGATGGCCACAAATTCTTTGCTGCTCCTGTCATTGAGAGATGAAGTTTCAGGTTCTTCTGTTGCTCTGAGTAATTTGATTAACTAACAGAATGTGCTCTTTCTGACATTAGGTCATAAGAAGCATTGTACAATGCTGCCAGGTCCTATGGATCCCTTAGCTACCAAATTAAAATACCAACTACCCTGGGGCAGCAATGCTAAAGTTATGCATGCACTCTGAATGAGTCTCATCTGAGCTCTGCCTCCCAGGCATCCCACAAAATAATAATATATAATTGAAAACTCTGTGTTTTTAAGCCACTAAGTTTGTTATGCAGCAACACATAATTATATCTTAACATTTATATAAGTTATTTTTGTGCTGTATTCTTAGTTCTGTATACTAGAATACCCAGTGAGAATACTAGAATATGTGATGGAATATCCTTAAAATAAAATTTTAACAAAAGTGCATATCATAAGTTAAATTATGTGGCAGTGACCACATAGTTGACATATATGCACATCCATCAAGAGAAATTAGGAAATTTACTGAATAAAGAAAAACCATAGAAAATTAAAATAATGATATATAACATGTTAAATTGAAATCTTACTAAAATTGTACATTATTTTTCATCTATCTGTGTTTAGTATATAGTCAATACTTCAAAAATGTGATTTAAAATGACAGCACAAACCACAGAACAAAAAAAATGTACTCTCTTGTTACGTCCATCTTGTTAAGAATATTAAGTTATATAAATACATGGATTAATTGCTAACCTGGCATTTCCTCTGTCCTGGAGTCCTGTGTGAATCGAGGAGCACTCTGACCAAATGGGGTATTTTTCAGTCCTGGTGTTTTCTTCAAGGAATTGAAAGCAGTTCGAGATTCATTATATGTGCCAGGAGCTGGGGTGATTGATTTCATAGGTACAAATCTCTGGTAAAGAACAGGAAAATATACCAATGAGCAACTATAGTATATTTCGATATTTCATAAATTAAAAGCTGCCATCTTAGTAATATAACATCTGGAGTTTAATTAATTCTTAAAGGAGTGAAGAAAATATAGATGAATTAAGATCTTGTAACTATTAAAGCATAAAATATATAGCTCTTAATAAAATCATATATATATTAACATAGTAATGCATTATGTACTTTACTAAGCCAAATAGACTTTTTTGAAGGAAATTATCTCAACATGAGATTCTACATGATAATGTATGGACAATGTTCACATTTATAAGATAAAAAATAAAAATCTATATGATCTAACATGATTTCTTTTATGTAATAAAACTATACAATTGACAAAGTTCCTCAACATATATATTCACTTAACTACACAATATCATTAAATATCTTTTTAAAAAATCTCAAATATAAGTGATATATAAATCCAATTTAGCTTATAATTTTAAAATTATTATATTACAAACATAAAAAGTTTATTATAAAGTTATAATATTTAACTTCTTAATAATATGTGTCTATATGTATAACTGAACTCTTAAGAAATATAGCATTGTATAATCTTATTTTTTAACATTTTATTTGAAATAAATTTCAAATTTACAGAAAAAAATTGTACGAATAAAAATAAGGCAGAAAATACATGTATGTATGTTTACCCAGATTCACCCGTTGTTAACATGTTATGCCATTTGTTTTCATTTGCCCACACTCTCTGTTTCTCTCTCTTTATTTCACTACACCCATTCCTTCCTCTATGTGTCTCCCTGTGCGTCTCTCTATGTGCATGCACACACATACACACACACATGCAGTATATATATATATATATATATATATATATATATATATATATAGAACCAGTCAATGGAAAGTTATATATGTCATGGCCCTTTACCCCTAAATACTTTGGTATGTATTTACCACAAATATGGATTTTTTTACATATCTGAAGTATAATTATCAACTTCATTATATGTACAATTATATAATACTATTATCTAATCAACTATAAATATTCAAAACTGTCAGTTGATCTAATAATACCTCTAGTACATTTTTCTCCTTCAGTATATAATCTAGTCTAGGTTCAGATATTGCTTTTAGCCTCTTTTAATGTAGGAACATTTCTAAAACCTTCCCTTGTGTTTTGTGACTTTGGAAGAATATAGCACCCCTCTTTTGTATAAAAGAACCTTCCTTAGTTGGGGCTTTTGTGATGCTTCCTCATGATTATATTCAGGTTATACATTTCTGGATAGCATACTAAATAGGTGATGTTGTAGCTTTCTGAGAGTATCATATCCAGAGGTACATGATGTCCTTGAATGCCAATGGTGATTTTAATTTTATAAAATTGAATACTCTCTCTATACTTATCAGTAAGCACTCAGCATTCTACTATAAGCAAGAGCTCTCTCTTCTCCCCCAATTATTCATTTTTTATCTATTTATGTATTAACTATCCATGTGGAAATATAAATGTCAGTTAAAACTATTGTGATTCACTACTGTGTCGTTGTTTTTTGTTTTGTTTTGTTTTTTTGTTTTTTTAACCAGTAGGGAGCCATTAAAGTTGGCTCACACATCCTTATGATAAGTCATCATCTTTTTTTTTGAGACTTTTTTTTAATTTCATGACATAAGAAGATGTTACAGGTTCATCTTCTACCTACTTTGCACAATCCCTGCTTCTTGGCTTATTTAATAGACAAAGCTAGAATATATATCTATATATCTATATCTATCTATACCTATTTCTATATCTATACACACATACATACTCAGGGATATATATACCTATATATATATATATATGTGCATATATATGCACATACATATACATATATATGTATTAAAAATCATGAGTTCACATTAAACCTTCAATTAAAATCTGTCCTTTCTCACCTCCCCCAATCCATATTTGTATGTACCTTCTTCCAACTGAAAACCCTGGTTCATGATATTGACTTTTCTGCTCAACTCTGTAATACAACAAGTTTCATGATTGCTTCACCCAAAGGTGTATATTTGAATTGAAACCATACATTAAAATTTTTCTATTAAATTTATATATGTGAAAGTTCAGTTTAGTTTAGTCTGAATTTTAAAAAATATTTTTCCGGGGCGCCTGGGTGGGTCAGTCAGTGAAGCGTCCAACTCTTTTGATTTCAGCTCAGCTCATGATCTCGGTTCTTGAGTGCAAGGCCCGCATCAGGCTCTGCACTGACAGCATGAAGCCTGCTTAGGATTCTCTCCCTCCTCCCTCTCTCTCTGCCCCTACCCTGCTCACACTCTCAAAATAAATAAACTTTAAAAAATTGAAAAATTAAAAAAATAAATAAGTAAATAAGTAAATAAATAAATAAATAATACTTTGCCAATGAATATGTGGAGTGTTAAAATGTAATCTTTGAGGACACACATATCTTTCAGAGAAGGTTCTGAAGGCTCTCTGTGGAGGGTGGGGATAGATCATATCTACCACTGCCACTAGGGTCTTTATTTGTGATGCAAGAGTGTATTTCACAGTAATCATATCACATTCTCCAGGGTATGCACTAAGGCGACTTGAAGATATCTAATATATTTCTATGGCAATTTAATACCATCAAACTTTTACAATGTGGCAGCTTCCAGATCAAAGTAGTTGTAATAACTATCCAACTGCATTATGTACAGCTCTATTTATTTTCTCTTAACTCAGGAATGTTATTAACCTTCAGATGACTACAGGTTACTACTTTGGAACTTAAGAGGCATCCCCTTAGAGACAATCAGATGGATTGCAGGTATATTTTGGAGACATAATTAACACAACTTTTTAATAAATTACAACTTTTTAATAAATTTTAATAAATCACAACTTTCTAATAAATTAATGTTGTGGTGAGGGGCAAGGAAGAATCAAGAATGAATACCAGATTTCTCCTTTGAGCAACTTGATAGCACTTAAGGTACTACACAAAATGATTGTGTAAGAACAGGATACTTTGTGTGTGGGTGTGTGTGTGTGTACCTTTGATTTTTTTTAATATCATTATTACAACTAGATTCTCAGTTCTTATGCTATTTCTGTTCTTCTAATATGTAGTCCTGATTTGATATCACTTGGCACCAATTATAATATTTTAAATATATTTTCAGAAATGGAAAAGAATATGATATCTGTTTTGTTTAAGGGGATGATGAAGAAAGCAATAATCATTCCGGGGTGAAAGATATGGAAGAGTTAAAACCAACAGGAATGACTGCTAGAGGTAGTGTTAGTGTTTAGTTAACTATGAATAGGTACATTAACGACTGATAGGAAAAGCAATAATGCAATTAACAAGGTACACTTAAAACACAAAATTTTTGATTTATAAAAATAAAAATGGATTATATATCTGAGATATCAGGGGTTTTTTGGCCATTTGTCTACTTTATTTATTTGTTTGTTTCAAGTTTTAATTTAATCTAATTAGTTAACATATCATGTAACATTGGTTTCAGGAGTAGAATTTATTGATTCATCACCCATAACACCCAGTGCTCATAACAGCAAGTGCTCTCCTTAATATCCATTACCCATCTAGTGCATCCTCCACCCACCTCCCTTCTACCAACCCTCAGTTTGTTCTCTATAGTTAAGAGTCTCTTATGGTTTGCCTTCCTCTCTCTCTTCTTTTTCCCACTTCCCTAATGTTTATTTCTTTTGCTTCTTACATTCCACATGAGTGAAATCACATGGCATTTGACTTTCTCTGACTGACTTGTTTTGCTTAGCATAATACACTCTAGCTCCATCCACATCATTGCAAATGGCAAGATTTTATTTTCTTTTTTTTTAACTTTTTTATGTTTCATTTATTTTTGAGAGAGAGAGACAGACAGACAGACAGACAGAGTGCAAGCAGAGGAGGGGCAGAGAGAGGGAGTCACAGAATCCCAAGTGGGCTCCAGGTTCTGAGCCGTCTGCACAGAGCCCGACATGGGGCTGGAGCTCATGAACCGCGAGATCGTGACCTGAGCTGACGTAGGACGCCCAACCAACTGATCCACTCAGGCGCCTCAAGATTTCACTTTTGTGATGGCTGAGTAATATTCCATTGTGTGTATGTGTGTATGTGTGTGTGTGTGTGTGTGTGTGTATTCTTTATTCATCAGTCAATGGAAATTTGGGATCTTTCCATAATGTGGCTATTAATGATAATGCTGCTATAAACATCAGGGTGTATGCGCCTTTCGAATCAGTTCTTTTGTATCATTTGGGTAAATACCTAGAAGTGCAATTGCTGGATCATAGGGTAGTTCTATTTGGAGGAACCTCCATATCATTTTCCAGAGTGGCTATACCAGTTTGCATTGCCATCGACAGTGTAAGAGGGCTTCCCTTTTTCCACATCCTCAACACCTATTGTTTCCTGTGTTGTTAGTATTAGCCATTAAGACAGGTGTGAGGCGATATCTCATAGTTTTGTTTTGTATTTCCTCGATGATGAGTGATGTTGAGTATTTTTTCATGTGTCTGTTAACTATCCATATGTCTTCTTAGGGAAAAAATGTCTATTCATTTCAGACCATTTCTTAAATAAATTATTTATTTTTGGAGTGTTGAGTTTGAGAAATTTTTTTATAGATTTTGGATATTAACCCTTTATCTGATATGTCACTTTCAAATATCTTCTCCCATTCTCTAGGTTGCCTTTTAGTTTTCTTGATTGTTTCCTTCACTGCAGAAAGTTTTATCTTGATGAAGTCCCAATAGTTGATTTTTTATTTTGTTTCCCTTCTCTCCCTTATCTCCAGGTCAGAGCTTGAAACCTATGTTCTCCTACAGGATTTTGGTGGTTTCTTGTTTCATATTTAGGTCTTTTATCTGTTTTGAATTTATTTCTTTAATATGAAATTTATTGTCAAATTGGTTTCCATACAACACCCAGTGCTCATCCCAACAGGTGCCCTCCTCAATACCCTTCACCCACCCTCCCCTCCGTCCCACCAGCCATCAACCCTCAGTTTATTCTCAGTTTTTAAGAGTCTCTTACATTTTGGCTCCCTGCCTCTCTAACCTTTTTTTTTCTTCCTTCCCCTCCTCCATGGTCTTCTGTTAATTTCTCAGGATCCACATAGGAGTGAAAGCATATGGTATCTGTCTTTCTCTGTATGACTTATTTCACTTAGCATCACACTCTCCAGTTCCATCCACATTGCTACAAAAGGCCATATTTCATTCTTTCTCATTGCCACGTAGTATTCCATTGTGTATATAAACTACAATTTCTTTATCCATGCATCAGTAGATGGACATTTAGGCTCTTCCCATAATTTGGCTATTGTTGAAAGTGCTGCTATAAACATTGGGGTACAAGTGCCCCTATGCATCAGTACTCCTGTATCCCTTGGGTAAATTTATAGCAGTGCTATTGCTGGGTCATAGGGTAGGTCTATTTTTAATTTTTTGAGGAACCTCCACACTGTTTTCCAGAGCGGCTGCACCAGTTTGCATTCCCACCAACAGTGCAAGAGGGTTCCCATTTCTCCACATCCTCACCAGCATCTATAGTCTCCTGACTTGTTCATTTTAGCCACTCTGACTGGCATGAAGTGGTATCTCAGTGTGGTTTTGATTTGTATTTCCCTAATGAGGAGCGATGTTGAGCATCTTTTCATGTGCCTATTGGCCATCTGGATGTCTTCTTTAGAGAAGGGTCTATTCATGTTTTCTGCCCAATTCTTCACTGGATTATTTGTTTTTTGAGTGTGGAGTTTGGTGAGCTCTTTATAGATTTTGGATACTAGCCCTTTGTCCAAAATGTCATTTGCAAATATCTTTTCCCATTCTGTTGGCTGCCTTTTAGTTATGTTGATTGTTTCCTTTACAGTGCAGAAGCTTTTTATCTTTATGAGGACCCAATAGTTCATTTTTGCTTTTAATTTCCTTGCCTTTGGGGATGTGTCAAGTAAGAAATTGCTGTGACTGAGGTCAGAGAGGTTTTTTCCTGCTTACTCCTCTAGGGTTTTGATGGTTTCCTGTCTCACATTCAGGTCCCTTATCCATTTTGAGTTTATTTTTGTGAATGGTGTGAGAAAGTGGTCTAGTTTCATTCTTCTGCATGTTTCTGTCCAGCTCTCCCAGCACCATTTGTTAAAGAGACTGTCTTTTTTCCATTCAGTATTCTTTCCTGCTTTGCCAAAGATTAGTTGGCCATACTTTTGTGGGTCTAGTTCTGGGGTTTCTATTCTATTCCATTGGTCTATGATTGTTTTTGTGCCAATACCATGCTGTCTTGATGATGACAGCTTTGTAGTAGAGGCTAAAGTCTGGGATTGTGATGCCTCCTGCTTTGGCCTTCTTCTTCAAAATTACTTTGGCTATTCAGGGCCTTTTGTGGTTCCATAAAAATTTTAGGTTTGCTTATTCTAGCTTCGAGAAGAATGCTGGTGCAATTTTGATTGGGATCGTATTGAATATGTAGATAGCTTTGGGTAGTATTGACATTTTAACAATATTTATTCTTCCAACCCATGAGCATGGAATGTTTTTCCATTTCTTTATAGCTTCTTCAATTTCCTTCATAAGCGTTCTATAGTTTTCAGCATACAGATCTTTTACATCTGGTTAGGTTTATTCCTAGGTATTCTATGCTTCCTGGTGCAGTTGTCAATGGGATCAGTTTCTTTGTTTTTCTGTTGCTTCGTTGTTACTATATAAGAATGCAACTGACTCTGTACATTAATTTTGTATCCTGCGACTTTGCTGAATTCATGTATTAGTTCTAGCAGACTTTTGGTGGAGTCTATCGGGTTGTCCATGTATAATATCATGTCATCTGCAAAAAGGGAGACCTTGACTTCATCTTTGCCAATTTTGATGCCTCTGATTTCCTTTTGTTGTCTGATTGCTGATGCTAGCACTTCCAACACTATGTTAAACAACAGTAGTGAGAGTGGACATCCCTGTCGTGTTCCTGATCTCAGGGAAAAAGCTCTCAGTTTTTCCCCATTGAGGAGTATATTAGCTGTGGGCTTTTCATAAATGGCTTTTATGATTTTTAAGTATGTTCCTTCTAACCCGACTTTCTCGAGGGTTTTTATTAAGAAAAGATGCTGAATTTTGTCAAATGCTTTTTCTGCATCGATTGACAGGATCATATGGTTCTTATCTTTTCTTTTATTAATGTGATGTATCACGTTGATTGATTTGCAAATGTTGAACCAGCCCTGCATCCCAGGAATGAATCCCACTTGATCATGGTAAATAATTCTTTTTATAAGCTGTTGAATTCTATTTGCTAGTATCTTATTGAGAATTTTTGCATCCATATTCATCAGGGATATTGGCCTGTAGTTCTCTTTTTTTACTGGGTCTCTGTCTGGTTTAGGAATCAAAGTAATACTGGCTTCATAGAATAAGTCTGAAAGTTTTCCTTCCTTTTCTATTTTTTTGGAATAGCTTGAGAAAGATAGGTATTATCTCTGCTTTAAATGTCCAGTAGAATTCCCCAGGGAAGCCATCTGGTCGTGGACTCTTATTTGTTGGGAGATTTTTGATAACTGATTCAGTTTCTTCGCTGGTTATGGGTCTGTTCAAGCTTTCCACTTCTTCCTGTTTGAGTTTTGGAAGTGTGTGGGTGTTTAGGAATTTGTCCATTTCTTCCAGGTTGTCCAGTTTGTTGGCATATAATCTTTCATAGTATTCCCTGATAATTGCTTGTATTTCTGAGGGATTGGTTGTAATAAGTACATTTTCATTCATGATTTTATCTATTTGGGTCATCCCCCTTTTCTTTTTGAGAAGCCTGGCTGGAGGTTTATCAATTTTGTTTATTTTTTCAAAAAACCAACTCTTGGTTTCGTTGATCTGCTCTACAGTTTTTTTAGATTCTATATTGTTTATTTCTGCTCTGTCTTTATTATTTCTCTTCTTCTGCTGGATTTGGGGTGTCTTTGCTGTTCTATTTCCTTTCGGTGTGCTGTTAGATTTTGTATTCGGGATTTTTCTTGTTTCTTGAGATAGTCCTGGACTGCAATGTCAGTCTCAGGACTGACTTCGCTGCATCCCAAAGCATTTGCATTGTTGTATTGTCATCTTCATTTGTTTCCATATATTTTTTAATTTCTTCTCTAATTGCCTGGTTGACCCATTCATTCTTTAGTAGGGTGTTGTTTAACCTTCATGCTTTTAGAGGTTTTCCAGACTTTTTCCTGTGGTTGATTTCAAGTTTCATAGCACTGTGGTCTGAAAGTGTGCATGGTATGATCTCAATTCTTGTATACTTATGAAGGGCTGCTTTGTGACCCAGTATGTGATCTATCTTGGAGAATGTTCCATGTGCACTCAAGAAGAAAGTATATTCTGTTGCTTTGGGATGCAGAGTTCTAAATATATCTGTCAAGTCCATCTGATCCAATGTATTATTCAAGGCCCTTGTTCCTTTATTGATCCTGTGCCTAGGTGATCTATCCATTATTGTAAGTGGAGTATTAAAGTCCCCTGCAATTACCACAGTCTTATCAATAAGGTTGCTTATGTTTGTAATTGTTTTATATATTTGGGGGCTCCCGTATTTGGCGCATAGACATTTATAATTGTTAGCTCTTCCTGATGGATAGACCCTGTGATTATTATATAATGCCCTTCTTCATCTCTTGTTACAGCATTTAATTTAAAGTCTAGTTTATCTAAGTATGGCTACTCCAGCTTTCTTTTGACCTCCAGTAGCATGATAGGTAGTTCTCCATCCCCTCACTTTCAATCTGAAGGTGTCCTCAGGTCTAAAATGAGTCTCCTGTAGACAGAAAATAGATGGGTCTTGTTTTTTTATCCATTCTGATACCCTATGTCTTTTGGTTGGAGCATTTAGTCCATTTACATTCAATGTTATTATAGAAAGATATGGGTTTAGAGTCATTGTGATGTCTGTAGGTTTCATGCTTGTAGTGATGTCTCTGGTGCTTTGTGGTCCTTGCAACATTTCATTCACAGAATCCCCCTTAGGATTTTGTAGGGCTTGTTTAGTGGTGATGAATTCCTTCAGTTTTTGTTTGTTTGGGAGACCTTTATCTCTCATTCTATTCTGAATGACAGACTTGCTGGATAAAGTATTCTCGGCTGCATATGTTTTCTGTTCATCACATTGAAGATTTCCTGCCATTCCTTTCTGGCCTGCCAAGTTTCAGTAGATAGATCTGTCACTACTCTTATGGGTCTCCCTTTATAGGTTAGAGCATGTTTATCCCTAGCTGCTTTCAGAATTTTCTCTTTATCCTTGTATTTTGCCAGTTTCACTATGATATGTCATGCAGAAGATCGATTCAAGTTACTTCTGAAGGGAGTTCTGTGTCTCTTGGATTTCAATGCCTTTTTCCTTCCCCAGATCAGGGAAATTCTCAGCTATGATTTTTCAAGTACACCTTCAGCCCCTTTCTCTCTCTCTTTCTCTTCTGGAATTCCTATAATACGGATATTGTTCCATTTGATTGCATCACTTAGTTGTCTATTTCTCCCCTCATACTCCTGGATTTTTTTATCTCTCTTTTTCTCAGCTTCTTCTTTTTCCATATTTTTATCTTCTAATTCACCTATTCTCTCCTCTGCCTCTTCAATCTGAGCTGTGGTCGCCTCCATTTTATTTTGCACCTCATTTTAGCATTTTTTAGCTCCTCATGACTATTTCTTAGTCCCTTGATCTCTGTAGCAATAGATTCTCTGCTGTCCTCTCTACTTTTTTCAAGCCCAGCGATTAATTTTATGACTATTATTCTAGATTCTTGTTCCATTATATTGCTTAAATCGTTTTTGATCAATTCGTTAGCTGTGGCTACTTCCTGGAGTTTCTTTTGAGGAGAGTTCTTCCGTTTTGTCATTTTGGATAGTCCCTGGGGTGGCCAATCTGCAGGGCACTCCCCCTGTGCTGTCTGGAGTAACTTGTGTTGGTGGGCGGGGCTGCAGTCATACCCCATGTCTGCCCCCAGCCCACCGCTGAGGCCACAGTCAGACTGGGTGTACCTTATCTTCCCCTCTCCCAAGGGTAGGACTCACTGTGGAGTGGTGTGGCCCCTGTCTGGATTACTTGCACACTGCCAGGCTTGTGGTGCTGCTTCGATGGGATCTGGTATATCAGCCCGGGTGGATCTGCAAGGTGCACAGGGGCGGGAGGGGCAGGCCTAGTTCATTTTGCCATTGGTGGTCCCCTGTGGGAGGGGCCCTGCAGCACCGGGAGGGAGGCAGACCAGTCAGAGGTATGGATCCACAGAAGCACAGCGTTGGGTGTTTGTGCAGTGCAAGCAAGTTTGGTGACGGGTACTGCTTCCCTTTGGGGGAGAAAATGGCAGCATAGGCGGGCGCTGGGCTCACCTCGTCCTGCTGATCACTTAGATTCCACCCACACCTGCCTAAATAACCCAGAAAACTGCCAGAAGACTAGTAGAATGGACTCTCCAGAGCCAAGTGTAGACAAGAGGCCCACGGAAGAGCGTAGGAAGGTCGGAGAGGCAGTGCACGCTACACGGACTGGCAAGAGGGAGCCGGGGCAGTGGAGGGGCAGCCTGCCTGGCAAGGCAGAGTCCCTGAGTCTGGCTTGAAAAAGCGGAGGGTCCGGACTCAGTGAGTTCTGACAGCCAGCGGAACTTAACATCTGGAAAGTTAAAAGTCAACAGCTCTGCTTGGAGAGCGGGAGGGCGAGAGGACACTGGGAGGGAGAGGTGTTGAGCCCTGTAAGACAGAGCTCAGCTAGGAAGGGAACAAAGGCGCTGGCAAGCACCATCTCCCTCTCCCACCCCCAGCTGAATTTATTTTTGTGTATGGTGTAAGAGTGAGGTCCAGTTTCATTCTTCTGCATGTTGCTGTCCAGTTTTCCCAACACCACTTGTTAAAGAGACTCTTTTTTCCATTGGACATTCTTCCCTGCTTTGTCGAAGATTAGTTGACCTTATAGTTGTGGGTCCATTTCTGGGTTTCCTATTCTGTTCCACTGATATATGTGTCTGTTCTTGTACCAGTACCATACTGTCTTGCTAATTACACCTTTATAATACAGCTTGAAGTCCAAAATTGTGACACCTCCAGTTTGGTTTTCTTTTTCAAGACTGCTTTGAATATTCAGGACTTTTTGTGGTTTCATACAAATTTTAGGATTGTTTGTTCAAGTTCTGTGAAAAATGTTCGTGGTATTTTGAAAAGAATTGCATTAAATGTATAGATTGCTTTGGTTAGTATAGACATTTTCACAATATTTGTTCTTCTCATCCATGAGCATGGAATGTTTTTTCATTTTTTTTGTGTCCTCGTCAATTTGTTTCACAAGTGTTTTATAGTTTTCAGAGTACAGATCTTTTACCTCTTTGGTTAGGTTTATTCCAAAGTATCTTATGATTTTGGTGCAACTGCAAATATGACTGATTCATTGATTTCTCTTTCTGCTGCTCATTGGTATAGAGAAATGCATCTGATTTCTGTATGTTGATTTTTTATCCTGCAACATTAGTGATTTCGTGTATCAGGTCTAGCAATTTTTTGGTGGAATCTGTCAGGTTTTCTATATAGAATATCATGTTGTCTGAAAACAGTGAAAGTTTGAATTCTTTCTTGCTGATTTGGATAACTTTTATTTCTTTGTGTTGTCTGATTGCTGATGCTAGAACTTCCAGTACTATGTGAATAACCGTGGAACTCTCAGTTTTTCCCCAATGAAGATGATATCAGCAATGGGTCTTTTGTATATTCTCTTTATGATGTTGAGGTATGTTCCCTCTATCCCTACTTTGTTGAGGGTTTTTATCATGAATGGATACTGTATTCTGTCAAATGTTATATCTGCATTTATTGGGAGGATCACATGGTTCTTACCCTTTTTTTAATTAATGCAGTGTATCATGTTGATTAATTTGTTAATACTGAACCACCATTGCAGCCCCAGAGTAAACCCCACTTGACCATGGTGAATAACTTTTTTAATATACCATTGGATTGATTTCCCAGTATCTTGTTCAGAATTTTACATCCATTTTCTCAAGGATGTTGGCCTATAATTCTTCATTTTATTGAGGTTTTTATCTGGTTTTGGAATCAAGGTAATGCTGGCCTCATAGAATGAGTTTGGAAGTTTTCCTTCTATTTATATTTTTTGGAATAATTTGAGAATAGGTATTAAATCTTCTTTAATGTTTGGTAGAATTCACCTGGGAAGTCATCTAGCCCTGGACTTTTGTTTGTTGGGAGATTTTTGATTACTGATTCAATTTTTTGGTTTGTTATTGGTCTGTTCAAATTTTCTATTTCTCCCTGTTTCAGTTTCAGCAGGTTATATGTTTCTAAGATTTATCCATTTCTTCTAGATTGCTCAATTTGTTGGTATATAATTTTTCATAATATTCTCTTATAACTGTTTGTATTTCTGTGGGTGTTAGTTGTGATCTCTCCTCTCTCATTTGTGATTTTATTTATCTGGGTCCTTTCTCATTTCTTTGTGATAAGTCTGTCTAGGTGTTTATAAATTTTGTTAATTCTTCAAAGAACCATCTCCTAATTTCATTGGTATGTTAACTGGTGGGGTTTTTTTGTTTGTTTCTATATAATTTATTTCTGCTCTAATCTTTATTATTTCCCTTCTTCTGCTGGCTTTAGTCTTCATTTGTTGCTCCTTTTCTAGCTTTTTTAGGTATAAGGTGAGGTTGTGTATTTGAGGTTGTGAGGTTGTGCTTCTTGAGATAAGCCTGTATTGCTATATACTTACCTCTTATGACCACTTTGATGCATCCCAAAGGTTTTGGACTGTCACGTTTTCAATTGCATTTGCTTCCATATATTTTGTATTTCTCTTTAATTTCATGATTAACTCATTCATTCTTTAGTAGGATAGTGTTTAACCTCCATGTATTTGTTGTTTTAACAGTTATTTTTCTTGTGATTGGCTTCATTTTTCATAGCTTTGTGGTTGAAAAATATGCATACTATGATCTCTATCTTTTTGTGCGTATTGAAGCCTGAATCTGTCCCCATATGTGATATTTTCTGCAGAATATCTTTGTGCACTCAAACTAAATGTGTATTCTGCTGCTCTATGATGAAATATTCTGAATATATCTATCAAGTCCATTGGGTACAGTGTGTCATTCAAAGCCATTGTTTCCTCCTTGATTTTCTGCTTAGATGAATTGTCTATTGGTGTAAGTGGGGTGTTAATGTTCTCTACTGTTATTGTATTGTAATCGATGAGTTTATGTTTGTTATTAATTGATTTATATATTTGGCTGCTTCCACATGGAAGCATAAATAATTATATTTGTTAGGTCTTCTTGTTGGATAGACTCTTTTTTTATGATATAGTGCCCTTCTTCATCTCTTGCTCTGTTTTCGGTTTAAAATCTAGTTTGTCTGATATATATATATATATGGCTACTCTGGCTTTTTTCACATCCATTAGCATGATAAATGGTTCATTCTCTCATTTTCAATCTGTAGGTGTCTTTAGGTCTAAAGTGAGTCTCTTGGGGCATCTGGGTGGCTCAATCAGTTAAACGTCCAACTTCAGGTCATTTCTCATGGTTTGGGGGTTCAAGCCCCACCTCAGGCTCTGTGCTGGCAGCTCAGAGCCTGGAGCCTACTTCAGATTCTGTGTCTCCCTCTCTCTCTTCCCCTTCCCTTCTTGCTCTCTCTCTCTCAAAAAATAAATAAGCATTAAAAAAAATTAGAGACAAATGGCCAAGATGACAGAGTAGCATGGAAGTTCTCAGCTTCCCTCATCCTGAAATGAAACTACATCAGCATGAAGTGAGTCTAGATTTTAAAATAAAGACTGTAACAAGAGATGAAGAAGAGCATTATATCACAACTAAAGGGGTATATCCACCAAGAAGATCTAACAATTGTAAATATTTATGCCCCCAACATGAAGAAACCCAATATATAAATCAATTGATCACAAACATACAGAAGTTCATTGATAATAATACCATAATAGTAGGGGACTTCAACACCCCACTTACAACAATGGACAGATCATCTAAACAGAAAACCGACGAAGAAACAATGGCTTTGAATGACACACTAGACAGGATGGACATAACAGATATATTCAGAACATTTCATCTTAAAGCAGCAGAATACACATTATTCTCCTGTGCACATGGAACATTCTCTAGAATAGATCACATACTGGGACACAAATCAGCCCTCAACAAGTACAAAAAGATCAAGATCATACCTTGCATATCTTCAGACCACAGCACTATGATACTCAAAATCAACTACAAAAAAAAAAAAAAAAAAAAAAACTTTGGAAGTGCCATGAACACTTGGAAATTAAAGAACATCCTTCTAAAAAATGAATGGGTTAACCAAGAAATTAAAGAGTAAATTAAAAAGTACATGGAAGCCAATGAAAATGAAAACATGACAGTCCCAACTGGGACGCAGCAAAGACAGTAATAAGAGGGAAGTATATAGCAATCCAGGCCTTCCTAAAGAAGGAAGAAATTTCTCAGATACACAATCTGACCTTACACCATAAAGAGCTAGAAAAAGAATAGCAAATAAAGCCCAAAACCAGAAGAAGACAGGAAATAATAAAGATTAGAGAGCAGAAATACAAACAATAATAAGAGAATATTATGAGAAGTTATATGCCAATAAATTGGGCAATCTGGAAGAATGGACAAGTTCTTAGAAACATATAAACTACCAAAACTGAAACAAGAAGTCATAGAAAATTTGAACAAATCTATAACCATTAAATTAATTGAATTAATAATCATAATCAAAAATTTTTCAACAAACAAGAGTCCAGGGCCAGAAGGCTTTCCAGGGGAATTCTACAAAATATTTAAAGAAGAGTTAATACTTATTCTTTGGAAGCTGTTCCAAAGAATAGAAATGGCAGGAAAACTTCCAAAATCATGCTATGAGGCCAGCATTACCTTGATTCCAAAAGCAGACAAAGATCACAATAAAAAGAATAACTATAGACCAATTTCCCTGATGAACATGGATGCAAAAATTCTCACCAGGATACTAGCAAACTGAATCTAACAATACAATAAAAGAAGTATTCACCACAATCAAGTGGGATTTATTCCTGGTTCAATATCCACAAATCAATCAATATCATACATCACATTAAAAAGAAAGAATAAGAACCACATGAACCTCTCAATAGATGCAGAGAAAGCAATTGACAAAATACAGCATCCTTTCTTGATAAAATCCTCAAGAAAAATACCCACCACTAATATTATCTTCAATGGGGAAAAACTGAGAGCATTCCTCCTAAGGTCAGGAACATGACAAGGATATCCACTCTCACCACTGTTATTCAGCATAGTGTTAGAAGTCCTAGCCTCAGCATTCAGACAACACAAAAAAAGAAAAGCCATCCAAATCAGCAAGGAGAAAGTCGAACTCTTCACAGACTACAGGATACTCTATGTGGAAAACCCAAAAGATTCTACCAAAAAACTGCTAGAACTGATCCATGAATTCAGCAAAGTCACAGGATATAAAATCAATGCACAGAAATCCATTGCATTTCTATACACCAGTAATGAAGCAGCAGAAAGAAAAATCAAGGAATCAACCCCATTTACAACTGCAGCAAGAAACATAAAATGCCCAGGAATAAACTTAACCAAAGAGGTGAAAAATCTATACACTAAAAACTATAGAGAGTTTATGAAAGAAATTGAAGAAGACACAAAAAAATGGAAAAACATTCCATGTTCATGGATTGGAAGAACAAATATTGTTAAAATGTTGATACTACCTAAAGCAATCTACATATTAAATGCAATGCCTATCAAAATAACACCAGCATTTTTCACAGAGCCAGAACAAACAATTTTAAAATTTGTATGGAACCAGAAAACACCCCAAATAGCCAAAGCAATCCTGAAAAAGAAAACCAAAGCTGAAGGCATTACAATTCCGACTTCAAGTTGTATTACAAATCTGTAATCATCAAGACAGTATGGTATTGGCAGAAAAACAGACACATAAATCAATGGAACAGAGTAGAGAACCCAGAAATGGCCCCACGAACATATGGCCAACTAATCTTTGACAAATCAGAAAAGAATATCCAATGGAATAAAGACAGTCTCTTCAGCAAGTGGTGCTGGGAAAACTGGACAGCGACATGCAGAAGAATGAACCTGGACCACTTTCTTACACCATACCCAAAAATAACCTCAAAATGGATGAAAGACCTAACTGTAAGACAGGAAGCCATCAAAGTCCTAGAGGAGAAAACAGGTAACAACCTCTTTGACCTGGGCCACAGCAACTTCTTAGTTGACATGTCTCCAGAGGGAAGGGAAACAAAAGCAAAAATGAATTATTGGGACCTCATCAAGATAAAAAGCTTCCGTACAGTGAAGGAAACAATCAGTAAAACTAAAAGGCAACTGACAGAATGGGAGAAGATATTTGCAAATGACATATGAGATAAAGGGTCAGCATCCAAAGTCTATAAAGAACTTATCAAACTCAACACCCAAAAAACAAATAATCCAGTGAAGAAATGGGCAAGAGACATGAATAGACATTTTTCCAAAGAAGACATCCGATGGCTAACAGACACATGAAAATATGCTCAACATCATTCATCATCAAGCAAACACAAATCAAAACCATAATGAGATACCACCTCACACCTGTCAGAATGGCTAACATGAACAACTCAGGCAACAACAGATGTTGGCGAGGATGAGGAGAAAGAGGATCTCTTTTGCACTGCTTGTAGGAATGCAAACTGGTGCAGCCACTCTAAAAAACAGTATGGGGGTTCTTCAAAAAATTAAAAATATAACTACCCTTCGACCCAGCAATTGCACTACTAAGTATTTATATTAAGGATACAGGAGTTCTGTTTCAAAGGGGCACATGTACCTCAATGCTTATAGCAGAGCTATCAACAATAGCCAAAGTATGGAAAGGGCCCAAATGTCCATTGACAGATGAATGGATAAAGAATATGTGGTATATATATACAATGGAATACTACTCAGCAATCAAAAAGAATGAAATCTTGCTATTTGCAACAATGTGGATGGAATAAGAGTGTATTATGCTAAGCAAATTAGTCAATTAGAGAAAGACAAATATCACGTAACCTCACTCATATGTGGAATTTAAGATACAAAACAGATAAACATAAGGGAAGGAAGAAAAATTAATATAAAAACAGGGAGGGAGACAAAACATAAGAGACGGTTAAATACAGAGAACAAACTGAGGGTTGCTGGAGGGGTTTTGTGAAGGGGATGGGCTAAATGGGCAAGGGGCATTAAGGAGGATACTTGTTGGGATGAGTACTGGGTGTTATATGTAGGAGATGAATCACTGGAATCTACTCCTGAAATCATTATAGCACTCCCAAAAAGTCCTCTTTAATATAATTTTTTAAAGACCTCTCTGTGTCTTTCTCACAGACACAGGGGTGGAGAGGAGCAGAGAGAGAAAGAGAGAAAGAGAAAGAGAGAGAGAAAATCAAGCAGGCTCCATGCTGTCACTGTCAGCATGAATCCCAATGCGGGCTTGATCCCACAAACCATGAGATCATGACCTGAGCCAAAATCAAGAGTCGGACACTTAACTGCCTCAGCTACCTAGGCATCTCTAACTTTTCTTTTTATAATCTCCCAAAACACCATCAGATTTGTTTCTGGCTTCACTTGTATCTATTATGCTCTATGTATGAAAATGACTGTAGAACATTACCTGGGACTGAGAAAGAAAAGCAGGTGATGCATCATTTACGCTTGGTATCATACTTTCAGTCTTCTGAAATTGACTTTTAATGTCATATTTTCCAGGCCCCGGTACTCCCTAAATTACAAAAGAAAAAATACATGTTCTCATTAAGAAAGCATCTATAGTACCTAAGGGAACAGTTGGCTAAATATATGAACCAAAGTTACAGGGTTTTTAAGCAAATTCCTACACGAAATTACTAAAGCACTTCATTAAAAGGCAAGCCAGAACAAACTTAAGAGAAACAACAAAAAATTTTCCTTAGCAAATTTCCCTAGGAACCTGAAAACATACTACTTGAAACTTTGCTGCCCTCTACTGATAGAGCTCAGAAAAAAATTATCTACTTCACATAATTAAAAATTACAATGAATAAAGGTGGTTTCTATATTTCTTCTATTTAAAAGTATACAACCAAATCTTATCTAAGAAAATATTTTTACTATATTTTCAAGTTTCTATTAATCAATAAACTACCTTGTTTCCAACAAATAAGCTTCAGGATATATTTTATTTCAAATACAAATATTAGAAAATGTAAGAAATTAAGTTTTAGCCAGATACTTTATAACAGTAAAACTTAATTCAGAAAATACTCATACTGACTTTTCTATTATCTTAAACACATTTAACTTGATATATATATATATATATATATATATATATATATATATATATCAAGAATTTAAACACAGTACTATATATATTTACAAAATATATACAAGCGTTATTTAAATATATATCAAAAAGTAGTATATATTAATCATCAAAGATTTTAGTAATCTTATACAATACTTTTCATACTATTAAAAAGTTTCAAATCTTCTGTTTCATATATACCTCCTCTGCTTTTTTACAATGTAAAGAATTATTCCTTAATTTATGAATTACATACTTGGATATATAATAAAACTATCAGGAAATCCTGTCATCTCTATCATTATATGTCTAAAACCAACCCCACTTCTCTCCATCTCCAAAGACATCACTCTGATCCAAGCCTCCATCTCTTACCTGGATTATTGTGAAATCTTCCTAACTTCCCCCCTGCTTCCACCCTTATCCTCCTTCAGTCTATTTCTCAACATGGCAGCTAGTGATGGATCCAGTTAAGGTCCTGAGTCATACTGTACCACTCCTCTTCTTGAATCCATCCAGTGGCTTCCAATCTCATGTTGAGCAAAAATCAAGGTCTTAATATGATATGAATTTCACCCCCCAGACTCACTATCAGCACTCTAACCTAATCTCCTATTACTTTCCCATTTCCCCCCCTT
Organism: Panthera tigris; assembly: GCF_018350195.1. NCBI lineage: Eukaryota > Metazoa > Chordata > Mammalia > Carnivora > Felidae > Panthera > Panthera tigris. Next base: position 122,835,621 of record NC_056663.1, on the reverse strand, counting down.
TTTTTTTGTTTCATTGTATTTATTTTGACAGAGAGAGGGAGAAATCAAGCACAAGCAGGGGAGAAGCAGAGACAGAAGGAGAGAACCACAAGCAGGCTCCATACTGTCATCACAGAGACCCACCTGGGGCTCAGTCCCACAAACTGTGAGATCATGACTTGAGCTGAAATCAAGAGTCAGGCACTTAACCAACTGAACCACCCAGGCACCCTATTTCTCATTTCCATTCACTCTGTTTATCAATAAGATCTCAGGACCTTTGCACTCTGTTTGAGATGTTCTCCTAGATCACTCCAGGGCTCACTCTTTCATTTCAATCATAACACTATTCAATGTTACCTTCTCAATGAGTCATTTCTAGGCCACCCAATCTCAATTTAATTGCCTCCCCTAAGTAACTCCTACCCCCTTTCCTACCTATTTTTTAGCCTTATCATGTTTTACTATCCAAAATACAATTTTCTGCTACATTGTAAGCTCCAAGAGGGCAGTTATTTTTTGTTTTGTTTGCTCCTGTATCTTTACAGTACAGAAGACTATGTGGAGCATAGTAGGTGCTCAGTTAATATTTGCCCGAAGAATGGATGAAAGGATAAATGTATGCATTGAATCCTACATTTTCACTGATCATATAATGGATTTGGAGATAGGTTCCTCTGGGAAATAATGTGACTCCAAATTAGAGCAATAGCTAGTTCTAACCATAGTAAAATATCGTAAAGCCTACATATTAAATAATAACAATAACACCTGGGAAATTTTTATTGAGGATAAATTCTTATACACAAGTACCTGTTCTTATTAATAAGTTTGAATCTAAAAATGTGTATGAAGGTCCATGTTATCTTGTCTCAAATGAACAAGTCTATGCCATTATTTGGTGGCTGCTAGAAAAGATGCACTTTGGCTATGGAATAAGATTGTTTTTAAATCTACAAACTTATAGGAAGTTAAGTTTAGAATTAAAAAAACGTCTACATAATTCTGTTTATACAAACCTATGAGATACATATCAAATATAGAAATATAGAGAACATAACTTGAAATATACCATATTAACCTATTTTCTTAAATGTTACCATTATGCTATATCCATCTTCTACATATAGGCAGGCTTGGTATAAAATAATCAGCTACTGACAAATTGGGATTACCTTCCTACTGTTATAAACATTGTGTTAGTGCTCATTACTATGGATCACAGGGAAAAGACTTAAGTGTGAATAATGAGATAAATGAATATACTTAGTCTTGGGTTTATTCTGCATAAAAGCAGAAATGAAATCTTGACCTCTTCAGTGAATATCTTTTTCCTTTTTTACTGTTTTTTCATAAAGTTCCTAATGTTACTGAACTTTATTTCACGAAAATAAGATATAGTAGTAAAATTAGCTCTTGCTTCTAAAAAGTTAGGCTTAGGACAATTAAAAAAATTTTTAAATAGAGGACTATGAGACACTGACCACTCAGGACAAGCCTCCATTTATGACAATATAAAGGTGAAAAGACTTTGAGAAGACCAAACCCTAGGCACTGGCTGAAAATGCTGTAATATTTATCCTGCTTTTTAAAATTGTTATCAACAGACTACCCACATTAGTATCAACCTATTAAATACATAGTTCCCTTCACCACAGTGTCTCATCTGAGATCTAGTGAGCAGAATCTCACTGAGTAGAGGAATCCACACTTCTAACAAGCCTCACAGATGATCCTCATGTATAATAAAGAACCACAGCTCTGTCCAAAAGGATATTACAGCATCTTCTGCTAAGTACATACACCCCAAGGGAGAAGTCCTAGATCTAAGGAGTATTCTGCCTTGGAAACGGAAGCTAAAGATTATTAAGGCAGGTTGTTTATGGCATCTTTTCATGTGTAACCTAATAAAAATGGGCCTCTTCTTTTAAATAAAGTATAATCATCCATTTGATCAGATGGCATGCAGGGATTAGGGGGACAGGGAGAAGCCATACGGTTCTACCTTTACTCCTTTACCTTGGGAGTCACCATCAGAGATGATTATTCTTTTAATTAAAAATACTAAAAGTTTAGAGGTGCCTGGGCTGCTCAGTCAGTTAAGTGTCCAACTTTGGATCAGGTCATGACCTCGTGGTTCATGAGTTCGAGCCCCACGTTGGGCTCTGTGCTGACAGCTCAGAGCCTGGAGCCTGTTTCAGATTCTGAGTCACCGTCTCTCTCTGCCCCTCCCCCACTCACACTGTCTCTTTCAAAAATAAACATTAAAAAAAATTTTTTAAACATTAAATGTTTACTATGTGCAAAGCACTGGTATATAGTAATAAGTGAAGCATGGGGTCTACTTTTGAGAAGCTCACACTAGGTTAATGGCTCTAAAACTAGGCTGCACAAGATGATCATTTGGGGGATTTATAAAAATAACAACGACTCAGTCCACTTTATTCAAATTAAAGACAATCGAAATGAGACCCAGACATTTTTTTTTAATTTAAAGTTCTCTGGTTCATTTGTTTGTTTGTTTGTTTGTTTGTTTGTTTTGTCTTATTTTTGTTTTGTTTTGTTTCCCCTGCAAGTAAATCTTTATTTCTATGGTTTTACACAACTCGTACATCTACTACAGAGACTTGGGAAATCTGGGACTCTGCTTTCACAGAATTATTTTATCTTGTCTCTCCAGAAATTTTACCTTATTTGTTGTTGTTGTTGTTATAAGCAAAATCAACTTACATAAGGATTTTTATTAAGAACAACAAATGACCCTAAATCTCTAATGTCCATTAAATCTTTCTAAAATCTAAATTTTGAATTTTTCTTGAATCTTTTTGAATCTTTCTTGAATCCTATGTTCTTTTTTAATTTTATTTAAATCCAAGTTATCTAACATATAGTGTAATAATGGTTTCAGGAGTAGAATTTAGTGATTGATTTATCACAAATGCCCTCCTCAATGCCCATCACCCATTAGTCCATATCCCCACCCAACACTCCTCCAGCAACCCTCAGTTTGTTCTCTGTATTTAAGAGTCTCTTCTGGTTGCCTCCTCTCTGTTTTTATCTTATTTTTCCTTCCCTTCCCCTATGTTTATCTATTTGATTCTAATGTACAGCCAGAATGGAGACCTAAATCAGTTTAAAAATCACATTCGTAGGCCTCATCCAGGTACACTTTCCAATGGTTCTGTAACCACCACTGTTTCCTAGAGTTTCAGAGCGCCTTCATGTAAATTGAGGACTACAGTAAGACCAGGTAACCAGGTATTTCTTTCAGCTCGCATTCTATAATTTTAACTTCCGCAGTCATATTTTTAATTCTCAAGTTCGCTAATTCTCTAAATCTTTGTTCATGCTTGCATTATCCTCCATATTTCCAAGGATATTAATTATAATTTTATTTATAGTTCTGCTCTCTTTATTGTCTGTTTCCTTGGAGTTTTATTGATGTTGCATTTTTGTTTGTCCTTGTGTTTTGCATTGGAGGATTTCCTCAAATGTCTGGTGATCCCTTGCTCCCCATTCAGATTTAAGAGTCAGCCAATAAAAGAGCTGATTGAAAAATTCATATGTGGACAGATTTGCCTTGAAAGCTATTGGACTTCATTATGCTGTGATGGAATCATAATTCATTAGCGGGTCCCCAAATATCAGTCTTTTCTCAAGTCTGATGACAATTTGGGTGAGTGGGAATGGTACCTGGAACTCTCTCGCATTCTGCATATAAACTTCCACTTAAACCCTCCATTTTCTTCTTGTCTTACTTATAATTATGCAAAATTAAAAACATGCAAAAAAACATAAAGCACAGTTGAAGAAACTCCTACCTACCCTTCACCCAGGGTCAATAATAATTCTCAACTCATGTCCAAATTTGTTTCTTAATCCTATCAGCTTCCCCAATTCTAACTCCAATGTTGTAGAGGAGAATGCAAAATATAATGTTATCAATACATACTTCAGCATGTATTTCTAAAAGATAAGGGACTCATTTTAACATAAACACAAAACCATTTTTCCAACTTAAAACAATTATTTGATTCTTTATTTATTCAGAGTTCTAATTTTTGTGACTGCCTCAAATTTATGTGAACAATAATGAAAATAATTTTATGTTTGTCTTAATCAGAACCCAATTACAGTCCACACTTACAAGGGGCCAATATTTTTAAGTCTCTTATCATCTTATAATCTATAGGTTCTTCTCCATCACTTTATTTTATTCTCTTTCAATTTATTTGGTGAAAAAGCTAAGTTTTTGTCCAATTTCTGAGAATTCCCCACAGTTTGTATTTTCTTGACTATCTATGTGTCTCCTGTCCCTTGTACTTCCTGTAAACTGGCAGTTTGTTGTAAGGGCTTGATCAGATTCGAATTCAATATTTTTTCAAGATTACTTCATTGGTAGCCCTGTATACTTCCACCAGAAGGCACATATTATAACTGATTCTATCTATTCTATAATGTTAGCAGTCATTAATGATAACTGACTAGATCTAGTCATTCAGTAGGAATTCTAAAATGATAATATAATTCTATAATTCCTTCTTATTTATTGCCTGAAATACTTCTATAAAAAGAGACTTCTCTCATGAATTATTTAGTTACCCTAAGATACAGTTCATATAGGAAAAGCAAGATAAATGCTTGGTTGTTTTTTTTTTTCTTTCCTTCCATTTACCAGTTTCAAAATACCAAGTTAGACTCTTGCATCTTCCAATACTAATCAATGAGTTTTTAAAATTCTAATTTTAAACTCATGGATTTAAAAAGATTTGAATGATCTTAACTCATTGGAGTTGTATTGCTTGTTAAGACTGAATTCATCCTATATTTGGTTGGTGGGAACCTATTTAAATGAGCCCCTGAGTCCTTTTGATATGACCCTGGGTAGTCTATCATAGCCACCCTGCTTTCTGGTATAACAATATGCTTTAGGTTCTTCAGATACAATTCCTGCTCCAAACCTGGAATCAGCCATTTCTCCAAGGAGCTTTCATTCTTTTTATCTGGAGTCTAGAAATACCCTCCATTTTTGTTACATCATCTCACGCCTTTCCTCTTTTATCTCAATATCCCTAAATCCAGAGGCTCTCTCATTTGATTTCTCTGCCAACAGACCTCACATCTTCTCCTGCAGTGGGGGTGAGAAAGTTGTCCAGCTATAGGAGATTTTGCTTCGTATCCAGATTATCACCAATCCTGCTGTTTTCAGTCCCACCTGCCACCTTCCAATGTAATTAATATTCCTGGGCTTTTTGAAGGTACTATAAGGTAAACTGGCTTTCTTGGTGGCATTCCTCTCTGAAGGTATTCACATAGTAGCTTCCTCCACTCTACCATTTTACATTTACCCATCAAATTTTACATTTACCATTTGCCCATCCACTTTACAGTTTTGAAAACTGAAGATATCTTTTATCTATTATCATCTCTTCTCTCATTCTTTTTGTGTTTGTAGTATTGCACCTTTCATATTCTTTTACTTATTAATTTAATGGTGCTTTGGGAGTATTATGGGCTAAACTGTTGTCCCTCCAAAATTCATATGTTGAAGTCTTAACGCCTAGTACTTCAGAATATAACTGTATTTGGGGATAAGGACTTTAAATATATAATAAGTTAAAATAAGGTTTTTAGGGTTGGCCCTAATCTTATGTGACTGGTTTCTTCATAAGAAAAGGAATTTTGAATATAGACATGACTGTGCACAGTGGAAAGATCACATGAAGATGCAAAGAGAAAATAGCTATTTACAAGCCAAGGGCAGAGATCTCAGAAGAAGTCACGGACAACACCCTGATTTCAGACTTCTAGCCCCCAGAACTGTGAGAAAATAAATTTCTTCTGTTTAAGCCTCCCAGTCTGTGGTACTCAGTTATAATAGTCCTACCAAACTAGTAGAGGGAGTGTAGCAGGATTCTCACACAGAGATGGTGACACGGAGGATTTTCTTTCCAGGAAGCAACTTTATTTGTGCCAGCACCACTCAGCTGGGTTTATACCTGAAGAACCGTGCCCTGAATGCCATGGGGTGTAGATATATATATATATATATATATATATATATATTTTTTTTTTTTTTTTTTTTGTCTCCTATATATGGTAACCCACAAACATGAAGTCTGATTAAGTGGTCTCATGTCACAAGGTCATGAGGGATGTTGTTATGTACATGTTTAACCAGGTTGCCTTGAGGCTTTTCTTTTGTTTTTGTTTTTATTTTTGTTTTTCTCCTTAGGGAGGGGATGCTACCACAAGAGGAAGCTAAGATATAAGCATGGATTCAATCTATCTTGTTCAACCAGAAGTCTGTCTGTCCCATTCCACAAAAACTAAAAATATAAAGGATTTCATGAAACCAGAAATGTAGCAGAAAATATAACACTGGTACCAGCCAAGTCGAAGCATTGTGGTGATGGTAATTCTTAGAAGGAAAAAGTTAGCTTTACAACTTTTGACACCTAATAGTTCAATAATATTAAATTGAATAGGTGGAACTACAGACGGATGAATACCATCCATAACTTTTGACTTTTCTGCATCTCTCTTTGAAATACAGAAGATAGTTTGCAAGATTTCTGATATTTGCACAGAACGTAGTAGCATGCATGTAGTGTCTGAACTTATGTCATGGACTTAAACTGATTATTCCAGTATAGAACTCAAAATAAAAAATACTCAAACTGACAATATTATGATTACCAAATGAGATTTGGTGCAGTAAGATTTAGAGAGAACTCTATTTTTAAGATTTTCTTTGTTTCAGGGAGCCTGGGTGGCTTAGTCGGTTGAGTGTTCAACTTCAAACAGGTCATGATCTCGCAGTTTGCGAGTTCAAGCCCCACATCAGTCTCTGCACTGACAACTCAGAGCCTGGAGGCTGCTTCGGATTTTGTGTCTCCTCTCTCTCTGCCCTTCCCCACTCATTCTCTCTCTTTCTCTCTCTTCCTTTCTCTCTCTCTCTCTCTCAAAAATAAACATAAAAAGGGTTTTTAAATATTTTCATTTGTTTCTATACACTTTAGTTTCATATCTAATTTAATTGTTGCTCATTCTTCCATTTTGAAAATGGCCTCATTCTAAAGTTTTATCATCACATATCCAATACCCTTGCTATAATGCCATGACATTGCAGAAAAGGTGTGTGGGGCGGGAGGGGGGGGGGTTGAATGTCTTTTTACTAGCATCCATCTAGGTATCACAAAAAGGGTTTTATTAGTTTAGAGGCTTTTCTTAGTTTATAAAACTCTCACTTCTGCAATCAATATTTTCTTAATGCTTTTAGCTCTCCCTATCTTTGATCCTTCTTACAAAAAAATGAAGAAACTTTAATTCCCTATGTTTACTGAGCACCACTGTGTGGCAGGCACTATATTCCTGTGTTATATTCATATATATATGTATATATATATATATATATATATATATATATATATATATATATTCCTATGCTGTATTCCAATATATTCCTATTCCAATATATTCCTGAGTTACCTTTAATCCTTAAATATCCTGCAAGATAGACACGATTCAAGTTTGCCCAATAGGAAAAATGAGATCCAGAGAGATTAAATAACTTAGCTTTAAATACAACCAGTAGGGACACAAACGAAACTAAGGTCTGAGTAACTACAAGCCCCTCTTTTTTTTCCCCCAAGAAATATTACAAAAATGCAATATTGCAGACATCATGACAAAAATGATTGAAAACAATGATTAAAAAATATTTATTAACCTATTATTTAGTAACATGCCCTGTTTTATTTATTCTGGAATGCAGCCAGATAAGTGATCCCAGCTGATACCATATGGATTAGAAAAATGAGGCAATTGAGTCCAGCAAAACCAGAGAATCACTGTACTTGTGAAGGTTAATTCCAGTAGACCTGGAATTAGTGTGAGTTGTTTTGTTAAATTATCTACAAGGCACTGATCTTTGGTAAAGATATGAAACTACTGACTAATAGTCTTGCTTTGCAATTATGGCTCCCATAAGTTTCAGAGTGGTTTGTACCAGCTTGTCAGCATTGTCTATTAATAGCAGTGAGATTGATGATTTGCCCCTGGCCTTGGTGAGACTCCTGAAGGGCTTTACTATTGGTACTGGTTATTAAGCAAAATATCCCATGTGGCCAACAGAGTATAAGAAACTGTGGAAAGGTTCTGTTTTGGGCTCCCAGATTCTGAGCTGTTCATGAATGTGTTCATAATGCATGTCCTGATGTGGCATTAGAGAAGGAAGACAATTAGAGCTCACTCTTGACTTCTCTGGAACCCTTGTAGCCTTTAACTATGAAGAATATTCTTACTTTAAAGTTGTTGATATTTGTATTTTTTTCCTGCAATGGACTGTACCTTTAAGCACTGTCATTTTGGGCCCTAAGTCTTTAGCAATCAAACCCTATGTGTCACTATTAGTGCAATCATGAAAAATAAATTGTTTTTGTTGTTATATTGTTATTATTTTAAGACACTACATTTTAGGGTGACTGGTTATGCAGCAAGAAATTACAGAAATGCTACTAATATTTACTAAGCACCTACTATTTGCCCAGCATTCAGCATTCTGTATCAATTCACAGACACAGAAACTGTCACAAAGAAATTAAATTAATTCCAAAAGCAACAGAGTTTCTATGTACTTGAGACAGATCTTATTGGTTGCTACCACAATCCCAATTTCCAACCTCCCTTTCCACAGCCTTCTGCCAGATAATGGGTCCATGCAACACAGTCCTGGCTAATAACTGTAAGCACTTGTCCAATAGAGAAAACAGAAGCCAGAGCAGGACTGGAAGAAAGACAAGTTCAATATTGAAATGTTAGTTTTCTTGTTGTTATAAAACTTCAAGGTAGAGATGTCATACATACAGTAATTCATGGAAGACTAGAGCTCAGTGAAGAGTTCAGGGTGTAAATACATACTGGAAGCAATCTGTATATTTGGAAATGATCAGTACTTATACGTGGTACCTGAAGCCATGAAACTAAATGTGGCTTCTGGGAACATTGTATAAAGAAAGGGCAAAGAATATTATGTAATATTTGTGATCCTTTTATATTATATATTTTATATCATTTGTTATTATTTTATATTAATTTTATATTATATTCTTAATACCACTAATCTTTTTTAATGGTGTATATGAATTAATGAATCATTCTAATCTTCAGACTTCATTCTGATAATTTTTCAATCACTTACCATATTCTTCAGCTAATAACTAGACTAAATATTTTGACAAGATTGATGATTACCCCATTTTCCAAAGCTAATTAAATGTATCTATTCTAATTCCTAAAAACAAGATTATATTCTGCTTCCTTTTTCTATTTTTGACACAATATAATAAGGAGAAACAAATTTATAAGCAACTTAAAGTGAAAGTTTGCAACTTAAAATATTTTCAGTATGCTTATATCAAAATCATTTTTGCTATATAATTATACTTAGCATTATATTCTTAATAAAAGAAAATAGGGGCGCCTGGGTGGCTCAGTCGGTTAAGTGTCCGACTTCGGCTCAGGTCACAATCTCGTGGTATGTGAGTTCGAGCCCCGCATCGGGCTCTGTGCTGACTGCTCAGAGCCTGGAGCCTGTTTCAGATTCTGTGTCTCCCTCTCTCTCTGATCCTCCCCCGTTCATGCTCTCTCTCTCTCTGTCTCAAAAATAAGTAAACATTAAAAAAAATTTTTTTTTAATAAATAAAAGAAAATAGCCTCTTCATTTAAATATATTGAATAAGGATGTTCCAGACATAGTTAACTCTTTAAGTGACTAATTATAATGACTGATTAGCCAGAGAAATATATAATTCTGACTTGAGAGTATAGAAAGGAACATGTGTCTATTATTTCCATTTTCATAACTGCAACATAAATTTTGGTTCATTTAGACAGCATAATACCTTCTTTCTGATGTCAGGAAACAAACACCCCATGTGTGATTTTTTTTTAAGAACAAATTAAATAGAACCAAATCAAATAAACATGGTATGAAAAACTCTAAGTGAACAAAATAGATTTGAAAAGTAACTGTATTAATCAATAACAGCACTATAAGTGTCACTGAGTCTCAGATACAACACTTTGGTTATACATCACTGAAATTAGAAAATTAAGTAAGTGACAGGAAATACATTGTAGGATAAATCATAAACTAGTTAGCTTACCATATGTTCAGTAACAGAAATAAAAACGAAATAGCTTTTCCATGTATATCTAGAAAGCACATCAGGAGAGGCAGAATTCAAATATAAGCTGCTAGGTTTGACTATATATTGTTGCTTTGGAGGATGGGGTTATTTTATGCAGTTTCAATTATTCCAACATGAAATTGAGCAAGGCTGATGAAAAGCTACTTAGATTCCTTAATATATCTGCTGAAATAATAGTTCCTATCAACACTGGTGTTTGGTGTTTACCAAAATATGGTAAACCTGAAGCTATCCTGTCAAGTTCTAAACTAGAGTAAAGGTGACTAAATGTGGCTATCCTGAAAAATATTACACAATGACCAACAATTATGTAAGAGTGTCGTGCTCAAGTATCTTTGACCAAGAGAAAACATATACAAATAGATTATATAGTTTTCCCATAATTACTATATCTTATATGATGGATTATCTAGTAGTAGTCAAGATTTATAATGCCTATTTTAGTAAATTAGTGCCATGTAAATGTTCAGAGTTCATTAACATTTATTACAGTGCAATGCAACATGAACTTCTGAATAGTTACTTATTATGAGTATATTCTTCCTGCTCTTTGCAAACCCAAATTCCTCATTTTAAAGGAAAAAGAAACAATAACACTTAATGAATAATACATAGAAAACTGAACACATCCAAATAAAATAATGTTAAAAGTTCCAAATCTTAAATGGAGCTAAAGGACCACATAAGATTAATTGATATTACATTAACAAGGATGAAGAATTCAAATGTCTACTTGGAGCCAGGCAGGCAAATAAGAGATGCATGGAAAATAGTACACTGGAGATCACTCACCCTCACTCCCAGGGGCAGCATTTAATCAGCTCCAATTGATTGTTGTTAGGATGTTAGGATGTTGTTGGTTTTTTTTGTTTTTGTTTTTGTTTTTAAGAAAAGCTGAAAATCTGGATTTGTATATGAAATGCTACAAGTTACAAATGTTGGCAATCAATTCCATTGTTTTATAACTACAAATTGGCCATAGTCCACTTGATAAAGTTCAACCCGCTGACTACTAGATTCCACTCTGCTTAGTCTTAGTCTAAATATATTAAGAATATACCTCCTTATATAAATTCCTACATACACCTTGGAATATCACAAAATGAAAGGTTTGATAAATGAGCTGGATTTTTCCATGCCTTGTTGCAGTATCAGGATGAAATTATAATGTTCATAATCACAAGTGATTAGCAGAGACTGGATCTTTATACACATTGATAGTTCTGAAACTAGGATTGTCTTGGTCTGAAGTAATCTCTGAAATGCTGTAGAGGGAAGGGACCCAATTACTCATACTTACTTTCACTAGATTACTGTGCAGTGATCAGACTACTGAATCACATCAAGGCACTGCCTGATACCATGAAGAGTCTGTTTTGTCTTCACAATTCTTATTGCTATGAGAGAGTTGATCTAACTTCCTGTGACAGTCACAAGTTAGTGAACACAATAAATCAGAACTTTCCATACTCCTCTAAGAAGTGTATGGGGATATGTTGGTGGCAACCAAAAAATGAAGTGTGAAAGTAGACTCAGTTGGACAGATTTGTAGACCCCCTGCACAGATAAGGTTGTAGATCAAGTCATCAAGTAATGAAAGTACCAGAATAAGAACTTGCACTGACTCTGTGCCATGGAATGTCAATATGGATTTCATAGGGATGGGAAGGTCAAGAAGATGACGGGGAAATTCTAATTCCCTAAATTGAGGATAGTTGTGATTACCCAAGAGCACTGAAACAAGACATTTAATACCCAAGATTAAGGAGATTCTTTGCCTATATCTTCAATTGCAGTGTTCATAAAGTTTGGCACCTATGTACTCCTTAATGGGCAATTAGTGTAAATGAAGAACATCAATTTAAGGCAAATTTTAGAAAATATGTTTCTTAATTTTATTGATAAAAAATAACCATTATGTTTTTAAATTAACAATAAAATAGGTTTTATTTCGATGAGAAGGATAATATTGTTTGCAGTCTTTCACCAAGGTAGCACTATGCAACTCAATGGGAGATAGTGTAATTTATAATTAGGTTACATTTGCAATTGATTTCTCATGCTAGCTTCTACTAAATTAGAAATCTTAAATTCACAATCATAGATCATTGCAAATGTCACCAAGTGTTTCGTGCTTGCCAGATAAGTCTGGATATTCATATTAAACACAAATGGCCCAGAAATTATGGAGAGATGGCTCACTGCAGACTACTTTCAGCACTCTAATAGATGATAAATTCTAACATTTTACAGCCAAATGCTGGAAGGTTGGATGTTTCAACCTGGAAGACAACAGTAAATGTATTTCTAATTCACTCTTATTTTCAGTTCTGGAAATTATTTCTTCATGCTCTGTTGCAGCATTTGGATGTGGTTTATATATTAGTTAAATAATATGTCATCAGTTTCTTTCTCCAAAAACTAAAAAAGACATTGAGCTGGGAAAAAGTCCAAATGTCAGACTCAAGCGATTGTATTGCAGCTTCATTGTCTTTAAAAATCCAGAGATGTGTATTGTAAACCCCGAAGCAACCACTACAAAATAAAGAAGTGTAGCTAGTAGGGGAGCCTGGGTGGCTCAGTAGGTTAAGCATCCAACTTTGGCTCAGGTCATGATCTCACAGTTCGTTGACTTTGAGCCCTGAGTCAGGTTCTGTGTTGACAGCTCAGAGCCTAGAGCCTGCTTCAGATTCTGTGTGTGTCTCTCTCTCTCTCTGCCCCTCCCCCACTCACGCTATCTCAAAAATAAACATTAAAAAAAATTTAATTTAAATAAATAAATAAATCCCACATGATAATCTCTGCATTTTGATTGAAGTGTTTAGGCAATTTGGATTTAAAGTAATTACTGATATGTTGATATATTATTGATAGATGCATAGTTTTTTTATACTCTCCATTTGTACCATCTGTCCTTTGGGTTTTTTCTCCTGTCATAGCCTTCTTTTGGATTAACTGAATATTTTTTAATGATTTTATTTATCTCCACTACTATCTTATTAGTAATTTCCCTTTAATTCCTTTTTAGTGGCCTCTCTAGATATCTTTAACATCACAGTCTACCTTCAAATAATAGTATGCTTCCGTATGTATAGTGTAAGAATTTTCTATCAGTATTCAATTTTCTTCAGACCTTACCTTGAGGTATTGTTGTCTCACATTTTGCTTTTACATGTGTCATAAACCCCCAGACATTAATATATTAATTATACTTTAGACAGCAAATTATCTTGTAAAGAGATAAAAAATTAAAAACATCATTCATATTGGTTTATGTATTTACCATTTCTGGTACAGTAGGAGTCAGTGTCAAAGGAGTCTGCGTATGTGTAAATTTATTGTATCTTCTGGACATGCCTGGGTCTGATCTTTTATATGCCATTTCCATGTCATTGTACATTATTGATGTACACTCCAAACCTTATGGCCATTTGGTTAGAAAAACCTAGTTCATGATGGCAAGCTTAGGCTACAATGGACATCTGTGATATGCTATGATTAGATACTCAGTTTCTATCAAGGCCCAGTAGCAAACCAGAGCCGTTTCTCACAATGAAAACAGTTATCTGCAGAAGAGGACAGAGAAGTACTCCAAAATCCTAGAGGTATATACTCTTATTTTCATATTAGTACTTGCCAGAATTTTTCTACTCTATTCTAATTTGCAACAGACACTTCAAGTATGATCAAATCTTCTGAATTATAAGGCCCAAGTGAAAGAGTAGCTTGCAATGCAGCCTGGACTTGCTATAGAACTTTCTCTTGCTCTAGTTAAAAACTGGCCAACTTATCTGTATCTCAGTAGATGAGCCAAAGTAACACACTCAAATGTCATATACATTTCCCCCTAAAAACCATAAAGGTGTGCCAAGAAGTGTACTTTTTTTCATAGTAGGGATGTGGAAGGACTAGGAACTTGCCTTTCACTTTGGAGGGGATATCCTGACATAATCTGAGCCACTAGACCCCAGAAACTTCACTGAAATAGGAGCCCCCTGAAATTTTATAGGGTTTATCTCCTGTTGTCTGGCTTGCATATGTCTTCCTAAGGCATATAAAGTTCTTGCTACCTCCTGCTCATCAAATCTAATCATCCTAATCCCATCAATATAGTGGGCCATGTTGTTTTACAACATATTTTACACAGACTGTGTCCAGGATAGCAGCTGCAATCTGCACCACAACCTGGTTAAGTTTATGATGATACACAATCATTCCCTAAAATTCATCTGACTTCTCCACAAATAAAATTGGATAGTTAATAGAAATGTAATAGGTATCAGCACTACTCAGTCTTTCAAGTCCTTTGATTGTGGCCCTAATTTCTGTAATTCCCTAAGATTTCAATACTGCATCAGGCTTAATACCTTGGCAGGGAAGAGAATTTCCAAGGGCTTCCACTTAACTCCTTCTACCATAATGGCCCACATCCTATATGTCAGAGAGTCACTCTGGCGATATTGCCAGTTCTAGGTATATCTATTCCAGTTACACTTTCAGGAACAAGAGTTACATACAAACTAAATCTATGGACAAACTTTTCCCTCTACGAGTCTAACTTCAGCTAAGACCCCATCTATCAAGTGACTACCATAATCCCCCACTTTGACTATTGGACCACAGTGGCATTTTAAGTCTCCAAGAATTAGTATCAACTCAAAGTCAGCAACTGGTATTCTCCACAATTTCCTTTGCCCTAGACTACTCAAGTAATTGAACCTAGATCCCATTGTACGATGCTTGAAGAAGTATTTATAGAATATACATGTGGCAATATTGCTGGGTCCTCAAAGGCAACTCTGCTTCAGTTGACACTGCATCATAATCCTCCACAAGTGATAGCTCAATTGTGATACTACTTCATGCCATGAATTACTAGTATACTATCTCCCATTGCAAGGAAATCAACATTGTGCTCAAACCTTATAGTATGGCCAAACCAATTCCAAAATCTCATCTTTGATTGTACAGCTTTTTGGACTCCCCTCCTAGTAAAATTCTGGATTGGTCAGAGGCCAACTGAGACAAAGAAGCCAAGATAGTAATTTGAACATGGAATACTCAGTATAAAGAATTATTAACAGATAAAAGGTAATAACCCACTATAAGTAGTAAAAGAAGACTCTAAGAAATACAGTAATTGCTAATGGAAGAAACAATTACTACCTCTAGAACTGAAAGAGGATAAACATGGAAGAAACTAAGAATATGGAAGAAGGCAGGGCACCTGGATGGCTCAATCAGTTGAGCATCGGACTGGCTCAGGTCATGATCTCGTGGTTTGTGGGTTCGAGCCCCGCATCAAGCTCTGCACTGGATAGCTCAGAACCTGGATCCTGCTTCAGATTCTGTATCTCTCTCTCTATCTCTATCTCTCTCTCTCTCTCTCTGTCTCTCCCCCTCTCCTGCTTGTGCTCCCTCTCTCAAAAATAAATAAATAAATAAACATTAAAAAGAAGAATATGAAAGAAGGCAACTCCCAAAACTAAGGCTGAAATTCTGACCTAATTGGAGACCATGTGGCTGCTACAAACTTCAGGGGATAGGAGAAGCCTGCTGCTGTGCCAAAAGGCATGACCTGATTCATAAGAAGTTGACCACTAGGGCACTAGTGTGCCAGAAATGGTCCTCCAGAAAGCACTCTCCATGGCATGGGTGGGCTAAAGGTTATCTGCAGGAAGCTGTCTCCTATAGCAGTAGCAGGCTGAGACTGGTTCTCAGCCTGATAGGTGCCTGAGAAGCTAGCCTGAGAAGCTAGCAATTGACACTAGTCTGAACACTGTTGGAAACCATACCATAGAAGGAATAAAAGGCATACTAGAACCAGAAGACAAGCCCCTTCCTCCACTATTCCTGCTCTGTCCCTCTAGTACCACCTATTGACAAAATCTAACATTATGCCAGCTGGCAAAGGAGAAATGCTTACATATCCAACTCTAGTATCACAAAGCAGTACAGAGAAAGGTATATTTGGAGCTATGGGGCAATAAATAAATGATTAGCGCATGGAGCCAAGATGGGGACCTGATGAATACCCCTTATTTTGGAGCTAAACTACTGGGATACAAAGACAAATCATAACGTAGTACGATATTTTGATTCACCATTCTCCCTTCAAGAGATGAAACACCTTTTGTCAGAACCTATGGTACAGAGCTAAGCCAAACTAGAAGAAAATGCAATCTTAAAATCTCATATTAAGGGGCGCCTGGGTGGCTCATTTGATTGAGCATCCAATCTCACAGTTCATGGGTTTGAGCCTGGCATCGGGCTCGCTGCTGTCAGTGCAGAGCCACTTCAGATTCTCTGTCCCCCTCTCTCTCTGCCCTCCCCAACTCTTGCTCTCTCTCAAAAATAAACTTAAAAAAAAAATTCATATTAATATACAGGACACATAATTATACGTGCAAAGTAGGACTGTGCAAAATAGGACTCATGGTCATGCTAGAAATAGACCAAAAACCTACAATAATTTAATATATGTTAAAGTAGTATCTAAAATAGTAAAATTGGATTAATATATGCCTGTTGTTGGTACAATCAGTGGCCTTCCAGGAAAAAGGTAGGTCTTTCTGTAAATAAATAAAAATGTATTTTTCAATAAAGTCAAATATACTAGAGGAAACCATGTGAGAAGTATTTTAGAACAGGAAAGTATAGAAGGCATTTTTTTTAAATTTATTTATTTAAATTCAAGTCAGTTAACATACAGTATAGTATTGGTTTCAGGAGTAGAACCCAGTGATTCATCACTTACACATAACACCCAGTGCTCATCCCAACAGGTGCCCTCCTTAATACCCATCACCCATTTAGCCCACCCCTTTGCCCACCTCCCCTCCAGCAACCCTCAGTTTGTTCTCTGTATATAGAGTCTCTTATGGTATAGAATTTTAAATTATGATGTAAAACTCAAAAGCCATAAAAGGGAACACTGATAAATTTGACCATGAAAATATCTAAAACTTCTGTATTACAAAAATTACCATAACCAAAGTCTAAAGTCAAATAACAAACTGGGAGCTAATATTTGCAACCCAATCACAAAAAGGTAAACTTTAATATATACAAAGTTCCTATAAAACTTTAAAAAGAAGAAACCTAATTTTAAATAGACAGAATACCAAAAAATATGCACAAATGGTTGTTAGCCATATGAAAAGCTGCATAATTTCTCAGAATAAGAAAAATGCACTAGATGCCATTTTCACATATAAGATTTTAAAACATCCAAAATTTGGATACAGACCAGTTTACGAACACTCCTATGTTTATGATGAAAGGGTAAGTTGGAAATATCTAGCACAATTTCAAATGCACACATTATTTCAAACATCAATTCTAAATTTAGGAATCATCCTATGGATAGAATTACATATGTGTAAAGGAATAAATACAAGGCTATTTATTTCAGC
This sequence comes from Panthera tigris, assembly GCF_018350195.1. NCBI lineage: Eukaryota > Metazoa > Chordata > Mammalia > Carnivora > Felidae > Panthera > Panthera tigris. Next base: position 122,818,013 of record NC_056663.1, on the reverse strand, counting down.
CCAGTTTGAAAAATAGCAAAAGACTGCAAACAACATGATTTTGCATCCATATGGAACTGTCAAAGTAAATCATGATACATAACTATGATGCAATGCTATATACCTTTTTTAAAAGGGATATTCTTTGTGAACAGATATGAAAATATCCACATTTACTGTTAACTTTTTAAGAAAAGCTTCAGAAGAGCATCTAGAGTCTACTACCATTTTCTGTAAAAACACAAAAAAAGTAAAAATGTATATTACTAGTATGTGCATAAAATGCTTCAAGAAGTAATATAAATTAATGTAATTTATTTGCTGGGGTGGATATTGAGATATGGATACATAGGGAAAAGTGGTGGGAAGCAGACATTTCCCTACGTGAATTTTTAAGTATGTACTGATTTTAAACCATGTGAAACGTGTTGCTTATTCAAACATTTTTTTTTTTAATTTTTTTTTCAACGTTTTTTATTTATTTTTGGGACAGAGAGAGACAGAGCATGAACGGGGGAGGGGCAGAGAGAGAGGGAGACACAGAATCGGAAACAGGCTCCAGGCTCCGAGCCATCAGCCCAGAGCCTGACGCGGGGCTCGAACTCACGGACCGCGAGATCGTGACCTGGCTGAAGTCGGACGCTTAACCGACTGCGCCATCCAGGCGCCCCAAACATTTTTTTAACTTCAATTATTTTTATTAAAAAGTCAGAAGGAAAATTAATAATACAATGAACCTAAAGTTTAAAAGAAAGGAAATTAAAGTAACAGAAAATACTTCAGATATTCAAAACCTAAAAGCTAGTTCTTTGGAAATATTAATGGACTGACTTTTAATAACTTAAGAAAAAAGAATAAGGGTAGAAATAAACAACTTTAAGAATAAAAAAAGCAATGCAATAAAAAAATATACTGTTTCCATAGCCATAAAAGAAGATAGCAAACTTCAGGGCAAAATGTTTTTATATTTAGCTAAAACAGACAGTTTTATGTAAAATGGAATTAAAAATAATTAATTCAACATTAGAAAACCTGAGTGAGTTAATATTGATTAAAGAAACTCAATTAATATACAAAAATTTCCCCCTACAAAGAGACACTCAAGCCAAGGTTGTTTTATAAATAATTTCTACTAAGCTCTCAAGGAAGAAAAATGTCTTTTTTTTATGCTAACTTTTTTAAAGAGTAGAAAAAGAGGACTTGTAGATTCTTCATAGAAAAACCAAAAAAGGAAAGCAAAAGAAAAGCATGTAACAATCCTACTTATGACACAGAAGTAAACATATCAGTAAAATTTAAAACTAATAATATATAATAAACTTCAATGTCCATTCATGATCTTTTATAAGGTTAGCAAAATAAGAATAGAAGCATATTACTCTAAGCTAATAAAAACTATCTCCCAAAACCTACAGCAAACATCATACTTAAAAGTAAGATTTTATAAGCATTTCTATTTATTAGGAAGATGAAGATATCTTTCACTGATGCTAATCAGTATAGTATGTCTTGGTGAATGTGATAAAAGAAAAAGAAAAAATGAAGGAAGGAAGGAAAGAATAGAGGGAAGGAAAGAGGTAGGGAGGGAAAGAGTAAGGAGGGAGAACTGGAAAAATATGTCAAAGTTAGTATTTTTAAAACTGAAGAGAATCTATCCATAGAAAAAACATAAACAAATTAAACAGGGCTGCTTGATCCAAGAATAAAATATACAAATCAACATTACTCCTATATGCCAACAATAAATCATTAGAAAACACAGTAAAAAAAAAAAATGTAATTTGCAATAGCAAATAAAATAAAGGCCTATGTGATGTCTAGGAATAAATTTAACAAATATGTAGAAGACGTTTATGGAGAAATTAATAAATATTACCAAAGGACATAAAAGTAGTACTAAATAAATGGAAATATGTACCATGGTTTTAGATGGAAAGATACATAATAACGTTTCTCTTACTGATGTGATGTATCATATTGATTGACTTCTGTATTTTTAACCACTGTTGCATCCTGGGAATAAATACCACTAGATTGTGGTGAATGATTTTTTTCAACATATTCTTAGATTCAGTTTGCTAGTATTTTGTTGAGGATTTTTGCCTATAGTTCTCTTTTTGTGTGGTATCTTTATTAGAAATATTAGCCTATAGTTCTCAGAAATATTAGCCTATAGTTCTCTTTTTGTGTGGTATCTTTACCCGGTTTTGGTATCAGTATAACGCTGGCCTCATAGAATGAATTTGGGACTTTTCCTTCCTCTTCTATTTTTTGGAAAAGTTTGAGAAGACTGGGTATTAACTGTTCTTTAAATATTTGGCTGTGAAGCCATCTGGTCCTGGACTTTTGTTTGTTTGGAGTTTTTTGATTACTGGTTCAATGTCATCACTGGTAATTGGTATGTTCAAATATTTTATTTCTTTCTGCTTCAGTTATTCACAATGTTAAGTGCAACTAGGATCCCAATAAAGATTTGGTTTTGGTTTTGGTTTTGGTTGTAATAGTCTGATATTAATAGATTAAATTTGTATGGAAAATCAAATATCCAAAGAAAATCTGATATGTAAGAATTCAAGGTGAGAGCAGTAAGGAAGATCTTATTCTTTGTATGTGTATATGCTGTAGTAAACATATACATACTATTACAGATACAAACTAATGGAGAAAAGAGCATATAATTCAGCAATATTTTGATAGATACCTTTAAATATGAAAAAAGGATACCTCACACAAATAAACTAAAAATCTCAATATGCAGACTTAACAGTAACAGAAGAAAATATACAATAGCCCATTTTAACAGGATAGGAAAAAGATTTCTTAGAAAAGGTACCCAAAATACCACAATGTATGAATTCAAAGATTGATAAATATGACTATAGCAAAGAAAAAAATAGTAACTGTATGGGAAAAGTCTATGAACAAGGTAAAAGGACTAGCTAAGGACTAGAAGATATTTGCAGCACATCTAAAACACATTGGGATTGGTGTTCAGAATGTATAACAACAGCCTACAAAAAATATGAACAGGAAATTGAAAGAAGAGTAAACAGGAACAACAAATAAACATAGGAATATATGTCCATTTAAACAGAACTTAAAAAGACTCATATCCCGGGGCGCCTGGGTGGCGCAGTCGGTTAAGCGTCCGACTTCAGCCAGGTCACGATTTCGCGGTCCGTGAGTTCGAGCCCCGCGTCAGGCTCTGGGCTGATGGCTCGGAGCCTGGAGCCTGTTTCCGATTCTGTGTCTCCCTCTCTCTCTGCCCCTCCCCCGTTCATGCTCTGTCTCTCTCTGTCCCCCCCAAAAAAAAAATAAATAAAAAACGTTGAAAAAAAAAATTAAAAAAAAAAAAAAATAAAAAAAATAAAAATAAAAAAAAAAAGACTCATATCCCCATCACAATGAGTTCAGAAAATACAAGTATTAGTGAGAAAATGGTGAAAAAGGAATTCTTATGCCAAAGCTAAAAAGATAAATCACTATAGTCATTTGGAAAGAAATTTGGTAATGTCCAATAAAGTTGAAAATACTTTATAAATAAAACTGCTGTCTCTGGTTATATACCCATGTGTACCAGCACACATCAGCAAACACATTTAGTGCAACATTATTTGTAATAGCAAAAAATTAGAATCAAAGTAAATGTATCAATATGTACATTGGTAAATAAACTACTAGTCACACAATGGAATACTATACTAGAGTAGAGGTAATTAAACAGATCTCCTTGTATAAATGTGAGTAAATCTTCCAAGATTTGGGTGAAAAAGTATTGAAAATGTGTAAAGTAGGATAGTATTTATGTAATTTTCTAAATAGATCATTTATAGATCAATATATACCCCCCAAAAAAACTAAAAAAAAGTACTGAAGATACACACTAAATTCATGATGAGAGTCGCCTTCATAAAAGAAGGGAAAAAGTGGGTACGAAATGGAAAACAATAGGGACTTCAGCTTTATGTCCTATATTTTAAAAAATAACCAAAACCAAATTCTGTATTTTAAATACACAAGTATTTGTTACATTATTGTTTATATTTTTATTCATCGCAAACTTTTCAAAAGTACATTCAGAGATTTAAAAACATTAATGAAGTGCAAATTAAGCCTGACCTTAAAGGTAAATGTATAACTGATACATAAATATGGCTGATAATGTTTTTCCTGATGAGGAGGAAATTCTCTCAGAGATTATAGAGTCCTGAAACAGTAGTACTCAATTAAGTGTAGTATCAGACTTATCAGAAAAACTCTCCAAGAATATACAAGTGAGGCCCTCTACCAACCCCATTAACTCAGAAACTAGAAATAAAAGTATGTTTTGGTTTTTGTTTGTTTTTTTTTTTTAAAGCAGGATTCAAACGAACATCCCACTTTAAGAACTGCACTGAGGAATGTAGGGAACAAGCAGACCAAAGGAGTAACTCTCAAGGTTGGAAAGTATAAAGCAATATATTACAGTCTGGCCTGGTTTCTCTTGGTTTTCTCTTTTAACTCACAAGATAAAAGAAGATAAAATAGGTACAAGATTGTACAGAGGAACTCTAGATTCTTGAGAATAATAAGACTATATCTTAGATAAGAGTTCATATAATTAGAAATAGCAGTAAGGCAATTAATCCTGGCTAAAGAACAAATTTTCTCTTAAACTTGAAATGAAAAGAGCAAGTAGAGTTATATGTAGGTTTTTTGATATATAAAGCACAAGAAAGAGTACATAAAAAGTTTTGAGTTCTTTTTTCTCTTACAGAAGAATTTATGGAAACTTAAATTAGCTAAACAATACTAAATAAGAATTGAGTTCATAGAAGAATCTCCAATGGATACTGAACTAAAGTTTTAGAATAAAATGGTTCTGGGTCAGAATGTCAGGCCCTTCATTTACTAGCTGTAAACCTTGGCCACATTTCAGTTTCTCTGGTTTTAAAATGAAGGTAACACCATGGGGTGCCTGTGTGGCTCAGTCGGTTAAATGTCTGACTCTTGATTTCGGCTCAGATCACGATCTCACAGTCATGAAATCAAGCTGCAAATCAGGCTTAATCAAGCTCCACACCCAGCACAGGGCCTGCTTAAGATTCTCACTCTCCCTCTGCCTCTGCCCCTCCCCAGTGTGTGCACACATGCATTCTCTCTCTCTCTTTCCCTCCCCACCTTCTCTCTGTGTCTCAAATGATAATAATAATAATAATAATAATAATAATTAAAATAAGAATAAAAATAAGAATAACAACAAAAGGAACCAGGGCTCCATTAAGAAATGATTAAATACGTTTCTAATAAAGATGAGCTAAGAACATTTTATTATACTAGAAAACACAAAAGGGATCAAAGGCTGCCAGGTTTGAATAAAAAGAACTCAGGAGCTAAGTCAAATTAAGCTCCCAACTGCCAAAAATGGAAGACAGGACAGTAATAAGAATATTCATTGAAACAGAAATTATATGTTTAACTCCATTAATTCATAACAATATTTTTAAAAGATCATTGGTCACCACTGGAGAATGCCAAACAACAATGTATTATTTTGAAAAGTGGAAAGTAAAAGGAATGAATCAAGCATTTATCTTGATTTTTCTATATGAACTATACCACAGTGTAACCAAATAGTTGTATGTATTTCAACTTAAAAACGAGGTGGAAAATTATAGAAGTTCACCATTTTTCAACTCCTAATAAAAACTGGGTATAGACTCTGATCATCAATGGCCACCAATATCACAAAAAGATAGCAAACAGACATCATGTACTTCCTGATGGAAGTATACAATCCCACGTATGAAGTGGTCTTGCTGAAAAGATGGAACATTAATCTGATTAAGCCTCTAGATCTATATAGTGATTTGCAGGAAGTAAAAGAGACAAAGGAACATACTAAAGGACACCACTAGGAAATACTCAGCAAGGCCAGGCATGGGAAATTTAAGAGAACAATAACGTTTTTATTTCAATAAATATATAAAGAGATGGAGAGAAAGTCTATGTATTAAAAGAAAGCTAAGAGCCACATCAACCAATTACAAATGTATGAATCTTACTTGGATTCTTATTGAAACACATTTTTTTTAGAAACATGAGGCAACTGGGAAAATTTGAACAGCAAATAGCAACTTGAGGATATTAAACTATTTTCATTTTGTAGGTATAATGCTTATGTTTTAGATAAACATATTAAAATGTCTACAGATTAAAATACATAATCTCTAGGATGTGCAACAAAATAGTTCAAGAAAGAGAATAAAGAGAAACATGATTGTGAGCTGAAAATTACTGAAGCTGCATGATGAGTACATGGGAACTGATAATAGTCTCTCCACTTTTGAGTATGTTTTAAATTGTTTATATTACAGGTGCCTGGGTGGCTCAATCAATTAAGCATCTGACATTTTTTTAATGTTTATTTTTGAGAGAGAGAGAGATAGAGTGCGAGCAGGGAAGATGCAGAGAGAGAGGGAGACAGAGAATCCGAGGCAGGGTCCAGGCTCTGAGCTGTCAGCACAAAGCCTGACGTGCGCCTTGAACCCAAGGGCCATGAAATCAGGACCTGAGCCAAAGTCAGATGCTTAACCAACTGAGCCACCCAGGCGCCCCAGCATCTGACTTTTGATTTCGGCTCAAGTCATGATCTCACAGGTTCATGAGTTCAAGTCCTGCATCAGGCTAGCATGGAGCCTGCTTGAGATTCTCTCTCTCCTTCTCTCTCTCTCTCTCTCTCTCTCTCTCTCTCTCTCTCTGCCCTTCCCCCACTTGCACACAAGTCTTGCTGTCTCTCTCTTGCTGTCTCTCAGTCTCCCCCCCTCTGAAAATAAATAAACTTAAAAAAAAAGAAAAAGAAATTTTTCATATTAAGTTTCTTAGAATAAAAAAATAGAATTATGTCCCCCCTTCCTTGGCAAGCCTTGCTCACACTAGCCAAATTGCCTACTGGCAGGCAACCACCCCTCAACTGAGTTCACTGCAGCTCCCAGCAACCTCAGAGGAGTCAAAAGGCAGTGAGCCCAAAGCAGAGCCTGGGTTCCTGCAGAAGCTCATCTGTAAGCTTTCCATCTTGGGCCAAATCTGCTAAAAGACAATCATCAAAAAAGTGAAGCTAACGAAACAGAAAAATCCATAGCAACATTTTAAAAATGGGGTGGGATGTACTTTAAGCCTTGGAGACTAGTATTATACTATGAAAAAAAAATGCAAAGGCAATTGTTTTTGATGAGGTGGCTCTGACAGATGCTAATATGGTTGAATCCAACATCATGTGGAAAGCTCATCTTATGTACTGGTAGCAGAAGAAAAGAAAGCAGGGACTAGCCTAAAAGATCGAAAAACATTCAAAATGGGGAATAATTTGAGCCTACACAGCACGACATGTACCATTTCCCAGTGATGGTATCCCTGATCACATACTAGACCAATGTAATTGTAATTTGTGTCAAGAGGTTTAATCCAGGGTCACATCACATAGATCAGTTGTCGGCAAAATTTTTCTGTAAAGGGCCAGGCAGGGATTATTTTAGGCTTTACAGACCATATATGGTTCTCTCTTGCTATTCTCTTTGTTTTATTTTACAATCCTATAAAAAAATGTAAAACCCATTGTAAGCTCAAGGGCCCATACAAAAAGAATAACAGTCCCATAGGCCATGGTTTGGTTCATAGTCCATAATTCACCAGTCCATAAGGATTATCTTATGAAGTATGTAAGTTTAAAGCCCACAGTTTAAACAACCTATAACTGCAAATGGACTACAAAGGAAATGATTGGGAGGAAGTGCATCAAGGATGTAGTTAGGTTAGCCATCCCTTGCCATTAGGTGAACGAAACTTCCCTGTGAGTGCCACGTGTATGATAAGCTGTACTGCATCATGTAAAGAATCATTACTGACCAAGTATCTCTTGGTCTGTGTAAAGTGTTGGCCCCATGTCCTCCTTTTTGCAATGCTCATTGTAGGTGTTTGTCAATTCAAAGAGAAAAACAAATAAAGGTATGCAGTTACTTAGGAGATTGAATTAACTAATGAATCCTTTTCAGGTCTCTGCCTAATCAACAAAATACCCCACCAAAGACACCTGGCTAGACATGTGGAGGAAGTTCCCTTTAAACCGCTAAAGTTAAATTTGATTCTATCCAAAACTGGAGTATCGAACTGATCTATGTTGATGCTACCTTATTATCCTTTGGGGAAAAAAATTTTCTGGCACAGAAGAAAATCATCTCCAGATAAAAGGTTTTGGAAGTTATGCAGATTGTCAAGGAAAAGAAGAAAGAAAGGACAAGAGGCTTGATAGTATCACAAAGCTACAGAAACCCAGGCTATTATGTATACATAAAAAACAAATTCACAAGTGACCAGCAGGATGGTCTATAAAATTATTCTTTCCCAGAAACTACTTAGGTAGGAGACGAGTATCTGATAAAGACTGAGATGCTCCACCCCCCAGCAGCTCTTTGTTTGGACAGGTATGTGATTTATTGCTTGGTATATTTTTTGAAAAGAACCTTCTTACTGTTCCTATTTCTTTATCTATTGATGGAAAGGAATTTAAACATACTTGAACTTGTCAAGTCAAAGATGGGTCCAGGGGCCTTAGTCTTTTGTGCTTCCTTTTTTTTTTAATTTTGAAAAATAGTATGTATTCATGAATCCTCACACCTCCTTCTTCCTAGCCACAATGATAAGTAACCACTGTTAACATTTTGGTAAACATACTTTAAGACCTCTATCCAAGCATATATATGTATAATACAATTTTAAGTTAAATGGGCTTCACTGTTTCATTAATGCATTTTAGAAATCAATAACATGCTCTTGACATCAAGCATTCCATTTTAATAAATATAAATCTTTATACATAGTTAAATAAGAAATTCCAACAATTTATACTTATATAGTTATTAGGAGAATTAATAGAGACAAGTATTTGGTAACTAGAAAAAACTAAATAATATCACATATTTGAAATACCTAACACAGTGACTATTACTTAGCAGACACTGAACTGTTGAACACATTATGGAGAAGAATCTTTATCTTATGTTGATACACTCATAAATAGGCATCACCTATTAGGAGACAGCTAGTATATTTAGTGACTAAATTCAATCTTTTCCCTCCCTAACTTCACTGAGGGAGGGCAACACAGTCTTACTATCAGAAAAAGATTTCTCCAACATATACTTAACCTTCCAAGATTTCAGAAATACAAAAGGACTAATGAAATATCAGTTCTCAAAGGCTAGTTGGTTGATAAGTTTCCCTGACAAAAGACCTAAGGCCTATTTATACCAAACATTCCTAATTTCTTAAAACAAAATGATAACAAAGAATTGGGAAAAAGTAATTATAGTATGAAAACCCAGGTATGTTAATAGAATTAAAAGGACTTATTTTGTGTTCACCTAAAATATCATTGGAATAGGTGCCAAAAATGTCACTAATTTTAATGAGAAGCAAATGAGAACGTGCAATTGGAGATCAGCTTTTAAGCCTTCATAAACCCATTGTGTAATCACACTTCGAGTATCCCCTGCTTAGAGTATAGGTACACAGCATCCCAAATCCTTTAATATCCTGGTTTCCATAGACACCTCTAGCAGGGACTTGACTCTACATGAGCCATTAACTAGAGTTATATAAAACCTCTAAGAATCAATCCCTAAGACATTTACAAAAGCAAACACAACAAAATCTAAATTGGAGTAAATTTAATATAAGCGCTTAATGACTTTAGGCTTTTCTTGGGTACCTGTGTCGTAATGTACTCTCCTCCCACTTTTTTCTACATATCAATTAAGACAACCAACAATTTTATCTTTACCCTTTACATGAACTTTATGGATTCTCTTGAGACATAATCATGGAAGCATTGATTGGTTTCTTTTGGCAACATTTTATGATAAATACACTATTCATTCCCCAAAAGTAAAGATATTCGAATCTTAGATATATCTTATTTTACAAAGTAAGCAAGGATAGCTATATACCTGATTTTTCAGATTCTTTACTCTGAAAATTCATATCCCTTCAATACATGAACTACTGAAGACTTTATAATCAGTTCTAAATTTTGTAGTTCTATTTTGAGCTTTGATCATGATTGTATACATTCATTCTTATGATTTACAATTTTGCTAATTATTTAGGAAGTTCATTTTGGGTAAAATGTATTATCGGTTTGTTTAGTTTATCTTGAAGCCTCTTAACCTGTAGCTAAATATTTTCTCTGATCTTAAGATATATTCCTTATAAACTAAATTTATTCCCTATAAAAAATATATCACAGTTCCAGACATAAAATTTTAAGATGACAATAGCTTAGGTTATGTTCCTGTTTTTACTTTTCACCATTCCTTCATGATCACTATGTTTTCATATGTTTCATGTAAAACAGCTGATATTTAGCAGGAAATCAAATCAAAATGCGTAACCCCATTTAAAAGAGTATAAAAAACACAGGTATTACTTACAAAATATTTAATTTTCCACTTCTTATTTTTATACAATTTAAAGAACCAAAATACAAATGAGAAAAATTGCTCTTCAAAAGGAACACCCTAAAAAACTATGAACATGAAAACAAATAACCTTTGCATTACTACAATTTGGATTACAATTGCAAGCAAAATTAATCAGCATAGGGTTTATTTTATTAAAGATTATTAAATGTGATCTCTCTAGATGCTTAGAGTTCAAAATTCTTTATAGTAAATCATCTTTATTTTACCTGCTAAAACAAAAGTTTTAACTCAATATTTTTATTAAAACTTTTCACTAATCTTAATAACTCTTACATTTACTATAAAATGAAATTCTTAAAACTAAGATCCATTTTGGAGCTTATCTAGAAGCTATTAATTATTGAAAATATTACCAAATCATTAACTCTGAAAATAATCAAAATAATGACACTTTCGTACATACCATTAAGTGACTCAGTTGCAATTTTCCCTTGGTGATGTTGTTTTCACAATGTTTCTATAAAGTTAAAATTTAGTCATAACATAAGGAATTAACAATGATAGTAACTGACACATGGCAAGTGTTTAATAAATGTATTCTATAATGACTGCATAAAATTTTCTACAGTAAAAAAAATCCTGGAGTCTAGGGCTAGGGCAAGGCTAATGGGAGTGTTGCTCCCGGGAGTTCTGTCAGGATAGAAGAAGCTGAGACTGTTCTGCGTCACAAAGGATCCAGGAGAAAACTAGATCATGGAAACCTAAAACAGTCGGTGGGAGAATCCTGGAGCCAAGATTATAGTCTGAAAGCAGTGACCAGCTCAGAGTTCATTACATGCAACAAGTTAGGGTAGGTAAATTGTATGGGACTAAGTCTATGAAGGACAAGAAAGTGCTAAGAAGGACAAGTGAAAGCTGAAGGCCTGCTTTTATGTGATACCAGTTATGTAGCAAAGGGTCATCTGCTGTGGCTCTACCTTTAGAATATTCCAATATAATCCAATCATTTTTCCTCTGGGACCTAAATTTACATGAATGCCCTTACAACCATATTGAAGAAGTAATATTGAACCAGAAATTTGAATGAAATGAGGGAAAAGACATTCCAGGCAAAAAGAATAATAAATGCAAAATAGTTGAAAATAGGAACCAGTTTGGCATGTTCAAAGAAACTAAAAAAAGATAGTAGAATATATAAGTAGAGGGAAATGTGGCAGAAAATAAAAATGAAGCAGTAGGCTGAGTCTCTATCATTAAAGACTTTATACAGTATTATTAAATGCATGAATTTTATTCTTAAGGTGGTGGAAACCAATGGAGCGTTTTGAGGAAGGGAAGTACTTAACCTGATTTTATTTTAGAAAGTCATCTCTGAATGATATGTGTAGAATAGACTATAGATAGATTATGAAGAGAGATTAAAACTCGTAAGTCTTTTTGGAAAAAATGATACTATTTAATGACTGGCTAGGTCGAATGAATGGGAAGGGCAAGTGGAGGAAATCAAAAGTCTTGTTTTGCACATGGGTGATTTGAGATGCCTATCAACTATTCAAGTAGAGATGTTGAATATGCAGTTAAATAAAAACATCTCCAGTATGGGTGAGAGACCTGACACAGAAATTTGCAAGTAATCAGCACATAAATGGTATCCAAAGCCAGGAAACCAAATGAGATCTTTTCTAAGAAAAGGGTATAGAGGAAAGGCACAAACTAAGCAAGCTGAGCACAGAAAGGGAACAGTGGGTATGAATAGATACAGGAGCAGAAATAAATGGTGATGTGTTGCACAATCATTACAGTAATTCAGAATGAGCCAGGAAATCCTCTTTAAATTTAAAGTCACAAGGATGTAAACTACAACATACGAAATAAAGCCAATAATATTATAATGATTTTAATGGTGACAGGAGGTAACTGGAATTATCATGGTGATCATTTTGTCATGTATATAAATGTTGAATTACTATGTTGTGCACCTGAGACTAATTAATATTTTATGTCAACTATACTTCAATAAAAATTGTTTTAAATAAGTAAAATTTATTTTAAGTCTATTTAATACCCCCCCCCCCAAAAAAAGTACTTACTTTATGACTGGTAGTGTAACAGGTTCTGGGATGTAAGAATAAGTGAACTATACCACAGAGTTGTTGGTGCGTACAAATATGGCAGAAGCCAGGCTCTACTGCTCTGGTAACATGGTAAGGGTAGTTCAACTTTGTTTTAGGCCACATTACACTTTATGGTACATTGTATTTGGAATGAGAGAACTATAAATACCTAATGGGCATGCCATTGCTTTGAGCTTCCCTAAATGACTACTGTAACTTCGTATTTCTGAGGAAGACTCTGGAAGCCATGGCTATGAAGTTGTTACAAGAGATATTAGCTCCAATGCGACATGAGGCTTTTAAACCAGAAAGTATCCTCCACCTACCCTATATGTGTCTTCTCCTGCACCTGAGCTACACTGTTAGGAGACTGCCACAACTCCCTCAGAAGGCAAATGTTTGGTGCTGCCCTACTGCTAAGCTAAGGTTTCTGTCCTATATTCTTCCAAGTAGACTGATTTTTGTAAAATGACCTGCTTGTTTTATTATACATTATTACAAGTATTTACCAGAAAGGGAAACTTCAAGATGTTTGCATTTTTACATAAATCAAATTGGGATTTGAGGAGCACACTTTTAGTTAACTTGACAATGATGCACTGGCATAGCCAAGAATTTTCAGAATAACATTTCTATAACACATTTAAATGATTTTTATTCTAACATCTTAACAACAATACCTAACATAAGGCTTGAGCTACTTCATATCTTTTCTCAGTTCACCAGTGATGGCTTGCCATAATTAGGTCTAAGTAAACTGATTTAAAGCATGACAGTATGGGCTAGACTTTTCTGAGCTTTGACCCAGTGTCCAAGGTACTATGAGAGGAAAAGGATTGGAAGGTAGAAGAGATCTTTTAAAAAAAAAAAAAAAGAAGAAGAAGAAAGAAGGAAGGAAGAAGAAGGAGAAACGAGGAAAAAGGAGAAAGAAGCAGAAAGAGGAGAAGGAGGAGGAGGAGGAGGGAGATGCTAATGAGATACTGATGCCTGGATAGGGGATCTTATTTACCCTTACTCATAGCAAAGTTCTAAGAAACATAATAGAAGATTTTCTGTGCTTGTGGGAGTGAATACAGGTCAGAGTAAATTCAGGTTTGTGCTAAGAGGAAAAACTGCTCACTCCCAGACTACTCAGAAACCCAGTCACAGGTGGGCATGAAGTAATGATGCCTACTGATCAAATTAAACTCTGATGCCTGGCTAGGGAGCTAAGGTGGGCACACAAGCCTGATGAACCCATTTTTGTGACCACTCTGATGAAGGAGTGTCACACTCAAGAAATGTCTGTGTATGTGTTAGCCAGCAAAACCAGGCAGGATCAAAGGGTGTCAATACTTGACCAACATTTCCTGCTGCCTTGTTATAAGTACCAATAAAAATAAACTCCATAAATAAACTTATATGATAACTGAGCATTTTAAAAGCCCAAGCCCAGGGAATAAACTAAAATCTTGATTATGATTTCAGACTGTGTAGATCTCCAGATTTACCGGTGGTATTTTTTTAAATATACCACCAAAAATGAAAGAGACATATTTGATTAAAAGGATACTTAAAAAATCACTATACTGCTTGGTTTACTAAACACTGTCATGTTTTTCTGTTGTAAATTTACCTGTGATTTACAGCATTAAAAGATATAGTGGGCCATATAAAACTAATTGGCCAAAATTCTATTCCAATCAACTAGAAAGCAAACATCAATGCCCCACTCATTGAATAATGCAAATACTGGTGTTCACAAAACATGCTGATTGTCTTTTTTCTACATGAATGTTGTTAACCAAAGGACAACAAAGTTAACCAAACTTTGGTTTGGTTGTAGTTTCCTGATTGGTAAGATATAACTGTACCTGGAGAACTATAAATACATGATGGGACACCATACCTTTGGTTGTTTATCATTTGTAGCTGGCATGTCCTTGGAAGGATCCTGGAAGCTACGTCCTATGAAGTAGTTACCAGAGATATTGGATGCTATGGGGCATTAGACTTTTAATCCTGGGAAAATATCACACTCTCTTGACATGTATCAAATCTTGCACGTGAGCTGTAATTCTGTGTAACTACTAAAATGACTCCTGTAGAAGAATTCCTGATACTTTTGGTGGGGAAACTGTGGTTCCTATCCTATGTCACCCAAAAAAGACTGTTCCAAATATGGTCTATGACAATTTTAGGAGTCCAAATGTTTAGCTGAACCAAGGAAGTTGAATCAAAGCCCAAGATACCACTCTAATGGGCCATCAATCTTCAAGAGGTATACAAACAACAGATTTCTATCAGAAGAATCTAAAAGAGAATGCTCCAAAACTAGGATACAACATAAGGCCTTTGATCTGATATATGTTTGGAGAGGCTATGAAAAAAAATAACAGGGCAGTAATGGCTAAAGCTAGAGCTGGATGAGATAGAGAAGTAAATAAATAATCTTTATTGGGTCATACACTAGAGAACAAGATTAAAATCACAACTCTGATGGAAAAGAAACCCAAGAAAATTCTGATGTTATAAACTCTATGTCTGCTTTATTGCTAACATATCCCATATATTTCTGTATATTTAAAGATATGGCATGGATACAGAGTTACCAAATGCCTCAGCTTATCACAGTAAGTATTTCAAAGAGATCAAATGATCTACTATGGCAGCGCCACGGTATAGGTGAATAGACACTGGGTCTGATTTCTCTCATTAAGGATAAATTGCTATGTTAAACAGTATATGCCACCACTACCAGTCTCTTACCTTCACCCCTTTGCTTGCTAAAGAAATATGGTACACTGTGGGACCACAAAATTCTCCATAAAGAAGAAATCCCAAACGGAAATGGCTTGGGAGGACATATAAAAATCCTTGACCCACCAGATGTGAATGACTGAAATGTATACAATCTTCAAATGATGGAAAAACCAAACCATTTTATATAATACAGGTTTACTTTCTATCACAATTTTGCCAAGGTATATTCTTCAGAGTTGCCTCCATATTTCAAGCAATACTTTTACAACAGCCTAAATCTTATATGGAATGTTCCATTTAGTGGGGAACAGTTCATGTGAAAATTTTATATACAGGAAAATTATCATTCACAAATCTTGTATGAAAAACTCTTCCCTAATAAAAAGAAAGGTTAAATATATCTGTTTCTGTTTTGAATGAATGAAATAAAACTAATGGGCAGAGGTGAGAGGGTCTTTTTTCACATCTTGAGTAACCAGAATTACGGTACAACCTTGCTGCTTCCATTAAAACCTGAGTAAGTCATTATAATAGTATCCACAACCATTTAATTTTGATAATTTAAACAGAGACTTCATAGGGTAAAAAGTTACCTCTGTCTACTAGTCCTAACAAAGTTACCAATAACATCACAATAATATACTTCCTAAAGCAAATTAAAACAAAAAAAAGGGGAAAACAAATCATCATCAAGAAGTAGGATTCATGTGAGACAGGAAACTATTAAAATCCTAGAAAACACAGGCAGTAACCTCTTTGACATCATCATAGCAACTTCTTATCAGACACTTCTCCTGAGGCAAGGGACATAAAAGTAAACATAAATTTTAAAAGTTAAATAAATAAATAAATAAATAAATAAATAAATAAATAAATAAATAAAAAGTTTCTGCACAGCAAAGGAAACAATCAACAAAATTAAAGGCAACCTATAGAATGGGAGAAGATATTTGCAAATGATATATCTGATAAAGGGTTAGCATCCAAAATATACAAAGAATTTCTAAAATTCAGCACTCAAAAAACAACCCAATTAAAAATGGGCAGTAGACATGAATAGACATTTCTCCAAAGAAGACATACAGATAGCTAACAGACACATGACAAAATGCTCAACATCACTCATCATCAGGGACTATAAATCAAAACTACAATGAGATTATCACCTCACACCTGTCCGAATGGCTACACTTAACAACACAAGAAACAACAGGTGTTGGCAAGGATGTGGGGTAAGGGGAACCCTCTTACACTGTTGGCAGGAATGCAGACTGAAGCAGCCACTCTGGAAAACAGTATGGAGTTTCCTCAGAAACTTAAAAATAGAACTACCCTATGATCCAGCAATTGAACTACTAGGTATTTACCCAAAGAATACAAAAATACTAATTTAAAGGGATACATGCACTCTGATGTTTATAGCAGCATTACCTACCATAGTCAATTTATGGAAACAGTCCAAATGTCCATCAACTGATGAATAGATAAAGTTGTGTGTGTATGTATACACACACACACACACATACATACACACCTTCATACACACACACACACACACACACACACACACACACACCCCTTCAAAAGAATGAAACCTTACCATTTCAATGATGTGGATGGAGGGGCGCCTGGGTGGCGTAGTCGGTTAAGCGTCCGACTTCAGCCAGGTCACGATCTCGCGGTCCGTGAGTTCGAGCCCCGCGTCAGGCTCTGGGCTGATGGCTCGGAGCCTGGAGCCTGTTTCCGATTCTGTGTCTCCCTCTCTCTCTGCCCCTCCCCCGTTCCCCTCCCCCGTTCATGCTCTGTCTCTCTCTGTCCCAAAAATAAATTAAAAACGTTGAAAAAAAAAATTAAAAAAAAAAATGATGTGGATGGAGCTAGAGATTATGCTAAGCAAAATAAGTCAGTCAGAGAAAGACAAATACCATAAGATTTCACTCATATGTGGAATTTAGGATATAAAACAAAAGATCATAGGGGGAAAAAGAGAGAGAGACAAACCAAGAAACAGACTCTTAACTATAGAGAACAAACTGATGGTTATGAGGGGGGCGGGGATGGGTTAAATAGGTGATGGAGATTAAGGAGTGGAGTTGTTGTGATGAGTACTGGATATTATATGTAAGTACTGAATCACTAAATTGTGCATGTGAAACTAGTATTACATTGTATGTTAAGTAATTGGATTTTAAATAAAATCTTTTTTAAAAAGTCGGGATTCAGAGAAAATATATAATCAGAATCTATAAGGAATTTCCACATGCTACAGGCACAGACAGAACAAACCTGAAAGAAATAAAAGGATGACTTCAATATTATACCTCCCTTGCAAAAAAATCATAAGCCAATGTAGGTAACAATCCTACTGAGTATGTGCTACTTTTTAAGGAACCTAGAGAAATACTCCACCTCATCTCTCCTGCTTATTTACACATCTCTTTCCCTGTGCATTGAGAAACAAATATCAAAAAGGGTACATTACAGGGATAGAGAATGGTATATCCTGAGATGTAAAGGTCCCTTAAGTAAAGATGTTTTAAAGGCCCTGTCAAATATAGATGCCAGAAATTGCCATTTGACATATATTCCATACATTATATTTTATACATTAATAAACCTGTTATTAAATTTTATTCATTCATGGATAGAATAAAAAGATGCCATTTCACACTTAAAATTGGATAATCAGAGAAATGACTCCAAATTTTTTAAACCTGAAAGCAATTATGAATAGAATTAAAAATAACAAATGTATATATTTGCCTGAAGAAATTCTTTCTCTTCACATATAGAATATACCTAAGTAAATCCTTTAAACTTTCCACCAAGTTAACTGATTATAAGCCAAACACCAAAAGGAGATATCAGTATGGAAAAAAAAAAATCCTGGCATTCATAGAGAGGTAGTTCTATCTTTTCCTGCAAATACAATCTCAAATCACTATAACAATTGTCACTCCCTACTGTTGCTTCAGCCACAGAGAGAAAAGTATCTGCTTCAATAACCACACTGAATGTTTTGTCTTGAATTTTACTTTGTACAAAATGAATTTGGTAAGTCACATATTCTACTTCCATTTGTCTGAAATATCCTTCTCCGTCCTTTCACTTTTAGTCATTCATATATTTTTGTGTATGTGTGTCCCTTATAAATAAAATTTTGTTTTTTAATATAATCCAAAGTTGTTGCCTTTCATAGGAGGGTTTAAACTATATAAATGTATTTACATAACAGAATAAATGGATTCTGTTATCCATTTCCCATCTATACTCAATTCAAGTCTGTACCATAGCAAAAAATGTCCTTTTTCTCACTTTGAATGTGGCTGAAGAGTCCAATGGTAGGCTGAAAATTTTCATTCCCCACAAAAATTATAAAAATTAAGTTCCCTACATTTAGAATCATCCTGCCTGGAAAAAAGAACCATAATCAACCCAGCATGGAGAAATGTAGTTGCTATCAAATCTTGTTCCAGCTATGTTCCAAATCAGATGCAACATCATAAAGAGCCAGAGGATGACTTTGGCTTCTTCTGTAAGGACACCATCCAAAATCACCTGCTTCACTCCTCAACTGTAAAAGTTTCACAAACTAATATTTGATCATTTAATATTATACCCTTTCTTGTGACATTCACTGAAATAGAGTCTGATATTTGACTGCTAATAGCTTTGAAAACCTCACCCTGCCCTCTTCCCTTCTGCCCACATCTGGCAAACTGATAAGAAAGGCTGGGTGCTCCCTCCTTTAGTACCTGCAGGAGTTTCAAATCCTATCTGCATGTAGGAACCACTAAACATAGTAAAGACTCAAGCCGATTGATTGAAAATTAAGTAGAAAAATCTAATTAAAAAATTATAAAAGTTTAATTATAAAAGCTAATTACTAATTCAAAAATGATCCAGACTAGAAAATTCTGCTACCAAGATCTTTAAAATGTCAAGATTAAATCATGTAATTTATTTTATGAGAGAAATAATTCTAATATCACAATCTGACATATTTGTTATCACAACTGACCTCACCAAATAAGCCCAAATAAAACCCGATAAAACACAGTCATCAACTGCATAACATCATTTCTTTTTAAAAATAAAATTTTCTGTGCTAAAATAATAATTACAATGCATTATACATCAACCTAAAATCTCTAACAATGTTTTATGTAGTAACTAAAACCCTATAAAATATTTATATATGTAACAATGTTTAAGATGTAAAATATTAAAATATAACTTCCTAATAATCAAAAAATCCACCTAGCTACTAACAAAACGTTGCTTTACACATGTGAATAAATACAATAATGCCTCTCTTAACCCAGCAACATTGGAGATGAATTATGCCTTCACTGATAATTCAGTGCACTTTACAAAACATCTACAGATGGATTTTATGTTCTTTAAAAATTATGTTTAAAATGTCCCCAGAGACTTTTCCTGAACATCCTTTTGTTAAAAATTTTGTATTGGGTTTAAAGGGTGTGTGTCCTATGGCATTACTATATACATAAACAAGGGACAGTCTCTACTGGGGAAACATTAACCAGGGAGATGTTCTGTGGGATAGTTGAATACTTGCAAAATTGATTCAACTATATATTAAGGAAATCGTCTACTCAAAACTGAAGAGTGGTTTAATATAAGAAAATCTCTCAAAATATCTATCAAGTCAGTAGATTTAGTGAGATTCACCACACGATGACCTCATTAGATCACAAAAACAGCACTAAACACACTTTCCAGATGGAAAAATATTACAAAACCAATAATAAAAGATATTTTTTAAAGGGTAAAGAGTATTCATTTTAAACTAGAAGCCAATGCCATGCAAAAGGAAAAAACTAAAGGCATTACCATTAAAAACAGAATAGGATACCACATACCATCCGTATCATTTAATATTGCCTTATAATTTCTGTCCAAAGCAGCAAACTAGCAAGCCAA
Source organism: Panthera tigris (assembly GCF_018350195.1). NCBI lineage: Eukaryota > Metazoa > Chordata > Mammalia > Carnivora > Felidae > Panthera > Panthera tigris. The sequence continues at coordinate 122,797,774 of NC_056663.1, read as the reverse complement.
AAATAAGGATGAGAAAGGTGGAAGCCAAATTATCATTCTGATGACAAGATTGTGTGTGTGTGTGTGTGTGTGTGTGTGTGTGTGTGTGTGTGTGTGTAAAAGCTAAGAGAATTATTTAAAAACCTTTTAGAACTAGGGTGCCCGGATGGCTCAGTTGGATGTTGCATCCAACTCTTGATATCAGCTCAGGTCATGATCGCACAGTTCCGTTTGTGGGTTGGAGCCCCACTTTGGGCTCCACACTGAGTGCAGAGCTTGCTTGTAATTCTCTCTCTCTCTCTCTCTCTCTCTCTCTCTCTCTCTCTCTCTCTCCCTTTCTGCCCTTTCGCCACTCGCGTGCTCTCTCTCTCCCTCTCTCTCAAAAAAATAAGTAAATAAAATTTTAAAAAATAAATACATTAATAAGGGTGCCTGAGTGGCTGTCGGTTAAGCATCTGACTTCAGCTCAGGTCATGATCTCATGGCTGGTGGGTTTGAGCCAGGTGTTGAGCTCTGTGCTGGTAGCTCAGAGCCTGGAGCCTGCTTCGGATTGTGTCTCCCTCACTCTCTTCCCCTCCCCGTTCAAGCTTTGTCTCTTTCTATCTCTCAAAAAGCAATAAACATTAAAAAAATTTTTAATAAAAATAAATTATTTTATTAGCTGTATGAACAATCTAAATAGCCCAGAAACTTGGGGCACCTGGGTGGCTTAGTCAGTTAAGATTCCAGCTCTTGGTTTTGGCTCAGGCCATGATCTCATGGTTGGGGAGTTCCAGCCCTGTATCAGGCTCCTTGCTGACAGCATGGAGCCTGCTTGGGATTCTTTCTCTCTCTCTCTCTCTAACCCTCCCTGCTCCTTGCACATGCACATTTGCACACTCCCTCTGTCTCTCTCTCAAAATAAACTTTAAAAAATAAGTAGCCCAGAAACTGATCGTAAATATATATAAATATTTAATAAATGATAAATAAACATCACAAACCAGTAAATTATTCAAAATGGACTTCTGTTTGAATTATCCAAGAGCAGAGATACTCTTTTCTCACTATACTTGAACAAGAGACTGTGAGGCTATTTAGTGCAACAGCCATCTTTCCACTATTAGTAAAAATCTTATCTGTGAACAAAACAAGTACAGAAGAGGCTCCCAGAAGTAAAACAGAGAAACCAGGTGCTGGTGACATCACTGGAGCCTAAAACAGTACACACCTACTCCAAAATGTACCAACAAATTCCCTTTATATTTAAATTAAGACAGACTGAGCTCAGTCTGATACACCTCAGGGAAAGTATATACCTGGCGTGCCTGGGAGGCTCAGTCACTTGAAAATCTGACTCTTGATTTCAGCTAAGGTCATGATTCCAGGAGCGGGATTGAGCTCCACATGAGCTCCACATGAGTTTCATGCTGAGCATGGAGGCTGCTTAAGATTCTCTCTCTCTCCCTCTGCCCCTCTCCCCTGCTTGCACTCTCTCTCCCTCTAAAACAAATAAATAAAATTAAAAAAAAATTAAGTTACATAAAAAAATAAAAACATATAAGGACTATGCAAAGTAAACAAATATATATTTGAATAATTCCATTTAACAATATAGACAAGAAAGAGACTCACTCATCATCAATCTTTCATTTTGACAACACTGACCTACTTTACCTAAACAACTGCCCCCCCCCCATTATCTAGGCTATTTCTGCTACTGAATCAAAATGAGGCAATAGAGTTTAAATACAGATGCACTAAAAAGACCACTATTAGTTATGACATTGACTTATACTGCAAGATAATATGTTTAAGTTGTGTATTTTTTATAGCTACAACATTATCAGTATGAGTGAATTTACAAATACATGTAACCATGTTTTAATCTGGATATTTATCTGTAGTTTAGAAAAGTACTGTACTATAGTATGTTTTGTGAATAAAGAGAAATGGATATATCTTCCATTTTATTTAATGTTTGTACTGGATTATGCTATAACTAAAACATAATTTAAAAATTTGATGCCTCAGAGTCTTGAACTACTTAGAAGTAAAACAATATGCATTTGAATGCATTTGTCTGAGGATTTGAATGCATTTATCAAAACTGAGGAAAGTTTGTTTTGTGTATCAAAAATATATTATTTATAATATAATCAAACATCACCTATGTAAATATTTAAATGACTTTAGTGACTAACAATTTTACACAATTTGGTGGGAAATGTAATCCAACCTGACTCTCACAAAAGGCAAATTGAGTATGGATACATAGTATGTCTTAATACAGAAGTTATTTGTCAAAATTTAAAGAGAAAGCCACACTTGAATATTTACGCTGTTTGAAAAAGAGCTATGTCACATTCCTTTATCCATATCTAATACGAAAATATATCTTAATCTGTAGGAACACTGATAAAATACAACAGAAATGGCAGCAGATATATCCCCTTTCTACTAAACCAACTATTAATGTTACCATTCATGAGTCAGGAAGAGGTAATATCCATAAATCACCTTCACTATTAAGTGAATAACATGTACTCAAATTGCCTAACTCATTCTCTCTACCTTTAACTGTACAAGTGAGTGCTTTATTTATTCAGAAGTTTATTATTTCTGACAACCAATATCAGTTATGGTTCTTTTTATTAAATGTATAATATATATTCAGAAACATGAAGAAATTACATTCTTTTTTTTTTTTACCATTTAGTATTTATGTATGTCAGAAGGCTCAAGTTTCAAACATGGCCTCATCAATTATGGTAACACATTGAGGAAATGCTTCCTTTTCACCTCTTTCCATTTTAGGAATCTAAACAATCAGTCTATTTCATGGAGTCAAACATTCTCCTCATATAAAAATCCCCATAAAATACATTAAAATTATTTGTTTGATTATCATATAGGGAGGGGTTAGGTTTTTTGTTTTGTTTTGTTTTGTTTTTTTCAGAAGGCAGTCTGGAACTCTATCTAAGACAAATGTGTCATAAGGCCTGAATTCCACAATGAAAACACTAAAGAAATTGCTTTGACCTGAAATAAGCTTAGCAGAATTATTGGTATAGCTCCTATAATATTCAATTTTAAAGAAATTTTTAATCCAATGAATAATTGGATTAAACACAATAATTTAGCTATTAAACTTTGAATAGTGTTGTTTATTATCACACATTTAAAACCAGAGAGCCTATACTTTGGTTATTAATGGAGGTTAATGTCTTTTTTTTTTAATGTTTATTTATTTTTGAGAGAAGAGAAGAGAGAGCAGAGCGTGAGCAGGGGAAGGACAGAGAGACAGGGAGACACAGAAGTGAAGCAGGCTCCAGGCTCTGAGCTGTCAGCACAGAGCCCAACTCAGAGCTCAACCCAAGAACCGTGAGATAGTGACCTGAGCCGAAGTCAGGAGCTTAACCAACTGAGGCACCTGGGCACCCCAGTAAGTAATGTCTTAAATTGCCTTTCACTCAGTAATACTGAAAAGATTCAGCTGCTTCATGAAGATTTGAGAGCAAGAAAGGAGGCATTATTAATATATAAAACAAATGCATTCAACAACTTATTTTATATATTGAAAGCACTCATATCCAGATAATGTATTATTTGTACTACATTATTTAGGCATAAAGCTATAAGAAATGAGAGATAAGGCTAATACATTTTTGAAAGGTTTTCAACAGTGAGCACTGAAACAAACAAAAGTGGTTTCTTGATAAACCTGTACCTTTCAATTTAGTTTTCCAGATTGAAGCCTTGCTAATAATGCTTTATTGGGTATTACAGAAAAGAATCCTTCTGTTCCTAACCCCATTATGCATGCATGCATGTATGTATGTATGTATGTATATATGTATGTATACATACTAAGAAATAAATACTTCAATACTTCAATAATAAATGCCAGATGGGATTTTGGATGTTATATTTATATCAACATCCAAAATCCCATCTGCCATTTATTACTGAAGTTAGAAGAAAACAAAAGGTGTTTTTAAAATTTTCACTTCTCTGATAAAATTTTCCTGATGGTATGCTCTAAAAGACCTGGGTTGTCTAAATTTAATCTTAATTCCACAATAATGTGCTGAATTTACAAAGTAATTCATAATCTTTTGTACATTTCCTTGCATGTATGTATGTCAAGAAATACCTAGGCTGGGCTCCTTTGACTAACTTCTGCCCATAACCACCACAGAGCCTTTGATGTTCCTTTTGCAAGAATGTACTTCCCTTACGTCCTCCTCTAATTTATGTTTTCCTTCAGATCTCACCTCAAACCTTGTGTCTCAAGGAAAGCTCTTCTTTCCTGATTTCTTCAATGACTAGGTCAAATTTCTTCATTTAAACTCTGAAAATCCTGAGTACTGCTCCTCCCTAACATTGTTTCTGTGATGGTTTTTTTGCTAGACTGACTATAAAATCCTTGAGGAGACAGACTACACATACTTTTGTTTATGACTGTTATCTTCAGAGGTTAGCAAAGTACATAGCATATGGTAGAAGCTTAATCAATATATGTTGAATAAATTATTAAATGAATCACAAGTATGTAGAAATGGCCATTAATCTGAAAGGCTCCTAAGTTTCATGGTAATATGAAAGCCAGCCAAAGTCAAGAAAGGAAAAGTACCCATTTTTTCCCTTTAAAATATGTATGTGTTTTGTGGATCCAGACTCAAACAAGAAGTTCCAAACATTATGTGTGAGAGTGTTTAAGCATAGTAACAACCTCAGCGTGCTACTACATTTCAGAATATGAGCAGGCAGCAAACATATTTAAACTTGTAATTTTTTTTTAATTTAAGTTTTTAAATTTTTAAACTTTTAAAGAACGTATGTATAAAGATATGAACATTTGCTCTTTCTACTGTAACTGGTCATTTATGTAAGTATATCAATCACCATTTTTTGAAACAATTGTAATATATAATAGGAGAATTTAGTGTCCTACATATATAAATTTTCCAGAAAATTCAAAATTATTCTTGAAATAAGTAAACTTTTTAAATTTAAGTATTTTTAACTATTGAATAGTAATTCAGAAACAACTGATAGGTCAGTGCTCCTGCCACAATAAACAGCTCTACGAAATTATTATAATTCTTGCATATGTTATTTATTAAGTTTTGCATTCTTATCTGTCATCATGACTTGCTTTAGTCAGTTTGCCTCTAATCTGTTCTTTCAATTTGCTATGGGCTAGGATAAAGTAACAGAAGGTTTGTAGGCAGATGCCTAAAGCAAGAGCAGTAAGTTTTAAGGGTCTCTCTTTGCCAAAACAACAACAATGAATTTAGTGGCTGAAAATTTTGGTGTTTAGCAGAGTTTGAGTTCTAGCTGTTGGTAGAATCTCCATGAATCTCTCACACGTCCGAACACAGATAGCCCTGGAAAGATGAAGACAGTAACTTCTGGAGAAAACTTATTTACATTTCCAAATACTAAATATAGAGACATCCCTGCCCCCCCCCCCGACTTGACTAGAGATAGTCAAGGTAATAAAGACAAAATGCCTACCTCCCCTTTCTGGGGTAGAACTGCTACAATGTCTCCTCTGGAAGTAAGGATGGGGCAGGTTTGCCAGCACCTCTTATATAAGATCAGAGCCTACCAGTGTCAGGGTTTCTGTCCTGACTTTTAGAGGGTAATGCACCCCCACTGTGTGTGCAGGCAGCACTTGGCCATATTAGCTTTACTCTGTGTGGACAGGAGATCAGGCACCAGAGCCAGAATGTCACCATTGCTATAAGTATTGAAAGTAAACCCATTTACTCATCACTGTGGAAGCCTAATCTATGGAGGAGTAGCAAGTCAACCTAGCAGCTGCCACCACACTACTGCCTAGAAACTGCTTGATCACTTGACAGTAGTTCCCCTGTTAGTATCGTGATGGTGACAAGCTATTTCATCTCTCTCTATCTCAAGTGATCTCATTTGTAAAGTGTATATAATAACAATTACCTCAAAAGACTGTTGTGAAGTGAATGCTGTATGAAAAGAAGGTAGTCACCATGCCAGAAAAAATGAAAAAATAAAAAAGATGGTTACTATTGATACTATTATATACATTACTTACTCATTCATTCATTCACTTATTTGTACTGTGTAAAAAACTTTTTATACTTATTTCCAGATTTCGTTTTATGTTCCACAGTTAATACAATTGGATACAAGGAGCATTAGAATTTTTTCTATTTGTCTTTTCTTATACATTAAAAATATAATACCAAATTATAATTCAACTCATATGTATTGAGCATGCATACACGACAGCCACTATACCAGAATTTTCTTATTTTACAGTATCAATGTATACTTAGTACTCATTGAAAATACCCTAGCAACATTCCTAACACTGATAATTCAATAATTTGGATGATATAAAAATAACAATGAAATTAAGAATAAAATAGAAAACAAAAACTCAAAGATGCATAGCCTAAAGCATTGTTACTTTGTTATAGGCACATTGCAAATAGATTTCAAATAAAATTTGAAGGGAGACCACATAAATCACTTCCTAAAAAGAGAATGTCAACTCCTAGAGTAGAAGCAAAGGAGAGGAATATGAGAATCAATGGCAAAGCTCCTTCAAACCATGTAAATCCCCTCTCCTCAGATATATGCTTACCTACACAATTTTTATTTTTATTTTCCAGGTGCGAGGACTCTGTGTATGTGTATTCTGAATGTTCATTTCTCCCACCTCCCACTAAACATCACTGACTCAAAAGGTAACCTACTCATAGATGTACCTTTGCCTGTTACAACTTTTTAGATTTTATTAAATTGTAATCGATTTTTAAAAGTAAATAAAATAAAATGTAATTGATGATGAAAATATCTTTATTTCACCTTCATTCTTTGAAGGATATTTTCTGTGGGTATAAACTGCTAACTTGGCAGCTATTTTCTTTCAAACTTTAAATATACCATTCCATTTTCTTCTAACTTGCCATCATTTCTGTAATAATCATCTGCAGATTATTTTTGCTCCTTTGAAAGCACTGTGTCTTTTTCTCTGACCACTTTGAAAAATTCCTCTTTTGTATTTAGTTTTCAGCAATTTTAACATAATTGACCTTGATGTGATTTACTTTGTGTTTATCCTCCCTGTAGTTTGAAGAGATTCTTTAATCTGTAGGTCAGTGTCTTTTGTCACTTTTGGAAAATTCTCATGCAATACCTCTTTACATAATGGGTCTGCCCATTCTCTTTTTCTCTCCTGGAACTCCAAGTACACATATGTTTCATATTGCTCTTGTACTCTTTTCTGTACCTTCTATCCTTTTATTCTGTTTTTCAGTCTTAATATTTTCTACTGGACTAGCCCCCAAGTTTCCTAATCCTCTCTTCTGCTCTAGAATTAATAAAATGACAAGTATCAGTTCTAATCTTCGGTTAAACCTATCGATTGAGTTCTTAATTTCATGTATTGTACATTTAGCACAAAAATCACCATTTTTTTTTTAACAAACCTGGTTCTCTGTTAAATTCTCCACCTCATTCCTTATTCTTGATCATATTAATCACAATTATTTCGAAGGCTGAAAACTCAAATATCTTGATTAACCAAAGGATCTAACATCCTGTTGGACTGTAAATGAATGCTAGTCATTATTTATGGGAAAATGTATAAACTGAACGATGTTATCTTCTGCTAGAGAGGATTTACTATTCTTGGGTCTTGCAGTTAAATAGGCAGATCATCTGGGCCAATCAGGGACTGAGAGATTTTGATGCTGTGTTTAAATCTTTGTGGAAGCTGATCTATTTCCCCCTATTTGCCCTATTCCTGAAAATCTGTAGTGTTTACCAGAGCCCTCTTACTAATCCTTCTGAGTATACATGCCTTATTGCTATTTTCTGTCTCCCTAGCACATGAGAATGTCAAATCTAGGCTACCCTTTTAGGTGCCACTTCCTACATGGATTCTTGGTTTCCTGCCTGCACATGTTAGAAATCAACAAACGCCTCAGAGAGAAAAGCAGCACAGAATGCCAGGACTGCTTATCTGCAGTTCCCTTTGCTCAATATTCTGGGCTTCTCGAGTCTTGACTACCTTAGTATTCCTAAATTTCAATTTTTCATTCCCCCAAAGTTTGAGACTGATAAAAGATTTTTATCAGCCATTTCTGCTTAATGTCTCAGCCTTTCTTCCTATGCCACTTACAAATCAAAAGATGCCTTGATGGAAAAAGGTCCAGAAAATATCAGGTTAACCTCAATGCATTTCTCTTTCTCTCTGAAATCTTTATCCTTTAAGTTCCACCTCCTTTGGTTGTTTTCTGCTGCCTTCAGCTATTTGGCAATCATATAATTTATCTAGTTTGTAATTGTTCTCAGCAGGATATTCGGTCTGATAACAAGATACTGCAGTATAGCCAGAAACAGAAGTCTTAACTATGCTTTTTAAGATACTGAAGTATGTGATTGAATAAAATCAAATGAGAAGGAAAAAATGAGTCATGTAATAATAAAACCCAACCTCAATAATAGGAATGTATTCTGTAGATTATGAAAAGAAGTCCCTCTATCCTTCAGAACATCACTTAAAGTTTTATATTTTTCTTGAGAGTTTAAAGTTTGGAACCCTTGAGGGCACCTGTAAAATCTTCAAACAAGAAAAACCACACAATTTTAAAAGGTATTAAAGAAACAAATGAATAGTAAGCATCCAAAGAATCCAACATGAAAAATTGAAAGTAAAAATGAAAAACTCAAAAGAGAATTTAATCTCTAAAATAGAGGTCTTTAAAATTTTTATTAAAATTATATAACCTTAATCTCATAAATAGCTACTGTTTTCTAGCTCATACCTTTAATCACAATTGAAAATGTTGGTGGGGGGGGGTTGTTTCCATATGAATATTTTATGCAAATTCAAGTAAGAAGATGAATCTTAAATGTAATTTTAAAAATTTGTAGAGATTTCAGATCCACTGTAACAAATGTTGAGATTGACTATGTGTGATTTTTGACATTAAAAGGAGTTATGGGTATTTTAAAGTTTATGTCTTTGCCCAAGCCTGCCATTTCAAACTAGTCAATCCTCATGTTCACTGATAGGCAGTATAATGTTGAAAGACATTTGATTTAAGAGTTGCAAATGCCAGTATTATCTCAAAAGGTCACTATAATTTTAACAGGTATAGTTAGAAAATCTATTCTCATCCCCAATTACAACGTCACTATGTGTTTAAAGAAAGAATACAATTGTACTTTATTAGCTAAAAATATTTATATTAAAATCTGCATACACATTAAAATATACAACTTTGTAATATACATAGTCATAGAATTTTTGCTACTAACCATTTCCTAACATGTTAAAGAGTCTCTGATCTAGGCTGTTAATCAACTAACAAAATAATGCTATTAATAACAGCAAAGACCTTACAGTTATGGTTCTCATGAGCATATGGTTCTTGTTTGTTCCTGTGACCCCTGAGAGTCCACATCTTTTCAAGGAATCCTCAAGATCAAAAATGTTTTCATAGTAATTCTGTCTTAGTCTGTTTGGGCTACTGCAACAAATTACCATAAACTGGAGAAAGCTTAAACAACAGAAATGTATTTCTCATCACAGTTCTGCAGGCTGAAAAGTCCAAGATCTGGTGTATGGCAAAGGCCGACTTCCTGGTTCATAGACAACCATCTTCTCCCTGTGTCTACACTTAGTGAAAGGGATAAAGGAGCTATCCGTGGTCTCTTTTATAAGGTCACAAATCCCATTCATGAGGACTCCACCCTCATATCCTCATCACCTTCCACAGGACCTACTTCCAAATACCTTCATGTTGGGTATTAGGTATCAACATGAATATTGGGGGGACACATTCATACTAGAAATATTAAAATTATATTTGCCTATTTGACTCTTGTTCTCTCATGAACACTTGTATATGTGTTTTAAATAATTCTCAGGTTCAACTTCAAATACAATGAGTATCAAAAATATAACCCACCTAAATAAAAGTTCTTTAGCAAATAATCCTAAAATTTGTATGGAATCATAAAAGACCCTGAATAGCCAAAGCAATCTTCAGAAAGAACAAAGCTGGGAGTATCACAATTCCTGATTTCAAGATATACTACAAAGCTATTGTAATCAAAACAGTATGGTACTAACCCAAAAATAGACATGTACATGAATGGCATAGAGAGCCCAGTAATAAAACCACACTTAGAGAGTCAATTAATCTACTGCAAAAAAAAGGCAAAAATATCAACAGGGAAAATACAGTCTCTTCAACAAATGGTGCTGGGAAAACTGGACACCTACATGCAAAAAATGAAATTGGACCATTTTCTGTACCATACACAAAAACAAACTCAAAATAGATTAAAGACTTATATGTAAGACCTGAAACCAGAAGGCCTGCAAAAGAAAAGATAGGCAGTAATTTCTTGGACATCAGCCTTAGCAAATTTTTCTGAATGTATCTCTGCAGGCAAGGGAAACAAAAGCAAAAATAAAGTATTGGGAGTACTTTTGCACAGTGAAGGAGACCATCAACAAAACAAAAAGGCAACCTAGTGAACGAAAGAAAATATTTGAAAATGATATATCCAATAAGGATAACATCCAAAATATATAAATAACTCATACAACTCAACACCAAAAACACCCCCAAATAACCTAATTAAAAAATGGACCAAAGACATGAACAGATATTTCTCCAAAGAAGACATACAGATGGCCAACAGACACATGAAAAGATGCTCAACACTAATCATCAGGGAAAAGCAAATCAAAACCACAATGAGATATCACCTCACACCAGTCATAATGGCTAGTATCAAAAACGCAAGAAACAACAACTATTGGTAAGCATATAAATTGGTGCAGCCACTGTGGAAAACAGTATATAGAGGTTCCTTGAAAAATTAAAAACAGAAATATCATACAATCTAGTAATTCCACTGCTGGGTATTTACCAAAAAGAAAAGAAAAAAAAAACTCAAAAGATAATATGTACCTCTATGCTTATTGAACCATTATTTACAATAGCCAAGACATGGAAGCAACCTAAGTATTCATCAATAGATGAATGGATAAAGAAGATGTAGTGTATTTGCATGTATATATAAATAACACACACACAATCGCATATTACTCAACCATAAAAAAGAATGAAATTTTGCCATTTGCAACAACATGGATAGACCTAGAGGGTATTATGCTAAGGGAAATAAGTCATACAGAGAAAGACAAACACTGTATGATTTCACTTATATGTGGAATCTAAAAACCAAAACAAACAAGCAAACACACATACACACACACACACACACACACACACACACACAAACAATCACATAAATACAGAGAACAAACTGGTTGGTGGCTGCCAGAAGGGAGGAAGGTAGAGGGCTGGATGAAATAGGTAAAGGGGATTAAAAGGTACAAACTTCCAACTTTAAAATGAGTAAGTCATGAGAATGAAAAGTACAGCATAAGGAATATAGTCAACAATTTTGTCATAACTTTGTATGGTAACAACACTTTCTATGGTGAGCACTGCATAATGTATATTATTGTCAAACTAGTATGTTGTATACCTGAAACTAATATAATATTGTATGTATTCATATAAAGTTCTTCGGAGTTCTCAATCATTTTAAGAGTATAAAGAGATCCTAAGGTCAAAAAGTTTGAGAACCAGTGCCCCACAACCTAAATGATAAATTAAGAGAGAAAATAATCAGAAAAAAAAGTGTTGCTATATCTATAGAATCTTTTTTTTAAATATCACACAAGATAAAAATAGTACAAAAATAATTTTATATGCTGTACTGATAAATCCCCAACGTTGAAGAGTACTAATGAAATACAATAAAACTTAAGTCAAACAGCAAAATTCACCAAAACTAAATATTCCTACTCTCACAGGATGTTATAGAATGAACTATATCCCTCCCCAAACTTTATTTGTTGAAACCCTAACACTCAGTGTGACTGTATTTGGAGACAGGGACTTTAAAGAGGTAATTAAGGTCATAAGAGTGGGGCCCTGATCCAATAAGACTGGTGTCCTTAGAAGAAGAAGAAGAGATACCAGGGATGAACATGCACAAAGAAAAGATTCTGTGAGGACAACAGCAAGAACGTGAACATCCACAAGCTAAGGATAGGGCTCTCAGAAGACAGCAAACCTTGATTTTCAACTTCTAGTCTCCAAAATTGTGAGGAAATAAATTTCTGTTGTTTAAGCCAACCACTCTACTATTTTGTCATGGCAGCTCTAGCAAACTAACACACAGGACTAAAACTTTGCATATTATCTAGTGACCTTCTGTAACTTTTAGCTATTTCAGTGAGAATCACAAGGGCAGAAGAAAGACAGTGTCGAAGTACCCCACAATGTGTTCCTAATTCTTTTATTGTCTGATCCCTTCAAAATTTAAAACTTAATATGACAGTTTTCCTAAAATAAATTTTATCTCGTATGCAGAGCTTAAAGGTCATCTCAAATATGACCCTTAAAAATCTTTGTTTCTCTCTCCAATTGTAAAGCAAGTTAATTACTGTGAAGAAAAAAAAAACCTCATGAAGAAAGCCTAATTTTTAACAAAAAGCGGGGCACTGTGATTCTAAGTATATCCTCATTTGACTCCCTAGACAGAGAATATCTTCTAAGAATTTCCTTCTAAAGGGAAAGCTAGCCCAGAATTTATTACTACTACTACTATTACTTAGAAGCCCTCATAATATCTCTTAGAGATTTACATAAAAGAAACCCAAGTCATCATGAGCTAGCCATTCAGATTTAGGGAAAAAGTTAATTCCTAGAATAGGTAAGTATTCCAAATCCCTAGCTTCCAGATTTCTAAATAAATACTACCAGATTTAAAATACCATTTCACAGTATTATTATGAAGAGTAACCACTTCACAAAATAGTTTTCCTAATTCACTGTTCTAAGTATATACAGACTGCCTGCATTTGCAGTGACCCTGAATGTTAATGAACAAAGGCATCTCAGTAGATAAAAAAGAGAAGCAAGAGTGCAAAGACAAATGTGCACAGTCAATATCTTCCCATCATTTACACGCAGGACAATGAATGTAATTAATCTGCCATTACAAAAGTGTTGCAGCCACTGAAGGAAACCGTCTCTTTAAAGACATGTTAAATGCTAAAACTTCATATTTTAAGGCTATGAACATTATTTTCCTGTTATTTAAACCAGTAGATAAACATATAGATCTCTAAGATTTTAATATCTTAAATTTGGAATTTAGTATCATATGTAATCAAGTATAATCTTATTTGAATTCTATTAGATAAATGGAAGAAAATCTTCATGATGTAAAAGCATCAATCAATAATAACTGTATCTATTATGTATTATGTTTCTCTTAATGTCTTTCAAGATACTATTAGATTCAAATAATATGAATGAAAATTTATCAATTTATGCTTAATTTACAATTCAATTGTATCCTAGCTTTTACAGATGTTCACAATAGTTATATTTTAATTACACATTTAAACAATTTCTCTCTCCTCCAAAATAACATTTTTGCATAAACTGTTTACAGATATGAATCAATACAGGCAGCTTTTTGGTTAAAAATATCTTACTACATCACCATTATTCAAAATATTTTGCTCACACCCTATTACGTAAACGTGGATATGTATCCTGTACAGGATGACTTTGCATGTCCTCCAGGTAGGCCCAGAGGGCAATGTTGGCAATAATGACCCATCTGTTCACTACTGGCAACTAGAAAACTTCTAATGAAGACAGATGTGGGTCACCCTGTACAAGCAGGCTGCAGGGTGTTAATGAATCCACCTAATGGTCACTACCTGCCACTCTTCACTGATTGATGACCCAGAAGGTTTAGTTTGAAAAGCAAAGAGGAATATTTCACATACTCATTAGTCTGATCAGGACACTGCCTTAACTTTCTCTTACATACTCACTCTTCACTAATTTTCTTTTATCAATTCTTACAAAATATTACTATTATTTATTAGGCCCCACATTTTAAAATAACCTTGCTAGCACTTTTAAAAAGTTAATTCCTCCTCAATTTCTCTACTGACAAACTCACAAAATATTAATTCCATATTGTGATACAACAACCCTAAAAATATGAAACAAAAAAGTTACTATTTTCCTATGTCATAAAACTGTTTAGGTAAATTTACATATAACTTTATCATCAATGTCAATTTCTCTAAAATGTTACTTTAAGAAATACTGCTGTCATTATATGTTTGGAAATAAAATTATTAGTTCATTCCAGATCCCAAGAAGAATGTTCACTTATAGAGACAAATTCCTGATTTATATACCCATTAAAAATGTGTAGCCATTGCATTTCACTTTCTGAAAGATGCTGTGGATGAAATTTAAAAATCATAATTTATGGAATTGTTTTTCATAAGAAAATTTGAATTACATTATACCTAAACTCTTAAATAAAATTCAAAACAGCCATTCTATAAGGCCAGTATTACCCTGATTCCAAGACCAGATAAGGACATCACAAAAAGAGAACTACAGGCTAATAACTCCAATGAACATAGATGGAAAATTCCTCAAAAAATACAAGCACACTGAATCCAAGAATACATTACAAAAATCATTCACCATGATCAAGTAGGATTTATCCCCAGGATGCAATTGTGGTTCAATATTTAGGTGTCAGTCAACGTGATACCTATATCATTAAGAGAAGAATAAAAACCAAATGATCAATTCAATAGATCCATAAAAACCATTTGACAAAGTACAACATCCATTCATTATAAAAACCTTCAACAAAGTAGGGCTAGAGGAAACAGATCTAGACATAATAAAGGCCTTATATGAACAACCCACAACTAACATCATACTCAATGGGGAAAAATTGAGAGGTTTTCCTCTATGGTCAAGAACAAGACAAGGATATCCACTCTCAAAATTTTTATCCAACATAGTACTGGAAGTCCTAGCCACAGCAATCAGAAAACAAAATGAAATAAAATGCATCCAAACAAGTAAAAAAGTAAAACTTTCACTATTTGCAGATGACATGATACTCTATATAGAAAATTCTAAAGATTCCATACCAAAAAACTATTAGAACTGATAAATGAATTCAGAAAGGTCACCGACTATAAAATCAATGTACAGAAATTTGTTACAGTTCTATATACTAATAAAGAAGCAGCAAACAGAGAAATTAATAAACAATCCCATTTACAATAGCACCCAAAATAATAAGATACCTAAGAATAACCTTAACCACAGAAGTAAAGACCTATAATCTGAAAACTACAAAACACTGGTGAAAGAAACTGAAGATGACACAAAGAAATGGAAAGACATTCCATGCTCATGGGTTGGAAGAACAAATATTTTTAAAATGTCTATACTACCTAAAGCAACCTACAGATTTAATGCAATCCCAACCAAAATACAAACAGCATTTTTCACAGAACTAAAACAAACAACCCTAAATTTTGTATGGAAAAGACTACAAAAGACCCAAATAGCAAAAGTAATCTTGGGAAAAAAAAGAAAACTGGAGGTATCACAATCCCAGACTTTAAGATGTATTACAAAGCTGTAGTAATCAAAACAGTACGGCACTGGCAAACACACACACACACACACACACACACACACACACACACATCAATGGAACAGAATAGAGAGCCCCGAAATAAACCAAAAATTATACAGTCAATTAATCTTTGGCAAAGTGGAATAGAATATACAATGGTAAAAAGTCTCTTCAACAAATAGTGTTGGAAAAACTGGACAGCTATATGTAAAAAATGAAACTGGACCTCTTTTGGGAACCCACTTACACTGTTGGTGGGAATGCAAACTGGTGCAGCCACTCTGGAAAACAGTATGGAGCTTCCTCAAAAAGTTAAAAATAGAACTACCCTACGATCCAGCAATTGCACTACTAGGTATTTACCCAAAGAATACAAAAATACTAATTTGAAGGGATACATGCACCCTGATGTTTATAGCAGCATTGTCTACGATAGCCAAATTATGGAAAGAGCCCAAAAGTCCATCGACTGATAAATGGATAAAGAAGATGTGATATATACATATATATATATATATACATGCAATGGAATATTATTCAGCCACAAAAAAAAGAATGAAAAAGGAGCTAGAGTGTATTAAGCTGAGTGAAATAAGTCAGTCAAAGACAAATACCATATGATTTTGCTCATAAGCAGAATTTAAGAAACAAAACAGATAAACATAAGGAAAGGGTAAAAAAGACAGAGAAGGAAGTAAACTGTAAAAGACACTTAACTATAGAGAACAACCTGAGGGTTGATGGAAGGAGGTGGGTGGGGGATAGACTAAATAGGAGATGGGTATTAAGGAGGGCACTTGTGGTGATGAGCACTGGTTGTTATATGTAAGCGATGAACCAATAAATTCTATATCTGAAACCAATTTTACCATATATTTTAACTAACTAGAACTTAAATGCTTGAAATCAAAACAGAAAAAAAAAAATAAAGATAAATCCAGGGTCAAAGATAAAAGGAAGAAAGAAAGGAGGGAAAGAAGAAAGGAAGAAGAAAAAAAGAAAGAAAAGAAACTGGACCACTGTTTTACACCACACACAAAAATAAACTGAAAATGGATTAAAGACCTAAATGTGAGACCTAAACCAAAAAATCCTAGACAAGAACATAGGCAGTGATTTCTCTGACATCAGTTGTAGCAACATTTTTCTAGATATGTCTCTTGAGGCAAGGGAAACAAAAGCAAAAAAAAAAAAAAAAACTATTGGGACTTCATCAAAATAAAAAGCTTCTGCACAGCACAGGAAATAATCAACAAAACTCAAAAGCAACCTATAGAATGGGAGAAGACATTTACAAAATATATAAGGAACTGACACTCAACACCCAAAAAACAAATAACCCAATTTAAAAAATGAGCAGAAGACATGAACAGACATTTCTCCAAAGAACATAAACAGGTGGCCAACAGACACATGAAAAGATGCTCAACATCACTCATCAGCAGGGAAATGCAAATCAAACCTACAATGAGATTATCACCTTACAGCTGCCAGAATGGCTAAAATCAACAACACAAGAAGCAACAGGTGTTGGTGAGGATATGGAGAAAAAGGAACACTCATGCACAGTTGGTGGGAATTCAAACTGCTGCAGCCACTCTGGAAAACAGTATGGAGGTTCCTCAAAAAGTTAAAAACAGAATCACCCTTCAATGCAGTAATTGCACTACTGAGTATTTACCCCCAAAATACAAAACACACTAATCAAAGGGATACATGCACCTCTGTGTTTATTGTAGCATTATTTACAACAGCCGGATTATGAAAGCAACCCCAGTATCCATCAATAGATGAATGGATAAAGAAGATGTGGCAAATATATACTCTGGATTATTATTAAGTCATAAAAAAGAATAAAATCTTGCCATCTGCAAAAACATGGATGGAGCTAGACAATATAATGCTAAGTGATATGTCAGCCAAAGAAAGACAAATACCATATGATTTCACTCATGTGGAATTTAAGAAATAAAACAAATGAGTAAAGGAAAAAAGAGAGAGAAACAAAGAAATAAACTCTTAACTGTAGAGAACAAATTGATGGTTACCAGAGGAGAGGTGGTTGCAGGATGGGTGAAATAGGTAAAAGGGATTAAGAGTACGCTTATCATGATGAGCTCTGAGTAATGTATAGAATTGATGAATCACTATATTGTACATCTGAAACTAATATAACTGTATATTAACTATACTGGAATGAAATTAAAACATTTAATTTAAAAAAGAATAAACAAAAATGACTGTTAATGATGATGCTCTGCTACAAATTCTGAAAACAGAGAAAAGATCAAAAGTGTATGTTCTGAAAACACCATAGGAATGTGAAATGTTAACAGGAGAAACTGGGTGAGGGGAAACTGTACTATCCTTGCAACTCTTTTCTAAATCTAATTCTATTCTAAAATAAAGAATTAATTTTTTAAAAATCCAATATATCCATAACTTGGTTGCTAGAAAAATTCTCACATATAAAAAGTAAACACATACAATCAAAAAGTGAAAACATACAATTTTTAAAAATGTACATTTTATGTATAAATAAAACTATGAGAAGTATTTAGTGTAAAGTAATTGTTTAAATTTAAGTTTGAAGGAGTTTCTATAGTTTATAAGCTATATTGTTGTTTCACTTTATATAGAGAGGTTTAAAACAATCTGTTGTTGCTTAAGTCACAAGTGGACGACTTACTCTTACAGTAAATCAGTTTACTAGTATCAGAACCATGATTGAGCTTCATTGAGATTACCTAGCAATTCTTCAATTACAATTCAAATGTGAACACCTACACACAACATATACATACACACAAACATACCACCCAGATAACTACTTTGCGAGTGAAGAAGTGTTCCTTTTAGGCTGACAAATCTAAATTATTCAGTAAAACATCCAATGGAATTTTTTTAATAAAAATAATAGGACTACTCAAACATGTAAAATTAGGCAATGTCAAAGTACAATTCTAAATACAACAGCATAATCACATTATGAAATACAGCAGCTTTATTCATATAAAGGCAGTGATATAGCTATCACAATTTCTTTTTTTTTTTAATATGAAATTTATTGTCAAATTGGTTTCCATACAACACCCAGGGCTCATCCCAACAGGTGCCCTCCTCAGTACCCATCACCCACCCCACCCCCCACCCTCCCACCCCCCATCAACCTTCAGTTTGTTCTCAGTTTTTAAGAGTCTCTTATGGTTTGGCTTCCTCCCTCTCTAACTTTTTTTTTCCTTCCCCTCCCTCATCGTCTCCTGTTAAGTTTCTCAGGATTAGAAAATCTTTTCTTTTTTAAATATGAAGTTTATTGTCAAATTGGTTTCCATACAACACCCAGGGCTCATCCCAACAGGTGCCCTCCTCAGTACCCATCACCCACCCCAGCCCCCGCCCTCCCACCCCCCATCAACCTTCAGTTTGTTCTCAGTTTTTAAGAGTCTCTTATGGTTTGGCTTCCTCCCTCTCTAACTTTTTTTTTCCTTCCCCTCCCTCATCGTCTCCTGTTAAGTTTCTCAGGATTAGAAAATCTTTTCTTTTTTAAATATGAAGTTTATTGTCAAATTGGTTTCCATACAACAGAGAAAGACAGCTATCACAATTTCTATCCTCAAAACAGTATACGATGAATTACACACAGCTGCTTCATTCACTCAAGTAACCTTAAGAGTGTTATATTAGAAAAGTAAATATGAATTTTTTTCAAAAAGCAACAATTAATATATCTAACACCTTAAATGCAGTAAGTGCTTTCACATGCATTATCTCATTTCTTACATAACCTGTGAAGTAGGAATTATCATAACTCCCATTTTATAAATAAAGGGCTCAGAAAATTTAAGTTACTTGAGGGATGGAGCAAAAGTTCACATTCATATGCTCTAATTCATAATCCCGTCTTTTTCCCCCACACTTTAAAGTTGAAAACGAGGTCTACTTGATTTACAGTGTAACCATATCTTGTTTTACAGCAACACATCATTTACCTAAGGGATTTGTATTCAACTATAACAGATACATGAAACAAAGTCTAACACCAGAGAAAATCAAAATATATCCATGAGTAAGTATAAGAAATATCTCACAGGCAAAAATTTAAGATTGTGGGTTTTTTTCACAGGCAAGTAGAGATCTATATTGTATTTCCTAACCTAACAATGTTTTAATAACCTAAACCATATATAATCCTTCCAAAAGAATGAAAACCAAGAACCTGCAGGGTCTCTAGTAAAAATCACAAATTTACTGGCAGGTTTAGTGTGTGATCTAACTGACAGGGTTGAGAATGTTGTAGATGCAGAAAGTGTAGAGAGGGGATGGTATCAGAAACAGTCAAAGCATTTGAAGATCAGCACAATGGAATAGATCTAAGAGCAATCTAGTCCTGACAAAAGTCTCTTTCTGGTCTAAAACTGCTTTGAATGGCCCACTTACACTTGTCTTGGCTCTTGCTCTACAATAACTGCAAGGTGCCTCCTAACTCTAGACACCACAGCCCTCTGCCACCACCAACCTCTGCACTCTTCTCTACCTAGGGCATGAGCTCCATGAGGTTTAGTGATAGAATGTGCATACAACATCAAGAGTGCACCAGGAATGAAGGTCCATCCTGATGATGTGGGATTCCAGTTTAATTACAATCAGATATTCTGATTAATTTCTGCTATAATTGACTTAGGGTAATAGAGTATTTGATGGATTTGCAGACCAGGAAAGTATACTCTCTTGGAACTGCCAATACAAAGCCATTAATGACACAGAAGAGTTGCAGATATTTTCATTTTGCTTCTATAAATGTCAGAACAAAATTGTAACCTTTTGTTTTCCTAGGATAACCTTAGAATGATCCATAGAAAGCCCAAGTCATTATAAGCTACATTATTTCTAGACAAGTCAGTGGAT
The DNA here is from genome assembly GCF_018350195.1 of Panthera tigris. Taxonomy (NCBI): domain Eukaryota; kingdom Metazoa; phylum Chordata; class Mammalia; order Carnivora; family Felidae; genus Panthera; species Panthera tigris. The sequence goes on along the minus strand of NC_056663.1, from coordinate 122,777,335 downwards.
CTAAGTTTAGGACTGTCTTCAACCCCAAAGGACCCAGGAGATCTTAAATACCTTCCAGTTACTCACTGAAGAGGAGGGATGTATCACGGCCTAGAGATTTTATGCACAGAGGTGTACACAAATACTAATGTATGCATGTATACCAGGCTATCAACAAAGAAGGCCCATTCCAAATTATAAACAGGAGTTAAAAACATTATAAAATACATTAGTGTGTTTGCACTTGTCAAAAAAGAAGGTGAAGTACAAGTTCAGCAGAATGATATATAGTCTAACTTGAAAAACTTACATAGTCCAGCACATCTTTAAAACATGAAGCCAGGGGGGCCTGGGTGACTCAGTTGGTTAAGTATCTGACTCTTGATTTTAGCTCAGGTCATGATCTCATGATTCATGAGATTGAGTCCTACATCGGGCTCTGTGCTGACAGTGTAGAACCTGTTTGCGATTCTCTCTCTCCCTCTCTCTGCCCCTCCCCTGCCCAAGCTTGCTTGCTCTCGCTCTCTCTATATATATTTCAATACATAAATAAACTGGGGTGCCTGGGTGGCTCAGTCTGTTAAGCATCCAACTTCAGTTCAGGTCATGATCTTGCAGTTCAGGAGTTCGAGCCCTGCTTGGGGCTCTCTGCTGTCAGCATGGAATCTACTTCGGATCCTCTGTTTCCCTCTCTCTCTCTCTCTCTCTCTCTCTCTCTGCCCCTCCCCCACTCGTGCTCTCTCTCTCTCTCTCTCTCTCTCTCTCTCTCTGTCTCTCTCAAAAATAAACTTTTTTAAAATAAATAATAAAATTTTTAAAAATGCAGCCAGCAGTGCATAAAAATGGGCCTCAGTGTGTTCACACTATTCACGATTTCTGTTCTGACCCTGCGTCAGCTGCCTCTTATTATGTTTACTAATCTAATATTGATCTTCCTAGATTCTGGACTCTTTCCTCTCTCTCCTACTTATAATCTAACCCCACTCTTCAGACCTGATAATCAGCTAGCTTTGAACCTTCCCTGTCCCCCTTATCTATATTTCAGATGCTCCCTCTAGCTCCGTTCTAAGTGGTTAAAAAGTCCTCAAAGCAGAGAATGCATGGAAGTGATGGTGTCCTGTAATGATGCTCAGGTATTCTGGCTGCTGAGATAAAATGTTGACATGGAATTAGGGTTTCCAAATTTAAAACTAAAGGCACTAAATTAAAAACAAATGGAGGAACTACCATATTGATCAAATTATAAGTCTCTTGGTTATACTTTTATCTGTGGGATCAGTTTCAAATATCAGTATACGCTGAACCTTTCTCTGATAGTGATCTCAGGACTACAACTTCTTCAAAGCCAGAAGATACAGCCTTTTTTTGTAGTATGAGATAGTTATCATCCACTTAGTTTCCTTTCCTTGAGAACTATATGCATGAGGCAAGGGAAAATAAGAGCAATAAGGTAATAGGGTTCTCTTGTGAAAACTTGGTCAATCTTTCTTCAAAAACAAAAATCTGAAGGAAGGCCATCATTTATGAAAATTCAGAACAAAGCACTGGAAATAACCATGAGAATTTCTGGATAGTCTTGACTTAGTTTCATGGAATCTATTACTCTGACAAAGCATCACATTTTATTAAAAGCTAAAGCTAAAGATGTGCCTAAACACTTAATTCTGTTTAGGGGTATGACTTGTGTTCGTGGGGCATATCTTGTGTTCCTGTTTCCAACAGAACCAGATTCTCTATCTGGAAGTCGGTATTTTCAGTTCTTGAAAACATTTCAATCTTGAGGATGGCTACAAGCATTTATTAAAATAAGGGAGGCTGAGTAGGGATCAAAACTTGGGCTTTATACAGAATCAGAACTATACATACAGAGAACAAACTGATGGTTGCCAGAGAAGAAAAAGGTCCGGGGTGATGGGTAAAATGGGTGAATGGGAGAGGCAAATATAGGTTTCTGGCTATGGAATAAATAAGTCACAGAGTGAGCAGGGAGAGGCACAGCAATATTCTATTAGGATTGTATGGAGACAGATGGTAGATGCACTTGTAGTGAGCACAGCACAGTGTATAAACTTGTGACATCACTATGTTGCACACCTGAAACTAATGTAACACTGTGTGTCAACTCTACTCATATTTAATAATATGCATATACCTTGGGTTTTATTGGGTTAGGGTAGGAAGTAAAAAGAAGTTATTAATTCAGTTCAAGATTTGACAAGCAGGGTCACAGCAAATAGCTTAGTTCAGTAGAGGCCATGGTAAGAGTTTGGTAGAGTAAGTACAAAAAGCCATTACCTAGGGAGATAGTCAAGCATTAAGAACTGAAAGGAACTGTCAAATAGGAGACAAGAATGTGAGAAAATTATAGGGACAACTATGCTATCCTTAACAGTATACTTCCCACCCACCAAGGAGGCCACCAGAGCCTAATGTTAAATCCCTGTAACTACATTGTACTCTAGTGCCTCCAGAAATTTCTCCAGCTTCTACTTCCTACCCTCCAATTTGAACCCACTTTTTATGTTAAGGAACAACCTCCCCAACGTAAGCACTCAAGTCAAATTTAGTCTCAATTTAGTCCTACCGCATCTTGTAACTCCTGCACAGATGGATTGCCTCCAGATATGATTTATCCTAGAAGAAATATCAGAAAACTGCTACCACAGACCCAGAACTCCAGCATTTCCGATCTGGTATATTAAAGAAACTTATACTTGGTTTCCCATCTGCCCATCTGTCCCCTATTCAAGTCCATCCTTAACACTGCCAAACATTTCCTAAATAACAAATCTAAACTTCCTACCAAGGCCTATAAAGACTTGCCTAATCTGGCCTCTCTGGGTCTCCCAAATATCATCTTGTACCATCCATTCTCCTTTCTCACTGAACCCCAACTCCACTGGCCTTCTTCAAGTTCCTCTCATTCCCATCTCAGAAAACTCACACATGCAATAATGATTATTAAACACTGAAAACTGGAAAATAGTAAAACTGTGAATTTAAATCCTGGTATAGGATACTTTAGAATTAACTATTTCAGAATATTTAAGATTATCACAATCATTCTTTTCCAAATCACTGATGTAAATATTACACTGATAAAACTTTCATTTTACTATAAACAGGCCAAGATGATCTTTAGTGGAGTTTAATCTTTTTATTCATATAAATTCTTAGAAACTATGAAATAACAATATAAAAAAAATCCAACGTTGACAAGTAGAAAAAGATTGTGGAAAAACAATACTGAAAAGCAAATGTCTTGTAGTATGCTTAATTCAAATATCTATCAGATTTTTCAATCATTCATCACATACACAGTTCCAAGAAGTGGAGATATTAAAATAATCAAATCAACACAAACGTTCCAATCATAATCACTGGTTATCACAGTTCTCATGTTCCTTATATATATTGTTTCAGTATAGACAAAATAATTTGAAAAAAAAGACAATGAACAATAAAAACAAAAATCCTTGCCCTCTCACAGCTTACCTTCCAGTAAACTATATATCATACAATTTACATATACTATAAAGTAATTTACAAGCAATATAATATACCCACTTTAAATATACATTCTAATGAGTTTTGACAGATCCAAAAATTCTATAACAATTAAACCATAAAGCCATAATCAAGATGTAGAATGTTTCCCCCAAATTTCCTTGCACTACTTTCCAAACAATCTTTCTATCCTAAGCCACAGGCAACACCTAGTTTATTTTCAGTTATTACAGACTGGATTTGTCTTTTCTAGAGTTTTATATAAATGGAAGCATACAGTAATATTTTATTAATAGTGGGTTTCTTTCACTCAGAAGAATGTTTCTGAGATTTGCCATGAGGTTTTGTGAATGAGTCATTCTACAGGTTGTTCTCTCTATTGCTAAATGGCATTACATTGCATGAATACCCACCTATTTTCCATTCACCTATTGATGAACATTTGAGTTGTTTCCGCTTTGGGGAATATTCATAATAATGAATAAATCTGCTATGAAAATATGTGTGTAAGTATTTGAACGTATATGTTCATTTGTATTATGTAAATATCTAGATGTGGAGCTGCTAAATTTTTAATTTTTATGTGTTAATATTTGAAATGTAATTTATTTTTGTATATTGACTCGATCATATGATCTTGCACATTCACTAGTTCCAGTAGCTTTGTTGTAGACACTCATAATGTTTTATTTCATTAAAGAAAAGGGAAAACAAGAGGATTCTGTATCTGGGTTCAATAAAGGTATTAAAATTATCAAATCAACACAAATGGACCAATCATTATCAATGGTTACCACAGTTCTCATGTTCCTCTTATATATATTGTTTTAGCATAAAGACAAAATTATTTGAAAAAATAAAGACAAAATAATTTGGGGGCAAGGGTAAGCAATGTCTTAAAGTAACACAAATAAACTTAAAAACTGTTGGAACAGAAGTATATCACTTTGAGATAAATGAATGTATATTCGTAGGCTATAACAGAAAACAAAAATCCTACACATACTGTGACTTTAAACTTGTTATATTTTTAATATCATAGAAAATAATAAATTATTGAGTGTCATGTATTTATCACTATAATAAACACTACAGTAAACACATCTCCTGCACAGTTGAAATTAATTCTCACAACAAACCATGAGACACTCTTCATTGTATTTTTTTTAATGTTTATTTTTGAGAGAGACAGAGACAGAGCGCGAGCGGGGGAGAAGCAGAGAGGGAGACACAGAATCCGAAGTAGGCTCCAGACTCAGTTGTCAACACAGGGCCTGAAGCAGGGCTCAAACCAACAAATCATGACATCATGACCTGAGCTGAAGTCAGACGCTTAACCGCCTAAGCTAGCCAGGTGCGCTGAGATACTCTTAATTTTAAAGAAAAGCCTTGAAACAATTAAACAATTTGTTCAACAGTCTACAACTAGCAAACGCTGGAGAAGAACTCAAATCATGTCTGACTTCCATAAAGTCCATGCTATTGTTTTTCAGTGCTTGTTCCTTTAAACCAAAAAAAGGGCAGAAAAAGCATGTTTTAAAAATACACAATATCAAGGAAGAACTCATATATATGTGTGTGTGTGTATATATACACATATATATGTGTGTGTGTATATATATACACATTATGTGTATATGTGTGTATACATATATATATACACATTTAACAAATCAAAAAACCTGTAAGTCCGCATAAAAGTAATATATTTCAATCATTTTTAAAAGAACATAATTAAATATGGATCTGCATCACTGTCCAAGCTCTCACTACTTGAATCCAAATATTTAAATAATGACCTGCCAAACATCTTACCCAAAATTCAATACTTAAATAGAAACTTACTATAATGAATCTGCAGGTGCATACAAGCAAACAATGTGACCTGCACAAATCTGGTCAGAGAATTTAGGGTGGGCCACAGTTTTATCTCAGCTGTTGTCCTCATGAGACCACTCCTGATTTTGTTTAAAGTGCAGTGCGTTACTGCAATGATCTTATCTTCCCACTTCCTCCCATGCCTTCCTTGCTGTCCAGGCTTAGTACTTCACTGATCTCAAATTTTGCTTCTGTCACTTGGCTGAGGACATAATCAACCCGGAAAATGTATATACTTTTAGTATCCATAACATACTATTTCACTGTTTATTGACATTACAGAACATGTTTTTTGCAAAATAAAGTTATGTGATATACAGCAGTATCATTATTGACTACATAAAACCTTACTAATGAGCTCAATACATATATTTTTTTAATTAAGTAACTGGTGTTTTAAATGCCTTATAGAAATCCTTGTGTGATTGTTATATAAGTGTTTAAGTGTGTTTTATTTGGGAAATCGATGTATCATTTTGCATGAACCAGATGTATTATCTTTTTTAGTTTTTTTTTATGTTTATTTTTGAGAGAGACAGAGAAGACAGAACATTAGCAGGGGAGGGGGAGAGAGAGAGGGAGACAAAGAACAGATGTATTATTTTTTTGTCCTTAAAATAACAGAATACAGGTTCCTGCTACCTAAAAATTTGTTATCCAATATGCTTTCAGGAATGAATGAGATTTAAACAAGGGAGTTCTGTAAAATAAACAACTATCAAAATAAACAACCTGAAAAATGTTTCCACGTCCTCCTGCTTAAAAATGACTATTCCAATTTATATTGGAATCTGAACATTTCCAGCTTGCATTACAAGCCCTTCATTATTTCCATCTTTAGGGTTCTCTCAGTACTAAAATAATCTCATTGGCTAGCTAGATTACTCTGCCAGCTACACACAGGCCATGGTTTCTACTTCTACCCAAAATGTCCTCATTTGCTACTGTCCACCAATCTTCTGCCCAACATTTCCTGTAAGAGCCAAACTCAATGTGATTTTATTCCTTCACTCAATAATTCCTTTCATCCACCATGTGTTAGGGATTTAAAAGATTTAAAATCAATAAGACATAATCTCTGACCTCAAGAATGGCATGGTCTGGTGGCAGAAATACACAATGATATTATAAAGCATGATAAATGCCATGATTGAGGTATGTGTAGACTATCAGGTGTTAAATCTCAAAGAATGAGCGCAAGTCAGCCACATGAAGAAAAAGAAGAAAAAGTCTTTCCAGAGGAAAAGCTTATGCAGAGGGAGAGAGGTGTGGAATGAGGCACAAGAATGGTAAGCTCAAGAAACTGAAAGGAGTTCACTATGACTAAAATATAGGATACATAGAGAAAAAATGTGAAATGTGCATTTGGAGTAGTTAAAGGTCAGATTATAACAGCTTTGTATGTCATAAGAACTACTAAAGCCCATTGCATTCAGCATATCCCTGTATTTCACATATACTCTATTTTTAACCCTCATAGATCTATGTCATTCATTTGTTCATTCATTCATTCATTCATTCAGTAAATGTCAGGGGAAACACCATGTATTTTCTGTTTCATATATGTGTTCTGTGTCTCCAATTAGAAGGAAAAGAAGTTTTTTTTTTAATATCTGAAGTCCTATGGCAACTAGTGTAACGCTAACCAAACATTACTCACTTCAATAAAAGCTTTTTGAATTGAAATATTAATAACTTAATTATCAGGTTATTTAAAATCATTAACCTAGCTTTTATTTTGGCAATAATCCTAAATTAGCAAAAGGTAAATAACACATGCAGAGATTTATAGTGGCAAGAACTATAAAGTCTCTCCTCTAGAAAAGAAAAAAAAAAAAAACTCTAGCTATTCAATAAGAGCTTATCTCTCGGCCTTCCATGCTAGGCAAACTCCTTGAAAGAGTAAGCAATCTATATTCACAAGATTTTCTTAAGTCTATCCATTCTTTTTTTTAATGCTTTATTTTTTTTAATATGAAATTTATTGTCAAATTGGTTTCCATACAACACCTAGTGCTCATCCCAACACGTGCCCTCCTCAATGCCCATCACCCACTTTCCCCTCCCTCCCACCCCCATCAACCCTCAGTTTATTCTCAGTTTTTAAGAGTCTCTTATGGTTTGGCTTCCTCCCTCTCTAACGTTTTTTTCTTTCCCTTTCCCATCCCCCATGGTCTTCTGTTAAGTTTCTCAGGATCCACATAAGAGTGAAAACATATGGTATCTGCCTTTCTCTGTAAGACTTATTTCACTTAGCATAACACTCTCCAGTTCCATCCATGTTGCTACAAAAGGCCATATTTCATCCTTTCTCATTGCCAAGTAGTATTCCATTGTATATATAAACCACAGTTTCTTTTTCCATTCGTCAGTTGATGGACATTTAGGCTCTTTCCATAATTTGGCTATTGTTGAAAATGCTGCTATAAACATTGCGGTACAAGTGCCCCTGTGCATCAGCACTCCTGTATCCCTTGAGTAAATTCCTAGCAGTGCTATTGCTGGGTCATAGGGTAGATCTATTTTTAATTTTTTGAGGAACCTCCACACTGTTTTCCAGAGCGGCTGCACCAGTTTGCATTCCCACCAACAGTGCAAGACGGTTCCCGTTTCTCACATCCTCGGCAGCATCTATAGTCTCCTGATTTGTTCATTTTAGCCACTCTGACTGGCATGAGGTGATATCTCAGTGTGGTTTTGATTGTATTTCCCTGATGAGGAGCGACGTTGAGCATCTTTTCATGTGCCTGTTGGCCATATGGATGTTTTCTTTAGAGAAGTGTCTATTCATGTTTTCTGCCCATTTCTTCACTGGATCATTTGTTTTTCAGGTGTGGAGTTTGGTGAGTTCTTCATAGATTTTGGATACTAGCCTTTTGTCCAATATGTCATTTGCAAATATCTCTTTCAATTCCGTCTATTGCCTTTTAGTTTTGTTGATTGTTTCCTTTGCTGTGCAGAAGCTTTTTATCCTCATGAGGTCCTAATAGTTCATTTTTGCTTTTAATTCCTTTGCCTTTGGAGATGTGTCAAGTAAGAAATTACTGTGGCTGAGGTCAGAGAGGTTTTTTTTCCTGCTTTCTCCTCTAGGGTTTTGATGGTTTCCTATCTCACATTCAGGTCCTTTATATTTTGAGTTTATTTTTGTGAATAGTTTAAGAAAGTGGTCTAGTTTCATTCTTCTGCATGTTTCTGTCCAGTTCTCCCAGCCATTTGTTAAAGAGACTGTCTTTTTTCCATTGGATATTCTTTCCTGCTTTGTCAAAGATTAGTTGGCCATACATTTTTGGGTCCAATTCTGGAGTCTATATTCTATTCCATCGGTCTCTGTGTCTGTCTTTGTGCCAATACCATGCTGTCTTGATGATTACAGTTTTGTAGTAGAGGCTAAAGTCTGGGATCAATGTGATACATCACATTAATAATGATCATGTCAATCATTGTAGAAAAAGCATTTGACAAAATTCAGCATCCTTTCTTAATAAAAACCCTTGAGAAAGTCGGGATAGAAGGAACATACTTAAACATCATAAAAGCCATTTATGAAAAGCCCACAGCTAATATCATTCTCAATGGGGAAAAACAGAGCTTTCCCCCTGAGATCAGGAACAGGACAGGGACATCCACTCTCACCACTGTTGTTTAACATAGTGTTAGAAGTGCTAGCATCAGCAATCAGACAACAAAAGGAAATCAAAAGCATCAAAATTGGCAAAGATGAAGTCAAGTTCTCACTTTTTGCAGATGACATGATATTATACATGGACAACCCGACAGACTCCACCAAAAGTCTGCTAGAACTGATACATTAATTCAGCAAAGTCACAGGATATAAAATTAATGTACAGAAATCAGTTGCATTCTTATACACTAATAATGAAGCCACCAAAAGACAAATAAAGAAACTGATCCCATTCACAACTGCACCAAGAAGCATAAAATACCTAGGAATAAACCTAACCAAAGATGTAAAAGATATGTATGCTGAAAACTACAGAAAGTTTATGAAGGAAATTGTAGAAGATACAAAGAAATGGAAAAACATTCCATGCTCATGGATTGGAAGAATAAATATTGTTAAAATGTCAATACTACCCAAAGCAATCTACACATTCAATGCAATCCCAATCAAAACTGTACCAGCATTCTTCTCAAAGCTAGAACAAGCAATGCTAAAATTTGTATGGAACCACAAAAGACCCCGAATAGCCAAAGTAATATTGAAGAAGACCAAAGTGGGAGGCATCACAATCCAAGTCTATCCATTCTAAAGTCCATTGTCATCTGCTGCCTGCAACCTGGTCCATCAGAGCGTTTTGCTAAAATTACCATTGATTTTAAAATTCTGCAACATTCAATGGATTCTTTTCAGTTATCTTTATTTTTTTAAACGATGTTTTGGGGTTTTTTTTAATTTTATTTACTTATTTTGAGCAGGAGAGCAAGCAGGGGAGGAGCAGAGAGAGAGGGAGAGAGAGAATCCCAAGCAGGCTTCATACTGCCAGCGCAGAGCCCAATGCAGGGCTCGAACTCACAAACTGTGAGATCGTGACCTGAGCCGAAATCAAGAGTTGGATGCTTAACCAACTGAGCCACCCAGGCACCACTTGGGTTATGTTTATTAATCTATCCAAAGTATGTGACACAGATGGCAACCACTTTCTTGATATGCAATCCTCCTCTGGCTCCTATGAGATCATTTCTTCCTCATTCTACTCATACCATTTTTAATCCTCCTTCTTTGTTTCTTTCTTAGATTCCCCTGATCCTCCACTTACTCATTAAAGGTTGTCAACCTCCAGGTTCAATCCTCATTCCTTATGGACTATATAACTTAGCCCGAAGACTAATTCCTAAATCTCCAATCCAGATTTTTCTCAATTTTCTGACAACCTTCAAGACATTTCTACCTATATAACTAACAGATGCTTAAAATAATCTGATTTCCCAGAACTACACATCACACACACACACACACACACACACACACACACACACACACACACACTGACATGCTTTCTGTATGCTCTCTCTCCAACTCTCTCTAGTATCCATATAGTACTCTAAGTGAGAAAGCTAGCAGTCGTCCTCAATACTTCCCACTCATCCTCCTACATCAAATTAATCACTAGATAAAAACCAATATTAGCATACAAATATATGTCACTTTCCCATCATTTCTAGGGTTACCTCATTATCTTTATTTTTTTTTCTTTTTAGAGACAGCAATCAGGGAGAGAGGCAGAGGGAGAGAGGGAGAGAGAGAGAGATAGAGAGAGATAAAGAGAGAGAGAGAAATCTTAAGCAGGCTCCATGCTTAGCACAGAGCCCAACATGGGGCTTGATCCCAAGACCCTGGATTACAACCTGAGCCAAAATCAAGAGTCAGATGCTCAACTGACTGAGCCACAAGGTGCTCCTCATTTCACCATCTTAATAAGGGAATTTACTATGTGAATCACTATGTACACCCCATACATTTGACTCACAGTTAACTGTCCTACTTTTCTAAAATCACAAAGCTGTTGTGAATTTCCTGCTTTAAAATATTTACTGGTTCATCATCACCTCTAGATAAAAAAAAGATTGCTTTTCTCAAATGTTCATGGCTTTGCACATTCTCTTTGCCGCAATGTTATATTTCATCCAAATAACTACCCATCCTTCAAAACACAACCCAAACATATTTTGAAATCCTTTCCTGACTTCTGCCATCCTCCAAGAAGAACCAATGAGTTTCTCTTCTGAAGTCCCATTGTAACAGATTTGAATATTATTGAAAACTTTTGTACATATTTGTAGCTTCTATCAAAGTGTGAACTCCTTGATTTAAGAGCCTCTGTATTATTCATCACCTTTCTATTCACAACATGGAGTAGGTATTCAAAAAATATTCATTAAATGAGTAATAGTAATATGTATCACTTATCATGTTAACAAATGTCAGACACTGTGTTAAGCAATTCATGTGTGTGTATATATAATTACATCTCATTGGATTCTCACAACCTTTTTGCAGATACTATTATTTATACTTTAGAAATTTAGATGGAAAACTGTTTAAACTTAAAATGGCAAAATAACTTGCCCAAGATCATACAACTAGTATATGCTAGAGTAAGAATTTGGAGTGTGAGTCTAAAGCCTGGAACTCTTCACCACTAAATCAATAATGTTTTACTTATTTTATATAGTTCTTAAAATTTTACCATGAATGAGCATGACTTCAGTATATAAAAGTCATGAGTAACAATACCAATCATTTTATGATTAGGCTTGAAAATATCAGATGCTCTTCCAAAGGATAAATAACCACTGTCTGACCAATAAATAAGTGTTTCCAAACTTCTTCCTCACTCCATTTCTCACATATAATTTTTTCTCCCATCTTGACACATTTCCTTTCCTCTTTGAAACCCTGATTTAAAAATTGGAAAACTTAGAAAATAAAAAAAGTTTGCACTCCAACTTTTAGACACAGTAGCCATTACACAAACCACTAATTTGTGTTTAGGAAAGAAAAACACATTTAATTGTGTGCAAGTCCTCCTAAATCTTTGTTTATCCTCAAATTTAAGTTATTTCAAGGCCACCACTACATATTACTAACTGCAATAAAATCCCAAATACCTGTTAATGCTAAGTAATCAGGTAATTTAATAAATATTAAAGACTAGCAATGATAAGTGAAAAGGTAAAACCTTTCCATCATAAATAATGGAACAATCCACCCATAAGAGAGAGCCATTAGTAATAATGACAGGCTTCAAAAAATAATTATCATTGGGGCGCCTGGGTGGCTCAGTCGGTTAAGCATCCGACTTCAGCTCGGGTCATGATCTCACGGCTCGTGAGTTCGAGCCCCGCATCAGGCTCTGTGCTGACAGATCAGAGCCTGGAGCCTGTTTCAGATTCTGTGTCTCCCTCTCTCTCTGACCCTCCCCTGTTCATGATCTGTCTCTCTCTGTCTCAAAAGTAAATAAACGTTAAAAAAAAATTAAAAAAAATAATAATCATCATCATTAATGTTTATAAGCATATTTTTACTTACTTGAAACTATACCTTTCTACTTGAAATCTACTTAAGATCTTACTTAAAATTAATAAATTATCTTAAATAATCTATTAATTCAGAGGAAAACCTAGTTTATAAATTATACCTTTTAAATGTAACTTTTAAAATTCTAACAGTTTTGGGGCACCTGGGTGGCTCACTCGGTTAAGCATCTGACTTCGGCTCAGGTCATGATCTCACGGTCGTGGGTTCGAGCCCCTCATCAGAGCCTGTTTCAGACTGTGTCTCCCTCGCTCTCTGCCCCTCCCCCACTCGTGCTCTGTCTCCCTGTCTTAAAAATAAATAAACATTAAAAAAAATTTTTAACAAATAAAATTCTGTTTTCATAACTTTATATAGATAAATGTAATGATAGCTCTATAACTTATTTTGCAACCAGAATTTAAATAACATTTTTAAATACATACTGCTAAGTTATTTCCATTTGGCAGAACAGACGAAAAACTAAAATTTCCAATTTAGGTTTGCTCAGGAGAACTACAAAGCATATTTTCATATCTTGCCACATACTGTTTAAACATTTGTTTTAATGAATATGGGAAATGAATAAGTAGTTTTATGTCCATAAAATCCAAAATATTGGCGCCACCTAGTGAAATTTTGCTCAGTTTTTTAACAGATAAGAAGTTATTATAGCAACCTCATAAATTTTGCATTACCAAATCAAAGAATGTCAATAGAAACTATTATTTAATGTCTTTCTATATTAAGGACTCATTAAGGAAGTTAATGAAGATGCATGGCCAAAAGAAAGAAAGATTCTTGTGGAAAATGTTCAGGTTGAATAAAAGGTAATATTGTGTTTTTTAACAAAAGTTCTCAGTAGAGTAGGACACCATAATATATTCAAAAGATGTACTGAAACAACACTGTATACATAGCAGAATTAAACACATCTCAGGGATATGATAAATTTTTAAAAACTCACAATCATTCATTAAAATATTATATTCATATTATATTTTGTGGCACCATAAGAAAATGCTTAAATCCAAAGACACTAGAGCATTTAATTATTTTATTGCTTTAAATTTATTCTTCCAGGACATTAGGATAAATGGAAGGAAAGATAAAACCTAAGAATTCTTTCCCTAAATTCAAATTTTAAATAAAACTGCTTGGGGCATCTAGGTAGCTCAGTCGGTTGAGAGTCTGACTCTTGATTTTAGCTCAGGTCATGATCTCCCGGTTAGTGGGACCAAGTCCCACACTGACAGTGCAAAGCCTGCTTGGGACTCTCTCTCTCCCTCTCTCTATGTCCCCCCTCCCCACTCATGCACGTGCACATGCTCGCTCTCTCAAAATAAAGAAACAAACATTTTTTTAAAATTTTTTTACATTGATTTATTTTTTTTGAGAAACAGAGTGAGACAAAGCCTGAACTGGGGAGGGGCAGAGAGAGAAGGAGACACAGAATCTGAAGCAGGTTCCAGGCTCTGAGCAAGCGGTCAGCACAGAGCCTGATGTGGGGCTCGAACTCACAAACTGTGAGACCATGACCTGAGCCGAAGTTGGACGCTCAACCGACTGAGCCACCCAGGCGCCCTGAAACAAACATTTTTAAAACTAAATAAAACTGTTCATTTTTCAAATCTGTAATCAATTTATTCAAAATGTGTTAATAAACATTAACCTCACTCCACTAACTATAGTTATATCAAAAAACAAGCAGAATGAAAGATTATCATCTTCCAGAAATAATGGTTTAATTGTGGACATAAGATAAACATTTTTTAACAATTTCACATATAAGAAATAATGTTATTGAAATTAATCATGGGGCGCCTGGGTGGCTCAGTCGGTTAAGCGTCCAACTGGCTCAGGTCACAATCTCACGGTCCGTGAGTTTGAGCCCCGCATCGGGCTCTGTGCTGACTGCTCAGAGCCCGGAGCCTGTTTCAGATTCTGTGTCTCCCTCTCTCTCTGACCCTCCCCCGTTCATGCTCTGTCTCTCTCTGTCTCAAAAATAAATAAATGTTAAAAAAAATTTTTTTTAAATTAGAAAAAAAGAAATTAATCATAAATCCAGAAAAAAGCAAATCAAATTTACAGAACTCTTACAAGTCAGTAATAAAAACAGACAATCCATTTTAAAATGGGCACAGACTCTAATGAGACATTTCTCTGAAGAAGATATATGAATGGCCAACAAGTACATGAAAAGATACTCAACATCAATAGTCTTTAGGGAAATGCAAATCAAAACCACAATGATATATCACTTCACACCAACAAGGATGGCTACAATCAGAAAGACAAACAACAGCAAGTGTTGCAAAGACATGTTGAAATTGAACCTTCAGTTTTACCCTAATGTAAAATAGTACTGCTGCTTGTAAAACAGTTCCACAAAAAGCTAAAACATAAGAATTATGATATTATCCAACAATTCCACTTCCAGGTGTATATCCCAGAGAAATGAAAACATATGCCCACATAAAGACTTATATACAAATGTTCATAGCAGAATCCTTCTTATGCTCATTCTTATGATTTTATTTAGCATAGTATTATACTTATTATTTCCATTCTTAACCAAAAAGTATAAACAACCGAAATGTCTATTAACTGATAAATACATCAACAAAATGTGGTATATCCATGTAATGGGATATTATTCAGCTATAAAAAATGAAATATTGATACATGCTATGACATGGAAAATACTATGCCAAGAAACCAGTCACAAAAGGACAAATAATGTATAATTCTATTTACATTAAATGTCCAGATAGGCAAATCTACAGAGACAGAAAGACATTGCCCACAACTGGGAGGACGGGGGCAAAATGGTAATGACTGCTAATCGGGATGAGTTAAATACTCTAAAATTGATTGTGATGATGGGTGCACAACTCTGTGAATACACTAAACCATTCAACTATGTACTTTAAATGGATGAATTGTGATATATGAATTATGTCTCAAAAAAGTGGTCTCTACAAAACAAAGCAAACTTCTAAATTTAAAAAGAAATGCATTTTGAAATAAACTTTACATAGCATGGGGGGAGAAAGATGAACATGTTGAGAAACAAATCTAATAAGACTACACCCCTCTTCTAGAATGTGTGTTAACTTCCCCTTATGTGGAAGTAAAGGGAAGGGAAGGCCCTGGATTAGCCAGACCCAGAGAGTTCAGAGGAAGAAGTTTGTAAAGATGTGAAAACATAAAAACCTTAGAGGGAAGTCAAAGTCTAATAAGCAAAAAGAAGAGTATGAATGTGTAAATACAAGCCTGAAATCTGAGTGAGATCCAGGCGAACAAGAGAAGGATCAATTGGCTCCATGTAAGTAAAGAGCATTCTGAGAGAGTTTTGAGGAATCACTACCTACAATTAATTTGTAGGTACCATCTATTGTAGGAGTCAGTGCATCAGCTGAATTTAAAGAAGGAAAAAATGGAATGAAGCTAGTCGGCCTATTCCACACCAAATTTACCAACTTTCCCAAGTCATACTACACTTGCTGCAACTGCTCTTATTATGTGGGAGAAGTATTCCAAACTGTTATTTCCTAGCATCTTTAAAGCTGATCACTCCTCCTTGTTCTTTTTCCCATCCCTGCGCCCCCAAAATGAAGATATTTCTCCAGTCTATTGAAAATCCTGCAGCACTCCACTACTGAAATCCTTCTCCATATTCTCATTTCTATTCATCTGCATTTGGGCAGCTAAGACTATAAAGGATATACAGAATAAAACTCATTTTCCTGTAATTAACTAATGTTAGAGATCAAGCATTAAGACAAAAAAAGAAAATACTACCAGAGAGGCTGTTTTTCCATGCTTTTCTCTCTTTGCCTAAGAGAAAGATCTCATGAGTAAGGGAATAGAAAGAAAAGCAAAAGACCATGGATACGTGTGCTTGAGAATGGGCCCTAAGCCCTATACTTCCCCATCCTAAGTGCTAAACTGAAGGGCAGGAAGGTCTCAGCAATCCCAGGTGGGTTTGTGACTCAAAGAAAACCTATGCATCATTTCCTAGAGGGCAGCTAGAAAAAGTGGTAAACCATAGGGTTCATCCAACCTTCATCCACATATTGACAGTTTAGCTAAACTACTCCATATGGCTAATTCAGCATCCATTTTTTTGTGGCCAGTCTGCAGGGGCTTTGAACTAACACCAGCCCCTCCCTTGAGGGCTTGCCCTAGATAAAAGACTGTAGAGTCACAAGTAAATGTAAATTCCAGGCATGATTCCCCCAACAGCCTTTGTGAAAAGCACTCACTCACTCACACCTTCCCCTTGCCTACCCCTTAGATGAGATTCCCTTGAAGCTTACTAAAACTCCACTTTTTTAGGTTTGAATTGACCAATCCATATGTAGCCCAGGAACCCCAAAGCACTCCACACATGGACCCTAATAAGGGTATATGCCCCAGAAGTTCTACTTCACTCTCTGCCTGCACCCTGCCTTGACCTCCCCACAAGATCATGCCCTGTAACTCCTCCACCACCTCTGAGTAATAGAGTTAGATTTTAGCTCCCTTGTGGTCTTCTGTTGAACCAGGCTCACCATCCAACACCCCAGGTCTCTACTTAACAAATGGTAATTTAACAAGATCACAAAAGCACAACACACTCAAGGTTTTGTCAGTTTTCTTCCCCATAAAACTGAATTCTTGTATCCTCAGTGGCAACTATCGTTTCACTTCTATTCCCTCTATCCTACCTACTTCCTGTTTACCCTCATTTTTATCTCCAAATTCTCAACTTTGCCTTATTATTACAGTCCATCAAGCCCCTTCTGATTTCTTTTATTCCCTCCACATAGGCTTGATTCCATGGTTAACCATTCTGGCCTTGAAAATCCTTATTCTCTCAAATTCTCCCCACGTCACCATATTTATAGTCTCCAACAACATATAGTCATATAATACAAATCCCCACCCTTGCCTCCATAGAAACAAGCTTTTGTTGACCAGTATCAAATGGGATCTTTTTCTGTTGACCTGGAACTATTTTATTTACCTCAGTTTAACTCCTTATCACATCCCCCATAGTGTGCATTCATTCTTCTCAAGTGCTGAAGACCCACCTCCCTCACTTTTAAAGAGTGTTTTACATATGTCACCAAAATGATATAAGCCATCTAAATAAAATCGTAAGTCTATATGCTATGTACCTCAATATCTTTCTTTCAGGAGTCAGCAAACTATGGTCTATGAGCCCAATCCAGCCTAAGAATCATTGACAAATTACCATTTAGCATTACATAAGCCAAAAAAATTGGAGTTCAAAAAGTGGAAAAGACTCCATCTTCTCTTATTACCTCAAAACTTAAATTAAAAATTTTTTAGAAACAATATTTTTCAAATCTCATAAACAAATACTTGCTATGACAAAAAAAAGCATTGAGAAATGTCAAGTACAATTATGATCCTATTTTCAACTACTTCAACTTAATTCCTTATTCTTTTTACCATTATAGGACAAATAAATTAAAAGTTATTCTTAAGATTTTATTATTTTATTATTATTATCTAGGTCAATATACTGTCATGGAAAAAGTTGTGAGGAAAAAAATCTTCATTTTGAACAAAACATTTATTAGTTTTATATTACATATGTAGAATATATCAATACATTCATATTATCTGCTTTCATTATAAATACCCCTTGATACCTCAATATTCTTAGTTTATCAAAATTGTTTTCAGAGTTTATTTTTAAAGGAAAAAGAAGCTAACTGCATATAGTTAGAACAGATAAGCCCCTAGGTAAACACAATATTTTGTTTAAAATTTGTACTTACAAGTATATATAATTAGAATTAGCTTCCCCTTAAATATGGTCAAATTAAACTATACATTAGATTTCACTAGAAAAGGACACACTAAGCAGCAATCAAATCTTCAGCTCTTTATAGTGTTCACATCTTCTACCATCCACTCCTCCAACTCACCAAGACTTGTGCTGTAACCATTCCTTATCTTTTACAGTTTTTCCATGTATAGCAAATAACAGTGATGTATCACAGGATAATACTGACATAATATTTTGGCATTTAATTTACAATACATGTAAATGAAAAATACAAGATAAGAGCAAAAATGATAGTGGTATATATTTAAGGTGTACCATTTGATCATTTGATATATAAATATAGTGAAATAATCACCATAGTCAAGCTAATTAATATATATCCATCATCTAAGATAGTTACCGTTTTCATTTTTTCTATTGATGTTACATCCTTCCATACTGCTTTTGTTCAGTTTCAACCATGAATGAGTGTTGAACTTTATCAAATGCTTTTTCTATATCTATTGAAATGATCACATGGGTTTTTTTTCCTTCCATTTTCTTAAGTTGTTCTATCATGTTGTGTATGTTGAACCATCTTTGCATCCCTGGGATAAATCACATTCAGCCATGGTATATGATCCTTTAAATGTGCTGTCAATTTTTTTATTTAATGCTGATATTTTATTAAGGATTTTTACAACAATGTTCATCAGGAATATTGGCTTGTAGTTTTCTTTTCTTGGGAGTGTCTGCCTGGTTAGGGTATCAAGGTGATGCTAACCTCATAAAATGAGTTTGGAAATGTTCCCACTTCTATTTTCTGGAAAATTTTAAGGATTGGTATTAATTCTTCTTTGAATGTGTAGTGAATTTACCCAAGATAATGGGTCCTGGGCTTTTCGTTGTTGGGAAATTTTTTTATTACCAAGTAAGTCTCCTTGTTATTGGTCTGTTCAGACTTTCTACTTTCTCCTGATTCAGTTTTGCTAGGTTGTATGTTTCTAGAAATTTATTCATTTCTTTTAGGCTGTACAGTTTGTTGGTATACAGTTGTTCATAACAGTCCCTTACAATTCACTTTATTTCTCAGGCATCCATTGTAATATCTACTCTTTCAACTGATTTTATTTGAGTCTTTTCTGTCTTTTTCTTACTCTAACAGTTCATCAATTTTATCTTTTAAAACACCAACTCTTAGTTTTGTTCTTTTTTGTTGTTTGTTGTTCTCCATTTGACCCATTTCTGCTCTAACCTTTATCATTTCCTCCCTTCAGCTAATTTGGCTTAGTTTGTTCTTATTTTTTTAGTTCCCTGTGGTGTAAAGTTAGGTTGAGATTTTTCTTCTGTTCTCATATAAGTATTATTCACTAAAACATCCCTTTGAGAACTGCTTTTGCTGCAGCCATAGTTTTGGTATGTTTTGTTTTCATTTGTTTCAAAATACCTTTTAAATTTTCCTTTTGATTTCATCTTTGACCCAATGATTTTTTTCTTTTATTATTTTTCCTTCTCATTTTTTTAAATGACTTTTTATTCAAGTATAATTAACATACAGTGTTATAATTACTTTCAGGTATACAATGTAATCCAACAATTCTATACATTTTTCAACATTCATCAAGATAAGTGTACTCCTGGGGTGCCTAGGTGGCTCGGTCAGTTAAGCATCCAACTTCGGCTCAGGTCATGATCTCACAGCTCGTGGGTTCAAGCCCCACATCAGGCTCTGTGCTGAAGGCTCAGAGTCTGGAGTCTGCTTCAGATACTGTCTCTGTCTCTCTCTCTGCCCTTCTCCACTTGTTCTCTCTCTTTCTCTCTCTCTCTCTCTCTCTCTCTCTCTGTCTAATATAAATAAACATTTAAAAATTTTTAAAGATAAGTGTACTACTAATCACCTTTATCCATGTCACCCATTCCCCCACTTACCTCCTCTCTGGCAACCACCAGTTTGTTCTCTGTATATGAGTGTGAGTGTGTGTTTTTGTTTGCCTTTTTTTGTTTTGTTTCTTAAATTCCACATATAACTGAAATCATATAGTATTTATCTTTCTCTGACTTAATTTCACTTGCAATATACCTTCTACCTCCACCTATGCTGTTGCAAATGGCAAGATTTCATTCTTTTTTATGGCTGAGTAATATTCCATTGTATATACACAACACATCATCTTTTAGCCATTCATCTATCAACAGACACTTGTTTGACCCAATGATTTTTAAGAGAATGTTGTTTAGTTTCAATGTATTTATACATTTTCCCATTTTCTTGCTATTGTTGATTTCTATTTTTATTCCATTGTGGTCAGAAAAGATAGTTGGAATTATTTTGATGTTCTTAAACTTGTTAAGACTTGTTTTGTGACCTTTCAAGATATGTATCCTGGAGAATGTTCAGTGTGCCTTTAAGTAGAATGTATATTCTGTTCTTGGGTAGAAATTTCTACATAGGTCAGTTGAATCTATTTGGTCTATAATGTTGTTCAAGTCAAATATTTCTGTATTCATTCCTACTATTTTGTATAGCTGTCAATTTTTGTCTTAAGATATGTCAATATTTGTTTTATATGTTTAGGTACACTGATATTGAGTACATATATAATCGTTATACCTTCCTGTTGAGATGACCTTTTGATCATTATATACCGACCTTCTTTGTCACTAGAGATAGTTTTAAACTTGAATTATATTTTTTTCTGACATACATATAACGAACCCCACTTTCTTTTGATCATTATTTGCATGAAACATCTTTTATCATCCCTTTACTTTTGGCCTATGTGTATCTTTAATTCTAAAGTGTGTCTCATAGACAGCATATCACTGGATCTTGCTTGTTTTTTTTTTTTTTTAATATATTCAGGCACTACAGGCCTTTTAATTGGTGAATTTGATGTATTTACATTTAAGGTAATTATTGATAAGTGAGAAATTTATTATTGCCATTTAAAAAAATTATTTTCTTTGTGCCTTATAATGGTTTTATCTTTCTCTTCTTGTGCTCCTTTCTTACTGGATAATTTTTTGTAGTGATTTGTTTGTTTGTTTTTTCTCTTCATCTTTTGTGTACCTGTTATAGGTTTTTTTCATGGTTAGCTCAAGAGTTATACAAAATATAATTATGACCTTCCATTTTAATTTAACTTTAATCACATACAAAAATACTAACCTTTTATTACCTCCACATGCATATATAGTTTGTGCTCTTATAGACATTTTGCTTCTTTTTAAATTGTGTGCCATTAAAAAATATATTTATCAGGACGCTTGGCTGGCTCAGTCGGTTGGGTGCCCAACTTCAGTTCAGGTCATGATCCTGCAGTTTGTGGATTCGAGCCCCGTGTCAGGTTCAGTGCTGATAACTCAGAACCTAGAACCTACTTCGGATTCTGTCTCTCTCTCTGCCCCTCCCTGGCTCAAACTCTGTCTCTGTCTCTCTCTCAAAAAAAATTTTTTTTAATATATATTTTTAGCTAAAAATATATATATTTTTAGAGTTCAAGCAATTTACATACTATCTTTACTACTATAGTAATCTGTATGTGTTTATATATGTACCTTTATCTATGGAATTTATGTTGTCCTATATTTTCATGCTGCTGTTTAGCATGTTTTCAGTTTTAAGAAATCCCTTAAGCATATCTTATGAAGTAGGTCTAAGGGTGACAAATTCTCTTACGTATTGTTTGTCTGGGAAATACATTATCTCCCTATTTTTAAGGAATGTTTCTGGGTACAGTATTCTTATTTGGCTGTGTTTTTTTCCCTTAGCACTTTGAATATATCCTCTCACTCTCAACTGGCCTCAAGGTTTCTACTGAGAAATAAACTTATATTCTTAGGGAACAGTTTGGGGGAGAGGAGTCTAATATGTGATGAATCAGTTTTCTCTTACTCCATTAAAAATTCCGTCTTTGCTGTTGACTTTTCATAATTTAAGTATAATGTGTCTCAGTGTAATCTCCTTTGGGTTGATCCTATTTCAAGACTTTTGAGCTGCATGAATACTAATGACCATGTCCTTCCAAAGATTTGGGAAGTTTTCAACCATTATTTCTTTCTGCCCCTTTTTCTCTCTTCTCCTACTGAGATTCCCAAAGTGCATATATTGATTCTCACATGATGTCCTATAAAGCCTGTAAGATTTCCTCACTCTTTTTCATTCTTTTACTTTTTCTTTCCTTTGGATAATTTCAAATGAACTTTCTTTGAGTTGACAGATTCTCTCTTCGCATGATTGAGTCTATTATTGAAGCTCTTTATTGCATTTTTTCATTTCATTCACTGTGTTCTTTAGCTCCAGAATTTGTCTGGTTATCTTTTGTGATTTCTTTCTCTGTTAAACTTCATATTTTCTTCAATTATTATCTTGATTTCACTGAGTTGTCTTTGTTCTCCTGTAGCTAAATGAGCTTTCTTAAAACAATAATTTTGAATTTATTGACAGATCTCCCTTTCTTCGGAGCCAGTTACTATAATTACAGTGTTCTTTTAGTGGTGCCCTGTTTCCTTGATTTTTTTATGTGTTTCTTATAGCCTTGCATTGATGTCTGCACATTTGAGGGAGCAGTCACCTCTTCTAGATTTTATGGACTATCTTCAGTGGGAAAAGACCTATGAGTTATTGTCAGGCCACCAGTTGAGTAGGGCACAATGGCTCTAACTCCAAAGGAAAGGGGAACCACCAAGGAGGTTTTGACTTCAGGGAGGGTGCAGCAGTATACACTCTATGAAGCTAGGACACCTGAGGCCAACATGGTCAAAAAACACAGGGTTCTGTGGCAGCACCAAAGGCTACTGGTCCTCAGTGTCAAAAGCCGCTGCAATTCCCCTGTTCTCCTTTTCCCCACAGGAGGAAGTCATGGCCAAAGGGATCCTCCTAGAGCTGGGTCCAGTCAGGGTCTTGGGTTTGTACATGGTTATGAGACGTGAATGGCAGCTCCAGTCCTGGTGTCTCCTTCTCCAATGGAGGCACAATGGGATGGACTCCAGACAGCTCCATCTGCTGGATTAAGCATCAGTGAAGACTGCAGGGATCCTCAGTAGCAAAAGTTTCAGATATCCATGGTGGTAACAAGGGCTGCAAGGGTCCTCCTGCTGTCTTCACACATGGTAGCAAGTTACACTACTGAGATCCTTCTTGGCATCAAACTATGATGGACTGAGGGATGGTGTGAAGCAGATAAAATGCCTCTTATACTTTTCTATGTGGCCATCCTGAGTTTGAGCTCCTAAGGGTTTATGTAGCTTCTTCATTGTACTCTAAGCTCTCCCATAGCTATTTTCATCAGTATGTAGTTGTTTATAGTTTGTTTCTTTTTGGGGGCGGAGGGGAGCGGAATGAGTGTCGGGACTCCTAGTTCACCATCTTCTTGATGTGACTTCCAGAAAATATTTTACGTTTAAAAGACTCATTTCCTCTCTTTGGTCTCAACCACAAAAACAAGATGACAAAAGGGACGTCATCATTTGGAAGGCATCATAATAAGAACCACACATTATGTCACTGCTATGGCTCTCAGCCCTACCACATCTTCAGAAGTTGACCTATGGAAAATGTAGCTATCCTGCCAAGCAGAAGAGAGAATAACTGGAGTGCCAAGGCTAAAAGGTGAAATACCACTGGGACTGATCTAATGAGGCCTCTAAAAATTGTATACCACAGATTAAGGCATGGATTTCGTGAAGAAACAACACCTAAACCCACAAAGGCAACTGTTGCACATTGAAATCTTAAGGACTCCAATGATTAATCATACAATAAATGTTCTGGTTTAAAAAAAAAAAACTAATTTCCTGTATTCCAGTTTCCATTTCTGCACATAAGAACTTGGATGTCATCATTCCTCCCTAACAACAAGTAGAAACCTGAACAGAATGTAAACTCAAATTCTTCTTAGATCCATGAAAGAGCAAAAAACACAGGGCAAACCACTGCCCACAAGATCGGAGAGACAGACAAGCAAATACAGGGAGTCACAGCTTACCAGAGCAGAGATTTGCTCTGTATAGGAATACCTAAACTGTAATTGAAGAATTGCTGGAGGCCCAGTGAAGACAAATCTGAGAGGTAAAAACACCATGGGCCAAGTCATAGGGGAGGACCCCACAATCTGGTTTACTTCCAGGAGCTCAACTAGGTTCTCACAGTAAATACTGGAGAAAAACCCCTTGTGCATCTGGCAGGGGGAGAGGGAAAAGCAGCATTTTGAAATATACCAGAACATTCTGTTTTTCTTAACAAGATAAGCTCTCTGGAAAATCAAACTAACCAGAGCCCAACTTGCTGGCGCATTATCAGCACATAATTGACCTACAGAATGGAAATGCACAACTCCAGTCACCTCTAGCCTTCCACACAAGATAAAGGAAATACCTAACTCCAACCCACACTAGCCACTCTAACCCATCTAAGAGGGGGAAAAAACTGAGAAAGACTTGTGAAATTCAGTCCAGTGCAGAGTCATGGGCTCACTAAAATACTAAGAGCTAATCACAGAACTAAAAACTCTTCCCCTCCCCCATACCTTACCACCACATTACTAAAGTCATATTTACAATACTAAATTTACAATTTACAATACTAAATACTAAATACTATTTACATACTAAAGTCATATTTAGTTTCTTTGCCTAATACATCATGTCAAGTTATACAGATAGAATTTTTGTATCCCCCCAAAATTCGTGTTAAACCTAATCCCCTATGTGATGTTATTTGGAGGTGGCACCTTTGGGAAGTGATTAACTCATGAGCACAGAGCTCTGATAAATGAGATTAGTGTCCTTATTTGAACAACAACAACAACAGCAAAGTCACCCAAGATAGCTCCCTTGCCCCTTCCACCATGTAAAGACACAGCAAAAAGATGACCTATGAACCATAAGTGAGCTCTCAACAGAACTGAATCTGTTGCCACCTTCATCTTGGGACTTCCCAGACTCCCGGAGCTATAAGGAATAAATTTCTCTTATTTATAAGCTACCCCATCTGTGATATTCTATTATAGCAACCCAAACAGACTAAGACATCTAGTTATTAAGAATAAATTACAACAAATATTAAAAAAAATTAGAAGACACAGGGCAAGCATCAGAGCCAGACATGACAGGAAGAGTACCATCACCAGATGTGAAACTTAAAACAAGTAGGATTACTAGGCTAAGGGCTCTAATGAATAAAGAAAACAGAAGGCAAGAAGAGATGAGAACCACAAAAGGCGGAAAAAGAATGAATGAGAAAAATAGGAGCAAAAAACAAGGGCATCAAATAGAAAATAGTAACAAATGTAGTAGATATTAATCCAACTATATCAAAGATCCTTGAATGTAAATGGTCTAAATTTACCAATTAAAAAACAGATATTATATATCTATATCTATATCTATATCTATATCTATATCTATATCTATATCTATAAATTAAAAGCAAATGGAGAAAAACACACCATGCTAACACTAATCAAAGGAAAGCATGACTAGGTGTAATTTCAGACAGTACAGATTTCAAAGCAAGGAAGGTTATCAGGGCTAAAGAAGATCATTACATAATTATAAAGAGGCCACTTCTCCAAGAAGACAATTTTTAACGTGTATGTGTCTAACAACAATGCAGCAAACTAAATGGGGCAAAAACCAATAGATCTGCAAATAGAAATATCACACTTCAAGACTTCAACACCCCTTTCTCAGGCAGGCATAAAATCAATAAGGACATAGTTGCAATCAATAATATCATCAATATCAATAAACTAGATATAATTGACATCATTAATAGCAATGAAAGTATATATGAAAATCTAAGTTCCCATCTTAGGAAAACTTAAAAAAACAAATTAAACTGAAAGTAGGTAAAAGGAAAGAAATAAGTAGAATTAGAGCAGAAATCAATAATATTAAAAATAAATGAAAAATAATGAAAACAAAAGTTGGTCTTTAAAAATATCAATCAAATCTATAAGTCTCTAGCCAGACAAACTAAGAAAAAAAGAGAGAGGGCACAAATTACTGATATCAGAAATGAAGGAAAGAACATCACTACAGATCTCACAAACATTAAAAGAATAAAGGAACATTATGAACTCTATGCTCATACATTTGATAAGCCTGATAAAATGGACCAATTCCTTGAAAAGACTCAAGCTTTCAAACTCACACAAGAAAAAATAGATGATCTGAATAGGCATATGTCTATTTTAAAAATTGAATCCATAATTAATAACCTTCCTAAGAAAAGAAAGCACCAAGCCCAGATGGATTCACTGGTGAATTTTACCAAACATTAAAGGAACAACTTAGATCAATTCTCTACAAACTCTTTCAGAGGATAGAAGCAAAGGGAATACTTCCTCTCATTCTATGAAACCACCATAACCCTAATACCAAAACCAGAAAAAAAATTACAAATATAGAAAACTACAGACCATTATCTCTCATGATTCCAAATTATACACTTTTTATCCTGTTTGAGATTTATAATTGTAATCCTATAAAAACAATTATATTATTCTATTATCATGTCTTTTCATTTCTAGAAACAATACTTTTCATTGCTGATTGATATTCAGGGGAAGACTAAGGAAATCAAATGCAGAGAAAATTCTTATTGAAATAGTTATTGATTTTTCAGCTGTGAATCATTTATTTATCCTTACTCTAAATGGGTTCATTTAAAAATTTTTATTCTATACTCTTCAAAGTTTTTTTAAAATTTTTTACTTGAGTATAGTTAATACATAATGTTACATTAGTTTCAGATGTACACCGTAGTGATTCAATTGCTCGATACATTATGCTATGCTTGCTACAAGTGTAGCTACCATGTGTCACCATATAACACTATTACAATATCACTAACTATACTCCCTTTCTGTCCCCTTTATTCTCATGACTTATTCATTCCATAACTATAAACCTGTATCTCCCACTCCCTGTCAACCCCCTCCACTCCTTTCCTCTGGCAACCATCAGTTTGTTCTACACATTTATAGGTCTGATTCTGCTTTCTGCTTATTTGTCTAGCCATTTGTTCTGTTCTTTTAAACTCCACATATGAGTGAAATCACACAATATTTCTCTTTCTCAGTCTGATTTATTTCACTTAGTAGAATATTCTCTACGTCCAACCAGGTTGTTGCAAACAGCAAGATCTCATCCTTTTTTATGTCTATGTAATAGTCCATCATTCAAGTTTTTATGTTTAAATATAAAAAATATACTGAAGAGGAAAAAAAAGTTCCAGGGCTTTATTTGCCTACAATTTCTAAATAAGTAAACTGAAGCATAGCTACAAAAAAAATGTAATGGAATTTTGGGTTTTATATTAATAAATATATACTATCCAGAAGGAGGATGAAAATCCCATGTACAAATCAGACCATACCAAGAATATTATGCTTAGTTCTAGTATCAGATTAAAAAGAGAGACAGAGAGGAGACTTACAAACTACTTTAAGAAGATCCCTAGACAACTTCAAAGGAAAATAAACTATCATGAAGTTAAATAATAAGAATAGTCAAAAATAGTTAGAACTTTTATCCTTACTAGAAAAAGACTAAAAAGAAAGCATAGGAAGAGGAAGAAAAAGTAGGCAGAAAGCAGGCAAGTTTAGGTCAGTTTAAAAAGGAAATTGTAAGAAACAGAGTTGTCCACTAGTGAAACAATAAACCTTAGGGCTAGTGAGTTCTTTATCACAAGAGGTGATCAAGCAGAGATGGTAATCACTTGGAGATTTTAAGTATAGTTCCTTCAGCAATATTCACTGAATAACAACTAACTACCAGGCATGATAAATCCAAAGACTACTCTAACCTTGTAATTATCAGAGTCAATGATCTTAAAACATAGAAAGTAGATGAACTAGCTACATTTCAACTTACCTTTTTTTCCTCCTGCTGTATTATTACTTCATAAAATCGTGGGAGATATGAGCAATGATTTTGCTGTTGATCTTTCTTGATATTAATATTTTCATAATGAGGTGTCTTTTTCCTTTAGAAAAGTCAGAAAGAAACTGAGGAACTCTCAATTGCAAATACATAATTATTTACTTAAGCAAAGAGAATACTTTTACACTAACGTTTCCTGCTTAAAACGTATGCAATAATGAGGAGCCTGGGTGGCTCAGTCAGTTAAGCGCCCAATTTCAGCTCAGATTATGACCTTGCAGTTCATGAGTTCAAGTCCTGCATCAGGCTCTCTGCTGCCAGCACAGAACCCGCTTCAGACCGCCTGTCCCTCTCTCTCTGTGTCCCTCCCCCTTTCTCTCTCACTCTCTCTCAAAAAATAAAATAAACATTTTTTAAAAACGTAGGGGGAGCCTGGGTGGCTCAGTCAGTTAAGCGACTGACTTTGGCTCAGGTCATGATCTCATGGTTCGTGAGTTCAAGCCCTGAGTCAGGCTCTGTGCTGACAGCTCAGAGCCTGGAGCCTGCTTTGGATTCTGTGTCTCCTCCTTCTCTCTCTGCCCGTCTCCCACTCACGCCTCTCTCTCTCTCTCTCTCTCTCTCTCTCTCTCAAAAATAAATAAACATTAAAAACAATTTTTTAAAAATCAGATGCAGCAATAAGATTATCTGGGCATTGGGGTGCCTGGGTGGCTCAGTCAGTTAGGTGTCCGACTCCTGATTTCAGCTCAGGTCATGATCTCAAGGTTGTGAGATGGAGCCCTAGAGAGATTCTCTCTCTCCTTTCTCTGCCCCTCCCCTGCTCATTCTCTCTCTCTCTCTCACCAAAAAAAAAAAAAAAAAAAAAAAAAAAGATAATCTGGTTATGTTGGTTAGTTCTGCATTTTCCAATTCAGAGCATTATAATAAACCTATACTAATAATTACACCAAATAAAAAAATAGGATGTAGGATTTATGTCCAGAGGTTTGTTTGGTTTAGGGTTTGTTTGCTCATTTTTATCCAGAGCTTAAATAAAAAGTTACCAAAAATGTTTTCCCGTGAATTCCATTTAACAGAAAACATCTTTCAAATTTCAAATCCCCTGATATCTCAACTAAAATGAGAGGGTAAAGTTCTATGCTATTTATAGCACAAAATTTTAAAAAAGGCATAAAGACCTTTGAAAACAAAAGAGAAAGCTTTATTTTTCTCTGAAGATTTTTCTCTGAAACCACAACCTCAAGAAAGAATAAGAAACTAAGTAAACAGTGATTAGGAGCCCACAAGCTTCAGAATCAGACATCCTGATGTGAATCCTAGCATTGTTATCTATTAGCTGTGTGACCTTACACAAATCATCTTACTTCTCTAATCTTCAAAGTAGATTCTTCACCTAATTGGAAATAGTAACAACCAATTCTCAAGATTGTAATGATTAAAGTGGATAATATAGGTGAAGTGTTTAATGCCATACATGGCCCATAAGTACACAGTAGCCATTAGCTATTATTATTACAAGAATTATTATTTAATAGCTATACTGACTATACTGTTTTCTCCATTTCTTAAACAGAACATCCAAAAAAAACCTCATATTAAACATTTCTAATGAACTATACTGAACATAAGCATTTTCAAAAACAGATTAATAGAAAAATATAAAAACAAATGTTTAAGTCACATAATTGCAATTATTTTCTTTGACATTGCTATGATTTAAATATACATTTAACATCTCAGTTCACTGGTAAATGCTCACTTTGTTGATTCTTTTCACATGAAATTCAACAAATTAACTTGTTTTCAAAACCTCAAATAGTTGTATGGATTATCAAATTTATATTTGGGAGATCAGAAAGATCACATATCATTTAGGTTGGTGTCTTTCCCAAAAAGAGACCTAGAAGTTTGTCTTTCCATTTACAATTCAATGACCAAGTATCTCCACTTTTATACTATATCAGATCTCCCAGAACAATTCTCACTTGATCAATAAAGCAAAAAAGTAAGAAAAAAAAAAAAAAAAAAAAAAAAAAGTTAAAAAAGGGTAGAAATGTCAGTTACCAGAAGGAACCAAGACAATTCCAACTAAAAGGTACAGTGAAGGCAGCAACACCAAAGAGCAGACAAATTATGGAAATGGTGACATAACTGAAGCAGTCTGGAATGCAATCTATATGAGTACATTCCTACAAGCAAAAGTGAAAAATGTAAATGGAAGAAGAAATGCAGGAAATAAAAAAAGCTCAAAGAGAAAGTAACATTACAAAGCCAGTAATTAGAATGGGAGTGGGCGATAATTCAAGAAACAAAAGAAACAGGAAAAACTACCAAGCAAAATCAGAGCAACACGGTTAGACAGAGTCCTGGTTATGCCTGAAGTATTTAGTCAGAAGTGTAGTGAAATGGAAAGAAAGCAATCATCAGAGAACCACATACCTTTGAAAAGGTTAATTTTGCTTCATGTTAATTAAACCTCAATAAAACTGATGAGAAAGTAGGCAAAGCAAGCAGGCAGACAGACAGATTAAACAGACAGACAGATAAGCAAATTAGCCAAAATGGAAGAAAAAAGACAAGATTAGGATACTGAATAACAAAAGCATATGTCAAGGGGATGAGCAGAGTTAGTAAAACCATTTCACAGACTTTGTTTTGTTTGGAAGAATGACAAAGATTTTAAGTTTAGACCCCATTAAGCTAAATGTACATATTAAAGTTCTCATGTAACTACTAAAAGAATAAAAGTACAAGATGTACCTCCTATATTAGGAGAGTGAAAAAAATGAAAAAGAAAAGAGAACAGGTATAAATTCCCCATAACAAGAACCATGTTTTATTCTTTTAACTCTCAGTTACTATGTTTAGTACTAGCACATAGCAAGAATTCAAACAATGTTTGTTCAATGAATGAACATTAGCAAGGGAGTCCAAGCAAGAGAGCCTAAGCTACATCCACCACTGGCATATAGATGAGTCTAAATCTGTGTAGGAAACTAGTTAGATAGGTAATCACTGTGGGACTTCTTAGAAGAAAACTCATTCTATGAGAGAAAAAATCAGGCAGATAAGCTGGATCCTATTTAAAATTTTTAATGATGAAAGCAGGTGACAGGTTCTGAGAACAACATAGTATTGTTTCTCAATTTTCCCTTCCATGTACACATGTCTAAGGCCTTACTGTAGGAGGAGAGAATAAAGATAGAAAGACTTATTTGTCCGGAAATGCATTTCTTAAACTTCACAAATATAACTTTCAATCTGATGCTATGGCTCTGACCCTGCCACCCCCCACCTCCAAGGAGAATGGTTTATAAATCTATCATTTAGTCAGAAGAATGGACACCAGAGCCAGGGACAAGATAAATACTGAGTCATCTTCTTTTATATTTTCTCTGATCTTCTGTCCATATTTTAGTACTCAGACACATGGGCTGTACAATTACAAACAGACCTCAGTTAAAGTCTAGCTCTGTCACTTAACAGCCTCATGATCTTAAATGTTAATTATTTTTTGACCCTTGCATTTTTCAGTGATAAATATGTATAACAGTGACTACGAAGAGACTTGCAATGATTAAATGAGGTAATACATGTAAAGCAGGTAACACAGGATCTGGCTCGCAAAAAAAGCAATAGTTTTCATATAGCCTATTCCAAAATATAATACTTCTTGGAGTTTTTCATACTGATTTGTCCTTTCATAACAGCCTGTCCTAAATTATTAGAATACTTTCCAGTCAAGAACTACATTAAAAGCATATTTCTTTTACTTACTGGACTATATCATACTGCCCAGGACCAGGCCCTGACTTCATAGGAAACTGGAGTCTTCCCAAAGAGTTGCCAAAATGTATCCCCTTATATTTCAAAGTTGCATTGGCAAAATCCTTAAAAAAAATTAAGAAGGTGAACATGAGACATAGTTTAAAAGAGTCGTGAAACAATGTTTCATTTTATTTGGGTCTAAATCTAAAACAAGGACAGCCTTAGTCAAGGGGGTTCCACTAACAAATGCTAAAGTCTCCTTCAACCTAAGTTTATTGCCGCTGTGCCCCATCCCACTCCTGACTCAGCCAAGACTCTAGGGGAAAAGTATGTCTAGCTTTAGTATATCCTCAATCAATATGAACGGCTTTGTCTTGGCAGTGCACGAAGCAATCTAAAACCTTAAGGGCAATAAAGATGAGCTTCTCATTGTTTAACAAAGTGAGGATGGGGCAGAACTGTATGATTTAGGGAATAGAAAGTCTGTTAAAAATGATCTTAATTAAATAGAAATTAATTTCAAGAAAGTAAATTCAAACTCAAGTATCACAGATATTAGAGAATTTCTAATTACCTGGTATTTAAAACTATAATCTATTCATGTAAACTTTTCAAAAAGTAACAAACACATGACAAACAAATTAAACACTACGCCCGGTTCATTTTCTCAATGCTTGAGGTCCAAATCAGTTCTTTAACACTACAGAAATTATTTGTGATATGAGAAATCAACCATCATGTTTCCTTTGCATCCCCTGTAATGTCAATTTTTTAAAATCAAGCTGATGAACAGCCACTTTTATTTTTTTTTATTTTTTAAATGTTTTTATTTATTTTTGAGACACAGAGAGAGACAGAGCATAGTGGGGGAGGGTCAGAGAGAGGGAGACACAGAATCTGAAGCAGGCTCCAGGCTCTGAGCTGTCAGCACAGAGCCCTACGGAGGGCTTGAACTCAAGAATGGGAGATCATGACCTGAGCCGAAGTCGGACGCTTAACCGAGTGAGCTACCAGGTGCCCCAATAAATGTCAAAATTAAGCATGACCCTGAAAAGTTCACTTTAGAGAAGTTAAAGGATCTGCTTTCATTAGAAATGAATAAAATAATAAAATATAACATAAGAACAGTAATCTCTCTTACAGAAATTCTTTTTTGTTGACCTAATATATTCTAAATTGAGCAATCACTTAAGAATTTTTTAAATCATTTTTTAACCAATGGTAAAAGGTAAACTCTATTTTTTAATTCATATTTGTAAAAACATACCTTTAAAATAAGCTTGGATAAATACTCTAACTTATATACACATAAAAAAATAAAATCCCCATAATAAACTTGTAGGTTAACTACATAAAACAGTGTCACCCCTTCTACGTGACTATTACTCTTCTAGAATAGTTAGACCAACCTCTGTCAATTATCATAATTGATATATAAATAATCATTAATGATAAATCATAATGATTTCATGATAATCATAATTGATAAGTAAATAATCATTAATGAAATAAATAGCACTATTAGAGATGGAAAGTGTAATTCCAGTTCAAAATGGTGAATCAAACCCCACATCTGCCCAACTCCTACTAAAACTTCAAAAGGAGTGTATAAAATAGACACAAATTATCAATGCTAGAAACTAAGAGAAAGTGTTATTCACATGCCAAAACTTCAATGAATTTCTGGGAAATATGGCACAGCAGAGACTATAACTAGAAAAGGAACTTATTGTATATGAAAAGAACCTCCTCTGAAGCTTTTGATGATCCCAAAGAGACAGAAACTAGAGATAAGGATGGACTCGGGTGGTGGGAGCAATTCTCGAAATTCCTTGCACCCTTTGAGATTTGTGCCAGAGCCATTACGTGAAGTGATGAAAGACAATGTTAACACCACTCTATTCTTGGCATACATGGTTGAAAATAAATTGGAAGCACAGCCATTGCCTCCAAGGAGGACACACTTTCTATTTACAGAGGCACCACTCCAGAAAGCTTCAGGACACCACAACAAAATCCAAAAAGAACCTGGTACAGCACTAAAATTCCCTACTATGTCAAAATGCCTTTTACTCCCTAGGACTTACCATTAATCACTAACCCTCACATGTTGTATAATACAAACACAATAAAACTAAACTGTCCCTTCCACACCCACCAGATCTTCAAGAATTAAAAAATAGGGGCCAAGACAATCTCTGACAGAATTTTGATGCTTCCATAAAGTGAAATGGGACCTTTGCTGATTCTTTTTATAGATGCAATCACAAAGAGAAATTGAACTACAGTTTCTCTACAGGTTTCCCTTACTTGATTTCCCTTGTCTGTTCCTTGCTTGGGGGTAGTAGAGGATGTTGGAGCCAAGGGTAAAGAAACAGAGTTAATAATTATTTCTAAGTAGGATGCAGACATGTCTTGAAATGTCTGGTGAACTGAATGGGCAAACCAACCAGAAGGCAAATGTGAAAACAAATCCTATAGGAAGTAACTAATCATAATGACTCTCACCCAGTAAGAAATTCGTACTGTCAAAAGAGTAGCAATGCTAAATACTGAATATTTTCTGTTGACTGAATTCACCACCTAACTAACAGTCCCCACTGGATTTATGCAAGTGTCCTGTGGGGTACAAAGAGGCTATGATAAAAATCTAAAAGACCTCTTTCATTAAACACTGGTAAAACTGAGCGATACTTTTAGACCCCTCTAACACAGTATAACACAAAGACAGAAGAACATTATCCCCCCAACCTCACCCCAGCTCATCACGCACTTTAGCTGTGATCAAGTACAATGGTACAAACGCCCAGCAGAGAGCACCATCTGGCAAGAGACTGAAGAGCCTGGTGGAACAGCAGCTGTCTCCGTGGAAATAGACTTGTCAGGGAGCATGGTCCAGACAGCCTCCTGAGGACTCCCAGAAACACCGGGAAAGGAGAAGTTTGCAGAAGGCTAGAGGACCTCTACCATCATTAGGAGGAGACAACATACTTATATTTGAGCTATTAGCAAAGCTGTGACTCTCTTTAGTATTCACAATCCAATCAAGTCTGGAAAAACTGGTTGTATAAATAAAAAAGGATTAATCCTTATTTCCACAAGAAATATTCTGATCTCAATGTACTTAGATTATTAATGCATAGATCCCTTCTAATGAATTACAACACAAATAGAAGAGAGTATACATACAGAGTACATACATACATACATATATAGAAAGTATATATTGCTTTGGCACTCCTGAGTATAACACAAAAGGGAATAAGGCAGTCAGACCATCCAAAGATTTCTCATCTTCACTATGGATGTTCAGCTTTAACACGCTATGAAGCTATAACACTATAAAGCACTAAATCAAAGTAAGATGATATTATTACTATTATTACAGTCATAAGTACGCTTTCTAGCCGATCCATAATTCTCAAGCCCAGATCTTTGTCAGTACTAGAAGGAACAGAGATATGAATAAAAATGGGAAGAGCTATCCCACCAATCTCTGTAACACATAGAGTACACACTGATTTGGCACTCCTGAGTGTAACACAAAAGGGAATAAGGCAGTCAGACCATGCAAAGGCTTTGGATCTGGCTGCAGACACAAATGCTATAATACCTAGCAGAACAGCATAGAAAAACGGCACAGACTAACACGTCCAGCAGAGCCACAGATGGTAGTAGAGGAATGCTGGAAGAAACTGCGGCATCCCCTAGAGGAGCTGAAAAGCAGCCTGTTCCTTCAGGCCAGTGACAACTCCAAAGACTGCTGCACCCTACAGAGCTTCAGGAAAAGGAAGAATGGCAAGCCACACAACACTTTCTTTTGCTAAAGTACGTGTTCTAGACCATCTTTCACATGCAATTACCTAATATAGCCATAAATTTCAAAGTACATATATGGTTTTGCAGACAGAAAAAGCGTAATTTCTCCATTTGTTCTGTACTTTATTTCTACTTAGAAATTAAGTCAAGTTTCATAATTGTGCAGATTTTTGGCATAATAAGAAGTGAAGCACACAAATGTAGAACTCTGTTCTAATATAATATAGCCATTTTAGGTATGCTAGATGTTTTATATATTTCAGGCAGGAGCATATCCATTTTTATTTACTATAGCCTATAGATTTTATTCATTTTTGAGAGACAGAGTATGAGCAGGGGAGGGGCAGAAAGAGAGAGAGGGAGACACAGAATCAAAGCAGGTTCCAGGCTCCGAGCTGTCAGCACAGAGCCCAACACAGAGCTCGAACTCACAAACCGCGAGATCATGACGTGAGCCGAAGTCGGATGCTTAACCGACTGAGTCACCCAGGCGCCCCAAGCCTATAGATTTTTTAAATATCAATATTGTAAGACAGCATTTTGATAAATCATCTTACATCACATTTTTAAAGCCTAAAAATACATGTTAGAGTTTTATATTAATTCTTTTAACATGGCACTTCAAAACCTTGAGCAGAATTATGTCTAAGAAGCTTTCTTCAGGTTAATTTCCACTGTTCTGATTTTGTCCAGTAGAAGGGAAGATTATGCACACATGTGCATATTCACCATTCAACACATTAGCAAAATCCTTTTCCTGTATATATACTAACATTCATTTCACCTAAACCATGTGAATTGACAACTACTTAATTCACTAACCTCTGACTGTGGAGGTTACTCAGGTAAATGTTCAATCTGAAATTTAATTTAAAAGCCTCTTAAAAACGCAACACAGAAAATGAAAAATAAATTGATGCACTCTTAACTCTAAATCATACTCTCTTTATGTCAAGAAGTGTTGACAATACCAATTTCAAGGTCATTGTCAACTTGGAAAATCATTAGCAAATAAAATATGACTTAATTGAAGCAAACTCAGCATGGAGCTGCATTATTTTAAGTGAATGTTGTAATATAACTTGAAGAAGAATTACTAACTGCCACTCCCATTGACAATAAAATGTATGAAGAAGGGGCTATGCAACTTTTCCACCACATCTTTTCCATAATTAAGTATGGAAATAGGATTTGTGAAGAATTAAAAGTCCCAAAGTGCATCAATTCAAACACTAATGGACTGCTCTCCAGCATGGCAGCACATAGGTATTTCCCAGCATGTTATCATTAGCAAATGTCAATGCCATAATTCCAACCACAAACGTTTGAAATTTCAAGCTTGTGAAATCCACTTCTGGAAAGTAGACTTCTAATGGTTACCTGGACTTTTCTTAAAAAGGGAGAGAGAAATAGAGAACCTATATTTTATAATTCAAATGTTAGAGAGAGACAGAGAGAGAGAACCTAAATTTTATAATTCAAATATTACACAAAGTAATTTATACATACAATTTTTCTTTACTGATTATATATGCAGCTAAAATGTATCATTTGTTGGCTAGAATCTTATATAACTCTTAATTTCAGTATTTCTTCTCTATTTAAATGCTATGTAAAATATCTTCAGCAGATGTTATTCACCACATCAGGGAAGAATCACAATAATTACACATCTATTGGATTATTTTTCTTAATTTTCTATTAATACATCTAGAAACTGAGTCCATATATTATATTATCTCAAAAAGTAGCTAAGGAGATATATAGAATTAACAGAAATCGGGTAAGACCTAAATGAACATTACTACAGTATCAATTTCATAGTAGTCTATAGGAACATGTTGGGTTTTTTTTTTCTGGAAAAATAAGAAATAAATTTTACATGTAAAAGTAATGTTTAGTCATATGTGGAAAAGGTTTTGTACATCTAGGTAAGCTTGGAGGCATGATTTTGGTCTTCGAATAGATGATATATTATTCCAAAACAAAGAAATAGTGTGTGTGTGTGTGTGTGTGTGTGTGTGTGTGTGTGTGTATGTATATATATACATACCATATATATCTATATACCATATTTATATACCATATATGTATACATACCATATATACATATCATATATATATACATACTATATATATAGTGTACATATACATATAGTATAATTTTTAAAAAAGAATAACCATCTTAAGATATAAACAGAAATCAGAGAACTGTTTAAGCTAAGGCCAAGGATCTATCATTATTGTGAAAAAAAGTTTAAGTAACCTGGCCAAGAACAAATAACTCTTAAGTGGTAAAGTGAAGAAACAAACCCAGGCAGTATACTCCATTACACTACCTCTCATAACTTTTTACCTTGGACAGCATATACTGCTATTAAACCACAGGACTTCCATTAATTTCACAGCAATTTTTACAATATTTATCTCCATTGTTCTTCTAAGCATCTTCCTCAAATATCTAGGATACTGGTACTCTCTGTTGATGAAGACTAATTATTTTGACATTATTAACAGGATGATGGGATAGTGAATGCCTAAAAAACCAGGTATGGCATTGAGAGAGCAAAATACTCATGGGACAAAAGACCCATAGTCAGAAATAAATGGGAAATCTCAAGGTGAGAATAAGAGACACATCTTTAACTCACAATGTCCTTATTCTCCATATTTCCAGAGGTAACCTCATTCCAAAGCATGAAGCTGTCCATGAGGTCTTAAAACATCTATATTTGAATATAAAATGTTATCATTTTTACTATGTTCCATAATCAGTAGGAATCAGAGGAGTCACAAGCTAAAAATTAAATAATACTGGCTTATGCATTTACCATTATCATTGTTATTTCTTTGTGTGGACTTAAATTACTCTCTAATAACCTTTCATTTCAGCCTGAAGGACTGCCTCTAGTATTTTCTTTAGGAGAAATACCAGAGAGAAATTCTATCAGTTCCTGTTGGTCTGGGAATGTCCTAATTTCACCTTCAGTTTCAAAGAATAGAATTCTTGATTTTTTTTCAGCACTTTAAGGCTATCATCCCACTGCCTTCTGGCCTCCATAGTTTCTAGTAAGTCAGTTGTTAATTTTATTGGGGAATTCCTTGTCCCTTCTCTTGTTCCTTTGACTATTTCTCTTTGTCTTTGGCTTTCAACAGTTTGACTGTAATATATCTCTTTACATTTATCCTGTTTGGAATTCATTGAGCTTCTTTTATGTGTAGATAAATATTTTTCATCGAATTTGGGGTGTTTTTAGTCATTACTTCTTCAAATATTCTCTCCACTCCTTTTTCTTCTTTCATCCTGAGACTTCCATTAGGCATATGTTGCTATGCTTGATGGTGTTCCAAAGTCTCTAAGGCTATGTTAATCTTTCTTCATTCTTTTCTCTTTTGTCAGACTGCACAGTATCAATTGATTTGTCCTCAGGTTTGCTAATTCCTTCTTCTGTCAGTTCAAATCCATTACTGAATCCCTCTAGCAAATATTCATTTTCATAACTGTCTTTTTCAATTCTAGAATTTCTATTTGATTTCTTTCTATAATTTCTAACTTTTTATTGATATATTCTACTTGGTGAAACACTGTTCTTATATTTTCCTTTAGTTCTTAGTTCTTTAGACATACCTTCCTTTATTTCTTTGAATATATTTAAAATAGCTGATTTAACAACTTCGTCTAATAAGTCCAACATACTGGCTTCCTCAAGAACAGTTTCTATCCATTGCTTCTTTTCCTACATATGGGCCATATTTTTTTGTTCTTTGTATCTCTCAGAATTTTTTGTTGAAAATTGCATGTTTTAGATAATAAAATATTGCAACACTGAAAATCAGAATCTCTCCCTGCCACCTAAAGGTTTGTTGTTGTTTGGCTAGTGATTTTCCTAGACTATCTACAGATTCTGTATTCTTTGTCATAATGTATCTACTGAAGTCCCAGCCTGGTTAGTGAGTGGTCAGGTAATGGTTGGACCAAGGTTGGACAAGGCATTTCTTTAAATGCCTTGAACCAATAAGTCTCCAACCTCTGCAGAGGTACTCTTTGCATGTGTTGGGGCACACCTTCAATGTTGAAATACACAGTTTATAAGTCTGCCTTAGTCTTCACTTCCTGCCTGTATAGAGCCTCACGGTCACCTACAGGTAAGAGCTTTGTACTTTGTCAACTCTGTTTTTGCAGTGATGGGTTAACTACGAAATTCCTTTGAGTGTTTTACAGGATTAAGCAAATAAATATATTGAGAATAATGGAATGATAAGTTTCTCAAATATGGAAAAGGAAAGCCTAGAACAAATCTGTGGTACTAGACTGGAATTTCCTAAGAACAAGACATTCTCTTTTATAACCACAACATAGTTATCAAAATCAGGTATCAGCATAAACTCAAAGTTTTTAATATAAAGATCAATAAAAAGTAAGTATGAATCTCTAACTCATCGACTGATGGCCTGGAGCAGTGACACCTCATTAGCAATGCATGTACATAGTATACTGATCTTGTTTTGAAATACCATTCTCTACTAAATGGAAGTAGGAGGGTTCCTTAAAGAAATGTCTGATTCCAAAGCTGGGGCAGGGAAAAAAAAAATAAGTGTACCTGAAACATCTTATTGTGCCACAAGGTAAAGAAATGCTAAAAGAATGATAAGGACATGTCAAAAAGACACTAGGAATAGCTTAAAAGGACTCCTAAGGATCAAATCTGAGGTAATTTAAACCTCAAAATAAATAATGACAGTAATAAATTGTAACTCTTTGAGTAAAACAGGAATTCATTAATCTATACCGATATAAATAGGAAAGATAAAGCTCTTCTTCATAATAAAGTGCCAACAAATAAATGTTAAAGGAAAGATGGAGTTATAAAACCACCATTTGAGGAGTACCTGGGTGGCTCAGTCAGTTAAGCATCCAAATTCAGCTCAGGTCATGATCTCCCAGTTTGTGAGTTCCAGCCCCCCATGGAGCTGTGTGCTGACAGCTCAGAGCCTGGAGCCTGCTTCGGATTCTGTGTCTCCCTCTCTCTTTGTCCCTCCCCCACTCACACTCTGTCTCTCATCTCTCTCAAAAATAAATAAACACGGGGCGCCTGGGTGGCTCAGTCGGTTAAGCGGCCGACTTCAGCTCAGGTCACGATCTCGCGCTTCATGGGTTCGAGCCCCGCGTCGGGCTCTGGGCTGATGGCTCAGAGCCTGGAGCCTGCTTCCGATTCTGTGTCTCCCTCTCTCTCTGCCCCTCCCCCGTTCATGCTCTGTCTCTGTCTCAAAAATAAATAAAACGTTAAAAATAAATAAATAAACACTAAAAAAAAAAAAAAAACACCATTTGATAAACACAGTAAAATTAATTTAGGCACCATCAAAGGATATTAAACTAGTGAGTGTGATGAAGAAAATAATATCTATCCTTAAAGTAACTCCCACAAAACATCTATAATTTAAAAAAAAAAATGGTAACTTTACAGTAGATAAAACTGAAAGACATCACCTCAAGTTAACATCACCAATCTTGGGATAAGCAGACATCCTGTGCCTGAGAAGGAAACATCACTTTTGTAGTACTCCTGCCAAAATATAAACTTACTCTAATCATGTGAATATGCACAAATCCCAAATTAAGAAATATTCTACAAAATAACTAGGCTGTACTCTACAAAAACTCAAGGTTACAACTGACAAAGAAAGACTAAAGAACTGTGCTAAATTAAAGGAATCTGAAGAGACACGACAACTAATGGCAATGTGTAATACCAGATTTGACTCCAGAATAAAATTATTTAAAAAAAAAAGATATCATTGAGATCATTAGCATTTATTTTAAATCTGTAGATCAGATATTAGTATTATGTGAATGAAAACTTCCTACTTTTGATAATTACATTGTGGTTATAAAAGAGAATGTCTTGTTCTTAGGAAATATACATTGAAGTATTTAAGAGTAAAGGGACATCATGTCTTAAATGTGCCCTCCAATTCTTTGATAAAAATAATAATATAAATATATAGGAAGAAAAACTGATAAAGCAAATGTGATAAAATGTTAACTGCAGAATCTGAGCAAGTTATATGGTAATTGGATTATTCTTGTAACTTTTCTATCAGTCTGAAAATATTTCAAAATTTAATTTTTTTTTTTTAAAGAAAAGTAATGGGGCACCTGGGTGGCTCAGTTGATTGAGCATCCAACACTTGATTTGGGGTCAGTCATGATCCCACGGTCGTGGGATTGAGCCCCATGTCAGGCTCCACACTGAGCATGGAAACTGCTTAACATTCTCTCTCTCTCTCCCTCCGCCCTTCTCTACCTGCCCCCAAATAAAAAATTTTAAAAAGTACTAACTGAGAACAATAAATGAATTAGATCCACATGGTTAATAACATTAAGTCAAAAAACAAGCAGCCTACATACCAGATGATACCATTTACTTAAAATTTTTAAATCACACAATATATATTGTTATTCATGTATGTAATATAGATTCAGTGTTTACTTTGGCAAAGGAAAAAGAATGGAAGGAGGGAAACTGGGTAATTATGTTTAATGTTACTATGTTATATGTGATGGTGGGTCCTCCATGAGTATCTGTTATTTTTGTTTACTTCATTTTAGTTTCAGTAAAATCAACATACAGTGTTATATTAGTTTCAGGTGTACAGTGATTCCACAATTCCATACATCACCCACTGTTCATCATGGCAAGTGCACTCCTTTTTTTTTTAATTTTTTTTTAACATTTATTTATTTTTGAGACACAGAGAGAGACAGAGCACGAGAAGGGGAGGGACAGAGAGAGAGGGAGACACAGAATCCGAAGCAGGCTCCAGTCTCTGAGCTGTCAGCACAGAGCCTGATGCAGGGCTCGAACCCACGAACCATGAGATCATGACCTGAACTGAAGTCAGCCGCTTAACTGACTAAACCACCCAGGAGGGTGACAAGCACACTCCTTAATCCCCATTGTCAATTTCACCCATCATCCCACTGACCTCCTCCCCTCTGGTAACCACCAGTTTGTTCTCTACAGTTCAGAGTCTGTTTCTCACTGCTTCTCAGCCTTTGGGCTAAGATCAAGTGCAGAGTCAGTTTCTTAGTTTATCACTCCCTTTTTTTCCCCTTCACTCATTTTTTGTTTCTTAAATTCCACAAGTGAAATCATATGGTATTTTCCTTTCTCTGGCTTACTTAATGTAGCATTATACTCTCTAGTTCCATCCATGTTACAGCAAATGACAAGATTACATTCTTTTTTATAGCTGAATACTATTCTATTGCGCATATATATATATATATATATATATATATATATATATATATCTTCTTTATCTATTCATCTATCAATGGATACTTGGGCTGCTTACATAATTTGGCTATTGTAAATAATGCTGCTATAAACATGAGGTGCATGTATCCCTTTGAATTAGTGTTTTTGTATTTTGGGGGTAAATACCTACTAATGCAATTACTGGATCATAGGGTGATTCTACTTTTAACTTTTTAAGGAACCTCTATACTGTTTTCCACAGTGGCTGCACCAGTTTGCATTCATGGGTATCTGTTATTATGTTTGTACTATTCTGTGTGTAATTATATAAATTATAATTAATATATTTTAAAAAAACTTTTCACAATTCAAAGTATCTAAGACCCAAAATGCCCCAGTATAGCCACAAACCAAATGGTTTCTAAAGGTATTTGGCCCTAAGCCCAAAGATGGACACATATACAAACAAAAAACTATAGAGTATTGAGAGTAAGAGTCAAGCCAAATCTGAGAATACCCGTTCTTCACCCAAGGTGTCTCTCTCTTCAGCCTCTCCTCAAGTCTATGCTTAATTTTGGTCATTTTCCTCATAAGGATTATTCTTCCAGATTTCATAAAAGTATAAAAATACAGCAGGTCCAAAGCACTATGTACTTCAGTCTTGTAATTAAAGAAAAGTTCCTTACCTTTTTTAACAACCATTTGTGGAATAAATAATGATTACACTATCAGATTCAAATTCCTTTAGTATAAAAATTCTCATTTCCCTTTCAAATTCAGGAAAAGAATATCTATGTATCGCATATGATTATACATTGTAGCAGAGACTTCTAGTAAGTGAAACCTGTTTCCTCTTCTTCCTAGATATAGTTAGACTATATTTACCAGCCTCCTTGGAAGTTAAGTATGGCCATGTAACTGAACTTTAATACCCAGATTTGGCCACAAAATCCTCCCACTAGCAGTGTGATTTTCCCCTTCTGCCAGCTGGATACAGATGAACCGAAGCCCTTTGATGATGAAAGTAACAAATGGAATAAGCATGCCTCCCTGAATCTCTACATAGAGGAAAGTCTCTTGTCCACAAGGAACACTCATGTGAGTGAGGAAAAAAAGAATTTCCGTTAAGTTAAGCCACTGACATTTGAGGGTCTATTTATTACTGCAGTTAGTGTTACATTAACTAACAGATGCATAATTATAAACAATCTTCCAATTTTTAATAGGAAATGCATCATACTTACAAATTGAGGTTTATAGTATGCTGGACCTAGTGTGCTGTCACTAGCAGGTGGAAAATGTTTTATAATACTGCCATCCTCATTAATATCATATCCATATGATCATCCACAAGAAGGAATCGAAGGAACATCAACACTTCTGGAAACTGTAGGTGACCTTGAAAACTTCTGTAAGAAAAACATTTTCTGTTATTTGCTTGGAAGCAAGAGAAAGAATGAAGAACCAAATATTAAAATTACTAAAACGCAATTATTAAATATTGACTTAATAAGTTTCATAATATAAACCAAAAAGGTTTGTTCTATGGAAGTAATTTAAAGGAGTAAATTCAAGTTTTACCTAATCATATAAATTAAGATAATACATAATATTACTATTAAAGCCACCTTAAGAGGTAAGGAGTCCCTCTACCTTGGCTCAGTTATTTATCTTGCTTAGTAAATAAGTGTTTCTCATGCTTAGAATAGGCATTCACTCCTACAGTCACATTCTCAATCACCAGTTCCAAGAGGTTATTTACGCCATGCTATCATAACAGCTGCCAGGCAAAAATGAACTTCATGGTTTTTGTTTTTGTTTTTGTTTTTTACGTTTATTTATTTTTGGGACAGAGAGAGACAGAGCATGAACGGGGGAGGGGCAGAGAGAGAGGGAGACACAGAATCAGAAGCAGGCTCCAGGCTCCGAGCCATCAGCCCAGAGCCCGACGCGGAGCT
Source organism: Panthera tigris (assembly GCF_018350195.1). Classification (NCBI taxonomy): domain Eukaryota; kingdom Metazoa; phylum Chordata; class Mammalia; order Carnivora; family Felidae; genus Panthera; species Panthera tigris. The sequence continues at coordinate 122,732,452 of NC_056663.1, read as the reverse complement.
CGAACTCACGGGCCGTGAGATCGTGACCTGAGCTGAAGTCGGACGCTCAACTGACTGAGCCACCCAGGCGCCCCTGAACTTCATAGTTTTGTGTAACATTTCCTGGCTTCATTCCTTCCCACTTCCCAGTTCCAGACTTATCTCCATATTACCTATGCCTTGTATAAATATCCTAATTATGCTGACTAGATAGCAAGGAAAAGGTCTATGACATAATACTAAATGGAAATAGAAAGTAGACTTGATGACTATAGGTACATACGATATATGAATTATACATAAGTATATATAGAAATATACATAAGTCATTTAATGATAAACTGAAAGGAGCTATGCAAAAATTAACAGAATTCTCAAAGTTAGAGCCAGAAGTTTTAGGGTGATTATCCTTTTTTCAAAATTTCCTTTAATGTAAATTTATAATTCCTGTAATATATATTTATAATTTAAATAAAAACAAAAAGAAGTAACATATAGTAGAAATACTAGTATAAAATATAGCAAATAAAATACTGGCACTTAAATGATTTAGTTATCTGGAAAATTACTTATTAAGAATATATTGATAGGGCACCTGGGAGGCTCAGTCAGCTAAGTGCCCAACTCTTGATTTTGGCTCAGGTCATGCATGATCTCGTGGTTCGAGGATTTGAGCACCACATTGGGCTCTGTACTGACAGTGACGACCCTGCTTAGGATTCTCTATCTCCCTCTCTCTCTCTCTCTGCCCCTCCCCTGCTGCCTCTCTCTCAAAACTAAATAAACATAATAAAAAAACTTTTTAAAGAATATATTGATCCTTTGTTGTTTCTGAATAAATAAATGCTATAGTTGAGTACATGCATGCCCAACAGACAATTATGTTATAAACATACTATCACTGGCAGAATTTTACTTTTTTTTTTTTATTGCTAGAGACAACTATTAAGTAGTTTCAGTGACACTTATGAGACTGATTATCAGGTTAAAACAGGAGGTATTGAATGGCTTCTGCTACTTTCAAAAATTATTTGCATAACGTCAAGACTTTCCAGAATATATCCCCTACCTCTTCCATCCTCTTCCTACTATTCTCCCTTATATCCTGTACTACAAATATTCCAAAGAACTTTGTTCTTTTCCAAACATACCTTGCCATTAAATACCTCAATGTCTTTATTCAGGTGGTTTTCTCTACCTGGAGTGTTTTTTCCCATTCTTCTTACCTATTTAGTGAATCATTCTTCAAGATCCAGTTCAACTGTGCTATGACTACTCCCTCCAAAAACTCTCTACGTTGGGCTACTAGTAGACATTTTATTATATGTTTATTAAAATAGCAACGCATCAACTGTTTTGTACTGAATTACATTCATTATTTCCCTATTAAAATATAGATCCCAGAGAGCAGTGATTTGTCTTCTATGTATTATCAGTGCCTATCATTATATCTAGTATTCATAGTCACTGAAAAAATGTCTGATATTAGTTTCAAATGCACAACACACTGATTGACAATTCTATACATTACACAATGCTCACCACAATAAGTACAGTTACCAAATGTCCCCATACAAAGTTATACAATGTTATTGACTATATTCCCTATGCTGTACTTTTCATCTCCATGATTTATTTATTTCATAACTGGAAGGATTCAAAAAAGAAGAGAAAGAAATTCCTAATGTGTCAGTTAAAAAGCATTCATAAGTCTGAAAAAAATGACTTACTACTTTTCAAAAGAAAATATCACACAGTGTCACAAAGAAAATGCAAAAGATTAATGTCTAATAAGACAAGTACTTCCTTCTTAAAAAGACAAAAAAAAACAAAAAAATGTATGATAAATCCTTACATAAGTAAATGAACATTTACTTTGTTCCCCCACACAAAATAGCTGATATTTAAATATACTTAAAGGGGCGCCTGGGTGGCTCAGTCAGTTAAGCGTCCGACTTCTGCTCAGGTCATGATCTCATAGTTGGTGAGTTCAAGCCCCGTGTTAGGCGCTGTGCTGACAGCTCAGAACCTGGAGCCTGCTTTGGCTTCTGTGTCTCCCTCTCTCTCTGCCCCTCCTCTGCTCATGCTCTGTCTCTGTCTCTCAAAAATAAGTAAATGTTAAAAAATTTTAATAAATAAATAAATATAAACCTTAACATCATTGTCATTGCACTGACATTATTCAACTGAATAGTTAGCCTTAAAATATGTTCCCCTAAACAAAGCTGATTAAAATTTAATTAATATGAGCTATGTGAAGGAGTTAGAGAAAGAGGAAAGACAACCACTCTAAATAAACCATGACCAAAATCTTCTAGATTATTTATTTTAAAGGGGTAGGACTTTGGTGTAAAAATTATTACAGAACACCAATGTACCTTTTCAAACATATCACCCGCTAGTCTCCTACACAAATTTTTTACTCCACTTACTATATAAAACATTAAATCTTTTCTATTTTAACTAAAAGAAATATCAGAAGCATAATTTAAAACAGAACATACTGATTGAAGATGCTCTTTAACCTGTAGTGCTTTTCTATTCATGATATCTGATGCTCCATGATAAAACTGATCATAGCTTGCTGGTCCTGGACTATCTGAAACAAACTTCTTAAAACGCTCCTCCCGGTTTTGTAGACTATGGCCTCCTTTTATATTATACTAAATTAGAGAGAAAAATATGAAATAATTTTAAAAAACATTTTATAATTAATACCTATTTGGTAAATTTTACATATTAATATGAACAAACAGTTTTAAAACCCAACCTGAGAAAGTTAAGCCTCTTAACTAAAGACATAGTTCTAGTAAAAGGGAATAACAAGAGAGGATGACAATTATAGTTTTAATTCTGACCTCAAACTAAAATTTACTGTACTTAGGACACTCTAAGAGAATACAAAACTCAGTTTTATAACAGGAATCAAGACAAAGGAATCTTCAAAGTTGTACAGCAGGAATAAAGAGTATGTACTAACAGGCCTCTGGAGAATATGCACCTCTGAAATGAGCTTAAAAAAACTGGTAATCAGGGGCACCTGAGTGGCTCAGTCGGTTAAGCGTCAGATTTCGGCTCAGGTCATGATCTCATGGTTCATGAGTTCGAGCCCTGTGTTGGGCTCTGGGCTGACAGCTCAGAGCCTGGACCCCGCTTCGGATTCTGTGTCTCCCTCTGTCTGCCCCTCTGCTGCTTGCATTCTGTCTCTTGCATTGTCTCAAAAATAAATAAACATTTAAAAAAAAATTTTTTTAAACTGGTATTCACACTGCAGGGAAAAATCAAACCTTCCAAGCTTGTTTAGGATTAATTATTTTCGTGAATTATTTTTTGGCTACATCTAGGGACGTTTATGTAGGCTTACTGGCAACAGCATGGGTTTTTGTTTGATTGATTGTTTTTTGTGTTTTTTAACAGCTTGGTTTTATCTCAAATTAGTTTTACACATTGTTTTTTGCAGAATAGGTACAGGGAGGAATCTCCCACAGCTCTCCATGCCACATGTCTGGATTCTCTGGAATCAGAAAATTATCAACTCGGTAATAGTCAGTGAATTCAGATAAAATTCCATCATATTAGTTTCAATTAACAGTCATAGTGTAATCATTTAAAAATGGTTCATAGTAATAGTGGCATTTGATTAATCAGATTTTTTTAAGTTATTCATTTACCAATACATACTCATGGTATATGTCAGTTGTTCATAATCACTATTAATTGAGTCTATCTCTAGTTTGCATCTTATTCAGCTGCTTTCAGTTTTTTTAACATTTTTTCATTTTTAAGAATGAGAGAGAGGATGAGTGGGGGAGAGGCAGATAGAGAGGAAGACATAGAGTCAGAAGCAGGCTCCAGGTTCTGAGCTGTCAGCACAGAGCCCCATGCGGGGCTCGAACTCACCTACCCCTAGATCATGACTTGAGCTGAAGTCAGATGCTTAACCAACTGAGCTACCCAAACACCCCTGAGCTTTTAAGAAATACACAAAAGAGGGGCACCTGGGTGGCTCAGTCAGTTAAGCCTCCAACTTCGGCTCAGATCATGAGCTCCCGGTTTGTGAGTTCCACCCCCGTGTCGGGCTCTGTGCTGACAGCTCAGAGCCTGGAGCCTGCTTCAGATTCTGTGTCTCCCTCTCTTCTACACCTCCCTTGCTCACCCTGTGTGTGTGTGTGTGTGTGTGTGTGTGTGTGTGTGTGTGTCTGTCTCTCTCAAAAATAAGTAAACACTTAAAAAATTAAAAAAAAAAAGAAATACACAAAAGACATCTTATGTTAAAAAAATGAATCAAAATTATATTTTTAGGTCACCAATTCACTACTTAATAACTGTTTTAATGAGATCATAATCCCTATGTTGAAAAGAGCTTGGACCTATAATGAAACGTAATGATTTTGCAAAAACATTAACAAGTTAGATAAAAAGTAAAATCATGTGAAAGGAGAACATCTCCTCAAAACTTAATTATTTGAAAGCCATTACTATAGTCTCTATGATCTTACATTTCACACTGCAGTTTGAATTTATATTGAACTTCAACAGAAGACAGTAAAATTAATCTGATTTTTTAACTGGTAGAAATTAACCAAGAATTTTTTTCCAATTATTCATATTTCATAATTACCAATTCTACTGACTTTACAAGAGTTTATAAAAGGAACTACATGTCAGATAAATAACGCAAAAATTATATTATGAGGTAACTATATATTTTATATGAAAATCTGTGAGAAAAATAGCCTTACTACTTCTTGGGTACTGTGCTTTTGTCTATATGCTATGGTTACTTGATGAATTACTATATTGCCACCAACCTCCCAACAATAAAGGAGGCAGAGTCTCATTTGAAAGGTGAGACCATGCACTGTATCACATACAATATCCTATCATTCAGCTCTAGTGAGATGTATTTCTCAGATCAAAAGTAAAACAGGGGGGCCTGGGAGACTCAGTCGGTTAAGCATCTGACTTCGCCTCAGGTCATGGTCTCACAATTCGTGGGTTCAAGCCCCGCATCGGGCTCTGTGCTGACAGCTCAGAACCTGCAGCCTGCTTCGGATTCTACGTGTGTCTCTCTCTCTCTCTTTGCCCCTCCCCCCTCACACTCTGTCTCTCTCTGTCTCTCAAAAATGAATAAACATTTAAAAAAAATTTTTTTTAAGTAAAACAATTTGGACATCTATTACTAGGCCTAGGTAGCAAGAAATATGAAATATAACTATTTATCTACATCCACAGAAGAGATCTCCACATCTAGAACCAACCTTACATAGCAAGAAACAAGATGGTATCTGCCATGCAGAGACAGGTCACAAACTAGAACAGAATTAGAACCAGGAAAACATAAGTGAAATCTGAAATGACCCTTTGGAGTGGGATTCATTCTAGGAAACAGGATCTGAACAGAATAAGGTATACAACTTAATAGGCTAATAAAATAAAATAAATTAAATTAAATTAAATTTCATTTGAAGTCTCCAAATAATATTTACTAAGTAATTGCTAATAGAAAGCAACATTTCAACCTATGCTTCCAAAATAAAAGTATTAAAATAAATTATTAATCACTTGCATTAATCTCTAATAAGATTATCCCTTTAATTATTATTCAGTATATTAATTATTTACAGAATTAGTATGCTAACTATGCCACATCACAAACGTATTTCCTAATTCAGTCATTTAAAATAATGAACTTTAGGGGCGCCTAGGTGGCTCAGTCGGTTAAGCGGCCGACTTCGGCTCAGGTCACGATCTCGCAGTCCGTGAGTTCGAGCCCCGCATCGGGCTCTGGGCTGATGGCTCAGAGCCTGGAGCCTGCTTCCGATTCTGTGTCTCCCGCTCTCTCTGACCCTCCCCCGTTCATGCTCTGTCTCTCTCTGTCTCAAAAATAAATAAACGTTAAAAAAAAAATTTTTAAATAATGAACTTTATGTTTTAAACTGTGATAAATTCACATTTCTTGAAGTTCTAAAAGTTCTGTAGGAATTTAGCCTAAAACTACCAAAAAAAAAAAAATTCAACAATTGAGTAAATAAGTCATAGTCATCTTTTAAATGAAGGAAATCAATCTTCTCTTGGCATTTGTTTATAGTTTTAAGAACAAAAATAGAGAATACTAGAACTTTTTTTTTTTTAGGTCAACTATTACATTAAAAAAATTACATTTTCTAATTCCTTATTCTTGAAATCCAAGAAATAAATTGGAATAAAATAAAGTCTGATCTAAATTGCATTTTGCATTATTTTACATGTGGAATTCACTAAAATCAGTATTAATAAAATATCCCAACACCCTCATATTTGTCATATTTAACAAGTTTGAAATCTATCTATTGTATATTTTATTCCATTCCCCTCTTCGAAGAGTGGAGTTACAGTCTTTATAAAGCACTACTGGTAGAACTAGCAAACCCATAGTACAAACCCATAATACACTGGCCATAGGCCATGGAGAGGAAATGGGAGTGACATTTCCAATTAACTGTAATGACCCACTACTATTTTTTTGCTTTTTGTCCTCTAGGCATTAGTATTCTAGAAGTTTTAAGAAACCAGGAAAGAGCCATAAATGTCCCACTGAATTGGAAGTTGAGACCATGCCTGGCCATTCCAGCTTCCTTATGCTAGAAAGCAGAAAACAAAATAAGGAAGTCAGTGTATTGGCTGAGGTGATTAACACTGGCCAGGACTGAAAAACAGGACTAATGAGGGGGCCACAGCACTGTGGTGGGAAGAACACAGAGACACACTTTGCAGAGCTTCCTCGAACTATAATGCCCAGTGAAAATGCTAAGAGCAAGTTTATTTAAAGATTTGAGAAGGAAGCCTGTGAACAGAGCACAGACTAGAACTAAAGACTGTAGTCACCACATCAAGCTAAAAACTCCACCAGATAAAGTCCCTGTTAAAGAGACAGGGAACACAGAATGAGTAATGGAAAAATCTTAAGCCACCTACAGCTTCATGATCAGTTACAGAAACTAACAGATCCCATTTGCATTTCCTTGCTTCCCACATCACTTTGTTTTCATTTTCCCCCTCTCTCTTTCCCTCTTCTGTTGTAAAATGGCAGCACTAATAATGGATAAAATTTATTGAATGCTACCTATAATCAAGCACTATTTTTAAATGCTTACTAACATTTAATTCTTAGAAAAATCCTACAAATTTAGTATCTCTGTTAAACAGATGAGGACACTAAAGCCCAGAGATTAAGTAGTGAAGATTAAGTCTTACAGTTAGTAAGTGGCAGAGACAGATTTCAAACATAGGTAGTCTAGGGGCACCTGGGCGGCTTATTGGTTAAGCGTCTCACATCAGCTCAGGTCATGATCTCGTGGTTTGTCAGTTCGAGCCCTGCAGCAGCTCTGTGCTGACAGCTGAGAGCCCGGAGCCTGCTTCAGATTCTGTGTCTCCCTCTCTATCTGCCCTTCCCCCTATCGTGCTCTGTCTCTCTGTTTCTTTCTCTCTAAAATGAATAAACATTAATTTTTTTTCAAAAAAAACAAAATGAAAAACAAATGTAGGCAGTCTAATTCCAGAGTTCACACTACTAACCACTTCTTTATAGTATCTCATGTTATATTTACTTATCATCTAATCTATAGGTTGCAGAATAATGGAAAAGGAATATGAAAAAACAAGAGTAAAAATGGCCTTAATGGGGCGCCTGGGTGGCGCAGTCGGTTAAGCGTCCGACTTCAGCCAGGTCACGATCTCGCGGTCCGTGAGTTTGAGCCCCGCGTCAGGCTCTGGGCTGATGGCTCGGAGCCTGGAGCCTGTTTCCGATTCTGTGTCTCCCTCTCTCTGTGACCTTCCCCCGTTCATGCTCTGTCTCTCTCTGTCTCAAAAATAAATAAACGTGTTAAAAAAAAAAAAAAAAAAAAAAAAAAAAAAAAATGGCCTTAATATAGAGATCCATTCAATAGTCACACTGTAATACCATCTCTGAATGCAATAGCTAGACACTAGTTTGGCTCCTTCAGAGAAGTTATACTTGAAAATTATACATAGGGGCGCCTGGGTGGCGCAGTCGGTTAAGCGTCCGACTTCAGCCAGGTCACCATCTCGCGGTCCGTGAGTTCGAGCCCCGCGTCGGGCTCTGGGCTGATGGCTCGGAGCCTGGAGCCTGTTTCCGATTCTGTGTCTCCCTCTCTCTCTGCCCCTCCCCCGTTCATGCTCTGTCTCTCTCTGTCCCAAAAATAAATTAAAAACGTTGAAAAAAAAAATTAAAAAAAAAAAAAAAGAAAATTATACATAAAATAATTTCATTTTTAAAATTATATGTATGGAAAGAATTGTGTGTATGTGTGGTGCACATTAGAACGAAGAGAACTGGACGGTCAAGGGGTAAAATGTAATGTAAATCTATTGTTTTCTATCTGTCCAGCAGATAGAAATCTTCCCTATACTTTGTGGTTTTAAAGGAGGTTCCAAACACAGGATCCTCTATCCCAGGAACCATTGGACCAATCAGGTTCTCCCTACTGGGAATTTTAACACTGAGTGGAGTCACACATAAAAAACAGACGGAGTTCTAGAATTAAGTTATCTAATGGCAGTTCCCTATTGCAGTTCTTACTTCTGACATACCTGGGATCGTCTTAGTCCTGTCCCTCCTTCAGACCTCACTGTTCAATTCATCCTTCAGGTCCATAAGCCACCCAAATACTCTTCCTATAAATATTATTGTAAATCCAGTATCTGTCTTAGAAATCTATTTTATTGCTTCCAACAAAAAAATCCTGATAGAATAGTTGCTATTATTAATTTAGGAAGTCTAATTCAACAATTAAGGCATCAATGACTGCACCTGGGCCTCCAACAGAGGAGCTAAAGATCTGCTGGGCTCAACAAGGAGTCATTATGTATGAATGCAAAATGTATGTGAAAAGGGTAAAAGATGATATTCATGATTATGAAGATATTGGAGTTACATCCATGGCTTCTGAACATGAATGGGTCATCAAAAATATTCTGGTCATAGACTCTTGAGACTGTATAGGTGCAAGATGAGACAATGGCAATACTATAGCTTAAGAGTATGACACAAAAACTAATTCTTTCACTCTACTGCCACCCTCCTTCTACAGATCTTGATCATTTACACAACTTTCACATACCATAATTCATTCAATAGTCTTATTCTCCCATTGAAGAGTCTCAAGAACCATGAAGCATATAACAATGTTTTATGTCTTATAGAATATATAGAATAATGGAGAACACCCAACCAGGCAATCAATATTAAACACATTTATTTTCTCTTATTCTAATAACAAAATATAGATTAAAAGGAGAAAGAAGATGATATGAAGGAAAAATAAAATATGATAAATGACATATTAGTCTATTAAAGGAAGAAAGCATGATTCTTATTAACTCAGACAATTATAACTATTACAAATTTACCTGTGCTTCTGAAACATTATAGTGTCCTGGACCTGGAACAGCTTTCTCAGTGTTAGAAGCAAAAGGAAAAGTACTGTCTCTGGCAGCCAAAGAAAGGAATGGTGCATAGCCACCTATAAAAGTAAAATCATATCACTGGCAGATAAGATAGGGTCCCAGTGACTTCACAGAAAAAGCATCCAAAATATATAAAATCATTTAGTAACTTCAGTTGTTGAGACTACATTTTCAGAACCAATGGGTGCCCTCAGAAGTTGTTGCATTTTTTAAAAAATCTGGTGTAACAGCAGAGTGTTTATTAATATATATTAAATAAAAGAACCTACAGAACTGGAATTCCTAAACAACAGAAAAAAATACTTAAAGAAATAAAAAACAAAAGTCCTTTTTCTTTTAGGTACATCTGGTTGAGGTGAAAATGTCAGTTATGCTTAGCTAATAAAATGTTTTTATCCACAGAAGACCAGTGTTTCATATTCTGGAATAGCACCTACTATTTGTAGAAAATAGCATATATAAAGTTGCAGAGACAGCTTAGATCGAAATAATTTAAAGTGAGTTTACAGCAAGTAATTAATAATGTCTCTTTACTTTGGTACATAGTTGGTACTTGGTAAATATTTCTTGATTACCTGACCTCAAATAAAGATTTACAAATCTAAGATACAAATTTCATTGGAACAAGTAATCATAAAATTAGACAAACTTAATAAATTTAGTAGACACACGTAGTCTGCTGAAAGATTTATAAAAAAATTTTAAGAAATGGAAAATGAGTATAGTGTAAGCAACACACATTAAAGAAGTGATGGAAGAGAATAGAGCAACTATCTTCAACAGGTAATAAAAGAATGAAAGTGAGGACTCATATTTGTGTGAATCTTAAACACTAAAGGAAGATGTACAATACTGTGAGAATACATGGTATTAATTAGTGTAGCTTAAAATCTTGTTAATCTTGATTAAGGAAAAATATTTTTAAAACAAGAAATAATGTGTTTATTTTAAAGCACACATTTATTAAAATGCAACTGAAATCAAGAATTATTTGTTATATCACTAAAGAAAAGCAGCAAACCATGAAAGAGAACAAGATACAAATTTCCTTCAAAACACACACATAAGCACACACAAACCAAGCCACAGATTATAAAAACATGAACAGTGCACACACCAGAAAATGTTCTTCCAAAAGGCAGAAAAACACGTCCCATAAACAGGAGGAAAATCACTGAAAAGAAACAGATCTATACGTGAGAAGATGGAATTAACACACAAGAACATTAAAGTATCTATTATAAATATTCTTCATATGTTCAACAAGATAGAAGAAAGATGAACATGATAAAGAGAGAAGATATAACAAGACCCAAATCAAACTTCTGAAATGAAAAGTACATTCATAGGATTAACAACAAATTTTCTTCTCAACATTTCTTCTCAATTCTTAATCTCTTTAAAAATAAAAAATTTAATGTTTTATTTTATTTTTGGAGAGAGAATGTGAGCAGAGGAGGGGCAGAGAGAAAGGGAGACACAGAATCCCAGCTGTCAGCACAGACCCTGATGGGGGGGCTCAAACCCAAGAATGTGAGATCATGACCTAAGCCAAAGTCAGATGCTCAACCCATCGAGCCACCAAGGTGCCCCTAAAAATAACCATTTAAAGCAAAAATAATTTGGAACTTTCCAGAACGCTCACTGAAAAGCGGAGAAGCGGCGGCTGCCCAGCTGTGCCCAGCAACACGTTCCTTCCCGCTCCCCCACACCAGCCTCGGCCCCCTCACCGGATGTAGAAAAAGGTAAAAGAAACTACTTACTATGATTTTTTGGGGGTCAAACTCAATGCCACCCAGGAAGAATCAAAAAAGGCTTACAGGAAATTGGCTTTAAAGTACAACCCTGACAAGAAGCCACATGAAAGAGAGAAGTTTAAACAGATTTCTCAAGCTTATGAAGTGCGCTCTGATGCGAAGAGAAGGGAATTATATGACAAAGGAGGAGAACAGGCAACTAAAGAACATGGAGCAGGTGGTGGTTTTGGCTCCCCCATGGACATCTTTGATATGTTTTTTGGAGGAGGAGGAAGGATGCAGAGAGAAAGGAGAGGTAAAAATGTTGTGCATCAGCTCTCTTATGTAACCTTAGAAGATTTATATAATGGTGCAACAAGAAAACTAGCTCTGCAAAAGAATGTGATTTGCAACAAATATGAAAGCCAAGGTGGTAAGAAAGGAGCGGTAGAATGTTGTCCCAATTGCCCAGGTACTGGAATGCAAATAAGAATTCATCAGATAGGACCTGGAATGGTTCAGCAAATTCAGTCTGTGTGCATGGAGTGCCAGGGCCATTGGGAACGGATCAGTCCTAAAGACAGATGTAAAAGCTGCAATGGAAGGAAGATAGTTTGAGAAAAGAAAATTCTAGAAGTTCATATTGACAAAGGCATGAAAGATGGCCAGAAGATAACATTCCATGATGAAGGAGACCAAGAACCTGGACTGGAACCAGGAGATATTATCATTGTTTTAGATCAGAAGGACCATGCTGTTTTTACTAGGCGAGGAGAGGATCTTTTCATGTGTATGCACATACAGCTGGTTGAAGCACTGTGCGGCTTTCAAAAGCCAATATCTACACTTGACAACAGAACCATTGTCATTACCTCTCATCCAGGTCAGATTGTCAAGCATGGAGATATCAAGTGTGTGCTGAATGAAGGCATGCCAATTTATCATAGACCATATGAAAAGCGTCGCTTAATCATCAAATTTAATGTAAACTTTCCTGAGAATGGCTTTCTCTCTCCTGATAAGCTCTCTTTGATGGAAAAACTCCTACCTGAGAAGAAGGAAGTAGAAGAGACTGATGAAATGGACCAGGTAGAACTGGTGGACTTTGATCCAAACCAGGAAAGATGGTGCCATTACAATGGAGAAACATATGAGGATGATGAACATCATCCTAGGGGAGCTGTTCAGTGTCAGACCTCTTAATGGGGCCAGTGAATAACACTGCTGGCATTTTATATGCAGTAGTGAACGAGTGAAGGACTATAATCATAGCTCACTACTTGCTATTGTTTTTGTTTTAATATTCAACTATAGTAGTGTTTTAAACGCTAAATGAATAAAAAATATAAAAGCTCTGAAAAAATTAAAAAATAAATAAATAAATAAATAAATAAATAAAGCAAAAATAATTTAAGTTACTGTGACATAGCATATATATAGAAGTAAAATATATGGCCACAATGGTACAAAAGATGAGATGGGAGAAATGGAAGCACACTGTTGTAAGATTCATATACTATATGTGAAGTGGTACAATATTATTTGAAGGTAGACTGTGATAGGTTAGAGATATATATTTAAGCCTCAGAGCAACCGCCACAAAATAAAGAAGTGTAGCTTGTAGGGGCACCTGGGTGACTCAGTCGGTTAAGTATCCGACTTTGGCTTAGGTCATAATCTCAGTTTCATGGGTTCGAGCCCCGTGTCAGGCTCTGTGCTGACACCTCAATGCCTGGAGCCTGCTTTGGATTCTGTGTCTCGCTCTCTCTCTGCCCCTCCTCTGCTTGTGCTCTCTCTCTCTCTCTCTCAAAAATAAATGTTTAAAAAGAAGAAGAAGTGTAGCTAGTAAAGCAATAGTGGAGATAAAAACAAAATTATTTAAAAAAAAATAAACTCATTCAACGAAGGTAGGGAAAAAAGAAAAGAGAAACAAAGAGCAGATGAGATAAATAGAAAACAAATACCAAGAGAATAAATATAAACACAACAATGTTGACAATTAAATTAAATAGAAAAGTTCTAAACACCCCAATTTAAAAGGCAGAGATTGCCAGCTGGATAAAAAAGCAAGACCTAACTCCATGCTGTCTACAGAAAACCCTCATAAAACATAAAGACATAAAGAAGTCATAAAACATAAAACATAAAAACATAAAAAAGTTAAAAATAAAATGGAAAATATATACCATACATCCATGAATCAAAGGAAGCTGGAGGGACTATATTAACATCAGAGCAGATTTTAGAACAAGGAAAACTACAGAGAGACGTTGCTTTCTGACAAAGGGGTCATTTCATCAACAGGATTTAATAATCTGTAAGAAACGCAAGGAAGTGATTGCCATAAAAATCAGAATAGTGCTTACCTGTAGGGGAGAGGAAAAGAGATATCATTGAAAGGGAAGTTTGGCAATGTTGTTTCTTGAGTATTCACTTTTTGTGCCATACTTTTTATGCAATTTTCTGCATAAGTATTTAATCTCACAAGTTTTTTTTTTTTTAATTTAGCTCCATGCAAACATAAGGTAATGTGAGATAGGTATGAAAACAAAAGCTAAGTTCAGACTAGTTCTGAGGCAGCTGTCCTAACACCATGGCAGAGATTCTAACTGAATCTACCTAAACAAGTGTGAAATTAATTGCAAAATATTGAAATTCATATAAAAATGGGAAAAAACACACAATAGCCCCACATATTGAAGAAAGCCAGTACTCATAAAATCTTCATGGAAGTTTTCCACAATTAATTATATAGAATCTTTAATCAATAGGCTAAAAGTTTGTATGAAATATTGAGCTCAAGTAAAACCACAAGAAAATTAAAATGTTTATACTAATTAGCTCCATGAAACAAAGGACTTTTCTGTTTTATTCATAACTATATACCTAATGTTTACATATACCTAATGTTTAACGTTTATAAGACAGGACTTTTAGTGCTAAAACCAGGACATTTCCATATAAATCAGGACGGCTGGTCTCCCTATCATAGCACCCTGCATATTAATCAATAAATATAGAATTCAATAGGTGATATTCTAAACTACACCATTACTCATTCATTCAACAGTGAACACTTTATTGTGTGCAGGGAGAGGCAGTGAGGGTACAATAACAAATAAATTAAATCCCTGGCCTCAAGAAGTAGGAAAGCCAGACAAATAAATAATTACACTACAAAGAGTGTTGCCAATAATTAAGATATAAAAATATAGAAGATTCTGGGGAATTAGGGCTGATGGAGTGTGAGATAACAGGTTTGATTTGTGACATAGATATATTGGCATATGAAGTGCCAATTATGAATGATAAACTGTCAGGTACAAAGAAGAAATTAGGAATATAGAAGAAGGAAAGATTTGAGAAGAAAGAAATAAGTTCAGTTTGGGAAATACGGAGTTTGAGGCACCAACAGCAGAATATAAATCAAACTGGCATGAAGCAATAAAAGTCAGTACGTTCTGAGAAATAAGGTGGGCAGCATGTGATTAAAGGACAAATTCTATAGCCACAGCTACAGCCACAAAACCAAAAGGTCATTCTTCACACAAAAGCAGTAACTCCTGACTCGATTTCAGCTCAGGTTATGATCCCAGGGTCGTGGGATCAAGCCCAGCTTTGGGTTCCATGCTGAGCATGCAGCCTGCTTAAAATTCTGTTTCTCTCTCTCTCTCTCTCTCCCTCCCTTCCTCCATCCATCCCTCTATCCCTCTCCTTATGTTCTCTCTCTCTCTCTCTCTCTCTCTAAAATAATAAATAAATGAATAAATAAATAAGCAAGCAAGCAATAACTAGATCTTTGAAACATACTCATCTTCAGGAACATCAACATATCCAGTAAATGTATACCTATTGTTTATTTAAACTTAAATACAGATTGCATTTCCTGAGGTGGTCTCCCTAAATTCTAATTGGCTAATAACTCATTATTGGTGGCATAAGCACATAGTTATAAGTACAAAACCATAAACAGCTCATGCTTCTGTGGCAAGTAAAGCTAACCACTCCTCCATCAAAGAAGAAATCTGGGAGCCAGTGTTACCCAGCTTAGATAACTGATATAGAACCAATATAGATAATTAATACACAGCTAATGTATGGTGCCCTTATTATATAAATCAGGTTCAAAAAGCAGTTAAATCCTCCTTAACACAATAATGCCAGGAGCAGTCACATTACTAAAAGAACTATGTTTTTATCATATTTTACTAGGGTGGTTGTCTCTGAGGAAAATTTGCTTTGATGAGACAAAATATGCTTCCTGCTTAGAGAAATGAGAGAAAATCAGGAATAGCTCTCACTAATCTGGAATTGGAATATCCATTATCTCTCCTATTCATGAAATCAGAGCAACTCAGTCCTGTCCCTTTTAGGCTGTAAAGCCTGGGTTGAAAGAGTCTTTCTGATTCAATAGCCAAAAGCTGGGGCAATGAAGTTTGCAGATTGGGGTGAAAAGAATTTCCTGAGGAAAATGTGAAGATAATACACAAGAGTGTTGACCAAGCAGGCTATGGTAAGAGGAAGGGTTAAAGAGAAGAAAGAAAGGTTAGGAATAAAGAGTATTTGCATCTTTCTTTTGAAGATCTAAGACTCTAAGATCTTCCACTCTTCTATGATTCAAGGTAACAAGTTATATAAAGTCCCAACATCTAATCTTCCTACATAATATTCTATAAAATCTACATGACCCTTAATTGAAATAACTGTGTATATTTCTGCATAGTCCAGTGCATTACCCCAGAGAGGTAAGGCAGAATAAACCTTGGAAAGGGGTAATAGCTCCTTTTTTTTTTTTAACATTTACTTATTTATTTTAAGGGGGGGAGGGAGAGGGAGAGGGAGAAGGAGAGGGAGAGGGAGAGGGAGAGGGAGAGGGAGAGGGAGAGGGAGAGGGAGAGGGAGAGGGAGAGGGAGAGGGAGGGGGGGAGAGAGAGAGAGAGAGAGAGAGAGAGAGAGAGAGAGAGAGAGAGAGAATCCCAAACAGGCTCCACGCTGTCAGTGCAGAGCCCAACCCAGGGCTCAATCCCATCTGTGAGATCATGACCTGAGCCAAAATCAAGAGTCAGATGCTTAACCAACTGAGTCACCCAGATGCCCCTATAATAGCTACTTTGAAATTATCCAGTACAGAAATGATATCTGTACCTTCTATTGATTATCAGCATGTGGTCACTGAGTATTGCTAAAACAGGGCTCAATAGGATGCAGCTGCTCGGAATTGCCAAGCATAGAATTTCTTAGTTTATTTTACAAGTCAGAAAGGCACAATTCTACAAAACAGTAAAGGAAGACCCTTGTTGCAACACCACACTTACTGCTAAGCAGAATTCACACAAGTCATGTAATGAGTTTTTAACTCTCCTATGTG
Organism: Panthera tigris; assembly: GCF_018350195.1. Taxonomy (NCBI): domain Eukaryota; kingdom Metazoa; phylum Chordata; class Mammalia; order Carnivora; family Felidae; genus Panthera; species Panthera tigris. Next base: position 122,715,901 of record NC_056663.1, on the reverse strand, counting down.
TAGCTCATTAGACCATTTTTCTAACTTTATTCCAAGAATTATTGTTTATTTTTTTTAATTAAGCCTTTATGTGATATGCTATTGAGCTAAAAACTGAGAGGTACCAGTAAAGATCATGGTTACTGCCCCCCAAGAAGCTCACATTTTAGTGTGGCAGCCACATAAGTTAACAGATAATTAAGATACAGTATCAAAGTGCTATGAAGGAGACATTAAGGAGTCAAAGAATGCCCTGGAAATCGTAATCAGAGAACAATTTCATTTCACCTGAGTCTGAAAGAAAAAGCAGGACTCAGTCAAATGAAAAAGGAAGAAACAGCATAGTGGGCAAAGGTATCAGCAGCTGCAAAAGCATGCAGCTGAGTAAGCATGAATTTATAGAAAATGCAAAGTTGGACCTGCTGATATGTATACAGGTCAAGTGTTGGGTGTGGGGGCCTGGAGAGATAATGTGGGAGGCCAGGTCAGGGATGAGACCATGAAGAATCTTATGCACTACGTTAAGTACATCAGATTTTAACCTTAGTGTTAAAAGAACTTTTTTTTTATCAAATAACATAATTATATCTTAGAAAGATCACTTTAGCCATAAGAGAAAAGTTGGAGACTGAAATAAAGCAAAAAACAGCAATATTTTATTGGTTTAATTCAAAATAGAAATAATGAGGCCTGAACAAAGTCAAGGGCAGTCAAATGAAGAAAGGAGACTAACTTGAGAGACAATAAGAAGACAGAATCAATAGACCTTAATGAGCAATGGGTATGATCAGTCAGAGAAGAAGTCTAGAATAATTTCAAAGTTTAAAGTTTATGACTGATTGACAGGTAATTTTTCAAAGACGCTAGTAACGGTGGGGAAAATGATGAACTCAGATATGTGGAGCTTCAGATGTCACAGACCACCCATATAAAGATGTCCAAAAAATTAACAGCAGTAAGAAAGCCCTGAGATCAGAACGTTCATCTTAGAGATATAAATCACCTATATCTCTAAAGACTTTCTTCTGCAAGTCTTCAGAATCAGAATATGGATAGTTCAAGCTACGGATCTGAATGAGAAAGTATACATGAGAAAAGCAACCAGCAAAGGATGGAAAATACACCATATAAACATTTAAAAGCATTGAGAAAAATAAAAACCTTTAAAGAGGGCAATGGAGGATTGGTTGCCAAGGGGGGGGGGGGGGGGGGGGGGGAAGGGGAATGATTCCCTGATTCCGTGTGTAACAAATGTTTATTAGGTCCTAACCATGAATCAGGCACTGTTTAAAGAAAGTGTCAAAATAAGGATTGAAAAGCATCACAGGTATAAGTGTTTTGGGTGGTGGTTGGTAGCTAATATATTGCTAGGGAGTTAATGCTTAGAATAACTCCACTGTATTAAATACAGACATAGGCTCCAAGAAGACTGATACAGTATCAGATGCTGAAAAGTAGTAAAATTCAAAATTAAAGCAAGGACAAATGAGAAACCTGCACTCCACCCAAAGAAACCTAAATCAACCTAATATCCTAATCTGATCGGTCATATAGAGTAATGGATTCGTTTAAAAATATATAGTGCAACAACAGAGAAAATGCAGATTAACAAGGGAAAAACTACAGCTTGAATGGTAGTAAACTCCACAAAATCATCAGATTAGAAAAAAGCAGAAAGCAAATTAGAAATACTTGTTATGGGGGCTCCTGGCTGGCTCAGTTGGAAGAGCATGCAACTCTTGATCTCAGGGTCCTGAATTCCAGCCCCACGATGGGTGTAAAGGTGACTTTAAATCATATTGCTAAATAGAAATATAAAAGTGAAATCTTAGTAAATAAAGTATCTCTGCTTAATGGTAGCAAATGTGTGTCAGGCAGACAGGACTACAAGGAAAAGAAACAGTAGGCAGTAAGAAACACAGAATTTAGACTCACATAGTCATCAAGAGTCAGGAAATCAAAATCCCAGATCTAACGTGTACAATTTAAAGTTTGATGGAGACAACCATTGTACCATCATATGTCCTAGCCATACGATTACTGACTTTGTGAAATAAGACAAATGATTTTAGCAGTTACCGCCTATAAAATAAGGAGAGTATTTTCTCTGCCTAGTTCATGTTTTGTTATACTTATGAAGTGACACCATTATGTTTAACAGGCACACAGAAGCAGGGCAGGCCGAAAGTGAGGTGCCTGTCACAGAATGCTTGCCTTTCCCTACCTCTTACCTGTTGCCTGCCGCTTCAGGAAAGGTATCTGGTAGGACCCAGGACCCACATGCTCCTCAGTGCTGCCACCTTCAGACAATCTGAGCAAGCGGGGAGCCCGATCATACATAATTACAGGAGGGAGGGGCGGGGCGGGAGGAACTGCCTCTGAAAAGGGATAAAAACAAGGCGACTAGAGAAGGTGTGCAGTAAAAGGAAGGTTACGACAGTCTGTAGAGGGAACAGTAGAGCTTGAGTAAATGGACGAGCTGCCGTAGGGAGCTATCTCCCACCTGCTCATTGGGGTCAGATTTCCCCCAGGCCAAATTCTAGCCCCGTGGAGTGCGACCAGAGATAAGCTATCCCACACAAACATCTATCAGTTCACCAGGCGAGAGGTGAAGCGCTCCGCCAAGAAAGGAGATTAAGTACGCGCCACTCGGTGTGCTTCCGGCCTTCTCTCCGCCCCGGAAGTCTTTGGGAGAGAGAGGTTGAAGTGCTCCTCCAACTCCGCGGCCGAACTCTCCAAGCATGCGTACTGAGACGCGAGCCCCACCTCCCACAATCCTTCCCGTCGGAGCTCACCGCCTACTCAGCCGGAGGGTTGGGCGAACCTTGGATCTCCTTTTGAGGCGCCAAGTGTTTCAGGTTCTGGGCTTGTCGGGAAAACTCTGGAAAACACGTTAGACTAGGTTAGAGCTCACTTGACCATGATCCCTTTCCGCTGTAAACCAGTTAGGGCGTCTGGGAAAAGACTACCAAAAACTATGAAAGAAAAAACCATTCTCTCGAAGCAGAGCCTGGGTTCTGCACGCTCAGCCCCCACTCCCATTCCAAATACATTCGCACCCGCAGAGGGAAAACACCTCTGAGTTTACCACACAGATAATCCAAACAATGAAGAGATACTCAGGAAGTGGTGGTGAAAAGAAACGGTTGGAACCCAGGGAGGAAACGAAAAGCTCACCAACCGAAGCAATGCAAAGTTCAGGTAACTGAAAGCTGCTTTTGTTGTCACATGCCAGGCAAGGGCAACATTGACTCCTTACTCTTATTTGTAAAGCAAAGGCTTGAGAAAACAGTCCACCCTCTCTGAACCAATGAGTCGCTTAAGCTTAGGCAGAAAGAACCTGGCTTCTGCAGATGTGTTAAGAAATCTATGTCAGAATCCACCTTATAAGGTGTCTCAGGCTGGGTTTGGGGGTTTTTTGGTTTGTTTTTTGCTTTTTGTTTTTCGTTTTTCCCAGCAAGAATCCTTTCCAGATTCTAATCACCCTTAAAGGTTGAAATAAGTCCTGCCTTGACTACGCCTTGCCCCCAAATGAGACACAGAACTTTAATTTGTACCTACTACAAATTTTTACAGTATTTAGATTCTGTAGAGCACGATCTGATGTTCAATTCAGTGGGTCATTTAGTATGACAGTTGTTCCAGAAAGATCAGAATGCTCTCCATAAAAGGATAGATGCTTCCCAAGGATGTATCTGTAATACCTCTTTTTTTTTCCCCTACTCAGCTAGCTGAATAATTATTTACTTAAAAAAAAACATACTGGCATGTACTATAGGTTCAGTACTCTGCTGGACTCTGGGGATACAAAGATGCAGGAAAGTTCAGCCTCTGGGATTCTGTATGGAATGGAGTAGGGATGTGTATTAGCCATAATATGAGGTGATGAGATGTATAAAATCAGAAAAAGAAAATATTGCAGGTCTTTGGAAACCACCTCTCTCTAGTAAGAAGCTAGATACTGATCAGTGATCCTTTCTCACTGACTTCAGTTTTCTCCTTGCATGCTTACAGACTCCCTCATAGTTTTTTTAAAGTTATTTAAACCTTATTTTCCCAAGGTTCCACAGATACCCACTGAGATCTAGAATACACTTACTGTTAGATTTTATGATATAGTATGAAGAAAAAAGTCACAGAGGTAAAAAGAGAAAAACCTATATGCTTTGGAGGATAATCCAATAGTGCTTTTACATTAGCCTTCTATTGGTGGACATTCCTTAAGGACATCATTTTCCCTTGACCCAAACAAGAATCTAAACCCAGAAAGCAAATTCAATTTTAGGCCGTTTTTGCATAGACATGGTGCAGACTGGCAACCTCTTTCTGGCTGTTCATGTCTACCATCGCCTAGCTTACTCTTTCCTTGGACTGATTTGGGTTTGAGATTGGGAATGGAAGTGATAAAGCAGGGTTTATCTGCTTTCTGTCTAATTTGATTTTTGGCCAGTTGAGTCTAACCTAATTTAGACAAAAGGAGTTCTTCATAGAATCTATCCTAGCTCATTCACAGATCTCTAAAGGAGAGTTTGTGACCTTAAGGCCTTTGTACCAGCTAAGAATACAGTGTTTTTCTATCTTTCCTGCCTCCTCACTATACGTTAGTTCCTCAAGGACCTCATAGAAGGATAGCTGATCAATGGCACGACTCTAATGTTACTGGGTCTTGTGGCCAGATCCTATAAAATAACACACCTCTGTATCTAAATGCAGGTACAACCTCTACACTCTTTATAATTTTGTAATACTTGGAGTCTCTCAGAATCTACATTCTTAACATAGTCTTTCTTTAAAAACTTTTTAGTGTGAAAATCCTTCCTGTATTTCCTTGATCACTGTGGCTGTTCTCTCAACCTTTCCCAGCCATTATTTCCCTCTTATGGTTCAATAACAAAAATGATACACCATATTTCAGAACTGGAAGATCTTTTTAGAGCCTGGGTGGCTAAGTAGGTTAAACGTCCAACTCTTGATTTTGGCTCAGGTCAAGATCTGACAGTTTGTGAGTTCCAACACCGCATCAGACTCTGTGCTGACAGGCAGAGCCTCCTTGGGATTCTCTCCCTCTGTCTCTGCCCATCCATCCCCTGCTCATGAGCTCGCTCTCTCTCTCTCTCTCTCTCTCAAGAATAAGTAAATATTTTTTTAAACTTTTTAAAAAAAGAAAAATCATCTTTAATTGAGAACAGTAAATATTTTTCATTATCTCTCATTGTGGTAAATATTTCCTGAACAGTTTAGAATGAATATGCTACAGAAAAAAAGAAATATATTAACGCAGAATTATAATTGCATATAAGTTCAAAATAAAGAATTTGGCTCAGCATTTCTCAATTCCTGCAAAAATACTTTTAATGCTAATTTACTACCCTATACAACTATTTCTGTGGTGTTCATGAGAAATGGAACCTATATTTGAACTAAGATTTACTTGACTACAAAATCTGGAGACTTTTCATTCCTCCACATTGGCCACCACTAGAATAAACTTTAAGATGAAGCTTTATTAAATAAAGTTGATTCTTTATCAAATATGTTAACTGCAATGAAGAACTTCATAGTCACCAATTTTTCCTTATAACATTTTGAGGATTAAGTAGATAACAGGTCACATCTGGAGTATTGCATGAGGTGTGGGAATTCTGCCTTAAATAGTCTTAAATACCTTATAAATATTATCAAGCTGAGTTGAAACTGATTTCTTAAACCCATTATGACTTAGTTTTTCATTGTTTTGCTTTTTGTAAAAATAAAATTCAAATGATGATAATAAATCACTTAGCATGTATTATACAACTGAATGTATTTGTCAGTGTTATGAGAGGTCACGCTGTAAAATGGTATGCGTTCAGGTTAAAATGGTAAAAATTTTTATTTATATAATAAGCTGAAGCTTACAAAGTATATTTTATGTTCATTATTTTGTTTAATATAAATGTGTTTCTCTAAACTACAGACTTTGGGGGGAGGCACGGGGGGAGAGAGCACAAGCGGGGGAGGGCCAGAGAAAGAGGGGGACAGAGGATCCAGAAGTGGGCTCTGCCTTGACAGGCTGACAGCAGTGAGTCCAATGTGGGGCTGAATTCATGAACATCGAGATCATGACCTGAGCCAAAGTCAGCCACTCAACCAGCTGAGCCACCCAGGTGCCCCTAAACTGCAGACTTAATATGATTCTGAAATTACAACATTTCATGAAATATGTTTAAAAATTACAGCACGTTATCAGTGATCACCTGATTTTTTTCACTTACATTTATTGAGCACCTACTATGTGCTTGCACTGTGTGAAGAACCTTATATAAACAATCTAAATAATTTCTCATATAACTCTTGAGGTAGGTTCTATTAATATCTGTTAATATGGTGACAACCATTACATTTTTCACCCAATATCACATAGTTAATGGATAACAGAGCTAGATTTAAAGCCAGTCAGTTTGACTCTAGACCTGTTTTCATAGCCATTATGAGGGAAATGTCCCCAACTGTGCTCTACTATCACACGCAATAATTTTTTTCTCAATTCTTATTTGAGATTGGCTGTATGTTTATTTATTAATCTGAAAAAGGAAAGTCCAGAGATAGTTTTTCAGGAGTGATATAGTGGCTTCTTCATGGCAGGGAACCAGGATGCTCTATTATGCTGTTCCATATCTTGATGTGTGCCTCCCAGTCTGACATGAGCTCATGGTCTAAAAATTATTTGCTGGAGTTCCAACCATTATACGCAGCAGGAAGAAAAAATAAAAGTATACATCCCTCCCTTTCAAGGAGGCCTCCTAGAAGAAACGCAGAAAATATGTGCTTACATTTCACTGGCCCAAACTATGTCAACAGGCACATGTAGATATAAAAGAGACAGGGAAATGTAGCCTGTTTCTGGGTACCAGGTTGTATTTCTCAGGAGAAAGGAGTCAATGTAAAGAGAAACGCCTCAGTTTTTTCCACAATCACCCTCTTGGGGAACTTTCCCCTCCTTTGATGTCCATGGTACCCTATCTTCCAGGTTCTCATTATACTTTATTATAAGAGCACCTACTGTCTCCTCTAATTTTTGTTTTTCTCTCCTCTTTCTTTCTCTTCCATCCTTTTCTTTTTCCCTTGGTAATGCTCCATTCTCAAACTATGTATCCTCTTTGAGATTCATGCGTTTCAGGTGCCTGCTCAACATTTAAATATAAGTGATCCACCATCACTTCAAATATTCTCAAATCTTAACTCATTTTTTTCTCTGGAATGCCAGATCATCCTCCTAATCTCTTTTCTGTTCAGAAGAGCAGTATCTTCCCGTATATAAGCCTTAAACTACTTCTTAGACTACTTCTCTTTGTGCTCCCACATCCAAACAAGTGCCAGTTGTACTGTTTTCATCTCTGTGATCTTTCTGAAATCCACCCCTCACTGAATTCTCACTGTTATTTTGTTGATAGGCCCTCTTACTTATTTGTTGTATTCTAACATTTCAACTGGAATCCTTTTCTAATCTCTCTGTTGCAATTGATCCCACACATATAGTTAGATTAATCTTCCTAAATACAATTTTGAGAATGTCACTCTCATGCTCAAAACTCTCCTATTGCTATGACGTAAGCTTGGCATTGGGTGTTTCAGACAAGCCAGTCTACTTTCAATTTCTCTATCTTCCAGTATCCCCCATTCATACAAGTTACATATTCAACAAACCTTGCCCTTTTCATCTCTGTGCTTCTATTCAGGACTTTATCCCTGCCTGGAAATGCCCTTCCTTCATTTCTTACTATGAATGGTAAACTCTAGAGAACATCACTTTTTAATTACAACATTTAGATAGCACATTTTTTCTTTTTTTTTTTAATTTATACCCAAGTTAGTTAACATATAATAATAATTTCAGGAATAGAATTTAGTGATTCATCACTTACATATAACACCCAGTGCTCATCCCAACTTCTGTCCTCCTTAATGCCCCTCACCCTTTAGCCCTTCCACCTACCCAGCAACCCTCAGTTTTTTCTCTGTATTTAAGAGTCTCTTATGGTTTGTCTCCCTCTCTGTTTTTATATGATTTTTCCCTTGCCTTATGTTCATCTGTTTTGTATCTTAAATTCCACATATGAGTGAAATAATATGATTTGTCTTTCTCTGACTGACTTACTTTGTTTAGCATAATACACTGTAGTTCCATCCACATTGTTGCAATTGGCAATATTTTATTCTTTTTGATTGCCGAGTAATATTTCATTGTATGTGTGTATATATATATACATATACATATACATATATATGTATATGTATATATATATACCACGTCTTCTTTATCCATTCATCAGTTGATGGACATTTGGGCTCTTTCCATACTTTGGCTTTTGTCAGTAGTGCTGCTATAAACATGGGGGTGCATGTGCTCCTTCAAATCAGCACTCCTGTATCCTTTAGATAAATACCTAGTAGTGTAATTGCTGGTTCATAGGGTAATTCTATTTTTAATTTTTTTTTTAATTTATATCCAAATTAGCATAAAGTACAACAGTGATTTCAGGAGTAGATTCCTTAGTGCCCCTTACCCATTTAGCCCACCCCCTTCCCACAACCCCTCCAGTAACCCTCAGTTTGTTCTCCATATTTATGAGTCTCTCATGTTTTTGTCCCCTCCCTGTTTTTATATTATTTTTGCCTCCTTTCCCTTATGTTCATCTGTTCTGTGTCTTAAAGTCCTCATATGAGTGAAGTCATATGATATTTGTCTTTCTCTGACTAAGTTCACTTAGCATAATACCCTCCAGTTCCATCCACATAGTTGCAAATGGCAAGATTTCGTTCTTTTTGATTGCTGAGTAATACTCCATTGTATATATATACATCTTCTTTATCCATTAATCCATGGATGGAAATTTGGGCTCTTTCCATACTTTGGCTATTGTCTATAGCACCGCTATAAACATTGTGGTGCATGTGTCCCTTCAAAACAGCACACCTGTATCCCTTGGATAAATACCTAGTAATGCAATTGCTGGGTTGTAGGGTAGTTCTATTTTTAGTTTTTTGATTAACGTCCACACTGTTTTCCAGAGTGGCTGCACCAGCTTGCATTCCCATATTTTTAATTTTTTGAAGACCCTCCATACTGTTTTCTAGAGTGGCTGCACCAGTTTGCATTCCCACAAGCAGTGCAAAAGAGATCCTCTTTCTCCTCATCCTCACCAACATCTGTTGTTGCCTGAGTTGTTAATGTTAACCATTCTGACAGGTGTGAGGTGGTATCTCATTGTGGGTTTGATTTGTATTTCCCTGATGATGAGTGATGTTGAGCAGTTTTTCATGTGTCTGTTAGCCATCTGGATGTCTTCTTTGGAAAAGTGTCTATTCATGTCTTTTGCCCATTTCTTCACTGGATTATTTGCTTTTTGGGTGTTGAGTTTGATAAGTTCTTTATAGATTCTAGATACTAACCCTTTATCAGATATGTCATTTGCAAATATCTTCTCCCATTCCATCAGTTGTCTTTTAGTTTTGCTGATAGTTTCCTTCACTGTGCAGAAGCTTTTTATCTTAATGAGGTCCCAATAGTTCATTTTTGCTTTTGTTTCCCTTCCCTCTGGAGACATGTCAAGTAAGAAGTTGCTGTGGCCCAGGTCAAAGAGGTCATT